>NC_136633.1:26603334-27203334 GCF_933228915.1 Telmatherina bonti
TTCTAGATTCAGAGGTTTAGGGGTGCTGAGCATCCAGAGAGCTTCTATATATAGATATATAATAAAGGATACTGATAAATGAAGTCTTCTTAATGCTGTTCATGGCACACACCCTAACAATGTGTTTTATGTTTATGAAGTGATATCAAAAGATTCATATAGTTACTCTTACCTGATACTTAGGTTAATGGGCATCGTGTTAGCTTGGCATTATTAACACAATGTCTATTATAAACACATGAAATTGACACAGAAACTAGCTTCTCTCATTCGTTTAAACAGGACAGTGGTACTTAACACCTGGAACATTAACTAGAAAAACGTCAGCTAGCTTCTACCTCAACACACATGAAGAGTAACCTAAGTTTAAGCGCAGGAGCAATCAGGAGGACTGGTGATCATAAAAATGTGTCGGTATGAAGTAGAAGTTAATTGTGCAACAAATCCTGGTGAAATCCAGTAACTCACACTTCTATTGCGGTTAAACAACTCAGGCAGCGCATCATTCAGCGGAGAGCGCTACGATTTCTCCCTGTCTGGGTTGGGGAAGGTAGGACGATAGATCAATAGATTAAACCATTACGGCGGCCTGATGGTGGATGTGTGTGTGCGTGTGGAATGGTGTTACAATATTACTTTTTAAACCAGGTAGGATATAGTTTCTTCACTTTCATAGTTAGTTTGGTTTTTTAATTATTTTAAAAACCGCTGACACTAAAGTACAAAAACAAATCAGATTCATGTTGGAGCTGTGCTTCAGCTCCCCCCAAAAATGGTCTAAAAACACCTATGGAATCAAGTCCTGAAAACCTTCCTTGGGTGTTGTTTCAAAGGCAGGGGTGTCCAAGTCCAGTCTGCACAATCCTGCAAGGTTTACATGCAATCCTTCTCCAAAACACCTGAATCAAATGAATGGTTCATTTCTCCTCCTCTCAATGCGAATGAGTAGCAACTCTTCTCTGATGACAGAGCTACTCACCTCTTCCTCAAAGTTGAGCCTGGAGAAATTTTTCTGCAGTTTCTATTTGTGATCTCATTCTTTCATTCCCCTACCCAAAGTCCATGACAATATGTTGGAGTGAGGTTGTGTTGGATTGGATAAAATGAGTGCGGACATCGATCAGTTTAAGCCCACAGCTTTGGCTTGTTCGGCTCTTGTCACCAAGACAGATCAGTCAAACACCGGCATTACTCAATCTCCTGTGATACTCTGTTGTATTCCCATTTGTGAATAAGACCATTGGTTAGTTAAAATCATCCTTCTGAGCCGCAACTCATTCCCAACCTATGGAGGACAATCCACCTTTTTTCAACTGACAACTTGGAAGTACTATTTATTCCAAACTTGTCACACTTACATTCGATGCAAACTTGCCAGGTGCATGCTGGAGATCTCCACTTGATGAGAGCAATAAGATCACATACTCTGTTCACATGAGTCACATCTGTTACTTGGAAAGCAGATTAACCCTTTGAACCTTTAGCCATGAGATGTACTGACAGCCCTCCTCTCTGAGTTGCTGAAAGTAGCAATGGAGTTGCCAGCTAATTGCTAGTTGGTGTTGTCTGGACTGCATGCAAGACCACAAAATGTGACCTGGACTGTGGTCTAATCTTTGGATGATTGTGCATGTTTGTCAGACTGAGACCTGAGCAGCCAAGTTGGCAGGCAAGTTGGGCTTGGAAGTCACCAGGTGAGGCTGATAAAGCTGCCTAACCTCTGAGTCTCAAGGGAATAAAAATGAATGTTAGGCAACAAGTTAATGAATGTTTCTGAAGGCATCATCTCTTTTTCTGGGGCAGAATAATGGTACAACTTAAATCTTTAATGGAAAAAGTACATTTGTCTGAATTTATCGTAGATATTCTAAACTCAACATTATACATAAATGTTTAAATTATTTATAACAAACTTAGATTATTCATCTGGGTTTTGCTGAACCTCGTTTAGACTGTGTGGTGATGATGCAGCAAACACCTTCCCTGTACTAACATGAAAGGTTTTATTTGACAAAGCTAAATCGACTGAACAAGAAATTACACAAGAGTCTTATTTGTGCATTGTATATCTGAAAAGGAACATCACAGCAATCCAAGATCATCAACCCAAATAGACTTTAGGATTTAAAATAATCAAAAACTGTCACCTTTAGCTGAAAGGAATAATGTCTGAGTCATCAGGACCAACTCAAAACCTACCACAGTACACACTCCATGAACTGGAGGCTGTGAGAACACCAGAGCCAAGAGAGTTTCCTTTCTCTTGAATGGAGAGGCTGCCATCCAAGAAATGAGATCCCAAAGCTGACTCCTCCAAACCATAGAGAAAAAAAAACAAGACTTCTGGTGAAATTTCTTCTGTGGGGTAAAAATACTTTGATCTACAACGTTGGTCCATAAAAAAAATCAGACACTGATTCATCAACAGAAAACTCAAACCTTGAATGAGACCTTTTTTAGGCTTGCAATAATCCCAAAGGTACATAAAGGGCGCATTTTCCCCAAACCAAGTGTTCTCTTGACTAACGTTGGCTAACGCTGGCTAACGCTGATGAACATTACATAATATTAGCACATAATTTAGCTATTGTTTAATGTTAGTTGAACTCTGTGCTTTCTTGGTAGCATAGGCCAGGATTCTGAAAGTTTCCTTGAAATGCAAACTCAGAGAATTCATTAAACATTACTAAATGTTAGCTAACATGTTGACTAACAATACATAATATTAGCGCATAATTTAGCTATTATTCATGAATGTTAGCTGAACTATGTGCTTGCTTGGTAGCATAAGACAGGCTTCTGAAAGTTTCCTTGCAGTGTAAACTCAGAGAATTCAGTCAACATTCCCAAATATAAGCTAACATGTTGACTAGCATGAAATAATATTATAATTTAGCTATAATTAGTTAATGTTAGCTAAACTCTGTGCTTGCTCGGTAGCCTTGGTCAGGCTTCTGAAAGCTTCCTTGAAGTGCAAACTCAGAGAATTCAGTCAACATTACTAAATGTTAGCTAACATGTTGAATAACATTACATAATATTAGCACATAATTTAGCTATTATTAGTTAATGTTAGCTGAACTCTGTGCTTGCTTGGTAGCCTTGGTCAGGCTTCTGAAAGCTTCCTTGAAGTGCAAACTCAGAGAATTCAGTCAACATTACTAAATGTTAGCTAACATGTTGAATAACATTACATAATATTAGCACATAATTTAGCTATTATTAGTTAATGTTAGCTGAACTCTGTGCTTGCTTGGTAGCATATGTCAGGCTACTGAATGTTTCCTTGCAGTGTATACTCAGAGAATCCAGTCAACATTACCAAATATTAGCTAACATGTTGACTAGCATGACACAATGTTATAATTTAGCTATAATTTGTTAATGTTAACTGAACTCTGTGCTTGCTAGGTACCATCGGTCAGGCTTCTGAAAGTTTCTTTGCAGTGCAAACTCAGAGAATTCAATCAATATTATCAAATGTTAGCCAACATGTTGGCTAACATTAGCTAATATTAGCACTTAATTTAGCTATTATTTGTTAATGTTAGCTATTATTAGTTAATGTTACCTGAACCATGTGCTTGCTTGACAGCATATGTCTTTCTGCAACACTGCTTTAGGGCACATTCACATCAGCCTTTTTTATTCGAATCCTGGTCCGCTTGCTCAGAAAGTCTGCTTTGTTTTTGGAGCAGTGAACGCGCCAAACAAATTCTGATTTGTACCAAAGAAGCGGACTCGGTCCACCTTCAAATTCAGGTCTCAGTCTGCTTCAAACAGACCAAATACAAGAAGCAGACAACAAAAAAAGTCACTTCTTGCATGTGGTGTAGCATTGCATTGTGGGTAAATACATAGCGATGGCGTTAAGGGTCGTCTGCTTTGACTGGTGTTCATACTGCGTCCATTGTTACAGTGTATTTCTGCAGTATACTTGCATAAGACAATAAAAACCCAAAACAGTCATAGTTTCATCTCCATGTTTAATTCGAGAAAACTGTTTTCTTCTTCACTCAGGTCTTGTCCTCTCTTTTTTTAAATACTTGTGCAGCGCCATCTTTGGTGAGAATGAGGACATTCTTGTGAGAATGAGGATATATTATCGTAGGTTTGGCTCATTTGACCAAAGCGTGAACACAATCTCGGTCCACATGGATACACCCCCCTACAACTGACCTGAGACCCCATCAGACCGAGTCTAGCGGACTATCCTGATGGGAATGCACCCTAAATCTTCCTTTACATCACAGTAGAACAGCTTTTCTTTGACCTTTTGGCTTAAGAGATTACCACATTATTTTTACCAGATTCTCATTTTGATACACTTCTAGATGTTAATCATCCTTTCTGCCAATGCTATTATCTTTCAACTAAGTGTTCATGCTTCTGTTTGTCTCTGTTTATTGTCCTCAGGTGACTCAGAGACCTGGCTCTGACAAGATGAAGTGTTTCTTTAGGCTCACTTTCATGCCCAGGGACCCAGTGGAGCTGCTCCGAAGGGATGCTGTGGCATTCGAATACCTTTATGTTCAGGTATAGTCACAATACTGGATGAGGAATTAAGTGAAGCAGAACTTGGAACTTTGAAGAAGAAATTACAAAGTGTCTGCTACCACATAGTTTCATCATGATTTATGAAATATAATTCAGTTCCTCAGATTTAATTATTTTGAGCAAGAATCCTCATTATCAAATGAAGTAATTCTCAAAAATAGTCTTTCTATGTAGGATCCCTTTAATAGTCATGGTAGTTTAATAGCCAGAGAGCAGGAAAAGCAATCATTTTCCTCTTATCCTTCATCCTTTGAAGGAAACTCAAGCCATAAAGGTTTAGAACAACTTATTCTTTCTCAGTGGAGAGGTACTGCTGCTCCATTTGTACTTTCAAGGCATGAAATGCACCTCAAAAGCCTTCCAAAACTAACCGTAAACCTTGCTTCATTTGCTGCAGAGTTGCAACGATGTCGTTTTAGAGCGATTCGGTCCAGAGCTGAAGTACGACGCAGCATTGCGATTGGCTGCTCTGCAGATGTACATCCTCTCCATGACAACCAGACAGAGCCAGAAGGTCTCTCTGAAATATATACAGTAAGTTTTCACATGAATGTTTGCTTGTGTGTTTGGCATTCTGACCAATATCTTTAATATTAAACTCTTTATTGGCTTAAATCATGGACTAGATGAAACTTTGGTTTTGTTTACTTATAATAATTAAAGCTATTCTAGAAATACTTAAAGTAAACTAATCACAAAAAAAAAGGAAATTTGTGATTAACTGATTATTTCTCCCCTTCAGTGATATGAGTATTGTAACTTACAAAAATTGGGATGAAATGGGTAAAACTAAAAATTTTCCTGTCAGAATTAAATTAACATTTCGAAGTTTTTCACCAATGTCAATACAGAGACAAATACTTTTTGCCCCTTTGAAGAAAATCTCACAATTATGCAGTGTGCATTAATAACATTATAGCTAAAGTAGTATTAAATACAAATACAACCCATAACCATACTTTGACGAAATTCTTATACATGAAAATGAAATATATATTTTCATAAAGTATATAAAAATAAGATTAATATCAATATTTTTAATTCATTTCAGAACTACAAATAAAATTAAAATGACTACATTTCTTAAACTAAAAGGAAACGGTGCTCAAGAACCTGCATTAAACCAGGAAAATATTAAAATAAAGCTGTCAAAATAAACATCAGCAACATCATGATGATATAACAATCTGATTGGCCGTCATAGACAGTCATAATTATTATATTTATTGCATAAAGCTCTTAGAAATTAAAATAAACTGCATGTTTTGTATTTGCACAACAGCACTGCAGTATTTTAAAAAGTATGAAATCCAATACTAGATATGGAGGTATCAAATCAAAGGTAAAATTAAGTTCTTTCCTTGGTTGGACAGCCTGATAAGTCACCTTTAAAGCACATTACAGCTTGTAAGGGGGGCACAACATACACTCAAACACATATTGGCCATTATTACACTTGACTCATTTTACACTGTCAGAGATGGAAGATCCATACGCAGCCAGAACAGCCTGGCACTTCCTTCCCATGTTGGTCACGAGCCTGGTCAGATTTCACTATGGGGTGGCATCCCATTCCTCAAATGAGTTTTTGAAGGTCAACCAGCGTGGTTGTGTTGATCGCTCTGGCACAGTTCTTCGGATATGGGATTCAACTCAACTCAATTCAGCTTTATTTGTATCGCCCCACTTTACAACAATGTTTTCACAGGACACTTTACAGACACAAATGAACACACATATCATTTTAAGCCAATTAATTCATATCTTATAATAGAAACCAACTGATTGCATCGAGTCATGACTTCCATCCAATCTTCCATCCTGAGCATGCATGTGGCGACAGTGGGAAGGAAAAAACTCCACTTCAACAGGAAGAAAACCTCCGGCATCCCCACTGAGTCTCATTCCAACCCTTACAAGTAATACATCAATGTTAAGGTCACAAGCTTGTTTGTATAGTCAATCATTCAAGGGGAAAAGCAATTGACCAAACACCAATTTCCTTACTTTTTTTTTTTTTTATTCATCATGACTTACCGATGAACTGAAATATAAAAGTTGCTTTTTATCTCTAGGCTTGCATTTTTATTGATGTGGCGCAGCACAACAGAAAGCAGGAAATTCTCTTACATTTCGTGACCTATTGAGGAAATGCTTTAAACAAAGCAAGCTCCCCTCCTGAGAGTCAATCCAGTGTTTTTGTTCTCACTCTGACAGGCAGCCCAAGTGGAAACTTCATCCACTTTCTACCTTTTCACTGCAAGTGTTTAACCCAAGTCTGTTGGAAGTGCTGGTTTTTCTCTCTAAGGGCGACTTTATCCTGAAATCAATCTTCTCTCAACAGAAAGGAGTGGGGTCTGTCACTGTTCCTGCCTCCGACTGTGCTGTCCAGCATGAAGGAGAAAAACATCAAGAAGGCTCTGACTCATATTCTCAAAACCAACCAGAACCTTGTGCCTCCGGGGAAAAAAGTAAGCGGCTCTCTTTGTCTTTCTTTGCCCTTGTTCACAAACTCCTGATGCACACACACACACACTCTTTCTCTGTCTTCTGTTGCATTATCCCAAAATAGCATTGCTGCCATGCGCCCTTGTAAAGGTTCTCACCTGTGTCAACCTAAGACCTTTTCTTGAGACACCGCTTGAATTCTAATGTGACTAACAAGTCAAACTTTGTGCATAATGAGATATTCATATTCATATTCAGACACACACATATCCCAGTCAGGGGCAGGTAATCCAACCAGGGCTCAACCTTTCAACTCTTTATAAAACTGTCTAAATGATACAAACACCTGCTGGTCTGTTCAGTCTCTGAAAACCATATTGACTTTGACAAGAACAAATCAGTCGTGGGACAAAATTCGATTGAGCCTCGCATAAACTTTAGCTTTCGGCGCTAATCCATCGTTGCCTTTTATAAAAATGAAATTAATGTCTTCATAAAGCCTGAATCACTTGTTAAACATGGAAAATGTTGGAACAGGTATTGTGTCGCTGGCATGAAATCACCAAACAACATGATGAAGGAGGCTGTGATGTTGCCATGCTGTGTCAGTACATGCTTAAATAAGTCATTTACATTTAGTTGAAAGACACCGGTCGTCTCCGCAGAGTTCATTTCAAGCGAGTGTTTTTGTCCTTTCGAGCAATAAACTGGAAGGAAAGAGAGTATTGCTCCTTCCTTCAGACGAGCAGTTACTTCACTCAAATCAATCTCTATGGCAACATGCCCAGGCAAGGACACACACGGGCAGCCCGTGCACGCATTACTTTAACAGATCAGAACTTTACACACATGCAAACGTGGCTCAGGTAACACAGGAACGCTCTTTCTTACAGTACAGTGAAGTAGCTTTGTTACCAACAATTTAAGTATAGTTCATTAATTTACTTCAATACCCAAAAAAGTAATATTGTTACTGTAATCTTACTTACTTTGTAACTTGTCCCCAGCACTAGTTACAACCAAGCGGCAAACTGCAGCGGTTAAAAGTGAACCCTATGCATAAGTCTGTAAAACTGCAGTTCCCCCCTCCTCCATTAGGGGCTCAAAACCAGAGCAAATCCCCATAGACTCCGATGTGAAAAAGACCAACTTCACAGCAGAAATAAACATGTTTACATCCTGGTTCAAAAATCAGATTTTGGTTTAATAGATCAGGTTTACCTTCATGACAACTGTGGGGGGAGTGAATTTTTTTCTAACTCGCCCGTTTAAAAATAATTTAATCATGAAATTTGGCATATTTAGGGGCGTGTCCTTTTGATTGACAGGTACCCGATTTCCTGCTTCAAGCAAGAAGGACATAGAACAACTGCAGTTTCTCTCCGGTTAACAACGTGACTTAGCTTTAGCCCGCTTACCTCCGTTAGCTGGTTAGTTCCTGTTATCTCCAGGTTAGCTCGGTTAGCTCTTAGCTACAGAAAGCTCAGAGTTCGCTCGATGTCAATCATCCACCATGATGCTCACGGCCCCCCTCTCAGCTCCGCCTCTTTGCCCATATTTGTATTTTTCGGGCGAGATGACACGCATGGTGATGGTAGGAACCGCCCACCAAGCTTCAATTCAGTTCTTCAGAAACCTACGTGTGATGTCACTGGTTACTACAAAGGTTTCTCAAACTACTCAAAATTTCTTCTGGGGCTTCAAAATAAAAAGAAACCAGGAATTAACGGCACAGCTGTGGTTTAAAGTTTGGCATACCTTTTCTATATATCTGTAGAATTATGACTTAAAATATAATCTGATTCTGAAACAACTTCTAAAAGTAAAACTTAAATTGTAAAACTATGTAACTGGAAATAACAGTAGGTTGGAAATTTTTAAAGTGAGACATTTTTCTTAAATTTAAAGAAATATGTTTTTTAAAAAAGAAAACAAAAAAAGACGGGGCTATGTTTAGCACTAGCTATGTTTCCATTACACCTAGAATTGCACAAAAACTAAATGTCACAAAAACAAAAAAAAAAGAGAGAGAGAGATTATGAAAACATACATAAAAAAAAAACCAAGTATTATTTAAAGGTTTTTTAGCTCCAATGAGGCAATATTAGTAAATAGCAAAAGTGTGTAAAACACTTTTTTTTCGCATTAACATGCCCCCGAAGTAGGTGGTTAATCGTGGGATGGAACAAACAATGGCAAATTTTAGTCCTTTACAATGAATTAGGAAAGGAAATGGGGGAGAGAGGTTTCAAAAAGCTGTGGCAAATTCTCCACAGCACGTCCAAAACCCTAAAATAACGCTACTTGGCTACCTTGCATACGTCGCAATTCTTATAAAATCTCGTTAGGCGGATGAGATTTTACAAGAAATGAGGCTTTTGCTCTAAACACTGCTCAATGAAAACACCTTGTCACGGTGGCGGTGAGGGTGTGGACCCAAACGCAGAGATGAGAAAACTGGGATGCAGATTAATGACTGATTTAATTTAAACAGACAAACACAGGGAACTAACACAATGATCCAGCAACTCAAGACAAAAACTGAGGGGTATAAATACACAGAGCACAACGAGACATAGGTAAAACAAATTAGCTGAATGAACCCAGGTGGACTACTGAACACAGACAAAGGCGAAACAGTAACAACCTACAAAATACGACAAGAACAAAGGACACAGGAAAACATTACCTCATGACACACCTGCAAATCACAATTGTTGCTTGTCAAAACTTAAAAATATCACTTTTGTGAAAAACTGTAATGGAAATGTGGGTAACCCTAACCCATTTGCTGCTGAATCTATGGGAGAAGAGTATTATCCTATTCTTTTCTAGTCTACATGTTAAATTGTTTCTGGTCATAGCCTCCTTTGTTTGTTTTGTGTTTCCAAATGATCCAAATGGTTTCAGTGGGTGAAAGGTGTTGACTGCACTGAGGGCAGCCCAGAACCCTGATCTGGTTTAGCATTGTCTTGCTGAATTATGCAAAACGTTCCCGAAATAAGACCAACTCTGGCTCAGAGCAGATGCTGCACTAAGATACACACCTTTCAGCACCAAAAGAGCCTTTCCAGGTGTGACAGTTGTGAGATTATATGGACTAATCTACCTTCATACATCACAGATGTGGCTGAGTGGCGATAACAAAGTGAAGCGTGCCTCTTCTCTGTAGTCCAGAGGATGCTGTGTCCATTTTTAAACAGAATTGGGAAGTGTTGATTAGCCGCTGCAGTGACTTGAGCGGTACAACCATGCCCGTTTTTAAAATAGTGCTTGATGGGGAATCCAGTACTCAATTTAGTCTCCTTGTCACTTTGTATTCCCGCCTTGTGTTGATCCTGTCCAACCTTTTCAAGACTTGTTGTTGCCATCAACTTCAGCAGCTAATATATTTTTATGAAATTGTCCAATTAGTTAAAAAAAAATCTAATTTAACAGCTGTGACAAAAATTTTCCACCTGGTTGTTAAGATGTTAGAACATCTTAGATAGTGATAAAAAAAAAATATGCTGACCTTCGTTTTAGAGTTTGGACTCAGTTCAGTTGACGCTCAAAGATCTCCCCATGAGTACGGCAGCTATGCCACTGATAACTAGTAATGGGTCATTTTCCTCTATTAAAAAGGATTAATATTAATTGATTAATTGGATTCTTTTTATATACTTGTGGAAATTGGGGGAAAAAAATAAAATTATATCCATATTTATGCAGACCATGGACAACATTTTAAAATGTATTGCTGCAGTTTTATTGCCACAGGGCTCCTATAATACTTTATTGTTGTTAATTTATAGTTGATCTGATCTCACATAAGCAGTCTTTCAACCACCGATATTCAGAAACCCAAATTATTTTTTTTAATTTTGACTTATTATAGTTTATGCAAACGTATTCCATCCTCAGCTAACATTGCATGCATCCTGTCATTTTTATGTCAGTTTTAATTCGTGCTAAGCAAGCCCTAGCTGCAGGATGCAGTGGATATTTGTATTCACCATGCATTCACTCTTTTGGGAAAAATGTAACCAATCTGCGTCGGTTAGCCGACATGCAATTCAAAGCAAAGATGCTTTTGGGTTTTGTAGAAAGGCTGCAAATAAAGCTGTTTAAAGAGACAGTTTGGTTAACTAGAGCTGAAAATGAACAGTAAATACAGATAAAATCTAAATCTCACCGATAGAGGAACATGTATAAACATAGAAAGGACTGGAGATGTGTACATCCACACCAGTGAGCTATAACGAGTGCTGCAGTGAAGCTGCTCTGGAGATTATGATCAGATTTAAATGATATGATGGGATATAATGGAAAATCAGTGGTCCACATCAAAATGGCTTGAGAGTGCTTTACATCCTGAAATTAGAGGACGAATACTCCCATTTGGGTTGGAGAGATTCCATTTCTGAATGCTTAGTAATGTCTTTCACCTCTCTTCACAGCTCACTGCTTTGCAGGCCAAGGTGCATTACCTGAGGTACCTCAGTGAGCTCAAACTCTACGGAGGGAGGGAGTTCAAATCGATCCTTTTGGTAAGACCTTAATTCCTGAAGGGATTTGTAAAGGTTTTGTCAAACACAAGAAGTTGTTTTCAGACTCCTTTAACTGTCTTGTGAACTATTTCCTGCAGCAAGGTGAGAAACAGACGGAGGTGATGCTGCTAGTGGGCCCGAGATATGGAATCAGTCATGTCATCAACGCCCGGACCAACCTCGTGGCCCTATTGGCTGACTTCAGCCACGTAAACCGCATTGAGATCCTCACTGAAGATGAGACCAACGTCCGACTGGAGCTCCATGTTCTGGATGTCAGGGTAAGGGTGCATATGTCTTAATTTTAGAACACAATTCATATCTTTTTTTTCCTTTGCTCTCCTTTTATTTGATCCTCTGTCGCTTCTCTCCATATTTTCTCAGCCCATCACACTGATCATGGAATCAAGTGATGCAATGAACCTTGCTTGTCTAACAGCAGGCTACTATCGCCTCCTAGTGGACTCCAGGAGATCTATTTTTAACATGGCCAGTTGCAATAACTCAGGAGATGAAACGGGTGAGTAATCCCTAAATTAAAAATAATAATAGGCCTATTTTGCTCATATTTTTTTGAAATCATCACAAAGCATTAGAAATTACACATTCTTGAAGAATAGATTTCAGTGCATGATTGCATGACTTAAAAATGGATGTTTGGCCATGCAGCATAAAACCTTAAACATGCTGAAGCAGAGCACTCCAGATCTGGTGAATAGCAGGCAGTTGCTTTAAAATTTAATCCAAATAAAATATGAAACACATAAAACCATAAAATCTCACTTTGCTGATGCCTGTAGGTCAAGATCGTATCCTGGAGTGGCCGTACAGCACATCTATGGGGGACAACGAGGAGCTATCACAGGGAGGCGTCTACAACAGGGACTACTCGGAGAGCAGTCAGAGAGAAAACAGCATTTCTCCTTATTTCCAAGAACCCCTAAACCCTGATGGCAACTTTGGGGCACAAAGAAGTCTGGTGCCACCTCCTTTACCCCCCGCCAGAAACAAAAGTCAGGACTCGCCTCGGAGCGCCAAAGTGTCTTTCATTTTTGGGGGAAATCCACCACTGAACAGACCTAAGAACTTAGGATATGAAAGACTGTCGGAGAGCCCAGAGTTGTCCGAAGGCAGACCACCGTATCTACACAACAACACCACCGAACGAGTGCCGTTCCAGTTCGGCGATCTAACACACGTCTATAGCAACATAATAACTGAAGAAGGTGGCGAGGAGCCGGTACTTAGAGATCTGTTTTATCGTGACACCACTGATGATGCAGAAGATGACGATGACGCTTCTTGTGAGGAAGACTCCACTGGTGGGACGCCAGTGGGAGAAAAAGGACAAGAGAGAGATTTGGACGGTGGCAACCAAGGAGGCGAGTTGCCCACAGCTGCAAGCAAAGCGACGTTTCTCAAGCTTTCGGGTTCTACTGATGACATTATCGACCTGACATCGTTACCTCCTCCTGAGGGAGATGACGGTGTTGATGAGGATGAGGACGACGCTCTTCTGCAGAGGCTCAACCTTGCAATTGCAGCTCCTCCGCCAGGGTTTCGAGACAGTCTGGATGAAGACGTGGCCCCGGAGGGAAGGCCACTTAGTACATTTGACAATGATGATATTCCAGTATCTTTAATTGATGCTATTCCAACTCATGGGGAAGGAGAAGAAGGGGAAGGGAGCACAGGAGGGGAAAGAAGGCTGGAGAATGCCGTCATGGATACGTTACAAGCATTGGCGGATCTGTCAGTTAGTGAACAGAGACCGCCCCCGCCGCCTCCTGGCAGGAACAATCCAGGTGATTTCAGTACACATAAGAACATGTCATGTTTCATCCTTGTGGTTTGCTAAACGATCCATTTAACTCTTATCTCTCTTATCATTTAGGTGTTTACATATCTCACGGCTTCAGCCCAGAGTCATCCTCAGATTCTGGCAATGAGACCAACTCCTCAGAGATGACTGAAATCTCTGAACTAGCTGCTACTCATCGGCTCAACGAGAGCCACATGCGTCTCCTGGTGGCCACAAAGGAAGGATACCAACCTTTACTCGAGGAGAAAACCGAATTTCCAGTCTCACCCAACACGTGTAGCACAGTAGAAAAGAAACGGCGAAGTCCGACACGACATCTTCAGCCTCCGGCGGTTCCACCAAGACGGAGCCCCCATTTGGATACAACATCATCGGGGCCAGACACGCAGGAGATGAGGTCTCAAATTCACCTGTCAGCCAGCCTCCAGCGTCCAAATTCCACAACGCCGGGAGGAAAACACCATAAAAAATCTGCAGACTCTAGTGGAAAGTACAACACCTTCAGCACCAGGGAAGGGCATCGAGGTGAGAGCAGCAGCAGACGCAGCTGTTTTGACTTAGACCAGCGCACTTCGTTCTGCGAGCAAGATGAAAGTCAGAGGAGACAGATTTCTTTTCCAGCGGAAAATTCTGGAAGCAAGGACATCACAGTGAACAGCCTCCATCGTGACCGTCGCAGAAATGCCCGCCCTTTGTCCACCGCTTCTGATCGCTTCTTAGATGTTGTCAGCATGGGGAACTGTTCTGCAGACGGCACTGCAACTGAAGACGAACATCTAGTTGTAGCATCACTGTTGTCCCCATCCAAACATCCCAGATCAGGGGGTTCTGACCAGGGCTCAGACATTCAAAGTGACCATCAGCCAATTTCAAGACAGCAGAGTGTTGCGCGGTTGTGTGAGTACCACTTGGCTAAAAGAATCTCAAATTTGCAAGGAGAAGCCCTCAGTTCACTGCAGGGGTCTCTGTGCTCATCACTGGATGCAGGTGGCAGCACCAACAGCAGTGTGTGTGGCACACCCACTGACTCTCCGCTCGGCCCCGGTGCAGTTGAGTCCAAACACCACCGTTTGCAAAGGCACCCACTTTCTAGTTCTTCTTCCTCTCTGCTAAGAATGCAAAACCACGAAGATAACAAACCAGGACTTCCTCAGGGAAAAGACCTCCATCCTCATGCAGACCCTGCCCTCCTTCGGAAAATGCTGCCAAACATTCACCCCCCTTTAGCTGGGGCGGAACCTGGCAGACCCTCCTCAGCCACACCATCTACGCATAAGGAGACTGCAGGGACAAGAAGTAAGAAGCCCCACAATGATGTGCACGCTAAACAGCAGGCAGGCTTTAAGGGGCTTAACCCTAAGGAAGGCAGCGAAGCTTATAGGCAGTTGATTAACTACCTAACAGTCAGCCAGATGCATCAAGGAGGGAAGCTGCACAGTGCCGGCATGGGAGGGGCAGTGAAGAAAGACACCAGGCGCTTCATCACTAGCAACCCTCAGCTTGTTGAAATGGTTAAGAACAGGGGCAACAACGTTGCTCGCTGTCCATGTATGCCTTCTTCCATATCATCTCCTTTCCTCAGCCCAAATTTAGCCATGCCTCATGCAGCCTCCTTGCAGGTCATAAATAAAAATCAATACTCTTACCATTCTGCAACACTTCCAGCCAAACTCAAGAGAAGCCCTGATGTCCACGCTCAAAGACAAAATGAAAGTTTGGATTTCAGGCAAGCTACTGCTGAGAGGAGAAGCTCCTTTTCTGGCCTGGAAAGTGAGCTGAGGAGGAGCGGCATGGATCCTGAGCAGTTTCTGTCACATTGTAAAAGAGAGGACTTCTTTAACCGGGATGGAGGATTGAATCAGAGCAGAAACCGGGATGTTGACGGTACAAATAACTGCCCCCCACCTCGTTCAAGAAGCCAACCTGGTGGCAGCACAGAGGACTGGTTCAAGTCAGAGCTGAGGACGAAATATGCAGCTCGTCAGTCGTATCCACGTCCGAGTGATTCTCTTTGTTTTTCTGCCGCTCCCAGTTTGAGTAGCCAATGTGGAGATCACAGTGCCATCTCGATAGGAAAGGGAGACCACCCTTCAGCTTTCATTCGTCAAGCATCGAGTAGCTCAAGAGCTTGCATTGCATCTCCAACATCCAACCCACAATCTCCACCTCCTCCGCCACCTCCTCCACCTTTATCTCTGCCTCTGCAAGACAATGCTAGCTCAGGATGCTTGCAAGATTCCATCCGTTCCATCCAGTCCCGGCAGAATCAGAACCACATTCAGGCCTCATCCTCAACCCTGCCTAACGCAGAGACCTTCGGCAGTAACTTGCAGAGAGGCAGGGAGCTCAAACGTAGCTCCAGTAATGTGACCGCCAGTTCTGGGAGTGTGGAGGTTCTGTTTGATAAGCCTACACGGAGCCGGAGCCAGCAGCCTTTGTCACCACCGGCGTCTCAACAAGGTGAGAACAAAGCCCAACGGAGACCGACAAGGAAACGTCTCTCAAAGAGCTACTCCCAAGGTTCTGTGTTCTCCCATAACACATGTTGGTCTACAGGTGGGGGGGTGGATAACAGAAGGGCATCCGTCGCTTTTCCTTTGCAAAAAGACTCTAAACACACGAAGGGCTCTCAGAAACTAGACACCAGTCCTTGGAGATGCAACGGACCCTTTAGCTACTGTTTCTTTAAACGTAAAAGTGAAGGAGAAGAGGATGAGATCGAGTGGGAGAGGCCTAGAGGAAGCCGCGGTGGAGGGAGTATTGACAATCATGGTTCTGCTGCATCTGGCCTATCCCTCTGTGGCTCAGGAGTGGACACTGCAGGGGAACAGCTGTATGGAGAGGTCCTCAACAACATGAGCTTCAGCGACCGCCTGGCACGAATCAATGCTCTCAAGGACCGCATGTACAGCTTCCCTTCTGGCTTCAACGATGTCCGCCGTGATGCTAACGAACTCATTGCACTGGTGAGATCCAGTATTGGCCGATGCGACCGTGGAGTCCAGATGCCCATACAGGATGTCTCCCAGTACAAGCAACTCCTGTCCATTGAGTCAAAAGAATTAGGCCGGGCATGCCGGAGAATGGCGCAGGCCCACAGTAGTCCAGATGAAATGCTGCTAGCTGTTACATGTAGCTTTCAGGTGCTATGCTGTCTCTGCGAAGCTTGTATGTGTCTGGTCAGGGGGCTCGGCGCCTCGGCTTCGTACCAACAAAGAGAGGTGGTGGCAAAGGTCGACGAGGTTGTCATGAACTACATCTGTTTGCTCAAAGCAGCTGAGGCTGCCACCATAGGAGCACCAGGGGAGCACAGCGTCAAAGCCCTGGTCCGCCACTCCAGCACCATGTCGGCCATTGCTAACGCACTCACCCGCTCCCTTAAAACGCTGCTAAGCAAGTAGAGGCTACTCCTAATGCTTTATAGTGTGGCCTATGCAGTCAGTAGAAGCCTGTCTTTAAGCATCTTTCTGTTTTTGAGTTGTCTGGAAGAGTCGTTTATATTTTTATATCGCATCTAGGTTGTCTTTATATCACAATATTTAAAAAAAAAGGTGTAAAATGTATTGCAGTTAGACTTAATATTAAAGCTACATAACATAGAAGAGATTACCGAGATGCTGAAAGAAAGTCATCTGACTGCACTTGCTTTTTCTGATGACATTATCATGATGTATATATACAAAGCCATACTGTCACAGATCTTTGTAGCATATGTACCTAATAGATACTATACCCTTTTACCTGTGCATTAACTTATCTAAAGTGTATTTAATGTAAATAATTATACTATAATTCTATTCTTTGCAGTAGCAGTTTCAAGAAGCCAGGAAAGGCTCAGCTTAATTTTGCTTTAATGTTGCAGAATTGCAGTGAATTCATTTTCAGTTCATGTAATTCATGATGTGTGGTTTTACTACGATGGTGATAAAAATGCATCGTAGAGCTCTACGTAAACATGTCGCTGTCAGTCCAGTGAGGAAGTATGGAATCAGATTTGTTTCAGAATCTCCAAGCAAAACTTTTTAAAACTCAAGCAAAAAACAACTAAAAACAAAAATGTCTAAAATTTAAGTAAAATAAATTATCTCAAAATCAAAACTGATCAATCATGATGAAAACTATTACTTTTCTTTGATTAAATTGAGTAGTTTTGTTTGTAGTTTCCTGTTCTTTCTTTCTCTCTTCTCTCTTTTTGGTTGCGCTTCACAGTCTTTGGTTTGGATTCTTGATTGTTTGGTTTCATTTCTGGGACAAACCCTTTATGGGCTGGTTCTTTCAGGGACGCATTCTGATTGGCTGGCGAGTTTTGGAGTGACACAGCTGTAGCCCAATGAGGTGTACAAACACTTTCTTAGGAAGTTTAAGGAGTTGAAAATTAAAACTACTTCTGATTCTCTGACAAAGAATTTGAAACTGTTTAATTGTTATTGTTTAATGGTCATTTTCTTTCATCATCAGCATTAATCTGTGGTGCTTAACCATAACAATGTAAACATCCTTAAAACCATTAGAAGATTAGTTAAATGTTTACTTCTGAATCCTCATTAACTCAGCCACTTTCACTTTTCAGCACCTTTTCAGTAGTTAAAACACTTCCCCATAAAAGTCTACTCTAGACTTGTATCTGGAAACTGATGCAAACTGCACACTTGGTGATAAAACAGACATGGGTGTAAACATAACCCAAAGCTGAATTTGGCATACATATACAAGGGTTTAAACAACATCTTGGCTACAACTGTGTTACTTAAAAACCCACCAGCCAATCAGAAAAGAGCCCGGCTATGAAAGGTTTGAACCAGGAATGAAACCAAACAATCAAGAATCAAAACCAAAGATTGTGAAGCCCAAACAAATACAGAGGAGAGAAAGAAGAAGAGGAAACTGCAAACAAAACTACACAATTTAACTAAATAAAAGCCTAATAGTTTACATGATGATTGATAATTTTTGATTTTGAGATCATTTATTTTACTTAAGTTTTAGAAAGTTTTGGTTTTAATTGTTTTTTGCTTGAGTTTTAAAAAGCTTTGCTTGGAGATTCTGAAACAAATCTGATTCCACAAGTAAGCTGTTGCAATATATTCACATGTTAATATTACGCTGGATCTCTGATGGACTGTTAAAGTGAACTGATTTAAACCCTTTTGCATCATGAAGGTTTTATTTTGTTTTTGCAAGATCACAGGATTATTATTATTATAATAATATTGCATTGACCACTTTGCCATATTTTTAAATATAATAAACAGGAAATAACGATTTGAATAATGTACGGACATAATAAACTACAGTATTATAATACCAACCAGACTTAACTGTGTTGAAATGATGTTAAATAAACTCTTTGAGTGTTTTGTTATGTTTTGGGATATGTTTTGTGCTTGAATGCTGTAATATTTCTCACAATGTATCAGGATGCATTTCGATTAGATGAATTCCTGTTTTTTTTTCAATAATCTTACAACCTATTAAAAGTCTTTTACAGATACATATATAAATATTTATTTTTGTGTCATTCATTTTTACTTCAATGTAAATTTCTGAAAAGTAGCGTGTGGAAAAAGCTTGGAAATTTGCTGCTCTTAGATATATTTTGACCGATTCCCGAGTCATTCCCGGAACCATCACATATTTGGCCCAATCTGCTTGTCGACAGTTGCATGTACATTTGCAGCGCTTGATAAGATAAACACTGTCTAATCAGAACTGAAAAAAGCCCAAGTCAGACTACAATGATCTGATCCAACCCTCTCAGAATCCTGAGACCCTGGAGTGACCTGGGGGGGTCACGACATCAAAGAAGGCAATGTTAAACTTAACATAATCCAATCAAGCAGCCACTCAGTCTTCATGTCAATGTCTAATTAGAATAAATCTTTTTCTTTCTAATATGCTCAAACTACACTGTCAGATTTCCAGGGGATAGAAACAGGACCATGTTTTGCAGACTTAGTTGTTTTTGGAAACTTTGGAAGAGTTGAGAAATGTTTAACATCTTGAAGTTTTTAAGATAATTTGCTCCAGATCTGTTCACACATGAGACAGAGTCAACTGACCTGTGACTTTATTTGTTTCCATGTAAGCGCTGAACGTCTGAATTTCCACCAGTAATGTTTTCAGTCAGATAAACATTGGCTGATGCTGATATTCAGGACAGATTCCCACCAGCACTTTGCCAGTTTGGGGTCATACTCTTACAATATATAAATGCAAAATGAGATATTAGGTTGGAAAGAAAGATCTTACACCTAAGCTCTAATGTTTCTCATTCAGGCTCAAGCGGCATGCATTTTCTGCATTGACTGCAATCTTTGTCAGGCTTGCCATAACTATCAGTGATGAAACACTAACCTTGTGTCAATCATTTTTTATACTTGAATTTAATCTCAAACTATAGTTTTGATCTAAAGGTATGTTTACATTTAATTTCATGCTCCTGGACCAACAACATTACAAGTTGCCTTTTTACAGAATGTCTTGAAAAGTATTTTCCAGATTAAAATGTGAATATTGTCTTAGTATGGGTCTTGGAGCAAGCTGACATGACTGTTAAGTTTAATAACGCACATGAAAGTCATTTTTCAAGCTTCTAAAGCCTAACTTTCCAAAAGATAGTTTTTATTTTTAGTTTTTATTCTACATAAACTTTCAGACACATCTAGCAGTTATAAAAACAATTCCATAAAAGCAAAAATATTCCTGTTAATTCAATTCAACTTTATTTATATCGTGTCATATCACGGCAATGCGATCTCAAGACGCTATAAAGACAGAAAAAAACAATGAAAGCCAATTCATAACAGCCTATATAGGGAAACCAACAGATTGAGTTGGATCTTAGATTTTTTCTGCATGAAAATCCATCCTCGACTTAAAATGAAGGATTTAATGTAGTTTATCAGTTAAAAAATGTGTCACATAGGTAAAATTCACAGCAGCTGTCTGTAATGTAAATGTAATAATAATGTAAATAATTATAATAAGCCACAGCTAATAATCATGAATATATAAATATAATAATGTAAAATAAATAAATGTAATGAAAAGATGTAAGCAAACGTCTGAGCCCTGTGATTTGCTCACGTAGGTCACGTGTCTACGCACGGCCGCGTGTGTGGCATCACGTAGGTCACGTGTCTACGCACGGCAGCGTGTGTGGCATCACGTAGGTCACGTGTCTACGCACGGCAGCGTGTGTGGCATCACGTAGGTCACGTGTCTACGCACGGCAGCGTGTGTGGCATCCTGCGTGCCTTACGTGACGTTGTGCGGCAGCGGGGGGACGCATGGGGGGGAAGACTCGGCCGAGCTCATTTGCATATTGGGCGCGTATTCCACGCACGCTGCCACGTTAACCAATCACGTCAGCGAATGCGGCGAAACCACTCCCGCGCGGCAACTAGTGTCGTGCGCTTCAGCAGCATTGTACAGGCAGGGGAAGTTGCAGGTTTTTAACATCCTTCGCCTTTGTTTACTTCATAAACACGTGGATATTTTTTCTTTGTATAGTTGAGCGCGTGCCGAATGTAAACTTATTTATAATAACTACCTTTACGCCTCTAAACTAGCTGCTAACTAACGGGTTAACTAGTGGAGAAGTGATAGTTTGGTCCCCAGTGGGGTTTAAAGTTAGCAGGTAGTTAGCTCCAGTGTTACTAACAATGGAAGCGATGTGCCAACAACGACGTGTCCTGGTGGAAATACCTGCTCCACAGCCCAAAGTCGCAGGTAAGTCCCCAATATGGACGCAAAAGTTCCCCAAAATGTTTTTAATTGCGCTTGATTCAACTTAAATCTGCACATTAAAGAGTTTAAAGTTGTGAAGTTTGCATGTTGTTTGTTTCAGCTCGTATGAGGAAGTCTTATTTGGAAATCCTGAGTGCTCGTTTGGCTCCATCTCCACTTCCAAGGCAAAAAAACATGAATGTAAAACGTCTCCAGGCCTGTAAGTACAACCTGCAGAACTAATGTGGCTGATGTACTGCATATACATAGGTACTATGCTTGGAAAAAGGTATTATCTTTAGCTTTTTTCCTTCAATGTACAAGGTATGGAGGACTAAAAGTGCCACAATCTATTAATTAATTGCACAATTAAATATAAAATGAACGAATGAATGAATTCAATGTCTTTAATTATTTACATTTATTTATCTATTTAATGCACAAATATATAGTAAAATATATCAGTGATTCATTAAAATACAACTCATTGCATGTAATAGTGAAATAATTTATATATATATATATATATATATATATATATATATATATATATATATATATATATATATATATATATATTACTTTAGTGAATATAAATTTCACTTTTTAAATATTTATTTTATGGTCCTGTGTTGGACTGCATCATGAATTTATTTCATCTGTCAACCTGACCCATTTAATTCCAATGTTAAATAATTAATGACACATTTAATTAATAAATTAATTGATTATTTAATGCTTTAATAATACATTGTGGCACTTTTACTCCTCCATAACCAGGATTTATATGGATTTTAAAGTTCTCCAGGCATCCTAGATGGTTTTCAAAGTTTATCTTCTGATTTTTCCACCACAAATACTCAAATTTTCCACCTCTTGAAAATTTATCATTTCTTCTTATTTTTTTAGTTGCAATTATGCTAATGTGGGCTGCTTTACTGCTAGAACTCCATATATAAATATACTATACTATGCATATACTATGCTTGGAAAAATGTATTTTCTTAGTACTTTACCTTCAATTTACCAGGCTTTATATGGATTTTAAAGTTTTCCAGGCTTCCTGGATGGTTTTCAAAGTTTATCTTTTGATTTTTCTCCCACAAATACAAGGGCTGTGACAATATGCTTTTGTCCCAATTCAATTCGATTTAAATTGTGATTCTCACAATTTTCCGATATTGCTGATTTCTGTAGATTAAAAACAAAATACATGAATAAAAACTTTATTTTTGCTCGTCATTTTTTTTCTATTTTAATGAGGGAAAAGCAACACAGTAGCCAGATCATCATTCTGCTGCTATAATGCCCAAGAAGACAAGTTAAAAGGTAAATAAAAATGACAAAAAAATTTTAATGGATTATTTTTATCAATTAAAAAAAATCTTTTAGATTTTAAAATTGTGAAGCAAAATAATACAAATTTTTTTATTCAATTTTCCCACCCCAGACAAATACTCAGTTTTTCACCTCTTGCAAATTTATGATTTCTTCTTATTTTTTTAGTTGCACTTATGCAAAATGCATTCAGATGGCATAGTTGGAAAGTATGAGATGCAATCATAGAAACAAAAAGGTTATTCCCAGAGAAAACCTAGAAATTGGATTTAAACTGGACAAGTGGAGGACAAAGGAAGCAGCAACAGGCCTCACAGCCATCTGCAGTAGACGAGTTTCTGAAAGCAACGTCCGTAAGAAATGCAGCTCAGACCTGACATGGAAACCAAAACAAAAGGCTGAAGTTTGCCAAATGACTCCAGAAACTCTGCGTTAACAGGCCAGATGGAGTCCTGAACCATTACCAGAACATGGACCTCGGTATGTTTCAGTCGTTTGGATCATCTTGACAGAAAGACTTTATGGAATTCCAAGATGGTTTGTCTGCTTCAGAAGAAGGAAAATTCTGTTTAATATTCTGTTTTTGTACAAATTGTACAAGCTTCAGATTTTAATTCCAACATATCACTTCTACTTCCTGTTTTTCCCTTTTTTCTGGATATAAATAGACTAGGGTTGGGTGCAGTGCTGTAAGACCATTGATAATAAGGATAATAAGGTCTGTGTTCTTTTTGGTTCTTTTTGATTCGGAGGATGAAAAGCTATCCTGACATAAAGGGAATTATAACCAAAGAAAAATTTCCATTTTATTGTCTAAATGCCATTAGTTATTATTATTGCCTGTTGTTCTTCCAATGCATGGCAAGTTTAAACATGCCAACAAAAACAGATTAAAAACAATGTTTACTAAGTTTTTTTTTACTGCAGTTGAAGTGAATAAATTGTGCAGTAAGCAATGGATGGTGATCCACAGGATCAACTGCGGCATTGAAAGCCAAAAGAAGGAGCACAGCAGATCATCCCGAGTCTAATGTCAGAATAAAAACAGACGGAAATTGTTCCGTTATTTTATCTGTATCTAGATAGGTCAGCGGTGGAGGGGAAACTTGGTGTCAGGTAAAGCAGGGACACATTAATCTCAATCTGATTGGATATTTATGGGAGAATTTGGGTGAAAAATAAAGCGATAAGAGTCTTTACCTCCTCCAGCTCTAACTTGATCTCTTTTCATGTACATCTGCTTTGCAGTAGACCTGTCCGTTGGCGGGATGTGGAGGGGAAGGATAGAAGAACACTGTGAGAAGATGGATGAGCACCCGACGCCGCTCTCCAAACAGCAGCTTGTGCAGCTGATCAGATCCCTCATTCTGGTTGAACAGGTATTCTCCACAAAGGTAACGTTTCTGACATAACATAACGTTGCTTGAAGTTTGGCGTGCTTTGTTGTTGGCAGAGCCATGAGCCGAGGATCCTGGCGTCGGACTTGAAGTGTCTGCAGGACGACCTGCAGCTGAAGAAGACCAACGTGTACAGGGCCATACCGTATTCACGCTTTGGCTCCAACAGGGACGCTCACTGCTACAGAAAGGCTTATCCGCACCTGGTGGCATTCAAGGTGAGTGTCAGGGTTTCATGCCGACCTTTAACCAGCAGGAACGTCGTGAAGCCGGATGTGTTCGGCTAGGGCTGGGCGATTAATCGATTTAATCGATTCATTCGAATTTCTGGGCTTCCGTACCATATAGTGACGTCAAAGGCATAAACACAACATTGCAGCTAGCAACGAACAAAACGTGCCCCCACGTCACGTCCCCCCACGTCACATACGGGGATACGTCATGACCCCTATTGTCACGACCCCCCACGTCACGTCCCCCTATGTCACGACGCCCCACGTCACATACGGGGACACGTCCCAACCCCCATTGTCACGACCCCCCACGTCACGTCCCCCTATGTCATGTCTAGGGACACATCACGTCCCCCCCATGTCATGACGCCCCACGTCACATATGGGGACACGTCCCGACCCCCATTGTCACGACCCCCAACGTCACGACCTTCCACGTCACGTATGGGGACACGTCACGTCCCCCCACGTCACTTACGGGGACACATCACGACCCCCAAAGTCCCAACCCCCAACGTCACAACCCAAAACGTCACGACCACCCCACGTCACGTCCCCCATGTCACGCCCCCCACGCCACGTATATGGACACATCACGTCCCCCCATTTCACGACGCCCCACGTCACGTACGGGGACACGTCACAACCCCCCACGTCACGTACGGGGACACGTCACGACACCCACGTCACGTATGGGGACACGTAACGCCCCCCCTATGTCACGTCTGGGGACACGTCAGGTCCCCCTATGTCACGTCTGGGGACACGTCAGGTCCCCCTATGTCACGTACGGGGACACGTCACAACCCCCCACGTCACGTACGGGGACACGTCACGACACCCACGTCACGTCTGGGGACACGTCACGCCCCCCCCATGTCACGTCTGGGGACACGTCACGTCCCCCCATGTCACGTCTGGGGACACGTCAGGTCCCCCTATGTCACGTCTGGGGACACGTCACGTCCCCCTATGTCACGTAGGGATACACGTCCCCCAATGTCACGTCTGGGGACACATCACGTCTCCCAATGTCACGTAGGGATACACGTCCCCCAATGTCACGTCTGGGGACACATCACGTCTCCCAATGTCACGTAGGGATACACGTCTCCCAATGTCACGTAGGGATACACGTCCCCCAATGTCACGTAGGGATACACGTCCGCCAATGTCACGTCTGGGGACACATCACGTCCCCCACGTCACGTAGGGATACACGTCCCCCAATGTCACGTCTGGGGACACATCACGTCCCCCACGTCACGTAGGGATACACGTCCCCCAATGTCACGTAGGGATACACGTCCCCCAATGTCACGTCTGGGGACACATCACGTCCCCCACGTCACGTAGGGATACACGTCCCCCAATGTCACGTCTGGGTACACATCACGTCCCCCACGTCACGTAGGGATACACGTTCCCCACGTCACGTCTGGGGACACATCACGTCCCCCACGTCACGTAGGGATACATGTCCCCCAATGTCACGTCTGGGTACACATCACGTCCCCCACGTCACGTAGGGATACACGTCCCCCAATGTCACGTCTGGGGACACATCATGTCTCCCAATGTCACGTAGGGATACACGTCTCCCAATGTCACGTAGGGATACACGTCCCCCAATGTCACGTAGGGATACACGTCCGCCAATGTCACGTCTGGGGACACATCACGTCCCCCACGTCACGTAGGGATACACGTCCCCCAATGTCACGTCTGGGGACACATCACGTCCCCCACGTCACGTAGGGATACACGTCCCCCAATGTCACGTAGGGATACACGTCCCCCAATGTCACGTCTGGGGACACATCACGTCCCCCACGTCACGTAGGGATACACGTTCCCCACGTCACGTCTGGGTACACATCACGTCCCCCACGTCACGTAGGGATACACGTCCCCCACGTCACGTCTGGGGACACATCACGTCCCCCACGTCACGTAGGGATACATGTCCCCCAATGTCACGTCTGGGGAAACGTCACGTCCCCCAACGTCACCTCCCCCCACGTCACGTCTGGGGACACGTAAACGCAACAGAAGTGTTCCTTTAGCAATATTAATAGCCACAGGGGTCTGAAGCCAGATGCAGTTCACAGGCTCGTCTTTCCAAAAATGTGTAAATTAAACAAAAAACAAGAATGTAATAATACATGTATTTTAGAAATATAGCTTTTATTAAAATTCACAATTTTATTTTAAAAATAGTATTTTGTATCAAAGAGATAAACATTTTTATTACCTCATTGCCAATGTGGGAAATTGTTTTGGTTATTTAATATCAAAATACTCCAAGAGCAGACACTATTATTTATTATTAGTTTTTTATTTTATTTTAGAATAAAGTTACACAAGTGAAGTGATGCCTATTCTTAAATGTGTGGTGAAAAGTAAAAACCGATCTCACAGTGGAAACTAGGGGTGTGACGATATGCTTTTGTCCCGATTCGATTTACATTGCAATTCTCACAATTTTTTTTTTATATTGATGATTTTTGTAGATTAAAAACAAAATAAATGTATGAAACCTTTTTTTTACTCTACATTTTCATTCATTTCAATCAGGAAAAAACAACACACTAGCCAGGCCTTCATTCTGCTGCTAAAACGCCCAAAAAGACAATTTAAAAGATTAATAAAAACAATAGAAATGACAAAAATTTTATAATGGATTATTTTTATTTATTTGGGGAAAAAACTTTTCTTTTTTTTTTTTTTTTTTTAACAAAAGTCTATTTTTAAAATTATAAAGCAAAAAAAAAATCCCAATTTTTGATTTTTCGATTGGATTTTCCCACCCTTAGTGGAAACACATGAAGTACAAACAGGATGTTTGTTATAAAGTTTACAGCGGCAGCGCCTGCATCTCTTTTTACAGTCTTGTTTCACAGCTTGTTTAGTTGTATTTTAATTCAGGTAGGCTGACTACAATAAAAGCATTTTTGAAAAATAATCATTTTTCATTTTATAATTTATGATTTTTTTTTCTTTACATTAAGGGGAAAAATATTAAAATCGGATTTGGTTTAAAAAAAAAAAAAAAAAAGGGATATTTTATTTTTTGGCCATACCGCCCAGCAATATGTTCGGCTCTGTGTGGCTTATTATGGGTCCGGTGTTTGTAACAGCAGGTTCTGTTGTCGTGTGAACGTGTGTCCTCCTCATCCTTCCGCAGGTTTCGTGTCAGGAATGGGGCCAGGTTCTTCTGAGGAACAAAGAGTGGGACGTTGTGTTGGAGTTCTCCCTGATGGCGTGGCGGTACACCAGCGAGTTGCCGCAGTGGGACACGGCGAGCCACAACGCGCTGAGGGAACAATGCTACAGCATCCTGGCGGCTCACGGGCTCGCTGCTCTGCAGCAGTACCGACCCGACTTCAGCCGAGGACGGGAGCTGCTCAGGAGGTAACCATGCAGAACACCGGCTTCACCGTGAAGCTGCTGCTGATGTGGATCCGTCTGCACGCAGATTCATGCAGAAAATGACACAAAAATGAGCGACTGGTTTACATCAGTCTTTCTGTTAATGGTTAGTAACCAGTAACTGGGTTAAAACATGTAACTGGAGTCCCATCTGACCAGCTGTTGTAAGGTTACACACCTTTCTAGACGGGAAACACAGAACCTTTTCTGTCTGTTCAGCCTAAAGCGTGGCGGATAGATGGGAAGGAGAGTGTCGGGGTGCCGCTACGTTCGTCATCCTGCAGCCGCTTAGCTCCATAAAACCAAACGGATCTTATTTAATACAAAGTTTATGATGTTTTCCATCAGTTTCTGATAAAAACTCTGCTTTAAATCCTCCAGAACACTCTGCTACTTGTCTGCTGCCTCCGAACAGACACCAGGATGCAGACGTTACATGTTCATCGTTTAGACACGTCACATTTTGGGCTTGGAGTGAGATTTAGAATTAATATTCACAACTGGAATCTGATTTGTTCTGATCTAATATCTTAAGTTGCTATTATTAAGTTGTTTTTTTAAAAATTTATTTACATGACTGTGTTGTTTTGTGCACCATATCAATACAATCAAATAAAAGATACTTTATTCATCCCTGAGGGGAAATTCAAGGTTCAAGGCAGCTTGTCCAAGTTTTGACACGCAGACATTAATATTTATGACAAAAGAAGAATACAAAACCAAGCCGAAGGTTAGGCCACGCAGCCAGTTTTACCAGCGCCGCCTCATAATAGATAAGAACAGAGATACATAAGGGTCATGGGGGGGTCGAGGGTAAAAAATGTAACTCCACCAGATGACGCAGTCTGAAGAGAAAAAAACTCGAACACTTCAGCACAAACTCTGACAAGAAACAGACACACAGTCCAGGGAGGCGGTGAGTCATGTGGGAGGGGTATACTAGTATTATACTGACATTCAATAACAGATTAATGAAGTATTGGAAGTTAAAGATGGCTGTAAGGAGCAGTTCCCTTCCCAGAATGACTGAAGTTTATTTGACCAACTTGTTTGGAAGGACTTCATCAGAGAGATGTTTGCTAAACATCATAACGTGCTGCGGTTCCTTTCATTATCTGCTTGAAGCCCTCGTTTCCAACAACAAAATACGGGAGCGGATCTTTACAACCTGCAATCTCCTGTTATTTTGGGAGAACGTGCAGAATTGGCTGGTAGATGTAAAGTTTGCTTGAGTTTTATCTGCTGCGGCCCGGTGGACGTTCAGACGTGATCTAGGTGATGTCTCAACGTGTGGTTCCTCCGGTTTGTCCCATTTCCACAAAACTTCACCTCCATTCGGCACGTCTAACAAATCGCTTTGCTTCTGTCGAGTTCGTCTTTCTGTTTCTTTTCTGAGTCAGATCTCAGCCTGAAACGTTTCGGGAGTTTTCAGTGTCGGCGCTAACGATGCTTCAACGATATGGCAAAAAGTTATGGCAATCTTTAGGAATTAATTTGAAAATCGATTCAGAATTGCAGAATCGATCTTTTCAACACACCTCTAATCACATGGTGATAAATGGTAAAAAGTTTTATGTTACAGATCCAAGTGAAGAACCAGTATTTTAGGTTATTGCTTCTTTCTCTCCACAAATCTGACTTTAAAGGGTTAAGTACCAAGCCTCATGAGGTAGGGAGTTATATTCTATAAATGAGCATCAAACCAGGAGACGACATATGAACCGTTGACGGTGCAAACATGATCTTGGATCACAAAGTAAGAAACGACACATTAGTTGCGTTCAGGAGGAGTTCGCTGTGATCTGCGTCGTCCATAAGGAATCAGTGCTGAGTAATTAATATCCTGTGGTAATTTGTATCATAAAGACGATGTAGAGGTGTGGTAAATACTTAGAAAAAGAAATATAAGTGGAAGGGCCGTTAAATCGATAAATAACACAGGCTATCTGATATGTTAACATCACAAATCATTCTGCGCATTTAATAATAGTTATTTAAAAGAGAACGTGGGAGGGATTTAGAAAATATAAAACTGTTATTTGGAGGTTTGTTAAACTGTGGGAGAAAAGGAAAATACTTGACGAAACGGTTGCGTGTCGTAGAAACAGAGTTTCTTTTTCTCCATGCGGACGTACAGAGATGTAAACGTCAGCGCATGTTGGACCAACCGGTGTGTCCCTTCTCTGCTTCCGTAGGCTGAAGATGGCTCAGCTGCAGAGCCGCTCCATCGCTCCCTGCATGGAGGAGCTGCAGAGGATCCTGGGATGTCCTGATGATGATGACATGAAATGATGTGAGAACAGCTGGATTAACTGGAGCCTGACGTGTAATTTCTGTTGGAAATGGGTCAAAAAGCTTTTTGTTTTATCTCTACATGGTAGTGTTTCAGTAAAACCACCACAGTATTCTTCCAAAGGTGTGATGAGGCGAGGTGCAACCTCTCCATCAAGCATCCTCAGAGTCAGTGTGCTTGTTTTGTGGATGTTTTCCTCAAGCAGGGGCGGAACAAGAGCCCCGTAACGCAGACTTGAACATGTGGCCAACATGTGGCTGCAGAGGCAACACACCTGCACGAATTCCTCTTACCTGGCAACCTGTTGGACACGATTCTTCCTGTCTTTGTGACTTCTTACCAGTCTGAGACGTGTTGTGTCGGACGCCGCAGGTAGCTGTGTGTGTGTGTGTGTGTGTGTAGAGTCTCGGATATTTTTATAAACTAGTTGACAGCTGAATTCTTCAACTTCTTCCTGCTTTACATGTGATTGTTTGTTCTTACTGCTCGACTTTTGTGTCTTGTTACAGAACCTTCTGTCATTTATTGCACTGTCCATGTTAGTCCTGAAAACTTGACTTTTTTTTATTTTTCATTAAATAGACTCTAATTTAAATAAAGTTGAATTAAACACTTTGGAAATGTCCAACATTTTTCATCTGAAACTTTGGAGTTGACTAGTTTCTGCATGGTGGACTGCACCAAAAGCAAAATGATCAACAGGAATCGATCGTGACCTCCTGGAGGCTACAACGTGGGAACGTCTCCAGTCCTGTGGAAAACCCATGCACCCCCCCACACAACAACATCTGGGCATGACGAGCAGACATAGGAGGGATCTTTCAGACCTGAATCTCATGGTCTGGTGAAGCGGTGAGGGAGTCCACAGCAATGGCGCCTTCGTTGTGCAGGAACTGCGTCGAAATGCATCAGAAAAAACTGCTTCTCGTGGGGCCTCCCTGGACTATCACTGACCAGTTGCTGAACTGGTCGTGCTGGGGGAGGCAGAACGTTCTGATGGGACAGGGTACGATGTGCCAGTCGGGATGCAAGCGCGGACCCAACTTGTTGAAGTCTGGCAGTCATGGAGTGTGTTTGAGCAGAAATGGGCTCATCAATGTCCTGCTGGAGGTGATTTCGTAGAGCTATGGCGTTGTTCCTCTTCTTCCTCCATGCTCAAAGGAGCTGATAGCTCTGGTTGCACGCCCCCCATCCATCCTGGTATCTGCTCTGGACAACTGCTGGGAGACTCAAATATTGTCACCAATGGTGGTGGCGGTGACTTTAACATGCAACCGGGGCCAAACGGCAATCAGACTGGATGAAGATGGGGAAATGGTGTGTGTGACCCCCACCTCCAGGAACGTTCCTTCACAGGGGGTGTCTTTCAAACTCCCTCATACGTCCCCTCGTTAGCAGGTGAAATAGCGTCACTGTTTCTTTCTTTCCCAGACGTGGGACAACTGCGTAACAATGATCCCGCGTTGTCATAATTTTGTATAAAAAAATCCTTCAGAAATGTTCATTTTTTGGCATCATGTGACCGAGTCCCACAAAATGTTGATGCTTTAAAGCTTCTTCCATGGTCTGCTTTGTAAATTACCCAACAGAAACAAGTAAAGTAAACATATTTAATCCAGAATATTTAATTTCGATCCAGACCTGCAGCTGTTTAACGCAAATGAACGAGTCGTTGCAGAAAGCCTCTTTTGGATCTATTTGATTTGAATCAGGTGTTTGCGATCAGGCCTCTAGCCTGCAGGATCGGAGTTAGCTCTCCCAGCACCTGAACACACAACTCCACGTGGAAAGTTTTACCTACATGTTTAGCAGGAAGTATCATCCGCTGCATCACCTGGAGGCCAGACTATAAGTAAGTAGTCTCATCTGTTTTTCTGTGGAACTGCCAACTAGAAGATAAAATTCACTAACATTTGTCAATTGAATGATTTATTTTAGAAATACTCATTTTTGCTAAGTTTTTAGGCTCTTCAGTGTTGCTATGCTGTTAGCATAGTTCATGTATTTGCTAATTCTATGACTAAAACTAAAGTTATTATTCTTATAGACAATGTAAATATATACTAGCAGCTATATTGAAGCCCCCGGTAGGGTCACCCATGGCAAACAGGTGTCTAGGAGAGGGACCGCTCTAATCAACCCCCATGATTATGACTATCATTGGCAGAAGTGTTCCCTTGCCCGGACGCGGGTCACCAGGAACCCCTCTGGAGCCAGGCCCTATGGTCATGAGCTGTGGGTCGTGACCTAAAGAACGAGATCTCGTATACAGGCGGCTGAAATGGGTTTCCTCCGCAGGGTGGCCGGGCTCTCCCTTAGAGATAGGGTGAGGAGCTCGGTCATCCGGGAGGAGATCAGAGTAGAGCCGCTGCTCCTCCGCATCGAGAGGAACCAGTTGAGGTGGCTCGGGCATCTGGTCAGGATGCCTCCTGGACGCCTCCCTGGCGAGGTGTTCCAGGCACGTCCCTCTGGGAGGAGACCCCGGGGAAGACCCAGGACACGCTGGAGGGATTATATCTCTTGGCTGGCCTGGGAACGCCTCGGGATCCCCCCCGCAGAGTTGGCAAATGTGGCTGGGGAGAGGGAAGTCTGGGCTTCCCTGCTTAGGCTGCTGCCCCCGCGACCCGACCCCGGATAAGCGGCTGAAGATGGATGGATGGATGGATGGATGTTACCTTCAACTTTTCTTTTCTTTAGGGGAAAACGGGACGTTGTTGACGTGCTGTTTCAGCCACCACATGAGTTTTAGTGACCTGACAGTTTTTTGGCTTTGGCACCTTGTCACATGTTTATATACTTTCCAGGCAAGTTGTCTTTTACAGTGTTTATTTGATGATGCCCAAACATCCGATCTTGACACTGTTATTGGAGTGTTTACACAAATTAAACCTGTTTTTTATATCAACTTTTAAATGTTTTTCATTAGTTTATATAGATTTACAGATGAATTTGCAGAAGTGTGAGATTTTCAACTCACTTGGATTGAACATAAAAACAGGGAAGTCATAGCAGATTAAGGGGATTACTGACTGGTTGACTGACTTCATGCAGGGTTTTACTTTTTGTTACCAATAAGCACCACTAGATGGAGACCATGTCGCACTCTTCAACATCTACAGCCAGGATTGCAATTGTTTTCATGGCACTGTGAAGAGTGAATGTAAAGCAATCTCTTAATGCTATTTGGGTTTGAGATAATGAATGAGACTGTTGGGGCGCAAGTAGAACTCCAGCAGCATTTCTTTTTATTTCAGGCTTTTCCTACATTGTTGTTGCCATGGTAGTGTATTGTGGAATTTATGAGGGTTGCAGACAATGAGGAGCTGATGTAGGGTTAGTCAACGTGGACCTTTCTCCCAAATTACAGAAAAGTTGAAAGGAAATTGTATGTAATTCAATTCAGCTTTATTTGTATGGTGCTGCTTTACAACAATGTTGTCTCAAGACATTGAGATATTACTTTATACATCAATTCAAGCCAATTCATAAACAGCTGAGCTAATAGAAACCCACTGATTGCATTGAATCTTGACTTGGATCCAATCCCCCATCCTGAGCATGCATGAGGCGACAGTGGGAAGGAAACCTCCGGCAGAACCCGACTCAAGGAGGGCAGCCATATGCCAAGACTGGTTGGGGTGGAGAAGACAGGAAAGTCAGATCAACATGTACAACTGCTTTTATTCTGGAAGAATTGTGCAAAAAAGGAGAAATCTGTTAATGATGGCAATACTGGCATATTTTTATACATGGAGGGAAAGGTGCAAGGTGCTACTAAGTGCATCAGGTGACGTTTCCACGGCTGCATTAGTAATGGATGGCTAGACCACCCATAGTGGAGAATAACCTGGACAGTTTGGCTCCGTACTTGCAGACTATATGCCAACTCAGGAGATGTTTGTATCCTAACTGTAAGAATCATGAAAAAGGAAGGTTTTCAGCTTGATCTTAAAGGTAGAGAGGGTGTCTGCTTCCCAAACCCACAGTGGCAGCTGGTTCATGCTCGTCCTCCCATCAACAACTCTCAGAGCAGGGGTATCCAGCTCCGGTCCTCAAGGACCACAATCCTGCAGATTTTCCACGTATCACTGTTCCAACACACCTAACTCTAACTTATTGGTTGTTGGATCCATTTAATGGAAGCCAGGTGTGTTGGAACAGGGATACATGGAAAACCTGCTGGACAGAGACCCTCAAGGACCGGCTTTGTCTTATAGAGACTCTGGAACCACCAGCAAACCTGGAGTCGGAGAACGAAGTGCTCTAATAGGAATATATGGAACTATAAGATCTTTGATGTACAATGGAGTTTGGTCATGGAGAATTTTAAACCTGTGTGTGTGTGTAGGTAAAACTACAGACTGAATTAATCCTAGACATTTCCTGTTTTGTCTCATCACAAATCTGTGACTAGAGATCTCCTGTTTTTTCCTGAAGAATTCGCCTCATGTGGAAGATATTTTTCTGCCTTAAATTCTGAGTAAATTTACACGTTGAAAGTAGAGTAATTGTTTTTCTGTAACTCTGTGCAGGTGTATCAGTTTAGCATACCCATCTGAATAGCAAACATTTGCTGGATGCTCATGCATACCATTCCAATGTGTATTAGTTTACTAGCGTTCATGTCTTGTCTAAAGTCTTCTTGGGGTTGGTTAGTGGAACGTCTAAAAGAAGCCAAAATGCACAGATAAACCTGTAAATGTTAACTAGTGCTGTGCTAATCTGACGAGCTATGCCACTGTTTCTCAAATGGGGGTACACGTACCCCTAGGGGTACTTCAAGGCATTCCAGGGGGTACATGAAACTTTTTTGAAAACGCATATCTTTTCATGTTTTCTTTAAAGGTGGAGTATGTGAGATTTTCAATATTTAAGAAAAAAACTTAACGAAAAAAATAACTACGATCATCCATCCATCCATCCATCCATCCATCCATCCATCTTCTGCCGCTTATCCGGGGTCGGGTCGCGGGGGCAGCAGCCTAAGCAGGGAAGCCCAGACTTCCCTCTCCCCAGCCACATTTGCCAACTCTGCGGGGGGGATCCCGAGGCGTTCCCAGGCCAGCCGAGAGATATAATCCCTCCAGCGTGTCCTGGGTCTTCCCCGAGGTCTCCTCCCCGAGGGACGTGCCTGGAACACCTCACCAGGGAGGCGTCCAGGAGGCATCCTGACCAGATGCCCGAGCCACCTCAACTGGTTCCTCTCGATGCGGAGGAGCAGCGGCTCTACTCTGATCTCCTCCCGGATGACCGAGCTCCTCACCCTATCTCTAAGGGAGAGCCCGGCCACCCTGCGGAGGAAACTCATTTCAGCCGCCTGTATACGAGATCTCCTTTTTTCGGTCACGGCCCACAGCTCATGACCATAGGTGAGGGTAGGAACGTAGATCAACTGATAAATCGAGAGCTTCGTCTTCTGGCTCAGCTCCTTCTTCACCACGACAGACCGGCGCAGAGTCCGCGTTACTGCAGACGCCGCACCGATCCGTCTGTCGATCTCACGCTCCATCCTTCCCTCACTCGTGAACAAGACCCCGAGATATTTAAACTCCTCCACTTGAGGCAGGACCTGACTCCCGACCCGGAGAGGGCAATCCACCCTATTCCGGCTGAGGACCATGGTCTCAGATTTTGAGGTGCTGATTCTCATCCCAGCCGCTTCACACTTGGCTGTGAATTGCTCAAGCGAGAGCTGGAGATCACGATCAGATGAAGCCAACAGGACCACGTCATCTGCAAAAAGCAGGGACCCAATCCTGAGGCCACCAAGCCAGATCCCCTCAACACCTCGGCTGCACCTAGAAATTCTGTCCATATAAGTTATGAACAGAATCGGTGATAAAGGGCAGCCTTGGCGGAGTCCAACCCTCACCGGAGGGCTCATAATTAGTTTTTTTTAAAACATGTAGGTTCCGGTCTATCCATATTTGATGTTATTAAATTACAAGTTTAATTAATGAAAAAGACCCTTCTTAAATGTTTGCCTACCAGTAAAAGAAAGTGCTTTTTGTCATTTGTCATTAATTAAACTTGTAATTTAAACACGCATCAAATATGGACAGACTGGAACCTACATGTTCAAAAAACTCTCTGATTATGATTGTAGGTATTTTATTAGTTTTTGTTTTTTTTAAATATTGAAAATCTTACATACTCCACCTTTTAAAACATCCTTAAATAAAATAGAATTATATAAACATTTAATATATTTTAAGTGTTGCAGGGGCCCCCTTTCCCCACCGCAACATTGTGAAAACTGTGAATGATACTGTGAAACAATATTTCTAACATCTCTCAGCCAATGGTACCAATGGCAACACTCTAGACACTGTTGTATAACTGTGGCTTTAATGTAATTTTGTTTTTATGTCCAAACTGCTGCTGTTTTCCCCATGTGGGCTCCACATACGCCCCAAGTGGAGCCCACATTACTGGCCTGCGCCCATAATGCCCATTGGATGATCTGGCCTTGGTGTACATTGAATTGAACCCCACCCGTTACGAGCCTAACCACATCCATCAGTCACTGTCGCCTTGACAACGCTAAAGATGGAGTCCTAGTTGAAGCGTAGTGGAGATGTGCGAAACGTTTGCCATTGTTTTGCACGATTAAAGTTCAACAAACTCAACACAAATGACAAAGTGCTGTTTTTCATGTTTCTTTCTTGACCAAAAGTACTCTGCAGTGGTGGGGGTACTTGGCTGAAAATAAAGATTTTACGAGGGTCCTGTGTTGCTAATAGGTTGAGAACCGCTGGTCTATGCCAACCTGACAGAACACTGTCTTTCTTTTCCTAATTTGTGGTCTTGCAATAAACAAATCCTTTCTGGTTTTGTGCTTTTATTGCATCTTGTGAGAGGAAAGTCCATAAAAGAAGACAATGTTTCTTGAAGCACATTTTTCTTCATGTTGTGCCGATAAAGGCTCTCTGACTTTACAAAGGCAGACCTCCTTGTTTGCTTCCTCAGAACGAGGAAAATCTGGATGTATAGCAATAAATAAACCCACAACACCTCATCCTGAAATGGTTCCCGCTACACGCTGGTCACCACAGATGGATCACGTTCCCCAAGAGTTCCCAACTCCTGCTGTTAGACTGTCAGCTTTACATTGTTGGCTTTCACTTCCAGCAGTGTTTTCCTGCATTTCATTCATCTTCGGCTGTCTAGTCAGGGACTGACTTCCACCTGGGATGCCAGGTGAGCATAATTAACTGTAATTAACTAGCTGTGAGGATAGAGAACCGAGAAGTTACATCAGGGATTTGGCTCAACCGAGATCTGTTTGTACAAGACTTGGATGGTCTTAGATTGCTAAATTTGCCTCACTGATGTCTGTGTTCTTTCAGTCTTTTCAGTTTGCTTTGGATAAAATGAGCTCAAAGACATGAGAAATAATGACTCCATGGATCTGAGAAGGTCCCAGAGATTAGAAATGCTATTTACCTAAATGGTTCTGGGACTCGACTTGTCTTGGCTGCAGTTGTTTGTGATGATGTAAAAATTAAGCCAAAAATGTGAAAAATATGTTTTGGAATTTGAGTCCAGCCGAATGCTGATGCAGCCGAGGAATCGTCTCACGACATCAGGTAAGTAACCCTTCTCAGCAGGAAGACCGGAGGACTTGTTCTGAGCACACAGTTCAGAAGCCAGCGTCTGTGACGTGGAGGGCCTCCAAGGCCAATCCGTTCTCACTCTAAGCTTGGAAATATACCGATGCATTATGAGGATCCTGATTCATCACTTTTAAATGCACAGTGAACCCCAGAGTGGCACTTAAGGTGTGGAAGAGCAGGAAGTGGAAGAGTTGCAGGGAAATGCACAAAAATGTTGAAGTTTCCAGCAAAAAAAACATTTCATGCATTTTAATACCAAATACCGGAGGTGTACAGCCGAAACGTGCATCAAAGTGAGGAAAGGGCTTTTAAAGGAAGCGGTGTGTAAACGGCGAGCAGTATGAGCTGGTATACGATGTATTTCTCCAGTAAAAGTTGGGATTTAACCATCAAAACCAACCCAAAGTAAACTGGGAAGGTTCACCAGCAGCATGGCTCTCTGGGTCCAACTGGCCTGCCTGCAGCGCAGAACTGGTGCCCAGTTAAAATACTTATCTTCTGAATGGCACAGTTTATAAAAAAACATTTAAAATATACCTTTCACATTATAATAATCTTCTTTTGCACATTCTGGAACCTGAAACTCTTTCCTCACAAGAGATGCTCACATGGACGCTTCATTAACAGGATGAACAAAAATACAGAGCATAACATAAATGTGCGTTTTCAGTGATGATTTATATTTAAAAAATACAATTTAAGTTGCCAAATTTTAGTCCTAATGATGTGACAAAATGTCTCTTTGTCTCACTGCCCATTATATAATATTTACACCCGAGCTTCAGTTTTGTGTTTTTGCCGCTTCAGTTCTAATTCTGCCGGTATCTTCAGATAAAAATGATTTTATTTCTGATCTCCTCATCTGGGAGTGCAGCTTGAAGTCTGACTTTTTAAGATTAGCATGCGAAAGCAATCAGCGGCCGTTCCAGCAGCCGCACTTCAAAGCAGCACAGTGAAACACTTCCTTATATTTCTACTTTTTTTTTTCCAGTGTTTTGGTCTTGTAAGTCAAATAATTTGACGGAAAGTGTTTTTCCTCTTCTCGCTGATGTTTCCAGTGAGCAAAACCTTTATTTCTTGTCAGTTTTCTCTTCATGTTGCAGAAAAGTGAAGCCATTTGTTCCTTGGTGCAAAGTGGAGAGAACAGTCAGTCCTACAAACTGTTCCAGTTGGGGTCAACATGTGTTCTATATAGTTTTTATAAATGGATCTGTGACTCATGAAGTTTCAGACTGAAAGACAACAGAAGGGGATGAGGAAGCTAAATCTAAAGAAAGCCATGAGGTTGGTAAGAAGCAGAAATGGGGCGATGAATGCATGACTCGGCTGTTTTGCGTGACTTGAAGCAAACATGTTAAAATGTCTCTGACTGCTGACAAAACTATGTGTGTGTGTGTGTGTGTGTGTGTGTGTGTGTGTGTGCTACGGCGTAGTGTTACTGTCCAAGCCGTTCACGTCAGGCCGACTTTTAGATGACTCAGAAATGTTTGGCTTGAGACCGTCGACTGGAAATGTTTGAAATGCATGTTGACTCTGCGCCGACCCCGAGGTCAACAAAGCAGGTGCTCATGAATAAAGAGGATGTTAAATATGCGTGAGGTTATTAATTACAAGCCTGATATTTTTACAAGGAGCTTCTGTGTTTTGTTTTTGCCAACTGGGCATGGCTGTCAGTACGTCTTTCCCAGTTTTTCCCCTGTTGGGGTGGAAGCATCGGCTCATACTTCGTCCTGATCAAATGCAGAAAGATGTCGCCAACTTTACAGGTTTTTTTTTTAATTTTATTTTTAAGTACTTGTCCAAATCAGTTGTTTCTGTCTTTTTGATATTTATTTATATATTTATATGCCTTGAGCCAAAATAGGAAGAAGATTGCACTATGACACATTTGTAGCAGGTTCAGAAATGAAAGGATTTTAAGTTTTCTAGTGACCTTTTTGTTGAAAGTATTCAGCAAAGTTACTTTATGTTGCACTTATGTCCCATTTGACTCTTCTTGCATCACTAAAAGTAACAACTTCTGAGTCAGTTTCTACTCAGGATAAAAACAAGCGGCAATCTCTGGCGGTTAAAAGTGAAGCCTATACGGAAGTGCATAAAACTGCAGTTCCCCCTTCATCCACTAGGGGCTGCAAAACAGAACAAATCCCCATAGACTCCCATGTTAAAAAGACCAACTTCACAGCAGAAATAAACATGTTTACAGCCTGGTACAAAAATCCATTTTAGGTTTATAGGTCAGGTTTACCTTCATGACAACTGTGGGGGGAGTGAATTTTTTTCTAACTCGCCTGTTTAAAAGTAATTTAATCTCAAAATTAGGCCTGTTTAGAGGCGTGTCCTTTTGATTGACAGGTACCCGATCTCCCGCTTCAAGTAGGAAGAACGTAGAACAACCGCGGTTTTTAGCCGGTTAACAACGTGACTTAGCTTTAGCCCGCTTACCTCCGTTAGCTGGTTAGCTCCTGTTATCTCCAGGTTAGCTCGGTTAGCTCTTAGCTACAGAAAGCTCGGCATTCACTCGATGTCAATCATCCACCATGACGCTCACAGCCCCCCTCTCAGCTCCACTTCTTTGCCCATATTTGTATTTTCTGGGTGAGACGACACGCATGACCCTGCCAAGATGGTGATGGTAGGAACCGCCCACCGAGCTTCAATTCAGCTCTTCAGAAACCTACAGGTGACGTCACGGAGGCTCCGCCCATATTTTTATTTACAGTGTGGAAATACTACTAAGTCAGTCATGCTGCAGTGAGAAGGATCATTTCCAGCTTAAAAAGATTAGATGTCTCAGCAAACTCGCTCCCAGGTCAGACCCTGCAATGTTCAGGGACACTGAAAAACAAAACACCTAATGGGAGGTGATATTCTCCGTAGAAGAAATCCAGCCTCGTCATTTAGCAAAGACAAGAAACTGTTTATTCACGATGTTACAAGCAGGAACATTAAATTTATGTAACGTTGGGTTTGTTTGTTTTTTTTTTTTACTTTGGTGTCAGAATATAAAGCAGTTTTCAGTGTTTGGCTGTGATGAGGAGCAAGAGAAGCAGCCAGCCATCCCACATGTTGCCCCACACCACACTCTTCATCACTTCTTCCTTTGCTTTCCTCCATTTGCTTTCACAAAGCAAACGAACTACAGCGTGAACTTGCAAGTGAACCAGAATTCTCCAGTTGTCATGCAGACCAGCGTGTGAATGCGCTTTCACACTACTCCAAACCTGCAGTGCTCTCCATGGGAGCGGACCAAACGGCGCCAGTGAGTGTGACCTCAGACTCTCCAGGCCTCAGGTAGCTTGTTAAATATTAAAGTTCATGACAGAACAATCTGAAAGTGCCGCAGGATGGAACTTATTTTCTCGACGCAGAACTCAACAGCACAGCTTAGGTTTGCAAAGCTCTACCTGAATGAGTGTAGCTCCAGGACTTGTGTAACAATGGAAGCATTCACATCAGATTAGTTCGCTAGACTCGGTCCGATTGGGGACTGGGCTCGGTTGTAGGGGGGTGTATCCATGCGGACGGAGACCGTGTTCACGCTGCACTTTGGTCAAACCAGCCAAACCCTTAGAATAATATATCCCCATTCCCACCAGAGGTGGCGCTTTAGCAGAAGAGAGGACAAGAAACGCGTGAAGAAGAAAACTCTGTTTCCTCCACCTGCCAGTTAAACATGGAGACCAAACTATGGCTGTTTTGGGTTTTTATCGTGTCTTATGCAAGTATACTGCAGAAATCCACTGCAACAATGGACGCAGTATGAACACCAGACGAGGCAGAGGACCCTTAACGGCATCGCTATGGATTTACCCACAATGCAATGCTACACCATATGCAGGATTCTGCTTCCGATATTTGGTCCGCTTGAAACTGGCCGAAACCTGCGTTTGTAGGTGAACAAAGTCTACTTCTTTGAGAATTTGTTTAGAGTATTCACATTTCCCCAAACAAAATGGACTTTCCAAGCAAATGGACTCAGATTGGAATAAAAAAAAGGCTGATGTGAATGTGTCCAATGTCCTTCTGGACAGATGGAAACCAAAGTAGAGAGGTTTGGTCATGAACACAATATTTACAGGAGCTGCTCGGCATGGTGGTGGAAGGCGGAGAAGGTCATCTGTCCGATGGATAAAACTTGGCTCAAACTGGGTCATACAACAGAAAGACGGACTGAAAAAAACAAGAATCAAGCTCTTTGGTCCAGTGAAAGTCCACATCTTTACCTGGCTGGCATGCTGTGAGACGTAAAGAGTAACGCGTAAACAAATGCTTGTGAAATGAAATAAGAGTGGACCAATGTTCAGCCACAGTGATGAGACTGACAGCCTCATAGAGACACTGGTTGTGTTTATCTGAAGGTGGACTCCAGTCCTGTGAGGACCAGAGGTCACTGTTTGGTGTGGAACCTACAACCATAAAGTTGCAAGAGGGTGTATTTATTTATTTTGATCCAGTGATTTTTAGATTCACACCAGATGCTCTGAAATGTTTTTATAGTTGCCCTTTTTGACAGCAGAGATTGTGCTTGGTCACTGGTGGCTCCGCTGTAAATCATTTAGTATCTGACAATGTGAAGAGGAGGGAGGAAAAGCTGAGCTCAGGCTTGGACAGCTGGGCTGTTTGGGCCTGAAATCTCATTTACACAAGGTGCAATGGTGAGAGTAATATCTCGCAGGTTTCCTGCATCGAAAGGAGTTACTACGGATCATTTTGACTTTTAAAAGTCAACCACAGTTGCTAAAGTATAAGTTTCATTTATTGAGTGAATCAGACAACAAGAACACATTAGAGTTCCCTCTCCTGTGTCTGAGCGAGCTGGCCTGGATGAACCAGAACATAATGGCCGCAGATAGACAGTACTGTGATCACTGTACTGCATACAGCAGGGGAGATGGACACTATAATTGTGGGTAGCAGGGTCTTAAAATGATGGAGGTGAGCCGTAGACCAGCCTCAAGGGCCCCAGTTCCAGGGTCATGTGTCATTAGCTTGGTCTGAATTGGCGGCAAGCTGCAGGAGAGCCGAGGGGCAGGGACAGCGATGCTGTTTTCATGGCTGATTGGAAAGCGCTGGCGGCCATTGCCTGTCCTCTTCGCCTCCTTTCCAAGGGAATAAGCTCCATCCAAGCAGTGTCTGGCAGCCAGAAGATTCCTCCCACTCCTTCAGCTCCTCTGCCAGATGCATATTGAGATGACATAAACCTTATTTTGACGAGTTCGTGCTGCTATATGGGAATTTCAAAGATGCAAACTTGGCAGTGTTGACTGTGTAATTCTACCCATAAATTTAATCAGTTTCTACATTAGCCTGATTCCATTAAAGTTCATCTAATGAATGTAAGCAAATGCAAGCCTGGAGCAGCACACACACACATACACACACTTCAAATGCAGGAATGGTTTTCAATTCTTGTCTGGTAAAAGGTGATTGGAAAGACTCTTGAACTTCTTGTGCACGACGCACATGCTTGCTCGGCCCTGGTGACGATCTTGTTTAAAATTAGGTGATGAGTCACCGATAGGCGTGAAAGATGCGAAGTGAAAGTTAAATTACTGCGGCAGAACCTGAACACAGAAGTGCTGATGGTGCTAGAAGGAGAAGACAAAAGTAGAGAGCTGTCAGGCTGGAAAGTCACACAGCAAGCCGGCTTGAAAAGATGATTACGGACAATTATGCAGCCAGAAATGCCCTTCCGGAGCTCAGCCAGGATAAACATACAAACAGCAATTCAGCTGAGCATGTCCAGAGGTTTTATGACCATGGTGATGTGTTGTTTCACATGGACATCCATTAGATGCCATACTGAAGCTGCAGCATGGTGTCATGGCCAGAAAAACGCATGTGTGTGTCTGAGTATGCTTTGACTCGATGCGTTTTGTTGAATCGAAGTACGGCTACTAAAAGTCTCAGAGGCATTTTTTCATGGTAGGGTGGGTATCAGACCTGCAGCTGTGGAAAGTGCCCCAACGTATTACTACTACATGTCAAAGGTGGGTTTAAAAAAAAAAAAAAGGCAGCAGATGGATGACGTTAACACGATGTAAAAGTTGAGGATGTCTCCATGTTATATTTCAGAATTAACATCACCATTAATGGAAGAAAACATTATTTCATGTTTGACACCACAAAGGAGGAAAAAAATAGCAATTATAACAACTTCCACAGCAGCTACTGAGGCGACGGCTGGGTCCGGTCTATTTGTTTGACGCGCTGTTGGTGGTTGGATAATCGGATACGATGTAACTTCACTAGTATGATATGACAGTGTGCATCAACTAGAGCGGTCAACAAAAATGACAGCTTCCCAGCCCTCCTCTCCAGCAAAACCCAAGTGACTGGCTGACAGTGCCCTTTTAACTCCTCAGCCCGACATCGATCCACATCCACGTGACCCCAATCCATATCGCCATGACAACAATGTAACACCAACCATCCACCCAGCGATAATTCCCCTACATTTATGGCTCCTACAGCAATTTTTCATCAACTCTAAAATTCTCTTCACCACATCCTGCGTTAACAAGCAGCGAAGGCTGAATGTATCAACCCATTTCATCGTAGTCGCATTTTTGCTGAGCGAGACTTACGATTTGTTTCATTTGCTGCTTAATGCCAACAAAGCGCTCACTAACAACGCTGGGAGGGCTTCCAGTCAAGTCGTCTTATGGCAGCAACCCGTTTGGCTTGTCGTTCAGGGCCAACAGGCAGTTTGGAAAGTGAATCCCATCACTGGGAAGCTGACTGGAACGTCCAAAGGCACAGGACCAAAGTATCATTTGTTTTTCAACACAAAAATCAAGCAGTTGCAGCCAAGCCGATATCCATTGGCCTGCTTTGTTTTATCTCTTCACCACCCACAAATGTTGCATTAGTCACATGATAGGCAACAAAAGCTGAGTCTCAACAATCATAACCAGCACAAATATCCCCAGAAACAAAGGAAAAGCTGTAAAAATGGCACTTTATCATAAAACTGCCATTATACACGTATTGATTTGGATTAATACAATAATACACTTTGGCATTGGATCTTATACTGTTGGATTTAAACGTCTGCTGGTTTCCCTCTTTAAATGAGGACTAATTTGTTGGAAAATGCATATGTTGGATGAACAGTTGAGTACGTAGGTTTTACCCGTTAAACACTTGTCAGATCTTTTCCTTTTTTTTTTTTTTTAACCTGTCCTGTCCAGCATCTCAGCATACAGAACAGCAATCTGCGTGCCATATTTTTGCCAGACAGATTTGCTCTGCAAAGGGAGACATCTCATGTAAATAGCTGCCCTTGATAATCTGAATATTTTTATTATTATGATAATTATTTTATTTTATTTATTTATTTATTTATTTTCCTTTTATCATTTTGAAATCATCGTCAGTCTTGATATGGCCGAGCTGGACCGGGCAGGGAAAGAGGAAAACAAAGAGGAAATGAAAGGAGGAAAAAGAGAGGCAGAAAAGAAAGGCGTGTCTAAGCTGCTAAAGTTACAGCATTTGCAAAGCAATATACATTACTAAAAAAATACAACAAGACATAAGTAGGATAGTGACAATATTCAAAAACAGACAAAAAAAAAATGAAAAATAAAAGGAGAAAAAGAAAATGAATTAATAAAATAACAATTACAATACCAACCGTTATTAAACATACCTACAGAGAGTCATCAGCAACATTTAGTAGGAAGCAGATGGGAAGATGAGCCCTTTGTGGGCGTGCACGTGTGAGTGTTCAACCTGTGATCATGCAATCAAAGATCAGCTGAGTGCTTGTAGGGGAGCACGACCACGACCCGATGTGTAGGGGAGGAAGCCAAGGCCCCCAGGGCCCGGCAAGCCCACCGTGCACAGAGCCCGGGCAGGCAAAGCAGAGAGAGCCTCCGTCCCCCGAGCCCAGAGCAGTGGAAGCCCCCAGGCAGGCGCCACCCGGCGCCACGAGGCAGGGGCACCGGGTAGCACAGGGCGACGGCACGCCGGCCCGGCGGGCACTGAAGCACGGGCCGCACAGAGAGCCGGCAGCCCACAGGCCCCAGGACCACCCGTTCCCCCCAGCAGAGCCCCGGCCAAGACCCAGCGGGCCCCGCCCACCCAGAGCAAAACCATCGCGGGCCGGCGCCACCACGATACCAGGGGCGGGATCCCCAAGGACAAGGACACGTCCATAGACCATCCCCCCAACAACCCCTCCCCACAACCCTCCCGCTGCTTCCTACCCCCCCTCTCCAGCACCCTCCCCATCCCTCTCCCTCCCAAGCTCTTCTGTCCCCAACACTCCCCCCCACTTCCTCCAACCCCCTCCCCCCCTCCCCGCCCCACCCCTCCCTCCCATTCCACACACCCCCTCCCTCCCACACACCTCCTCCCATTCAATCCTCCCTCTCCCTCCCAATCCCCCCCCTCAGCGACAGCCGGAGCCGGAGGACTGCAGGCCCCAGACCTGAGCTCTCCACATTCACACACCCACACACACACACACTTATGCAGCCAACCAGAGACCCTGCCGGCCCCCTCATGTGGCCCAGGCATCGCCCAGGACAGAGGGTCCCCCGCAGCGCCCCACCCCCAACCCCCAGGCCAGCCCCAGGCCCGTCCCCGTACCCCGAGTGCTCCCCACGAAGAGGGGACATAGGAAGACCCCGGCCCCCCCCACCCGCCCGCCTCTGTGGTGTGTGCATGGGTGGGTCGTGGTTGTAGTGCAAGTAAAAAAAGGGGTGGCCGTGGGGGGGTGGGACCAGCTGCTGCCAGACAGCCAGACCCCCCCTCCTCAGCATTCCCTTGTTTATGTGAGTGTCTGTGTGTGTGTGTGTGTTAAGTGTGTGTGCTGCTTGTGTAAATGTAATAGTGTCTAAGTTGTGAGTAAAATCGAGGGGAGAAAGACCCCAATGGGAGGGGATGGGCAAGGGCCACCGCTGTAGCTCCTGTCCACCCCCCATGGCCAAGGCGCCTGTCCCCTCGAAACCCTAAATGTATATTGGTGTCTATGTTGCAATTAAAATTTAGTGGGGCAGGTGGTCGCCGGGGTCCATCGGAAAATGCCCCTTAGGGTTCCCGGGACCACCGACTTCACCCGCCCCACCGTGCCCTATATGCTGTATGTATGATGTCGGGTGGCGGAAGAGGAGGGGGGCATGGGGAGGGGCACAACCAGGGGAGAAGGACTCCTCCCCTGAGCGACCAACTCCTCAGCTGGCTGCAGTAGGTGCCCCCACCTCACCGGGACAGCCCCAGGGCAGAAGGGCAAGTCCCGGCCCGCCAGGTGCCGCAGGAGGCAGCACCCCAGTCATCCCCCCATCCCCGGCGGCCCAGCGCCAGCACTCCAGGGGCCGGAGAGTCCCCGGTTCCCACCCAGACATCCATCCAGGTCCGGGGCCCGGTGCCACCAGCAACGCCAAAACTACCGCCGACGGGAGGAGACAGAGCCAGAGGGAGAATCCCCTCCGCCATGGACCCTATTCCTACCCCACCCATTCCCAACCATCCCCCTCCCTCCCACGCCCCCCCCTTCGACCCCCCCCCCCCCCCCTCCTACGCGCCCCCCATGCCCCCCCCCCCCACCCACTCCCTCTACCAACCCGCACCAAACCCCATCCCTCTACGGACACATCACAATCCCCAGGGAACCCGCCAGGTACCATAGCAGCGCGACCCCGAGGGCATGCCCCAGGCAACCAAGGCCCCCCAGGTCCAGGCCAGGCCCCCCCATCCCGGAGGGAGGCACCCCGAAACCCGGCGGCCCCGGCCCCCCACGCAGCCCGCACAACAGCAACCCGGCCACCCAGCCCAGGCCAGCCCCCGACCGCCCTGAACTCCCGGCCGCCCCCCGGCCCGCCCCCAGCCTTTGGGCCACCAGAGCTCCAAGCCGGCCAGGCGAGCCACACCCAAAGCAATGACCTGCCCAGACCCCCGGCCCGAGAGCCGCCCTGCCCCAAGGACCCCAAGCCCCCCCAATCCACCCCCCAGGGCCGCCAAGGTCTCAGCCCCCACTCCTACTAAGTGATGTTATTAATTAGCAGGGTCCAGGGAGAGCGGGCATTGGCCGATTAATTTTTGATGGAAGCAGATGTGATCTGGAGACTTATGTGTTCCAACAGGAGATTTTTGTAGTGATTAATACTTAGACTTCTTTTGGACTTCCAGTTTAATAGGATAGTTTTTTTTGCTATACACAGGGCCACAAGGATAGTGTGTGTGTTGTTGGGGTCCATGTTGATGTCACTAAGGTCTCCCAGTAAGCAAAGCTTGGGGCATGCAGGAATGCTGCATCTGAGCCATGTTGATAATTCCTCACAAACCTGATTCCAAAAATTTTGAACAGGAGCACAGAGCCATAGAGTATGTAAATAATTATCTACTGCGTTACATGTGCGCTGTGTGCAGATCTCTGAGTGATTTAGACCCATCTTGAACATTCTTTGTCCTGTGTAATGTGTTCTATGAAGAATTTTGTATTGGATGAGTTGTAGATTTGAATTGTCTGTCATATTAAAAGCATTTAGACATATTTGCAGCCAAGAAGGTTGACTGAGACTGATAGATAGGTCTGCCTCCCATTTGGAAGTTGGCAAGGAATTTGAATCATCTATTTTTGACATTGACCTGTATATATTTTTGAAAGTAACTTTGGGCTACGAAGTTCCATAAATTCTGCTACTGTGGGAGGAAGTTCCAAGTCTATTTGATGAGGGGGGAATTTCGTAAGTATAATGGATTTGAGTTGCTGATATTCTAGAAATCTGCTACTATTAATTCCATATTGTGATGATAGAGTGTCAAAAGATAAAATTCTTCTGTTATGGATAATATGCTCTAAATAATTAATTCCTTTATTAATCCATTGTTTAAAGTTGATCATATTTTTGTTTAGAAGAATGTCAGGGTTGTTCCAGATAGGTGTGAATTTACATGGGATTATTGATGAATTGTTTTTTTTAAGAAATTCCCACCACGCTGTCAGAGAGGTGCTAATGTTGACACTGTTGAAGCACTTTAACTTTTTTACACTGAAGCTGAAGAATGGAAGATTAGAGATTTCCACATTGTCACCGAATGTTTGTTCTAAGTCTATCCATGGTTCATCTAATGGACTCGGTTTAAGCCATTTTAAGATATATTGCAGCCTATTTGCTAAGAAATAATGTTGAAAGTTAGGCAAGTCTAAGCCTCCCCGATCTTTAGGTTTTTGTAATGTTTTTAAACTAATCCGGGGTGGTCTATTCTTCCAGAGAAATTGGGAAGTGTATGATTCTAGTGATTTGAACCAGGTGGAGGGAGGTTTCATAGGAATCATGGAGAACAGGTAGTTGATTTTGGGTAGAACCATCATTTTTATCGTAGCAACTCTCCCCATAAGTGAAATGGGGAGTGACTTCCAGCGAGTGAGATCATCTTCTATTGTCTTAACAAGGTTAGTGTAATTACATTTTATCAGTTCTGAGAGCCTGGGGGGAATATTTATGCCTAAGTATCTAATGTTACCTGATTGTAAATTAGTGTTGGATAGATTTCGAAACCTACAGTTAATTGGTAGGACTGTGCTCTTAGACCAATTAATAGAGTAGTCAGATAGTGATGAGAATTTATTAATTAGTGAGATTGTTTCAAATAATGATGTTTGTGAGTTTTGGAGGAATAGTAAAATATCATCAGCATAAAGGCTTATTTTCTGAATTATATTTTTGGACCGGATGCCCTTTATAATTTGATTCTGTCGAATCAAATTGTCAGATCTTTTCCAAACACACACCTCATTCTGGTTTTGACGTGGAGTGGATTATTAAAGTCTGAAGAAACGGGACATTTTTGCAATTTCAGTTGCATGTGGAGAATCATACACAACCTCTTCCACATGTTTGTTACCAGCTTGGTTGCACACTGCTGTGCGATAGCGCCCCATTCTTCATCTATTATTTGCAATTCTGTCCATGTGGTTGTGCTGGTCATTCTGAACCGTGTGCACAAGATGATCATGCAAGTGTTCAATGTTAAACCCCGCTCTGTGGGGGTCGGCATTGTCATCTGGTTGCAGAATCTCATCTCTATAAACTGAGATTTTAAATGTGTAGAACTGGATACTGTAGGTAGGCTGTAGTGTCTGTGTGTATATAAGCAAACTAATCATATTGATATTAAGATACATATCTTTTTTCGTAAGGATTACAGACCAATGAGATGTGTGGGTGATGCTCTGATCTGGATGTTCTTGCCAATACATTCTGAGCATGATTTTAATTAAAATATGGTATAATTCTGTTGTTTGCAGGGGTGTCATCCCTCTTTATTTTGGTGCAATGATAGTCTTACCACATTTAGTTATATTTCTGACCCATTTATAAAGAGATTTCTTTCTTTCACCAATTAATTTACACACAAAGGAAAAACTGTTTTATGCATCTAAGAACGAATCCCTGAACTATCGTTTAAATATTCAAGCCCTTCACATAGTTATTAGTTGAAGCACTTTAGGGCTCAGAGACTGCTTTGTTTTCTTGGCAATGACTCTGAGTTAGGTTTATGGTGGATAGTGTTATTTTCAGGTCTCTGCAGAGACAGGTCTGACTTTCACTAACCCTCCTAAAACAACCTGGTTTGCTTTGAATTTTTCATCTGGTCCGATTAGTTTCCCAGCCCCCTGCCACATAATGTCCTCACAGAACCATTACTGGGGTGTTGCTTGGTGTCTGGTTTCCTGTCATGGAGCTTTTCAGTGGCAAAATGTTTTTGTCCACAAAGAGGAGCCCTTCGCCTATGTTCTCTCAACTGCTAAAAGGAATGTGGATCTGATAGTAACAACAACCTTACCTGGATCACTGAGATCAGGGAGCTTTTCCTAAAGGTTTTCTGATCGGAACGTGATTTCCTTTGACTGACGGCGGATTGAAATGTACAAGAGGAGGGACAGTTAGATGTGCGATACAGAGGAATGAGGGAGGGCAGTGATGAAGAATGAAGGGGTGGGGTGAGCAAGGATAGATAATGGATGACAGAGGGAAACATGGATGAAGTGAACAAGGAAAGGATGGGGAGGGTGGGGTTGGGGCAATGATACAGTGTTGAATAATCTCACCACAGGCTTGTACAACGAAGCTGGGTTTTCTGAACGATGAGAGCTGGTTATGTTCTGGATAAGAGATGAGTGAGTACAAAGGCATCATCTTCTGACCAATCAGATGTCTTGGAAAATGGCCAAAAGAAGGAAGTCTTGTCAATGACCGCTTTAAAGGATGTTTTTCTTCTTCTTCTTCTTCACTTGTCTGTCCGTTTAGCTCCACAAAGGTTGGATCTGAAGTAATGAGGTTAATGATAATGGTCATGGAACCTACAACTAGCTAATTGTGTCGTCTCTGCAAGAGATTATTTTTCCAACACAAAATGCAGAGAACAACATGCAGAGAAAAGGGGTTTGAACCAAAAATGAAATGTATGGAAAGAAACTGAGGACATTCTGCCTGAAACGTCCGCTTCTACTGTCTGATAAATTTGTATTCCATCATCTGGCGAATTTACACCTAAACAGTCAGCCATGTTCTACCAGCATCCCCTACCTTGCTGTTGCTGTGGCAACACTTTTGCTTTTGGCGTGGATGATGTTTAAATTTTTCGTGTTTCTGAATGTCTGCTTCTGAAAAGCTGCTCTGCAAGCTTTCTCCACGTTCGCGATTGTTCAGAGGCTGCAGATGGCACCGCCTTCATGTGAGCATGTGCTGATCTTGATGGGAAAACCCTGGGTTGAACGAAACAAGCTTTTTAGTGGGAATCCCATGGGTCATTGGATTCCTGCGGGATTCCAACAGGATGGGATTCAGTTTCACTTTCAATAATGTGCATGGGATGGTACAGGATTAAAAGTTAACTGGAACAGATGGGAGCGGGAACCAACCAACCAACCAACCAACCAACCAACCAACCAACAACGGACAAAAGAAAAAGGAAAAATAGTCAAGCATCGGCATTTTTTAGTTTTCGCTCAATAATCTTACTCTGTAACCCAAGTGGAAAAAAAGACTATGCTACCCAGGAGCCAGCACTGCTTCTGGCCACTGCTTACCCATCGCAATTATAAGAAAAGGAATGGAGTTAGCCACAGAGAAACCAATATGGTTTAATAACGCAGCTTTATAGGTAATGATGATAAGGTTTGCAGAATTTAATCATTTATTCATTCATTCATCTTCCTAACCACTTAGTCCGATGAAGGGTCATGGGAAGCTGGAGCCTATCCCAGCAGTCTTTGGGCGAAAGGCAGGGTACACCCTGAACAGCTCGCCAGTCCATTGCAGGACGCAAAATTGAATCATTGGGCTGGACGGGGGTCCTGGGTTCTCGTGCCCGGGGCTGTCCCCTGTCTCTGGGGGGTGGGAGGCGTTGGCCGCCGCTGTGGGAGGCTGGGCTGACCTGGATCTGCCACTGCGGTGGGGGGCAGGTCCGTGCCTGGTGCCTGGTTGTCAGGAGCGACTGTAGCTCAGGCGGAAGAGCACTTGTCCTTCAACTGGTAAGTTGGGGGATCGATTCCAGGCTTCCCCTGAAATGCCGAAGTGTCCTAGGGCAAGGCACTGAACCCCAAACTGAGTGTGTGTGTGTGTGTGTGTGTGAATGGGTGAATGTGACAAGTAGTGTAAAGCGCTTTGAGTGGTCTGTATGACTAGAAAAGCGCTATAGAAGTACAAGTCCATGCCCTGGCCTCGGGGTCCTTGGGAACGGGGGCCTGCCTAGTGCTGAAGGCAGCTCACTTCCCTCTGGTCCTAAATCCCCTTCCCCGCTCTCCACCACACACAGTTAGGGTGTTGGGAGGTGTGCACGGTGTCCTGGGTGGTGAGACAGGCTATGAAGGTGGTCTTGATCACTGCACCCAGTACAGTACTGACCCACCTCCCAATTTTAATTACACTTAGTCACCATATCACAAAAAACACACTGACAACTCATGGACATCTTTTGGGGGGCAGGCCATGCAGTGTAAGGTGGGCAGGGCCGCTTAGACAGGCCCTCTCCCAACGTGGTGGGGTTACTGCCCCTCAATTTTGATTACAAACATCACACACTTCACAGTCATTAGTGGGGAGGGGAGAAGGGGAGAAGGGGTCCTCTTGGCCTTATTTATGGGGCTTTGCTGGGGTGTGTGGTTCAGGCGGGGTGGGAGGGCTGCCCAGTAGTGGGTCTGGGCTGGCCTGACTGGGGGGATAACTCTGCTGGCTCTGGGGGTTTCTGGGTCGGCTGTGTCTGGGGGGTGGCGGGGGGCGCTGGGGGTGGTGGGCGGTAGCTGTGGGGGCCCTGATCAGGGCCTTACTGGTTTCTGCCGTCCCACACGGTACATGTTGGAAAGGAAAGATGAGGGCGTGAGGGAGCAAATGAATTGTGTGTGTGTGTGTGTGTGTGGGGGGGGGGGGTCTTATGTCCCTGGAGCGCGGCTGGCCTTCGGGCTCTTGGGGCAAAGGGGCCTTCGTTCTGTCTGCCCTTGGCGACCGCAGCCCGGTGGGGCGGGTTCCTGCCGGTCTGGGCCCGCTGGGGCCTGTTCCCCCTGACCGCGGGGGACACCGGCTGGGGCTCCCTTCCGCTGACTCCCAGGTGGGTCCATGGCTGGCTCTGGGGTGAGTTGGTTGGATCCTATGCTTGGGGATGGCTGCCGGTCACCTGGCTCCCGGGGTCCTCCTAGTCTGCTTCCTGCCTTTGTGTGGGCGGGGTCACATTGGCATGATCACTCTTCTCTGAACACGTTCCACTCTGTATGTTCTGCATGTGACACAGTCACTGAGTTGTGTGCAGGATTATTTACTAACAGCAGCTTGTTTTCTTTGTCTCCCATTAATATTTAACCTCATAGTTTATGGTGCTCTTGACACTAGATAATCTAGTCCTCTGCAGGGGGAATAAGAATCTAAGATTGGCCTGTTTGTGTCTATGTGTGTGAATATGTAGGTACATGTGTCTATATAGGCAAATGTGTATGGGTGTATATGCGTACGTTTATGCAGATGTCTGTTTTTTCCTTATTTCTCTTTCTAGCTCTCTCTTTATCTCTACAAGGTGTTTTCTTTCTCTTTCCCTTTGTCTTTCTGTTGCTCCTATCTTCTCTGGTCTGGTCCAGCAGTAGAAACTCAAAAATTTACACAAAATAAATAAAGAAATAAAATAAAAATCTAGAAAATCAAGGGGATCATCATACCAATAATGCTCCCCTTGGCAAAGTTAATTTGCTCAGCAGAACACAGCATTCAGACCATCATTCTTGCTTAAATGCTGGACAAGACAAGACAAAAAAAAAAAAAAAAGAAAAAAGAATTGAATCATTGAATCAAATTCAATGTGTTACAAAAAGACTAAAAAAAAAAAAAAAAAAACGGGAGCAGGAATTATTCTGAGTGGGATGGGATTGGAAGTAATTTTATCAGGATTGGCATGGGACAAGACTTCTTTTCTCTGGGAGTGGGATGGGACAGGAGTGAAAATCCACTCCTGTGGCACCGTCTACTGTGTCGTTCAGCTTCTCCAGATCCTAAAGTCGGATAGGTCGAGTCTCTGCCGCCCCTTCAGCTGGATCTGTGGTGATCCCTGTTGTGGACTTCCTGGTTTTCATCCTCTTTGGTGGCTACTGGATGTCAGTCAGGGAGACTCTTCTTCTGATCTTTTGAGGTGGTGCAGTTGCATTTACACCATCACACCAATCATTAAACATAATTAATTCCTTATATTTTGCATCCACACAAACACACACACATGTTCTCTAACACAAATGCTTAAACAGTCATCGTGGTGTCCTGCAGGTTTAATCACAAACACTTCAGTGATGCACGATGGCGTAGTGGTGATGGAAGGTCGCTGGTTCGAGCCACGGCTGGGAGGGAGGTTTGAACAGTGGCCTTTGTGGGTGGAGTTTCCTCCACCCACCAGACAGGCTTGTTGTTGTTGGGTTCATTGATAACGTATGACATGGATCACTGCGCCTGCCAGATGACTGTAGAATGGTGTCCCATTCTGGCTGCGGCTCTTCTGTTCAGTGCTGCTTTGTTGACGGAAGAAACACTAAGTTTATCAACAGGTGATGATGCTTCTCGTCTTTATTGCACAGTTGACGTTTTGAACCTTTTTCCTTTTTTCTTTAGCATTTTCTTCCTCCTGCCTCCTTCACGTTTTTCTCCTTTTCAATAACCAAATTAAAAAGCCAAGAACAGCTCTGAGCTGTCGGGGGGAGCTCCATTCCCTTTATAACCCATTAACACCCCCCAGTATTTATTGGTTCAGGAACAATGATGGATGCTCCTCCACTGGGATATAACCTTAAAACCCTTGGTGTGGAGTTGTTTTGCTTTTGTCAGGACGATCAGCCGCTGATTTTTCCACCTTTTCCAGCTTCCGTCCTGATTTCAGACGGTGTGTTTCAGCCCTCCCTACATGACAGTCTTCCTTCCCAGACAGGAAGTCATTACCGGGGCTCTCACCCCGTCGCAGATGGCCATTTAACACATCGCTGGCAACTGCAAATGAACCAGGAGTGGGAAGCCACTCTACTAGACCCGGCTGAGTCTGCACAAATGTTTATCCCTCGCTCACCTGCTGTGCTGGGCTCGATTTTTACTTTATGTCTTCAATTCCATTTGTTTGCCACTGGGTTGCACATAGCTTGAATTCAGTGTGGAGGGTTTCTTGTTTTGTTTTTTGAGTGTGCACTACTTTTTATTTCCCCACACTTTGCTGAATAAATAACCATAAGCATGATTTTGATGCAGCTGTGAACTCTCCCTGGTATATTTTCCGTTTCTCTGGAAGGATGGGTCGGGTTGGGTTGGAGGGGATTGGGTTGGGTTGGGGGGGGGTGTTGGGGCAAGCTGTCTTTTTGAAAATCTGCCGCTGTTCTATCGAAACTCTGTAATAGCCAGTTTTGCTCTGACAAGCTGCCTTTTACAGCCTTTTGGTGCGTTTGGAGCTCCATTGGTGATAAAACAGATAAAGCCTTTTTGACAAGTTAAAAATGAGAAAGCGGTTGTGGCTGACACCCACGAGACAGCCGTCCTCTGTGTTTCCTTCTCAGCCTGGTCCTCCATCGCTCTCGCCGTGGCCTGTTTACTCTTGTTTCCTGGAAATGCCTCGCTTGTTATTTACTATCTGTACAGGGTAAAATATTAACGAAGATGCCTCTAGAGGATGTGCTGACTAGCTGAGCTATTAAGGGGGAGTCGGAGCACCATGGGATGTAAACATAGGCTCTGTTTTATCATTGCACCACTCTGCATTTGATAGGATGCGTCCACGTTTCATCTCTGGATGGCGTTGACATGTGCTGCTGCATCTAACTATCTTTGTAAAGGCTCGTCAGGAAGGGATCGGAGCACCAACGGTGTGTGTTTGTGGTGGTTTTAAGTTTTATTTGAATTGGGGAAAAGCAGAACGTAGAGGCCCTGGGTGTGAAAAATTCACGAGAGATGGGGAAGAGGGTTGATGAAGCCGAGCTGGCAAGGCTGGGTGTCTAAATCACAGTTTGGAATGGACCCTCGGTGTGGCGATTGGCTGTCACAGCCACAGATGGAGGACGACACCCACAGGAAAAGGATAAATTGTCTGATAAGCGCACGGTGAGGTACAGGGCTTCTGCTGGCAGACAAGCTCCTGAGAGGTAGGTGGGAGAGAGAGCAAGGAGATGGGAATAGAAAAGGAAAATGAGTCAAGAGGGAGCAGGCAACAGATGAATCTCCATCTGTGTTCAGAGGCGAACAGGGACGGCAGCAAGAAAACAAGCCAAGCGATCAGTGAAGTGCAGCTTTGGTCTCATACCTCCTTGTGGGTTTACCTCTGTGAAGGAAGCCTTGAGTGCATTTTGATAGTTTTCCTTTCTGTTGTGGTAGGAGCAGCACGTCCTCCTGTAATAATGAGCTGGGATGAGTGGCATCACTCAGCGGCTTCTGGAGAGCCCGGAGAAACAGCTGCAGTCGTAGCGACGGCGAAGAGTTGAATCAATTTAAAATGGGTGAAGTACGTCGCAAGCGTTGGCAGAACAGCCATTATGTAACAATGTTATGTGAACAATAAATTAATGGTTTCATAACAGGACAACTAATGCTGAAACCGTCGCATGAAAAAAGAAGAAAAGATGGTTCATCATAAAATATATTTCTCCATCACATCCTTTTAACATTTATACAACAAAAATCCTTTAGTAAAAAAAAAAAATAGCTTTGATTATTCTCTTTATTTTTGGAGATGTTGATTAAAGTTAACCTGTGTTTAAAAAGAAAAAAGCTTGTTTGGACTGAACAGCAGCTGGCCTGAAGAGGACAGCAATCAGTAGTTTAATACTTTCCAGGCTAAGAGAGGTCTTCGTGAGGTGATGAAGAAGCTAATGGTCACTTTGGCTGAGCGCCATAGATCCTGCATGCAGAACAGCCATCCCTGCTGTCCTCCACTGACCTGGGCTTCATGGCTGACTGGCTACACCACAGCTTCTACTCAGAAAAATGACTTTCTGACGGTGAGAAACAGGATTCTCTCATCTGGTAAAAGCAAGACTGACCTCTCTGGCTTCAGTTGTAAGCATCGTGTCTGGAGGAATCGTGATAAATGTTGGAGCACAGTGGTGGCAGCATTATGCTGTGCAAATGTTTTAATCGTCAGAGATGTGCCTTAAAGGGACATTGTGTAACATTTACATCCGCCTGACGTCGGAATCGTCGCTACAATTCCAATGCATGCGCGTTCTGGCACCTCATTTTCTGAAAAACAGGCATCGTAACGACGGTGGCCAACGTGTGTCAAAAAGCCTCGGCAACACCGAGAAATAATAATATATATCATGACTATGGTAAACACAACCAAATGAAAAATGCTTCTTTAGGCCAATTTAGGCAGCGCATTTGACGTACTTGTCGAGAAGAAAGTTGGCAACTTCGGCATCCCTTTTAAAACCCTTCTCCGTCTTCAGCTCCTTCCACCTGGAGAAAGCTAGTCCGATGTTGATGCTTGTTGTTTGTATTTCCTGGTCACGCCACCTTTTAAGTGTCCTTTTGTGCTTTCTCTGCGATGGAGAACAGGGCTCCTGTGCTGCTGCTGCATATCTGTGGTCCTCCATATTTAATAACAACACGATTTTCCCCGCTGACGGCAAGCCGTCGGTTTTAGCAGCTTTAGGCGTTTTATAACGACAAATTCACTGATAATTTTCAGCCCAGTAAAATGCCTAATTTAGGTAATTGAAAAAAATAATCTGATGTAAAGTTTAAAATGCAGTTCTTGGATTAACTAAACAAGTGGAATGCATCTGCAGCTTTATAACAAGAATTGGCTATTATTTATCCCGCTGTTGGGGATGTTTGTCCCTTCCCGGAGGCTGTATAATTTCACGATTGCAGACTGTCATGGTGCACCCTGCTGGCTTACCCGCTGACTGGAGAAACAAATCTAAAATATTTCGGTTTTGTGAATGTGTCGGGCTTCTAACGGAGGTAATAATACACCAAAGATAACACACTTATAAATACAGAAATCAATTTTGGTCAGTTAACAACAAAAAATCTTACACAATGTCCCTTTAAATCAAACCAAATGCATTTGGAGGGACTTAAACATGACAACTTACCCAGACAGAGCTAAAAAAAAAATTATTCACTTAAATCCACATGAGGCATGGCTTGAATCTAAATACCCATTTGGAACAATGCAGTTGTAGCTCTAAACCCCCGTCACATCACAGAATAAGTGAACAGAGTCTCTACAAAAGCCAACTCTGACTAAGTAAAGCAGAACAAAACTGAAGAGGTTTTGGTCCAGAGATTTTCCAAAATGGCCATATTGGCACCATTTGGTACAATCTGTTCTCAAATCTTCACACTGGTGGACCTAAACATTCAGAAAGGTTAAGGGTGAGTGTAGTTTTAAGAATGTTGTCAGCCCACTTTTGAGACCTACTTCTATTAAGATGAAGGTCATCTCGTTTTAGTGCGGAAGGGCTAGCCTAGATAACACGTCTCAACATCAGCACAGCAGCAAGCTAGCTGTGGAGGTGTCACACATTTCATTAGCTCTCTTCTCATCTACATGTGGAGAGAAGCCAGACTTTTTTCAAGATGATGTCCAAGGGGAAAATCAAAAGTAAGGCTGTGGTCCAAAGATAGTGGAAATCTCCGGTGGCTGTAATATTAATTATCAAAATGAGGTAACTTCATGGTTTAAAAAAAAGTCTCTTTGCAGTATTCATTTCTCACCAAAACGGTTTCTTTGAAAGGAGATTTAATGATGTCGAAAGCAACACAGCCCTAATTTAAGGATCACAATGGATCATAAATGTCGTGTTGCGAATGCAGCAAATCTCATATCTGCCTACAACTCAGGCGGCCAACTTCTCTAGAGCTGCAGTCCTGCAAGTTTGTAGTTTCCCTGCTGCAACACACCTGACCATAGACTGTACATAAAAAGATGGGCGAAGCCTCCGTGACGTCACCCGTAGGTTTCTGAAGAGCTGAATTGAAGCTCGGTGGGCGGTTCCTACCATCACCATCTTGGCAGGGGCATGCGTATCGTCTCGCCCGGAAAATACAAATATGGGCAAAGAGGTGGAGCTGAGAGGGGGGCTGTGAGCGTCATGGTGGATGACTGACATTCAGCAAACTCCAAGCTGCCTGTAGCTAAGAGCTAACCAAACTAACCCGGAGATAACAGGAGCTAACCAGCTAACGGAGGTAAGTGGGTTAAAGCAAAGTCATGTTGTCGACAAGCGAAAAACTGCGGTTGTTCTCCGTTCTTCTGACTTGAAGCGGGAGATCGGGTACCTGTCAATCAAAAGGACACGCCCCTAAATATGCAGAATTTCAAGATTAACTCACCAGTTTAAAAGTAATTTAAACAAAACAAAATCAATCTCAGTACAGTTTTCACAAAGGTTAACTTTCCCTTTTTAGACCTAAAATGGATTTTTGAACCAGGCTGTAAACATGTTTATTTCTGCTGTAAACATGTTTATTCCTGCTGTGAAGTTGGTCTTTTTAACATGCGAGTCTATGGGGATTTGCTCTGTTTTGCAGCCCCTAGTGGATGAAGGGGGAACTGCAGTTTTATGCACTTTAGCATCGGCTTCACTTTTAACCGCCAGAGGTTGCCGCTTGCGCCTGACGTACATCAGAAAAAATTTGCAGAGTTGCAGGACTGAGGCTGTCAAGGACCGGTGTTGGTTGCCCCGGCCTACAGTCAGACCAAATGGAGCAGTCAGCAGAGATGACAGACGTTACTCTGAGGAAAGATGGACAAGCATGGTTTCGTTCTGCGAGCTTAAGTTCAATTTGGTGAGTTGGAGAAAAATAAAATCAACTTTTATTCTGGCATGTTTGTTTATTTATTTCTGATAGAGCCATCACATCAGAGAGTTTACAAAGACTTGGAAACAACCAAAGCAAAACACCACTAACTCCACCATCTTTACTCCCAGCTTGTCTGATACTGACACCAGAAGATCAATGCATCAGAACAAAGTGATCAATGGCTTAACTTGTTAACAAATCATTCAATTATAGAAAAGCCAACTTTAACTATGACATTTAAAGGAACCTAGTTTGAAAAAACCATGTCTCTATTTTCTTGCTGTTTCCAGACCTAATTCTTCTTATAATAACAACCGTTTTTGAATATTATAAATTAATGTATTGGACAAATGAGTTTATATGATGAATAACTAAATAATTGGCTCACAACAGACATAAAGGCTGAGTGCATAATCCACCATTAGCTCTGAAAGCACGTGGAAACACTTCTGTGGTGATTCTTGTTCCCTGGTGGGCGTGTTCAGCTGAGGACTGGAGGCACACCTGATCCACATTCCAGCAATCAACATCAACCTATTTAAGACCAGCTCTGCCTGCTATCCAGCGCCAGATTGTTGATTGCCCTGCGGTAAAACAGCTCTCGGCCTCTGCTTCCGTTGCTTGTGCAAACCTTAGATTTGTAACCTGTCCTGTCTTCCTCCTGCCAGTTCATCGACGCTACCTGCCAGTCTGCCAGTTTTGCCTGCCTGCCCGCCCGTTCGCTTGCTCCCCTGCTTGCCTGCCTGCCTCCTGCTGCTCGCCAGTCCGCCAGTCTCTGAAGTTCCGCTGGAAGAATTCACAGGGATCTGTGGAGAACCAATAAACCTCTCTCTGCACTCTGACAGTGTGCGCTCTTTGGATCCTACTAGCCCCACTTTTACAACAACTTCAGCTCGAATGGAGGATTCTGTCACTCAAAGAGTCCAGTTTTTTGGAGAGTTGTGAATTCGCAAACAAACTCCGATGCAGAACAAAGAAGTAAACTGTTCTGCCAAATGCAAGGGGGATTGTGGGTAAACTAAAACAAATGCACACATGGGATGATGGGTGGCTCTGCCTGTTGTAATGGGAAGAACACTGTCAATGTCTGGATTGAAATAAGATCAAGCGGAGACCACCAGGATCTGATGCAGTTCCATGTTGGTTTCATCTGAAGTAAAATGTATCAAGAAATATAAAACAGTTCCCTTTGTATTAGTCACAAAGGGAAAAAAAACCCTACCCCCTATATGCCATCTTTTGGATTTTTCTGGTTTCACAACTTAATGTTTTACATGAGAAATGTAACCAAGTTTATTTTCTTTCATTTTTATTTATTTTTCATTAAATTTTAATGAATTAAGCACTTTTACTGCCAAAGTTTCCTGTCTAGGAGTCAGGTGACGACGTTCTACCAGCCCTTCAACCTGCCTATGTGACCCACGTTGACGAAACATGTGCCTGTAGAATAACATTATAGAATAACATCCTCTGATCAATATCTGTATATGACAAGTTGGGAAGGTCCTGGTTTGTGTACCTCAACATCCGTTCTGTTTTCCACATCTCTGAGCTCAAATTGTCAGTTTAGGGATCAGTTCACATCTAAGTGTATTCTGTTTGGAGCAAAGTGCTTATCAGGTATATTTTGGGATATTAACCTTCTAAATGGTTTCCTTCACAACATTTTAAACTGGTAAATAAAAGTGTTATCTGCTCCATTACAATTTGGGCTCATAAGCTTCTAAAATAACATTGTTCAATGATGTGTGAGGCGTTAAACCGGTCTTATGTTACATGTTTGGGCTATATGAAACCTCAAACAGCAGTAGGCCCATTATGACTCGTTCTTATAAACACTATCTGTACTACAGCTAATATGACTCATTAGAAGAACTAATTAGGAAAGGATAGTATATCAAAGGGTGCAATTATGGTCAAACCTTTTTATGATTTTAACTGTTGCCCTAAGTCAGTGTTTCTCAATTCCGCTCCTCAGGCCCCCCTACCCTGCCTGGTTTAGACATGATCCTCCTCCAAAGCAACCGAGTCAGATTATTGAACTTCCTCATCAAGTTCTTTGCAGCCTGATAATGAGCCTTTATTTCATTCATGTGTTAAAATAGGGTTGCCTATAAAACATGCAGGGTGGGGGGGCCAGAGGACCGGAATTGAGAAACACTGGTGTAAGTTGTCCAAAAAGTGGTTGTAAAATCAACTTTTTAACCACAACAGAAAAGTTAAAGTGAAATAATGAGTCTTGGATGGGAAACGAAAATTTGCTGCTTTGAATAAAAACCTCCTAATGCAGTATTAATGCCTGTAATGTTGTCAGGCCAGAAGGTGTCGTAGCGTCCAACGTGGGGGGGGGGAATGCAGCTTCAAAATGCAAATTAAAAATAGAAGTTGAACAGTTTTAATGTTTAATTTACGTCTCCCTGTGAAAGCATTTTCTTTCATTAGCTATGGCAGCTAATGGCTTTGCTAGTATTATTGGGGTCATCTGCTATACCAAGCTGAAACATTAAAATCCCATGGAATATGAACTGATCTCACCCAAGAGACATCCTCCGTCAATGTAAGTTATTGAAGGGGAAAAAAGGAGCATTCGGCGCTGTGCACCGTGGTATTACTGAACATGCTGATCCAGCAGTTAATTACTTTTTAAAAATCTCACTTCTTTCAACGTTCAGTTTTCGCATTTTAGAGAACGCAGATTAGTTTGTAGGTTATTCATCGTGTCATCTGTGGTGAAAGTCTTGATTATGTTCTGAAACCTTCTCAGAAAAGTAAAACTGTTCCAGAAAATCTTTTACTGGAACTTATCGCTGCCAGTATCGTGCAAGTTCTCTGGACTCAACTGTTGTCATGGATACGTTAGCTATCAGCTTGTTACAGCAAATGTGCAAGTCGGTTCATTTCTTTTCTTTTCATTGATTCCCCCTGCTCCCCTTTTCTTTTTTTAAAAGATGGATTTTGGAGAACTAGTAGGGCTGGGCGACTCCGCTTGGTATCGATCTGATACCAAGTTAATTTCAGGGCAAGTATTTCCAATACTGATACAATACTGATCCCCTTTTGCTTGAACTTGTACAATCATTGCATGATTTCGTCTTTGATTATTGATCATGATTCTGATTTATTAACAGACTAAATTACAGAAATGACTCATTTCACTTTGATCTTTTTTTATTTTAAACTATGTAAAATAGCATCAATGTTTGAGAAAAATACAACAAAAGCAAAGCCTGCTATTGGCTGGCTCTCATTTACATTGTTTGGCTTTTTGCCCTCATGGACCTCTGCAGAAAAACCCCATCCCACTGGAATTGAGCGATAAGCCTGGCAAGCCAGACTCTCTCGCTGTACCAGCGTGGAGTCTGAGAACTCACTCACATCAATGGATTTCTAGGGCGGGACAAACAAGCGAAGTAAACCAATCAGAAAAATGGAGGACATGACATCAGTAAAGCGGCAGCCTACAATGTCCGGAAGTGTTCAGTAGAGCAAATGCAACAGAAGAAAATAAACATGAAGACATAAATGAGCGGTGTAGTTTTTGCTGTAAAAACCTGAGCCTACATGGCGTTACTGGCAACTTCGTGTTGCTTTTTTAACCTAATCGTAAGTCAGAAACTAACCCCCTCTACGTCCGTGCGCCATCTTGAATGTTTTGAAGAATACGTGGTGACAGAATGCAAGAGGCCAGAGTCTCCCCAGATCAACCAATCAGAGTGGCCGATTTGTTTAAGACCGCTGTGAATCTCTGTGAAGGGGCGGGACTACAGACTGAGTTGCTCTGTATTGAATATGTAGAGCACTTCAACCTGCCGTGCCAGGCTATCGAGCGACAACTACACTAACCGTGACGTTGATACATCTACATTTTCATCGATCCGCCCAGCCCTGGGCTTCAGGCATTTAGTTTCCATGATCATTTTAATTGCTTTAATAAAATATTTTAGCTTTAAATTGTTAAAGCACATTTTCAATGTGAGGACATTTGATATTACATGAACAATGAAAAAAAAAAAAAAAAGACTTTATACATACGTTAGATGCCTTTTAAAAAGATCATACTCCATGCTTCATCTTCTTAGAGGTGGATAATCCAACATGTACTTAAACAAGCAGCAGCTTTGACTGCAAGATGTTTTCTGAACTTTTGTGTTGATTCTGTGAGGAGGTGATGCAGGAATGATCCGGTCATGCTTTGATGTTTGAGAAGTCGAAAACAAGAGAGCCAAAATCCCAAATCCCATTCCATACCTGATTTAATCAGCATTAATAATAATATATATATATAAAATAGGAATAAATTAAAAAAAAAAAAATGTTGGCTGTTTCTTGGGGTTACAATCTTTCAGATTTACAAAACAGCAGCAAAGCATCAATCCCAGCTTTATTGTCGAGGGATGAAAGGTTTTTTTCTTTCCTTCTCTTTTTCTTTCCTGCCAGCTGTACATATTGATAGCAGTCAGTTTGACACATCTCACAGTCCCTCAGCCCGGACACTTATTCCAGCTTTCCTCGGCTATATTGTATGTCAGAAGATAGGATGCGCAATACACCCCAACCAAGAAATGAACCCACAGAGATTTCTTTGTGGCTTGTCCAGATAATCCCTTTGGTCAAAGAGAAAGAAACCTGCTCCTTTTAGCTTCAGGCATCAGGGGGATTCTCAGAGGAGGCAGTTTTCAGTTCCATTGCTGTATATACTTGTGGCGTCTGTTTGCCATTCTGCGATCCATTTTGGAGATACGGGATGAAAAGCTCGGCTCCAGCAGAGAAGACGGCGTTTGAGGTAATTCATCAAAAATTTAGGGATGATCTTTGTTTAATTGATGAAAGGGAGGGGAAAAGAATTATATACAGCATTCCCTTTTGCAATTTGCTGTCCTGAGAGAAGTAAATAACTTTTATTTCTTAAATTCCCTCAGGCTATCAACATCCAAACCACTAAACTTTCAACTGAAATGAAGATGCAGTCTGAATACCAAATAAAACTGAAACCATTTCCTTGTCAGAGGTGTTTTTCATATTTGGATAGTCTGTATGCTTTTGTTCATGAGTGTGTGTGTGTGTGGGTTAATGCTTATGGGCTTATGGGCAAACATACAAGCCTGTCTGTGTGTAACAAGGCACCAAGTTGCTCCCGTTCCTTGAAGCCCCCTAGGCGCCGCGGAGCATCTGCAGCCCTCTCTTCTCCATATGCCCCATGCCTCTCAGTCGCACTCAATCATTAATTCAGGGTGATTATGAATTAACAAGCCACCATCACTCTTTTCCCTGTCAGGTCAGCTTGATTTTCCATCCCTTTTTTATGAGTTCGACATTCAAAGAAAGCTTATAGTTATGAAGGAGAGACTGCCTTGGGTGGATGATTCGCCATGATGATACTATAGATGTAGGTCTTAAAGAGATCTCATCATTTAGAGGACTTGTTTCCTCTCTGTAGAAGGAAGAGTTTCTCAGTTTCACTCAATGATCATGAAAATATCCTCCCAAATTCAGGAATATTGCATGAAGAACAGTCAATTTGTTTATGGCACTAAGAGGGTTGGTTTGTATACAAGATTATCTTGTGTAGTTTGCAAAGAAAAGCTTCAGAACTGACATACATTCCAGCTCATTTTTTCCAAACTACTGAAACCCAATGCAATCCTCTTTAGGTGGAAAAGAGACTAAATGCCTACTTGAAATGGCGGGGAACTCAGGCCCTAATAATGGGACAGACACTTGCCAACACAGGGTCCTTAGCAACACTATCCTCCTGTTGATGGATGGATGGTCTTAAACACAAAGGCTATTGCTGCTATGTTGTCTTGGTTAAACCATACAGAAACAGGAAACTTGATGAGATATTTTCTGTTGGGAGTGAGAGTTAAAAGCTTCATGGTGTATTTTGGATTTCTGATGGAAACCATAGGAAATGGGACTGGGTAAGCTTCTCCTAAATGGGATTTAAGTTGAAACCTTTGGATTGCAGATGGCACTACTGGAATTTTCCTGTGTGCCTCATCAGACAGAAGGAAAAGTCTAATTCAAAGTGAATGCTTGGAAAGAGAAATATTTGTCATTTGGGGGGCTTTATTGATTTGTCTAATCATTGCACATAATGAAATGTAGAGGAAAGGGTAAATGTTCATTTAATGGATGGTGAAAGAATATAAACAGGGAAATGTATGAGGCAAGAACTCAAATATTAACAGTAATTGTACCTATTTAAACATGCGTGTTGCATTTGCGCCAACAACTATGGGGAATGTCAGTCCAATATCAGAAGGCTTGGTTCAGCTCGGAGGAAAATGTTGTTTAATGGACCAATGGACTACAGACAGAATGCAGTTAATAGTGGTGATGTATTTTCTTAAGTGAAAACTGCTCATATATATACATATATACAATCCACAATAACATTTAATTCCCTTTAGGGATTTGAATGAGTCAAATGCATGCAAAGACAAGAGGAAAAAAACCAAAATACATATAACCTGTCAAAGCCACTTCATAGTCCACACATAGCCTATAAAAGGCTAAATCCAAAGTCTCTCAAGGGAAATATGAATGTGTGTGAACATGGCTGCTGTGCCTCCTACCACACTGGTAGATGCTTGTTCTTCAGGCTCAAAACTCTAGCTCACCATCCAATACATGGAACCTGATCTGTACAAACATGATCAGGCAGTAAATAATACAGCTGATTAAAATAAATCATCATATTCCATCGGAATAAGGAATTTAATATCCATTCACATATTGAAAACAATTACCAACAGTGTTCTTCCTGTGTCATTATTTCAAATAAATCTCAACAATTCAATAAGTAAAAGTACTCTTTAAAACCGATGTCAATATATAAGTTTCCTTTCCATGTGGTGGTCAACCATATGATTGGTCAGCATGCAGACTAATGATGCTCTCTTTCATTGAGGTAACATTCACATAAATTCAACAAAAACAAGCCAAAATAAATGTCATAAACGTAACAATCATTCAGTGATATGAGATAACAAGTCCAACCAGCGCCAGCTGACCGGTTTGCAACTAACACAGAAAGGAACCATGGCTACTCACCAGTTCCAATGAACCAATCCACCAAACAATGCAGTCATTCTTTTACGCTGACAATCATCTGAAAATGTTGACAAATTTGCTTAGGAAACATAGCATGTACCTGCAGCAGCTCGTAACCCGGCACGTCACACACCTACTCAGCCCGACAGAGCGCGGCCATCTTTGAAGAGGCACAACGTGTCAACCTCGTATTAAGTAGACAAAGTCTCACGATGATTCAGGTGCAGAGCAACCAAAAAGAAAACAACCAGCAGGAAACACCGGGCTACATGTGGGCAAGAGATTACTGCTGGAATCTGTAGTCAAACACTTTAATATAGAGTAACCTTTACAAATACCAACTAATACTTTACTCTAAATTGAAAAGAAACCTTTTTTTTATCTTGTCCAGAGGTGGACAACTTCCCTGGGCTAGCAGGGATCTGATGAACCAGAAGAAACGTGTAATGATAAAACTGTTCTACATCTACTTTTTTTTTTTTTTTTTTTTTTTTTTTAAAAAGAAATCAAAATACAAGACTTATTAGACTTTTATCAGCTACAAATCAAAGTACATACATGTAACTTTTGGGCATGGAAAGAATTGTTACTGGGGTGGTATCTGTTAAAGCAGTGTTAGTCAATTCTGGTCCTCAGGACCCACTGTCCTGCGTGGGTTATAGGTAACCATACTTCAACACACCTGACTCAAGTCAGTGGCTCATTATCAGGTTTTTATAGAACTTGGCAATCTGTTAAATTAATCTGCATCAGGTGTACTGGAGTTGGTAGGAGCGAAAATATGCAGGGTGGTGGGCCCCGAGGACCAGGGTAAAAAAAGACACTGTCTTTAGGGTATACCTGTTGTTGAAGATTTCTTAAGTTGAAGTAAAATACCTATACGAATTGAGTAAAAGTAAAAGTACTAATCCAAATATCGACTCAGGTAAGAAGTACAGGTTTTGAAACGTATCCCAAAGTCATTTTAGCAGTAAAGTATTTCTATTGCATGATTTATTGGCTGCAATGCCATGAAAAATCTTATATAAAATCTTTTGTTAGGCGGTCTGTGTTAAATCTGGTTTAAAGCCAAGTATCAACCTCTGGCGGTAAAAAGTGAGGCCTATGCACAAGTGCCAAAACCTGCAGTTCCCCACTTCATCCACTAGGGTCTCCAAAACAGAGTAAATCCCCACAGACTCCCATGTTAAAAAGACCAACTTCACAGCAGAAATTAACATGTTTACAGCAGAAATAAACATGTTTACAGTAGGAATAAACATGTTTACAGCAGAAATGAACATGTTTACAGCTGCCAAGATGGTGATGATGGGAACCACCCAATGAGCTTCAATTCAGCTCTTTAGAAACCTACGTCTGATGTCGCAGATGTCCATATTTTATACACAGTTTAAAACCCAAAACCATTCACACACATTGGTGTTGCAGTGGCAAAAAAAGAAAGTAACTAGCCTTTTTGGGAAAATGTAAGCAGTAGAAAGTATCAATATTCATGCTGAAAATGTAATGAGGTAAAAGTAAAAAGTTAGCTTAAAAAAAGTACATTAAAGTATTTGTACTTTTGTGACTAGCCATCTCCGCCTGTTGTACCCTCAGCAGCACAGTCTGTACCTGATAAAGAGCAGGCGGCTCCCAGAGGCGCAGCGCTGCTAAGGTAGAAACTTTGAAGTTGTTAGGAATATATGAACATATAAAGCTGAGAGTCAATTCTTTACTTCTAATCCCAGACTCCAACCTATAGAGGAGACCCCCCAACTCCCAGTCACCATCAACCATTTTCTAGATACGCCTCTGATCATTGTTTTCTAACAGTACCTGCATCTTTTTTCCTGCAAATATTGAGTCAAAGTATTCCAACCAGATACAGATGGTTGTTTTTCTGTCCTTTGTGTAGAAATGATTTGTAGTTCCACTGCACAAGGTCTTGAGTTCCATGGAAACACCCCAGAAAGACGACTGCTCAGAGATGTTCCGGAGATATTGGACGTCTGCGTTGGTCTGAACTGGAAACGCCATGAACTGTGAGTCTGAACTGGTATCAATGAAACATGAAAGCAAATGGTAATGAGTTTCAACAACCAACAGTTGCCATGGCAACTTGATCTGATCGCTCAAAACTGAGGAACTGATAAAAGCAACAAGGTTTTCCTTTTTCTTTTCTTCAAATCTTGAAAAGGTAAAGAAATGCTGAGTCATTATAACACTTACCCTGCTCACACCTACCATATTGTATTTATAGATACTTCAGCTGTTGTAGCTAGCAGAATTAGCCATTTGGGATTGGCAGAGAAGATTTTAGTTCGGTTTAGTCTTGGGAATGAACCTACATACTCAATCCTGCTGCTGCCGTTACCTGGAAATGGTTTCACAACAAAGAAATACACTGATAAACACAACTTTCTTACTCTTCTTGCTAAGTTTAGATGAAAATATCTTAATTTTTATTTATTTGATAGGGACCAGTATGTTTCTTGAATCGTCACACATACGGCGTTTTAGCCAATTCTCAGTGCTCGTCTCGAGTTGGGCTTTTACAATAAATGGATTACAATGCAAAAAAGACACAATGTCTAACATGTATCTATACATGTGTATATATGCATATTTACATACAAAAATATAGAATTCAGAATATAGAATTAAGTCTTTTGAATGTTTTTGTTGCAAAGAATTTGTGGATGTAATCTAATTTCTTTCAAGGACGATCGAGCGTTCGTTCTGTTCAGTTCCAAAGGAAATGGAAAAAGGAGACTATTTAAACATTAGCATTAGCGACTGCACCTCTAACATGGAAGTTTTAATTTCTCTTGAATTCTGAAATAAAAGTGAATTCTGTTTTAAACTGGTTTATAAAAAAATGGCCATGTAAACGGTTAATTCCAAATGAAAACATCGGTTCAGAATGAAACTCAGTTACAAAGTAAGTGGCTGATTTATTTCCATCCAAACTGATCAATTCCTCTGTCATGTAAACCTGAGTTTATTCTAAGTTTATTCTGATCACTCTGCGCTTCCTCATCCCATCCTGATGATGCACATATTCCGCGTTTTGTCTCCTGTGTTCGCTAGTCTCTCTTCCTTCTTCTAAGTTCCTGAAAAAGTGAAGTATTAATCTTTAAATTTCTAATCAAAATAGCGACAAAACTGATACTTGATATGTAGTTTTCTGTTACAACCAAAAGGACGACCAGCAGGAGGCAAACTTTATTACCGGTAGACGTAAATACGTATCCTACGCCCCGTCCAATCAGAGCCCTTCCCAACTTGCTGCTCCAAAGCAGAATTAAGGACGTGTGAACATGTAAACCTCAATTCATGATTATTATTTCCATTTAAACTCATAGAATACTATTAAGTCAGAATTATTTTTTCCAAATTCATTCCAATTAAAGAAAACTTGTGTACATCTGTGTGTATCTGTGTGTGCATGGATATGTATATGCATGGATATATATGTATGTACATATATACATATGTATGTGTGTGTGTGTGTATATATATATATATATATATATATACATATATATATATATATATATATATATATATATATATATATATATATATATATATATATATATATACGCATATACAGTTCTGCTCATATGTATTCATCTCCTTTCATTAAAGAAAAGACTGAATTTACAACAGTCACTCAAATAACTGGAGACTTAAAAAAGGAACAATAACTAAAAATTTGCAAAAAATATAATTTAGTAACATAAGACACTGTTTTTTCATTTAATTGAGTTGAACAAAAAACAAACAAACAAACAAATTGGTCCTGGACAAATTAGAGCACTTTTCTGTTGAACAGTGGGACAAAATACCTGTCAACAGGTGCAGAAGTCTGACTGAGAGGAACAGAAAACACCTGACTGGAGCGGAAACATTAAAGGATTGTTCAACTAAATATTAGTTTATGACTGATGCAATATGTAATAAATTATTTGTTTGCTTTGAAAATAAATATTTCTATTGAACCAGAATTAGAAAATAATGTAATGATTTTCATAATATTTTTATTTATTACTTTAGTCAATTTCAGCTTATTTTACAGGCAGCTGTTTTTTTTTTTTTACTTCTTTAATGAAAGGGGATGAATAAATATGAGCACAACTGTACGTGTGTGTATGTATATGTATAAGTATATAAAGAAGTTGCCATCTTGTCTTTGCACTCAGAGCTTCGTCTGCTTGTCACATGACAACTTGTCACATGACTTCCACCTGCATGGCAGCTGCAGCTCATTTGCTCGTCAGCCTCTTCAGCAGAACATCTCTTCTCACATCAGTTTCTCAGCAGGTGAACAATTCATTCAACTTGGAAAAGATATTTACTTTTATAAAATTCTAATATTGTGCTAATTTTGACAACCAGAGGTTTTCCCTCAAGCTGCTTATTGTAAGTTTACTCTGTAATTATAGTTCCTGTTCTGAAATCTTTCTTTTAAGTTAGCTAACATTTAACCTTTAGCATGAATGTTATGTAAGTCTTTGGGTTTGAATATATGAAAACCAAACATCTAGAGAAACTAAACCCATGTAATTACAAAAAACAAAAATATATGTAAAGCTTAGCAATATGAAAACCAAACTTTAATGGTTGTATTTACAAACGGCATCTAAGAAAACATTTAATTCTTAGAGAAAAGATAAAACTGTAGGGTTTGCTTTACGGGAGGCAAAAGGAGTTTTTCTTTTCTTTTTGAAGGAAAATTTGGTAAATATTGCACTTTGTTGCTAAGGTGATGTGAAGACCGTTGAGGTTTTTAAAACTCTTTGCCTTTAAAACGCATTGGCCCATTACCAGGCTTTTAATTAGAGGTGTTTCCTATTAAATGAATTTGTTCAGTTACTTATTCTTCCTATTGAATTTTGTCGTGAGTCTTATGTTTTTAGTGTGTAAAGGCTAATTTTTTTAAATTTAGTCAATATTTGCTTTTTATTTTTATGTGAAGCACTTTGCATGACAATGGCTTAATAAATATAAGTTTGATTGATTCTCGATTACATTTGACACTGCAGGTTGCAAATAGTTGCAAACTCCTATTGAACAACTGAACCAGTGTATTTTGTTCCCAGGGCACACAGAGGTTCTCTGAATTAACCTGGGGGTCTGTAATGTACCTGCTCAGAAACCCTATATAGCAAGATCCTCCAACAGCTGCTTCTAGTCTGATGAGTCAAACCCAGCTTGTCTGATACAGACACTGTTTCACCAGGTTTTATGTGGCTCGGACCATCTTGTTTTCCTAATGTTTATTCTCATTCCAGGCACAACTTGCTCAAATTTGACCTCCTTAGTCCCCGTGCATAGTTGTGAAACTTGGCACACACCACAAGCCCAGCAAAAGTTTTGATAATCTATGGTCTGCATACAATTCAATGCAAAAATTGCTCTACAGCGCCCCCTAGAAACAAAAGAAATTCACCCATAGAATTGGGTCAAAAAGGTTTACTTTGATGTAGGACAATGAAATTTGGGACACATGTCTAACACCTCCAGATGAGCAAAAAAGTCAATCATACAGCTGTTGCCATGGCAATGGGGTGTCTGCCATCTTGGCCTTTATGACACATTTTTTTTTTTTGTTTTTTGTTTTAATTCTAAGCGCATTGTATTTAAGTGAACTAGTCTGAGAAGCTTCATGTGATTGACTCAATATTTGGCAGGAAGCTTCATGACAACATGGGGATAAAAAAAAATAGTTCAAATCTTTCTAATAGGAGAAAATGGTGTTACCGTGGCAACCCATGAAAAACATGACAATCATGTATGGGTCTACTTTGACATGGTCTACTTTGACATAGGACAATGAAATTTGGTACACGTGTGTAAAACCAAAAGACAAGCAAAAAAGTCAATCATACAGCTGTTGCCATGGCAACTAGATGTCTGCCATCTTGGTCTTTAAACTCTTCTTTTTACGTTCTACGCTTTGTATATCTCCATTGAAATACATTGGATTTGCACCAAAGTTAACAGCATTCCTATTTGTTAGGTCCTTAACATGTTGCATTGTGAGGCGGGGAGTTCGGTGTTATGCTTGGACCCGATGGATGCTGCTTGCGGCTTTAATTTGGCTTTGACATTGACATAAAGCTATATTGACAATGTATAGGTGCTGATTCATTGTACTTTTGATTTGTATCACAGAACTAAGCTCAGCTGTTCAGGGTGCTTCAAGTAAAGCTTTGTGTCACACAGTGCCTTTAAATGTCAATGTTGACGGTAAGAAACATATTTTTGGAAATCTTTTGTAAGTTACGTAAATTCAATGAAAGAATGAAGACGCTTGATCAAGACGTGATTCTGGTTTTTTTTCTCAGACAAAGGAAATAATGGCTCAAGTCCGGAAGCAGTTTTTATTTCCTGCAGATAATCGGAGGAGCTTACCTGCGTTTGGTGAGTAACAAACTGAATCACAGTTGGATGGGTGTGTTTAATTAAATTGGAGTTTGTGTTGAAATGAAAAGGAAGTCAAATATTCAAAGGCTCAAATATGAAAATGGCTTCCACATGAGTTACTGGTGCCAGGTCACTATAAAAGCAAATTGTGATGCCAAAATATTTCCATAACTGTTCTACATGAGGACTTTCCTGGCTGCTACTTTGAAGTGGTTGTATATGATAACTGTTGAGTCCAAACGGTACCTCCTCCCCTCCCTTGTGGCCCTCTGTCCAACAATGGTCCATCCTTCTGCTCTAGCTACAGACATGGTTACTTCAATGATTTAGAAAACCTGATGATAAATCCATCTCTAAATATTTAACAACCCAATCTTAATGGTTCAACATGTGAATTTCAGTCAATAGTTTACATGTTTGAGTCTACATCTGAGCACCTAACACCCTTTACATCTGCACACAGCTAGTAGGTTAGACTTCTGGAGTCTGTTGGCTTCCTGGTTGCTTCACATCCAGACTTTCTCAAGTCATAATTTACATGCATGTTTCTGATTTAATATCTGATTGTGAAACTTGATGCTTGCCAGCCAGTTGGTATGCTTTACCTGTTTATATTTCAGGAGTGAGTTGATTTATCTTAGGTGATGACTTGCAGTTTGGTTGGATTGTGAATGTCTCTGCAGGCAGATATGTGAGTGAGGAGAGTTCTTCAGACCCATTTTCTCTGCAGAACATCCTAATTAGAATCTGTTGATCAATAAGATTCCAAAGAACGTCTTTTCTTCAGTAAAATGACGTCAAACTGGGTCATCTGCCTAATGGTTCCACGTATCGGGGTGCGCAGATATTGCACATTGGCTTTCATCTTTAAATGGCTCCATTCTGTTCTGGTGTTTTGACGGTTTCGTTAGTTTCTACTTTTATTTTTATTTTTTTTATTGAGTCCATAAATTGGTTCTACATTTAGATTTGTTAAATATGATCATTTAAGGCAAGGCAAGTTTATTTGTATAGCACCTTTCATCTACAAGACAATTCAAAGTGCTTTACATGAAACATTAAAAGCATAAAAGAAAATACAAATAACAGTCAATAAAATCATAAATTGTATTAAAGTAATTAAAAGCAGAATTAATTAAAAGTTACTGTGCAGATGTCATGTCATAGGTGCATGAGAAAAGAAAAGAATTTGACAAGTCTAAGTGTGAGTTTTATTCATTTTAATGTCTTGCTTCACCAAAAACTGATATATTTTGGCCTTTTGTTAGTAAGATTTTCACAAAATCATATATGCCATAAATTCAGTGTTCTGATGTCTTCACATTTTTGCCAAATGCCTTTCATCTGTAACACGAAATGCTTTAAAAACCTGCAGATTGAAGGATGCTTAATGACACTCGGATATTTATCCTTGGAAATATGATTTGGTTTAAAGTTAAGGATGTTAAAAGACAAAAGCAATAAAAATATTCATGTAGCAGCAGGAGTTGGACAAGGTGTTTGTGGCCTGGTTAGTTGAGGCGGACGCATCAGATATGTTAAAATGCTAATGTTTGGTAACCACGCTGTTGCAACCATCTTGGAAAATGGTGCCCCCGAAGTGAAAGGCAGCTCTGAGTGAGAGCTGCTAACCTTGGATGTGATGGATTGTGGCTTAGTTCAGAGAGCTTATGACCTGTAGTTTGAGAATGGGGTCATGTTTCTTTTTTTCCTCTTTCTTTCACTCCCGCCATTCCTTGCTAGCAGCTACAATTCGTATTTTCTTGGAGCAAGTCAGCGCATGGTTCTACAGGAACCATTAGGACTGCTGTAATTCAGTTTTTGGCAAGACATAGACCTGAGCATTCATTATGTCGGTTTCTCTTTAGGAACAACTTCATCACCGATGCCTTGTCATGTAAGGACAAAACCTTCCGTTCGCTTGTTGTTTTTCTGTAAGATGTTTTTTCACGGGTTGACAGCTGAAGATGAACTAAAGTAGTCCTTCATGGGCATCGACCTTGAGAAATGAAGGAACCGTCAACAGATTGGCTTGAGTGTCTGTTTTGTAAAAGAAACTGGTCAGCATGGTTAACCCTGATTCATACATGCAAAGGAACCAACCTCATCTGCTGTTCACTCGTTTCTGAAAGTGTGACTCGTTCTGCAAATGATTTTTTTTTTTTTTTCTTACTAAATCATAAGAATGCCGAACGTGAAATTTAAAGTATGCGGCGGGGAAACACAGGACTCTCCTGTTGACATGAAAATAAACTCTTCGTACCAAATGAGCATCTGTATTCCTCTTGCACACTCTATTCACTCTGAGTGCCTTCTTCTGAAATTGCTGCTTTCTCGTAGCAGCCTCTCTTATGATGCGATCTGGTAATCCATCTTCAAAAGCCCACCCTACCCTCCCCTCTCGCGCTCGCTCTCCTGGGTTAACGTAGGCGGATATGCTGTAGCCCGAATATCATATGCATGAAAAATTTGCCATCCCTGCATCTTTTTGCTTCGAATGTTGCAGCACAGCAGGTGATGGATAGAATGTGTCACTTGCTGCAACGCTCAGGGCAAGAGGCAAGCTTTTGGAGGTGGGGAGGGTTTGTCCCTGAGTGTCAAGGGACTGAAGACCGAAAAGTAAAGACCAAAGACCTCACCATTTTGTACACATTAAGTACCGAGACCTGACAGGCACACGCAAGTCAGGGAAGATGGGTGTATTTCTAGATGATCTCTGTTTCCGTCACCAGATGTACATCGTTTAAACTCCAACATGTAAAAAGGCAAGGCTTTCTACTTTACTTATTTTATTAAAAAGGAAAATAAATACATAATGTTGGGAGTTGTAGAATTTAAAATCTTTATGATCAGAGATGCAAAATTGCTGTTTTGTATTATAAAACGCTAACAAGACTTCTTGTATGTCATCTGTTTGACAGATTTTAAAAACACTTTGCTAAATGTCAGTCCGTGCTTTTACATGGGAGTTTTAAATCCCGTTTAATTCAGAGTAAACGTTAATTGCGCTTTAAACTAATGAAAAACGACCATGTAAACAGTTAATTCCTACCTAATGCTAATTTCTATTCGGAATTAAACTTCTGATATAAGTGGCTGATTTATTCGCATTTTAATTCCGAACTATTTAATTCCTCTGTCATGTAAACCATCGTTCCGCTCTAAGTTAATTCTGGTCGTTCTGAGCATGCTCGTTACCTTGTCCTGTCCCGATGACGCGCGTTGTTTTGCCTCCCGTGTTCGGTGGTCTATCGTTCTTCTCCTTCTCAGTTGCTGCAGAAAGTGAAGTAGTATGCTCGTGTTGAGCTGCTACTTCACATTTATAATAAAAATAGCGGTGAAACTGGTTCTTATTGTGTAGTTTCTACAAGTTACGACTGAAAAGACGAGAAGCAGGGAGAGAACTTTGATTATTTCCGTATACGTCACACGTCACGTGCACCCTCTGTCCAATCAGAACCCTTCCCGACCCGCCGCTCTAAAGAGGAATTAAGTAAAGACTTGTTTCATGTAAACATTCATTCCGAATTATCTTCATGCCAACTCGAAGGAGAATTAAGTAAATAACAAATTATTTAATTCCGAATTTAAAAAAACATGATGTAACCGTACCCACTGAGTTGTTCAAGCAGCGTGGTTAAGTACTTTTGACACCCTGTAATGCTAATTCACAAATCACAAAATGGTTTAGGCTCAATCTATCCGTGACGTTGGTCGACCATCTAAGCTGCCTTCACACACAGTGTTTGGTCTGCTTCACCCTGGTTACTGCTGTGGTTTTAGTTCTTACAAATTAGGGTAAACCTTCTGGACCAAAGAAGCCAACTCTGCTGGAATACCGGAGGTCTCTGTTAACTTGCAAGAGAACTTTGGTCTGGTTTGCTTGCAGGGTGACTGCAAACAGTCAGGTGAACCAAACAGAGGAAGTGATGCAGGATATTGTAGCGCAGCATCTTGGAAAACTCGCTGTTGCTCATACTGTAGTGATTCTGGTGAAAACTGGATTAAATTTGGATGCCAAAGTAAAAATGGACACCCTATTTGTGGTGAATGACCTGCTTTTGGTCCTGACCAAACAATGAACTGTTTTTTTCACATTCAGTTTTGGTTGTTTCGGAAAATATCGCCCCCTAGTGAAGCGTTGTTGAAGCTCTGTGATGTTGTCCAGGTGGTTATGTCTGCGAGAAGGCAGCATGAAAGCAAACCAACTGAACATGCTAAATTTTGTAGAAATCTCCACCCAGTCAGTTCCCCAGACCATCATGCCTTACGTTAGCAGGGCTCATGGACCCAAGGGTCCCTTAGTCCAGACCAGAGGCCTGATTAACCTCCCAAGCTGTGGTTAGCTGTTATATTGGAAACAAGTTAAACAAACTGCTGGTGGAGAACAAAGTTTTACCAACTTTTTTTTTTCATATTGGAGTTAAAAACATTTTTCTCAAACCTTTCTTTAACACTACATGTGACAGTCCCCCGTTCACCTGAATGAGTAAAGTGCTGAGTGGTCAGCATGACTGGGAAAGAGAGATGGAAACAAATGGACTTGTCTTAACTCTTCTGAAACATGGATTCATTCCGCAAAATATCTGAGTGTCCAAAAAAGTGCTATATAAGTTTGAGTTATTATGTTATCGTTATTATTAGTTATTGTTAAATGATGATTATCATTATTTGGCATCTGTCTTACATCTAGTGTCTTTTCTAAACTCTCTCCAGCCCTTAAGTCATTGCAATGTGGTCTTTTGTCCCATTTGTCCTTTTCTCTTGCTCTTTTTCTTGTTGCCTCTGATAATTCCCTGATGTTTCTCTAAATCAGCTTTGGTTTTTCAGTGAACATCAGTATGTGTGTCACTGGGAAAGTAATCAATTAGAATGGCATATAATAAACTTGAACATCTCTAGATTGATGCAGCTCTAAGCCTCCATCAGCTCATAAGTCAATGCATGAACATTGTCCTCTCAGGCCACCTCTGATGAAGAGAAGCAAATTAGTTTTCAGACTGTTTGGACTCCAAAATGGTCCATTTAACCATCTGTTCTCTGCGCTCCTCAGGATTAATCTTTATAAGCATTTCCATAAGCAAAGGTAAAAAAAAAAAGAACAGCCTTGTTGATTTGACCTTTTTTTATCACTCTAGTCAAGGCTGTTCAACTCTGGTCCTCAACAGTTGCAGTCCTGCACTCCAAATTAAAATGAAATTGTCGTAGTCAAGTTCTTCTCGGTCGAGTTAACCCATTAGCTGGATTCAAGTTTGCCACAGCTGGCAACATCTAAAACTTGTAGGGCAGTAGACCTCGAGAACGGACTCTGGACAACCCGTTATAGACGCTTCTCGGCTTCGACATATCGGGCAACCATGAATGGCTCTTTGGCAAAACACAAGTTATAGGATCCATTTTGATTTGAATCAGGTGTGATGGAGCAGGAAAACATCTAAAACCTGCAGGACAGTGGCTTTCAGCAGCTAGTATTGAATGATCCTGCTCTAAGCCCATTTATCTTCCAATTTTCTGAGGGAGAGAACCTGCAAATCGGTACATTAGGAGGCATAGAGCAACATTTCTGCCTAATGAATGAAAACAACCAAATCAAATGTTTTTATTAGCTTGTCTTGTGGACATGGCGTTAAGTGTGCACGTGTGTTCAACTGCTGACAGGCCTAATAGCACTTTTGTGTTTTTATAATTGATTCAGGAATGGCTGTGACGTGCTATTCTGAGCAGGCAATGAGCAAGGCGGCCTGGTTCTGATATTTCAGCAGGCTCTCAGTGGCACGGAGAGTCATTGCAGTGGTCGAGAGCTAATGGGCCAGATGTAAGAGCCACCTGTCCAGCGCCGGGGTTCCGTATGCTGCTGCTGACGGAGGCAGTCATGCAGAGCGGCTGTCTGCTGCTCGCTGGTTCTCCGGCAAGAGGCTTTAGCAGCTCATTTAGAAGAGCAACTGTGCTCATCGCCGTTACATTCTTTAGCATTCTTTTTTCTCCCATGTGCGCTCAGGTGTGGCATTTAAAAGTACTGCTTTAGGTCATTTTAACTCAAAGCCAGGATTAATATATTTTTCATATTATCGTGACATTATCACAACTTGACCTTTTTTGAAAATGGAGGTCACCGTGCAGCGCTCTGAAGCCAAAATCCATCACTCTGAATCAGACGTCAGCAACACGTGGACACACACCCAACCCCTGGACACTGCTGTTTTATAGTATGTAAAATGAGGAGTGTGTGTTGGCAGCGTGCCCATTTAATTCATTTAACGGTGAAGAGAACGGAGCACCTCTGGCAAACAGGCCAATGGAAAACAGAGCCGTGAATCTTGATTGTGGGGGTAAATGAACAGAGAGGTCTAGAGGTGTGTCATCTGTCTGTGAACGGAGATGCATTATTGCGGATACACCCCGTCACTTTTCAGTGTCCTCATCGTCAAAATGACTTCATGGGAAGAAAGCGGCTCTTTGTTTTAGATGTTCTCTTCATCGTAACGTGCCTGGAATGAAGAGAAAACAAACTCCAAAGTGGATTTCCAAAGACGAAAGGTTTAATTTAAATCTAACTTGAGGCAAGTGATGGTATTCCAGACAACGCAAGGCAGCACTGTATGTATACTTGTTTAAATATTCATAGTGAGATGGCAGGAGGGGTGTGTGTGTGTGTGTGTGTGTATGGCCAGAGTGTGATTTACACCAGCAATAAGTTTGTGTCAGCGCAGAGGTCGACAGTACCCCCAAGCAAACTCGCAGAGCAGAGCAAAAGATGATGGCCACCCACTCCTGATCATCTCTGTTCAGATTGATGTGACCTGCAAGGTAAAGTCTTAACCAGAGTTACACAAGTTCATAAACATTTATCCAAAAGTGATTGTTGGGGTCAAATGGCACCTTAGCATTTGTATGAATGCGACGCTTTAAATTGGGAAAATGTGGTTGTCACTGCACAATTACAAGTGTTAGAGCCATGTAAAAGTTATGCTTATTTTGTATGTTTTTGTACATAACATTATAATGGAACCATATTTTGTTGTAATATGTAATGATGTATTTATCCTGCTGTGGAAAATTTAGCTCGGTATTGTATAGTTTTAATAATATTATTTGTCTTTATATGTTATAGTTAAATTGACTATTTTAGGCTCCTTTTAACGTCCTGCATTAGGACCATGAAGAGAGAGTGCAGCGTGTTCAGTGGTTTTTGTAAATGGAGCAGGACGAGGAGCTACAGTTTTTCTGACCGTATAGAAGAAAATAATTTCTATATTTTTGTTAAAGTAGTTGCTGTAGTTTTGTGGACGCAACACGTGAGTTTTTCTTATTTATTGTTTAATAAACGGAGATAATTTTTGTATCCGTTTGCTTCGTTTTTGCCACGAGTCAGAAACCTCACGTCCTGCAAGAGTGGCCAGAACAGGTTCTATTATGTTTAAGTTACGTTGCCACTACAATGAGATTTGCCAAAAGCTTGAATAATTCAGTTAATTTCGGCTTCATTAGGATGGCGTAGGGGTGTCCAGCTGTGGTCCTTGAAGGCCACAATCCTGCAAGTTTTCTATGTATCCCTGTTCCAACACACCTGACTCAAGCTAACCAGTCATCCAGCAGAACTTCTGGCAGTTGGGTCCATTTATTTGAAGCCAAGTGTGTTGGAGCAGGGATACATGAAAAACCTGCAGGCCTCACTTTGGGTTCCCCTGGTATAGCGCCTCCTTACACCATTGTCATCTCAGGGCACTTTCCAGACACTGCAGTCTGAGCCAGTTCATAATAAATAGCAGTGGAGAAAGTATGGAAATATTACAATAAAAGCATCTTTACTAAAAATCAGAGGTAGAAGTACAAGTACCCATATAAAAAGAATTTAAAGTCATAAACATAATCCAATATTGTTTAATAAACTTTTAAACCTTTCTAAGTAAGAAACCCATGCATGTAAACCCATTTTCCTGCCAGTGGGCATCGAACAGCACCGGCATAGATTGTCCATCTCTGCTGCTAATCTGTGACATTCGGCTAGTTCTTGTTCAGGCAGGTGTTTTTTGGTTTGTTTTTTTGTTGTTTTTCTCCTGCGTTTTAGTTTTTTACGGGGTAACGGGAGGTTTCCAATGATATGAAGTAAAATACGGTCAAAATTTACATGAGTACATAAAAAAAAAAAAATGGCCCATTTAAAACAAAAAATTAAGAATGGAAAATTTACTCCCAAAAACTTCTGTATAACAGAAACTTGAGTACATGTCATTTGTTTTCATACTGACAAATAGCCTGGTTAAGAAAAACCAACAGATTGCATTAAATCTGGACTTTGTTTCGATCTCCAATCCCAATCTGCACGAGGCGACGGCGGAAGGGAAAATAGAAATATGTCGATTTTTTTATTTTTATTTATTTATTTATTTTTTAGTTATTTTAAAACCATTGGGTTCAAGTTGGCCGAACAGCTGGTTCTTTGCTATATGGGACTGATATAATACCTTGAGAAACTAGAATCACCTGGTTTTTAGAGAGGGTCTTGGCTGCAGCCTGGAGAATGAGGTGGGGCTGGAAATTGGGCGATGTTGGACGTCCAACTCCGCCCCCTCAACATTTTGATTGGATTAACACTAACTCTTACCCTAACCCGACAACCATTTGACATCTAACCACACCCACTGGAAGTTCAGCCCCACCCAATTCTCCAGGCTGAAGCTGGTGGTTATTGGGTTTTTATCAAGGGAAAAAAAAAAGTTCTCACATTTCTCCATTTCTCCTCAGTAGGCAGAGGCAGTATTAACTTTTCATGTGGAAAACCGTCATGCTTGTCACAGGCTTTATTTGGGGAGAAATGGATGGAAAATATTTCAATTATGGGACTACAAACAAAAAGGCTCTATCAATGCCCGAGCATCTCAGCAGAAAAACAGCCAGTTTAAACATAAAAGTAACATTTTTTGTTGGCATTTGTTATTTTTAGTTGCTTTTTAGATTTGATGGACACGAGTAAATAACATATGTTGGACAAACTGTGCTTAAATTCTACTGAAATGTCACCAGAAACGCCTCACTGGTGCAAGCAGACAATCTTCTTCTTTATATTTTAGGGTTTTGATTAAGATTACCCATAGATACCATAGGTAGATTTAATGGGAATTGTATTGTCTGGGGATTGTGTGAAGGTAACTGCTGAATGACCGACTTCTGTCTCATCTGCTGATTGATTGGTGAATTTGGTTAAGCTGGTCATATTCTCCTCACCAGAGCAGCTTTAGGTGGTGTTGTGACTTTTAAGGTGACCGTATTATGCACTTTCCTCTGCCCATGTCCCCACTAGCGGTGGGTTTTACGGAGGTGTTTTAACAAAGCTTTGTGCTTCCATGGTTACAGCTGAGTGCGGTATTGTACAGAAGAGGGAAAATGGCAGAGAGGAGCTGTATTTTTCTAAATTGGAGTTAGAAACCAAGAAAGAAGGCAGTTCTGAAGTTGGAGCAAGTCACTGACATTTACAGACTGTTGCAGGGATTTTCAAGGACGTTCACGCTGTGCTGATGTATCATAAATGTGGGACATTGACGTAGAATCACACAGTTGTAATTCCAAACTGTTTATTGAACGAAGAACCAACCACATGGAAGGATATACAATGACCTTATGTGTTAGATGTCATCTAGATGGAAGAGTGTTTTAACTTTTCCAAGCACGTTTCTTCCCATGTAAACGGCGACATTGTTTGGGTGCTGTTGGCGACTAAAGGTGGTCCTTGGTTTACTTTTTTTTTTTTTTTTTTAACCTGTCCTGTCCAGCATCTCAGCATACAGAACAACAATCTGCTTGCCATATTTTTGCCAGACAGATTTGCTCTGTCAAGGGAGACATCTCATGTAAATAGCTGCCCTTGATAATCTAAATATTTTTATTATAATTTTATTTATTTATTTATTTTCCTTTTATCATTTTGCGATCATCGTCAGTCTTGATATGGCCGAGCTGGACCTGGCAGGGAAAGAGGAAAAAAAAAAGAGGAACTGAAAGGAGGAAAAAGAGAGGCAGAAAAGAAAGGCGTGTCTAAGCTGCTAAAGTTACAGTATTTGCAAAGCAATATACATTACTAAAAAAATACAACAAGACATAAGTAGGATAGTGACAATATTCAAAAACAGACAAAAAAAATGAAAAATAAAAGTAGAAAAAGAAAATGAATTAATAAAATAACAATTACAATACCAACCGTTATTAAACATACCTACAGAGAGTCATCAGCAACATTTAGTAGGAAGCAGATGGGAAGATGAGCGCATGTGGGCGTGCACGTGTGAGTGTTCAACCTGTGATCATGCAATCAAAGATCAGCTGAGTGCTTGTAGGGGAGCACGACCACGACCCGAGGCGTAGGGGAGGAAGCCAAGGCCCCCAGGGCCCGGCAAGCCCACCGCGCACAGAGCCCGGGCAGGCAAAGCAGAGAGAGCCTCCGTCCCCCGAGCCCAGAGCAGTGGAAGCCCCCAGGCAGGCGCCACCCGGCGCCACGAGGCAGGGGCACCGGGTAGCACAGGGCAACGGCACGCCGGCCCGCCGGGCACTGAAGCGCGGGCCGCACAGAGAGCCGGCAGCCCACAGGCCCCAGGACCACCCGTTCCCCCCAGCAGAGCCCCGGCCAAGACCCAGCGGGCCCCGCCCACCCAGAGCAAAACCATCGCGGGCCGGCGCCACCACGATACCAGGGGCGGGATCCCCAAGGACAAGGACACGTCCGTAGACCATCCCCCCAACAACCCCTCCCCACAACCCTCCCGCTGCTTCCTACCCCCCCTCTCCAGCACCCTCCCCATCCCTCTCCCTCCCAAGCCCTACTGTCCCCAACACTCCCCCCCACTTCCTCCAACCCCCTCCCCCCCTCCCCGCCCCACCCCTCCCCTCCCTCCCATTCCACACCCCCCCTCCCTCCTTCCCACACACCTCCTCCCATTCAATCCTCCCTCTCCCTCCCAATCCCCCCCCTCAGCGACAGCCGGAGCCGGAGGACTGCAGGCCCCAGACCTGAACTCTCCACATTCACACACCCACACACACACACACTTATGCAGCCAACCAGAGACCCTGCCGGCCCCCCCATGTGGCCCAGGCATCGCCCAGGACAGAGGGTCCCCCGCAGCGCCCCACCCCCAACCCCCAGGCCAGCCCCAGGCCCGTCCCCGTACCCCGAGTGCTCCCCACGAAGAGGGGACATAGGAAGACCCCTGCCCCCCCCCCACCCGCCCGCCTCTGTGGTGTGTGCATGGGTGGGTCGTGGTTGTAGTGCAAGTAAAAAAAGGGGTGGCCGTGGGGGGGTGGGACCAGCTGCTGCCAGACAGCCAGACCCCCCCTCCTCAGCATTCCCTTGTTTATGTGAGTGTCTGTGTGTGTGTGTTAAGTGTGTGTGCTGCTTGTGTAAATGTAATAGTGTCTAAGTTGTGAGTAAAATCGAGGGGAGAAAGACCCCAATGGGAGGGGATGGGCAAGGGCCACCGCTGTAGCTCCTGTCCACCCCCCATGGCCAAGGCGCCTGTCCCCTCCAAACCCTAAATGTATATTGGTGTCTATGTTGCAATTAAAATTTAGTGGGGCAGGTGGTCGCCGGGGTCCATCGGAAAATGCCCCTTAGGGTTCCCGGGACCACCGACTTCACCCGCCCCACCGTGCCCTATATGCTGTATGTATGATGTCGGGTGGCGGAAGAGGAGGGGGGCATGGGGAGGGGCACAACCAGGGGAGAAGGACTTCTCCCCTGGGCAACCAACTCCTCAGCTGGCCGCAGTAGGTGCCCCCACCTCACCGGGACAGCCCCAGGGCAGAAGGGCAAGTCCCGGCCCGCCAGGTGCCGCAGGAGGCAGCACCCCAGTCATCCCCCCATCCCCGGCGGCCCAGCGCCAGCACTCCAGGGGCCGGAGAGTCCCCGGTTCCCACCCAGACATCCATCCAGGTCCGGGGCCCGGTGCCACCACTCCAGGGGCCGGAGAGGGTCCTTGGTTTACAAACGACTTCCGTTCCTACACTGTGACGTAACTCGAAATTCTGTGAAAGTCGAATTTGTACCCTTTAATACTCCTTAAATTTCTCCTTTATCACTAAACAACCATCTAAATACACGTATTATACATCATATTAATGGGAAACAGTACAGGCAATTAAAAACAGACATACACTGAGGCATCATCTCAGCCTCCACGTTGTAAGATTCAATTCAACTTTATTTATATAGCGTCAAATCACGGCAATAACATCTTAAGATGCTTTACACACAGAAAAAAAACATAATGAAAGCCAATTCATAACAGCCTAAATAAGGAAACCAACAGACTGAGTTGGAGGATCCATTAGATAAGTGTTTTCTGCAGTCTTTAGTTTGTCTGTTTTAAGTTTCAGATGGTGTATATACTTATACCAGCACACACTCGAAGTTCATGTTAACTCACAGAAGATTTTCGGACTTGGCTAAAACAGAAACTAAAATGCTGAATGGCAAAAGACGTGAAACAGTCAAAGTGCCCTTTTCACACGACTCTTCAGTTTAAGAAATATCTGCTTTTCTGAGACGTGAATAGAAATATGCGAGCTCTAAGGTACATCCGTTTGAATTTCCAGCTCTCCGCCACCCATCACTGTCCTGGCCTTTCTCTCCGTCTTTAAATCTGGAGTGACAGGGTGTCACTGGGAAAACCCATCGAGCCCACTGCGGGATGATGGCTTCATGCCCTTCCCCATCACACCTTTGTTCCATCGTCCTCTCCGAGCCATGACAAGGTAGGGGACGAGTTATCACGCCCGTCAGCTTTATGGGTCCCTGTCTACTGGAGCTGTGGTAATAAAGTCAGTGTGCTGCTTCTTCAAAATGGGGTGAGTCAGAGCAAGCGATGGAAAATTGTTCAGCAGAGTGTCGTTGACGGGGGAAAAAGTACATTCTACACCAGCAGCTTCTTTGGATGCATTGTTGGTTTGATTAATAATATGAGGAGAAAACCCTCATTCCTCCAGAGTATTTTCCACCTGAGAACCTGGCCATAAAACCCAAAATAGACCCGAATCCTCCAAAGCTCACTGAGAACAGAATTTATATTTATTGTCAGAGTGAAGGCTGCTGCGGTTTTATTTGCTCTGGAATGAAAATTCAAATGACTTTCCTCCAACTCAGAGAGATGACCATAAACTAAATACATGGAGCTGTCAATCATATGCCGAAATCTTCACAACATCTGCCTCATCAAAGGTCAGTCATTAGACTCCGAGTTTAATTTTTTTTCCATTTATTCATATTTGAGTAGATATTTCTGTATTTCAATTTTGCCATTTTATTAAGAAAATCTGGGTTCTTGCAGAAGGTATGAAGTCATATTACTTAACTAGACCTCTTCAAATCTGACCTTTTTCATCAAACATGCAAACTGATATTTTCCCCCATTCTCCAAGTTCTAAATTAACTCAATATACCAGTTATTTTGATCTTAGACTTTGGCTACGTCTGCCTCAAGAGCCATGTAGTTTCATTGTTGGCGTTGTTCAAAAACAATGAAAAATTCGGGACATTATGTCCTTGTGATCATTGTAGCATCGGAGGTTGATGCTGTAGCATTGATAGTTGTGCCAAGTGAAAGCTAATAAAATGTGGTTAACACATCAACACCTGTGTAAATTTGAGCTCATTTTAATGCACAATGTCAAACATTCATATTTTTTATGCTATGGATGACATCATATGACACATGACTATCTCAAAATTGTTACTTTTATTTCATCCCATTATACAATTATTAATTATATAAATTATATGTTAATATAATTATAACTTAATATTTAAATTATTATATAATTTATAATTCATCATATTCATCCCATCTTATCACTAGTTCTGTTTTATCTCTTTATTTCAGCTTGTCAGTTAAAAATCCAGCAGAAATTTACATGTGTTTAATGTGATAACAACCTTATGCAAGAACATTTTATTAGCCTTCACTTGGTACAACTGTCAGTGCTATAACATCAACCTCTGGGAAGCTACAATGAAAACAAGGACAATGTCCCGAAATTTTCACTGTTTTTGAACGTCAACAATGAAACTACATGGCTATTGAGGCAGACGTAGCCAAAGTCTAAGATCAAAATAACTGGTATATTGAGTTAATTTAGACCTTGGAAAATGGGGAAAATATCAGTTTGCATGTTTGATGAAAAGGCTCAAACTTGAAGAGGTCTAATGCCTAACATGCCTTCAGTCGAAGTGCAGCACATACTCATGACCGTCCAGGCTGAAGATGACCTCTGGACTGTCAACCAGTTAAAAGTATAATCTACACACTGATTAGTAATGATCATTTCCAGCCATCAAGCGGTGAAAAGTTTAAGACTATCCCCTGAAACCTCATGTTTCCTCAGCTACCATCCAGTTAATGTCTCTGACAGTTGAAGCCATCCCCCAAAAATAGAAGGCTCAAGTCTGTCATGCTGTCAAAATATCCATCCTGGAGGAGTGCGACTGACAGATTAGGATGCTGCATTTACATAACTGTCACTGTCTGGTCCGACGGGGAGGAGGGGGGAGAAATCTGCCAGGTTCCTCCTCCATCGTCTCTGCAGGAGGCTCTAATTTAATCAGGCGGTTGGAAATCGATGAAAATAGATCTGATCATTCCAAGAGTCCACAAAGCAGAAGTACACACAGTTTCAGTGGGATCCATTTATCCTGAATGGTGAGTGGACTCCAGCTGTGCTTTGAATCCGCTGGAACAGAATCCAACAATCTCTGCAGCTGACTGGATCTGTTTGTCACTTTCTGATGAATTGAAACTGAAAAGGCACCAAGGGTCATCCGTGTTCGTCTGATTTCTATGTTTCCTTGTTTGGAAGTGATACACCGAGTTGGAGAGTCTGTGTTTCTCTCTGCATTGATTTAGCTTGTCTGGAGTGTTGGCTCCTGATGCACTCGCTTTTATTTGAGGACGGAGCCAAAGAAATGTAGCGTTTAATTTCCTCTGCATGCTGGAAAAGAAAACAAGTCCGCGTTGTGTGGATAACATGGCACTCCATTCTTTTAAGAGCAGCAAAGATGGCAGATTTAGAGTTCACTTGTTGAGTCTCACTTAGCATTTCCACTGTGTTCCCAAGATATTGTATGTTAAAAGCAGCTGGGGGGGCACTGATGACTATCTGCATGGCTTACTATGCTGTAAATGGCTATAAATGCTCTGACATGACAGGGCAGCTCTGGTTCTTACAAACAGGCCTTTTCCCCGACGGCCTTGGGGGGTCCTGAGGTTAATCGCTTGTTTTAGTAAACCACAAACTAACCGCTGTTCTATTTGGTGCCTCCTGCAAAAGAAACAATGACTTATTTATGCAAATAAGTTCTTTTTAAACATTATTTTTCCGAGTAGAAAATGTGAATTCTTCGTCTGAAATGGTGACGAAGCCCATTTTGTCGGGTTTGCATTGGAAATAAGGCTGCTCCAATCTGGCTCGCCTCCATGCCCCTTCACTGCACTCCTTCAAGGAGGATACAGCACATATGGCCCCCCGGGCTCTATGGATGGGTCTCTGCAGTCAGAGATGGAGGACATGAGCACGAGAAGAATCCCATCTGTCCCCCCCTCTCAGAAATGGGTTAACGGTGAGGACGGATGGAAATCTACAGGTTGAAGCAGATCAGGAAGTGCATGGCAGTTTTGATTTTATATGAAATATTTGGAACGAAATCTGGGTTTATAAAGGCAGTTCATGCATTTTTTTTTTCTCCTATTAACACCTTTTATTGAAAGGTTTCCAGTTCCTCGTTGCATCAAGGTGATATTTGGATATTTTACACTTTGGAGTCGGTTTCTAAGCATCACTGGACTTTTGTTCGATCGTCTTTTATATTAAATGCAAAGTCAAGCATGAAGTTTATGCTCAGATGGGGATGTATTATTATTATTTCATGTGATTATCACTTGTTTAGTTTCTGTTTTAAGATAAAAATGCTGAGTCTTGGCTGTGATGGGTAATATCCAGCTGGGTGGACTGATATCTGCAGAAAAAGCTGAAGCTTTATTAATAAAACAAGCTAATAGATGAATATAACTTTGAGTTTAAAAAGTACAGATTTGAAAGCATCTGCTTCTTCACGAGGACCATTTTTTCCTGCTTCCTGTCTGAAATAACATGCCAAGAAATAGAAAAACACTCAAAGAACATACCTTCGCAAAGCAGCTCGTTTCCACCCATATTGTGATTTCTGCACTTTCAATGATCCGACATAAAGTTCAACATCATTTGAAATTATATTAGTTATGGATGGGAAATAAAAATAAAAAAATCTAATATGGGGATTTTTTGCTTTTACAATTGGATTTTTTTTTTTTGTTTTGGTTAAAAAATCTTTTCAAACAAAGAATCCATTAGAAAATTATTTATTGATCGTTTTACTTGTCGTCTTGGGCATTATAGCAGCAGAACGATGGTCTGGCTACTGTGTTGTTTTTTACTAATTGAAATCAAGAAAAACAAGCAAAAATAAAGTTTTGTACATTTTTTGTTTTTAGTCAACAAAAATCCGCAATATCGAAGAATTCAAGAGAATAGATGTTTAAATCGAATGGACAACCAAAAAATATGGAATCAAATCAGCATGAAGATGAAAGCATCGTCACAGACCTCATATTAATAGTCAAATATTTGTCATGAACACAGTAACCTTGTTAGTTTTTTCCCTTTATTTAAACAGTTAAAAAAAGAAAATCTATATATTTAGAAACAAAACCATTTGGTTGTGATTAAGACGTGATGTCTGTATTAATGTTAAAAAAAAAAACAAAACACATTATGCAGTTTATCGGCCGGTAAAAATGTCATGTCCACAATTCCTTCCAGTTTTCATCAACAAAACAATCACAAAAACCCATTTTGTGTAAAGTTACAGACAAAATCGAACCTCTGTCAGATTTAAGTATCATTTAAATCACAAGGATTTTTTGTGGGGGGGGGGCTTGATCAAAAATGGTAAAAGCCATGTCTTTTGTTGGAATTGCTTGGGGTTTGGGTTGTTTGTTTTGGATAACCATGCTTCAAGGATACACTGCTTGACTTCTGGCATGTTACTGCTACATTGGGATGAAAAGTCCTTTGTGAGTTGAGTTTGATTTGGAGGGATTTTTGCTTTTTAGTTTGTGGAAAGTTGTTTTTGTAGTACACACACCTCATGCTGTACAGGGAGCTGATGGTTTCTGGTCCGTTGTATAGAATAATGGGGATTTTAGGATAGTCTACATTTTGGAATCATTATAGAAATACTTGATGGTCCTGGTGATGGTTTATCTTTACTTCATATGTGTGTGCTGACATGTCTGAGTCTTACACACTTGGCTACTGATCAAAACTATGTTTACAGAGTAAGAAAAATGAATCCAGTTTGAAAACAGCCTTCTGAACCCTTTCCAACCAGATTTTGAAGAATCTTTTTAAGATGAAATGAGAATCTACACTTTAATCTCAAATTGATATAGTAAATAACTGACTTATACTCCAATCCGTTCATGTGGTTTAAGTGATGATGCAACTCATGTTACATCATCACTTAAACCACTTCATCTTATCTTGTCTATATAACTACTGATATCAGCTTTACTCTTTTTGCATGTTTTTCTCAAAGCTTTGTGGTTTTTTATTTTTTTTTTATTTTTATGCATGAAAATGAAAAAAGTCATCGTTCATGAGCTTTAAGGTATGATGCAGCTCTCATGTTGCATCAGGTTTTAAAGGTAAAAACATGCAAGCCTAAAAAGCAGAACCTCACATGTTGCATCAGTTCTGAGCACTTTCATGTCGATCTTCTTCTGTAAGCAAAGTTTAGACTTAATGTAAGTTTCCTGTTGGTTAGAGGGGAATTGCATGCTGGGAAGTACGTCAGTCTGAATATTTTACATTAACTTATGAACAATGTGAAAGTAACCATCAATTATAGATGGGATTCGTTTATTTTACCAGTTAGTTTTAGCTACAGGAAGTAATTTTATGCAAATTAGAACAGAATGAAATGACTTCTCTCTGTGATATCTTCCAAAGGGTTTTCCTTTCCTTTTTCACCTGTGAGTATTCATTAAACTGGATGATAGGTGCGTTTCTATCACACCTAGAATTGTGCAAAAACTAAATATCGCAATAAAAAAAGTCAATGGAAACATCAATGAAAAGGGTCTTCTCAAATATCGCTAAAATGTTTTCATGCCCTCATAAGATGTTTTTTCTTTTTTTTTTTTTTCTTTAAAGATATTTTGAAAGAGAAATGGATTGCAAAAGAGTAATATAAACACTTTTTTCACATTTACGTGTCCCCTGATCTGACCTAGAGGGCAGTGACCAGTTCATTTCCGGTAAATACGGTGTGGTACGGAACAACAGCGAATTTCAGAGTTTCCGAAAAGAAAATCTGGTAGAGAACCTTGGAAAAGTCGTAGCAAATTCTCTGCAGCAAGTAAAAAAAATGCTACATGGCTACCGTGCACAAGCCGCAATTCTCATAAGACCTTGTCCGGTTGACGAGAATTGCTGCTGACATGGAGCTTATGTGCAAAACACTGTTCAATGGGACATAGCAAATCCCATCGTTTGTCAAAACTGAGAAATGTCGCTTTTATTTTGTGGAAAAAATGTCATGGAAACACAGCTTATTACAGTAAAGCAGGTATGAGATGATTTATAGATTTATAAGTGTGTAAACTGCAAATGGGACCTTGTAATCTCCCTTTTATTTACTTTTTAAGCATCATTGCAGCCAATGAAGGCACATTGCCTGAAATAAATTAACCTAGAAAACACTCGGAGAGCACAAACCTCCAGCACGCTAAATGTTAAAGAATCTTTTTAAAAAGATCCTGGATCCAAACGGTGATCCAGATTATCACCAAAATTTAATAAGTTTTTCCTTTTTACATTTCCAACAACTCCTGAAAATTTGATGAAAATCCATCCATAAGTTTTTGTTTCATCTTGAACACAAACAGACAAACGCTGGTGCAAACATTGCGTCTTTGGTGGAGGTAATAAGGCCGTTAAGCCTAGTTTTGAGACTTGTGAATACTGAGAATCTTGTTGCTGATTGACATGCGATGTGGTCTGTGTGGTCGGTGCTCTGTCTTCAGATGCAGGCAAACAAATCAACAATCACCATGCATTGTTGGCTTTTCATGACAATATTTTATGGAAGTGGTTGAAGGAGGGAGAACTGGCCCAGGATCTACAAACACCCAGACCTGAATTGAACACCACATTTTGGACAGATTTTCCAACTTTCCTTTGGATCTTAATATTTCTTCTCATCAGGCTGCCCTTTTTCCATGGTTTTAGATTAAATCACTTGAGGTGTGGGAGCCAAACCAGTTGGCTAGTTAGTAAGGATTATCCAATGTGATATGCTGGAAGTTGGTTAAACTCACCATTTGTCATTTAAAGAGACAATGGGTGTCCCACCTGAAGTCAATCCTCCAACTTTCTGGTTGAAAGACAACTTAAGCTACTGAGACTGGGTTCATAATGAACACCCACATCACACTGGACCCCTTTTATTCATTTAACTGTCAGCTGACAGATGATTGGCTCTGCAATAGACCATGTTCAATGTGGACTCACCAAATAGCTACTAAGAGAGACGACCCGCCCTGCCGTGGACGAAGTTGCTGGTTAAATATGAAACTAGAAAAGCACTCGGAGAGTGGAAACCTCCGCCAAGCACAATGTTAAAGAATAATTTTTAAAACATTCCTGGATCCAAACGGTGATCTGGATCACCACCAGAATTTAATCAGTTCTTTATTTTTACATTTCCAACAACTCTTGAAATGTTTATAAAAATCTGTCCGTAACCTTTTGAGTTATCTTGAGCACAAAGACGGCAGGAAAAACATAACCTGGTGGAGGTAACAACCGGGTTCATTGCACATAAAGCAGACATCGCCCCCCGCAGTGACCCCTCCCCGCTGCAGACCTGCTTCTCCTGGAGGACGGATGGATCTGACGAAAAAGATGTTTTTTCTTGTTCTTGCAGCCTCAAGAACAAGAACTCGGTTCTTGTTCTCATGGAGGATGGAACAAGCTTAAAACAGAAGAGTCTTAAGGCCTCCAGGTCTTTTAAAGGGGTGACCTCTTGTGATGGTTGGACCACCTGAATTTGAAGCAGCCAATAAAACCAGGGTAGGCAGGTCTCCACGTTAGCTACTGGGAAACACCTGGGGAGATAACTTAACGCTATATGTCGTAATGTTCCTGTTATGTAAATACACTGTGATACATTATTTGCTTGCTTTTCCATACATGTCTCTTTTTGGAGTTTGGTATAGTTTGGTACAAGCATCTTGGGTTCAGATATGTCTGGATCTGTAGAGTTTGTCTCAGCTGGTCAGCTGTTACGGCAGCACAGAGGATCAACCATCCATGGTATGTTCATACATACTGCAGGGGTTAAATTTGACCAGTGAACATGGTTCAGAGATTAAAATAAATATGATAAATAACCAAACATTTATATAATTTTTTTCTTTAGTTAAAACCCATAATTTGTTGGTGCTTGTCAAGAGTTTGTAGATCTTTCTGGAGAGCCTGTTAATGACATCTGTCTAATAAAGCACTTTGCTTGCTGATATGTCTTAATAATCACATAAGAACCATTGTGGATCATCTCCAACTTCATCCTTTTTTTTTTTTTCATGCCAAGATGGATTCTAAATATGATCACATAGGAATTTTTTTTATCTTTATTCAAGTTACAGAGGCAATAACATGGTTTGATTGGTTTGATTGTGGGCTTGAGGACAGAAACAGCTTGCAGTGTAAACAAATTAAAACCAGAGAGGAGATGAGAAATAATCGAATAACTCAGTTGAATTGATGCTTATTGGTTGTATTGCTTTGATTTAATTTTTTCTTATTACTCTGCAGCGGTAATAAGTCCTAAAAAAAACAACTAATCATGTGTGATCAGGGTAAAAGAAATGTTTCCACATCATTTTCATAAATTATTGTAGACTAACAGCTGAGGAAAACATCCCCTGCCCACTCACCTTTCTGAATGTTTAGATCAATTGTGCCGTGTGCGCCAAAGGCAAACGCAGCCATATCAAATGTATGATAATCTTTAATTTAACAAAGCTGAATTTCATGTCGTCTTGGCGTGGGAAGATTCCCACGCAAAGCCATGTACACAATAAGATGTGAGGCCTGCTCCTCAGTAATTCAGCATCTCGAGAAAAGCAGCCCATGATGGAGGACAGAAAATACAATTCCTTTATCACTTTACTCCCGGCTTATCAGCCATCTGAATTAGCATATTAGCGTTGCATTAAAATTAGCAGGTTAAATCTTGTATTATCCTACATTCAAAGGCATCATTTGTATGCCGACCAGCTGCCACAACAGTTACTGCTCCAGTAAATGTTGAAGGGATTGTCTCTGCAGCTCATAAACTCCTCTTCAGGCTACCATTTATTTTCCTGGTCATTCTGCAGCGCAATTGAGGGGATGATGCACAAGAGATTGTGCAGATGAGCCAAACAGTGACTGTAACTAGCACTATCCACTGCAAGATGTCACATTTATGCAGGCATTAATTAATTCTTCCTGACCTAAATCTCACCAGCATGGCAGGGGGTTGGGGCTAATTTGTTCCCATTTTGGCCCTCTTGGCAATGAGGATCATTTTGGCTCGATGCACTATTGTACCAGTTTATGATGATTATGCCAGTGATGAACATTTGAGTTGTTTGGGTATAAAATAATTTTGGCACTGCACTGCTGGAAGACTTGGACGACGATTTGACCGTGTCAGGACTTGTCTCTCCCAGAAACTTTAACAAGGTATTTATTAAAGATATGAAGGAACTCTCAACTTATTGAGACTTTCAGCACACGTGGTTTAAACATCCATCCATCCATCCATCTTCTGCCGCTTATCCGGGATGGGGTCTCGTGGGCAGCAGCCTAAGCAGGGAAGCCCAGACTCCCCTCTCCCCAGCCACACTTGCAAACTCTGCGGGGGGATCCCGAGGTGTTCCCAGGGCAGCCGAGAGATATAATCCGTCCAGCGTGTCCTGGGTCTTCCCCGGGGTCTCCTCCCAGAGGGACGTGCCTGGAAAACCTCACCAGGGAGGTCCAGGAGGCATCCTGACCAGATGCCCGAGCCACCTCAACTGGTTCCTCTCGATGCGAAGGAGCAGTGGCTCTACTGATCCCCTCCTGGATGACCGAGCTCCTCACCCTATCTCTAAGGGAGAGCCCGGCCACCCTGCGGAGGAAACCCATTTCAGACGCCTGTATACGAGATCTCGTTCTTTCGGTCACGACCCACAGCTCATGACCATAGGTGAGGGTAGGAACGTAGATCGACTGGTAAATCGAGAGCTTCACCTTCTGGCTCAGCTCCTTCTTCACCACGACAGACCGGCGCAGAGCCCGCATTACTGCTGACACCGCACCGATCCACCTGTCGATCTCGCGCTCCATCCTTCCCTCACTCGTGAACAGGACCCCGAGATATTTAAACCCCTCCACTTGAGGCAGGACCTCACTCCCGACCCGGGAAAGGGCAATCCACCCTATTCCGGCTGAGGACCATGGTCTCAGATTTGGAGGTGCTGATTCTCATCCCAGCCGCTTCACACTCGGCCGCGAATCGCTCAAGCGAGAGCTGGAGATCACGACCAGATGAAGCCAACAGGACCACGTCATCTGCAAAAAGCAAAGACCCAATCCTGAGGCCACCAAGTCGGATCCCCTCAACACCTCGGCTGCGCCTAGAAATTCTGTCCATATAAGTTATGAACAGAATCGGTGATAAAGGGCAGCCTTGGCAGAGTCCAACCCTCACCGGAAACAAATCCGACTTACTACTGGCAATGTAGACCAAGCTCTGACACCTGTCGTACAGGGACCGGACAGCACGCACAAGGGGGTCCGGTACCCCATACTCCCAGATTACCACCACAGGAGCCCCCGGGGGACACGGTCGAACGCCTTCTCCAGGTCCACAAAGCACATGTAGATTGGTTGGGCAAACTCCCATGCCCCCTCCAGGACCCCAAAGGGTGTATAGAGCTGGCCCACTGTTCCGCGACCAGGACGAAAACCACACTGCTCCTCCTCAATCCGGGATTCGACTGTCCGGTGGACCCTCCTCTCCAGGACCCCTGAATAGACCTTACCAGGGAGGCTGAGGAGTGTGATTCCCCTGTAATTGGAACACATCCTCCGGTCCCCCTTCTTAAAAAGGGGGACCACCACCCCAGTCTGCCAATCCAGCGGTACTGCCTCCGATGTCCACGCGATGCTGCAGAGGCGTGTCAGCCAGGACAGCCCCACAGCATCCAGAGCCTTAAGGAACTCCGGGCGGATCTCATCCACCCCCGGGGCCTTGCCGCCAAGGAGCTTTTTGACTACCTCAGCGACTTCAGCCCCAGAGATAGGAGAGTCCACCCCTGAGTCCACCAGCTCTGCTTCCTCATCGGAAGACGTGTTGGTAGGATTGAGGAAGTCTTCGAAGTATTCCTTCCACCGACCCACTACGTCCCGAGTTGAGGTCAGCAGCTCCCCACCTCCACTGTACACAGTATTGATGGAGCACTGCTTCCCCCTCCTGAGCTGCCAGATGGTGGACCAGAATCTCCTCAAAGCCGTCCAGAAGTCTTTCTCCATGGCCTCGCCAAACTCCTCCCATGCCCGAGTTTTTGCCTCGGCAACAGCCGAAGCCGCATGCCGCTTAGCCTGCCGGTACCCATCAGCTGCCTCCAGAGTCCCACAGGCCAAGAAGGCCCGATAGGACTCCTTCTTCAGCTTGACGGCATCCCTCACTGCTGGTGTCCACCAGCAGGTGTCCACCAGCAGTGAGGTGGACACCAGCAGTGAGGGATTACCGCCACGACAGGCACCAACGACCTTACAGCCACAGCTCCGGCTGGCCGCCTCAGCAATAGAGGCACGGAACACAGCCCATTCGGACTCGATGTCCCCCACCTCACTCGGGACATGGTTGAAGCTCTGCTGAAGGTGGGAGTTGAAGCTCACTCTGACGGGGGACTCAGCCAGACGTTCCCAGCAGACCCTCACAACACGTTTGGGCCTGCCAGATCTGACCGGCTTCCTCCCCCACCATCTGAGCCAACTCACCACCAGGTGGTGATCAGTTGACAGCTCCACCCCCCTCTTCACCCGAGTGTCCAAGGCATGTGGCCGCAGGTCCGACGATACAGCTACAAAATCGATCATCGAACTGCGACCCAGGGAATCCTGATGCCAGGTGTACATATGGACACTCTTATGTTGGAACATGGTGTTCGTTATGGACAATCCATGACGAGCACAGAAGTCCAATAACACACCATTTGGGTTCAGAGAGGGGGACCATGCCTCCCAATCACTCCCCTCCAGGTCTCACTGTCATTGCCCACGTGAGCATTGAAGTCCCCCAGCAGAACAATGGAGTCCCCAGAAGGAGCACCCTCCAGCACTCCCTCCAAGGACTCCAGAAAGGGTGGGTACTCTGAACTGCCGTTCGGCGCATAAGCACAGACAACAGTCAGAACCCGTCCCCCCACCCGGAGGTGGAGGGAAACTACCCTTTCATCCACCGGGGTAAACCCCAACGGGCAGGCACCAAGCTGGGGGCTGATGAGAATGCCCACACCTGCTCGGCGCCTCTCACCATGAGCAACTCCAGAGTGGAAGAAAGTCCAGCCCCTTTCGAGGATACTGGTTCCAGAGCCCAAGCCATGCGTCGAGGTGAGTCCAACTATATCTAGCCGGAACCGCTCAACCTCGCGCACAAGCTCAGGATCCTTCCCCACCAGAGAGGTGACGTTCCACGTCCCCAGAGCCAGCTTCTGCAGCCGGGGATCGGACCACCAGGGTCCCCGCCCCTTGCTGCCGCCCAGCTCACATTGCACCCGACCCCTACGGCTCCTCCCGCAGATGGTGAGCCCACGGGAGGTGGGGCCCATGTAACCCTTTCGGGCTGACCCCGATCGGGCCCCATGGGCGAAGGCCCGGCCACCAGACGCTCGCTCTCGTACCCAACCTCCAGGCCTGGCTCTAGAGGGGGGTCCCGGTAACCCGCGTCCGGGCAAGGGAACATTTATGCCCAGGTCGGTCGTTATCGTAGAGGTCGATGAGCCGTGCTTGGTCTGGTCCCTCCTCTAGACACCTGTTTGCCATGGATGACCCTACCAGGGGCATAAAGCCCCCGACAACATAGCTGCTAGGATCTTCGGGACGCACAAACCCCTCCACCACGATAAGGTGATGGCTCAGGGTAGAGTGGTAGAGTTTAAACAGTGCAGTTAAACTGTAGACTGTACACAAGGGATGGACAAAGTCTCCCATGGGTTTCTGAAGAACTGAATTGAAGCTCATTGGATGGTTCCTACCATCGCAATCTTGGCAGCATCATGCGTCATCTCCCCCAGAAAGTAAAAATATGGGTGAGCGTGGTGGTGGATGATTAACATCTAGCCAACTCCGATCTGCCTCTAGCGAAGATCTAACTGAGCTAAGCTGGAGCTAACAAGAGCTTACCAGCTAATGGAGGTAACTGGTCATTATACGTGCACATCATGCTTCAGCATTTTTGTTGTTGTTGTTTTTTATAAGTGTGAGACAATGGATTGGATTTTTGTCAGACCTCTAACCAAAGACCTGTCCAGCTTGGGCGTCCTACCAGACACTATATAAAGCTCCTGCTGGTTTAGCTCTGAGGGTCACTGATGTACTATATATGTATGTGTATGTATGTGTGTGTGTATATATATGTGTGTGTGTGTGTGTATATGACAGGCTCACATACTTAAAAAAACCAAAAAATAAACCAATCCTCTGTTGACAGAACACATAGATGTTATATACTACTATATTTATCGCTAATTGGTCATTAAGTAGCGTATTGCGCAATATAAATGGGTAGGAGGTATTTAACAGAGCTTCACTTAAAGTTTTACCTGCAGCAGCTCAGCCGGCGGGGGGGGGAAACCCAAACATCAGGCTTCATGTCAACTCATTTGCATACTAAACACTGATTGGTCGTTCACTGGGAGGAAAAAGAAGGGGTCCTGCTGTACAACCGGCACACAGCTCGATGCCGAGAGGAGAGATAGTTTAGGTAGTTCACACTTTTTTGGCGAATTTGGTTTGAGAGGGCGCTGCTCCCTCTTGGCCCAGCTTAAAGCCGCCCTCGGTCACGCTGCACCTCAACGCACGAGTCTGAATCTTTTCATATTTACTGTAGATGATGGGATCCTCAAAGTCTTCACAATATAAATTGTGAAACATTTTCGGCAAATTATTTCACACAATTTAGATGAAAATCTGAGACTTTCTAAATTGCTCCCTTTATCATTCTATTTATCTGTTCACAGTTCTCCTAATTAGGTGTGAAATACTTAAACCAGTTACATTTCCAGCCTTTTGTTGGTCCTTTTTTCTTTTTTTATCATTTTGCAATGTGGTATCACAGGTTTGCACCTGTGGTGTAAGATTACAGCAGTCTTCTGCCAATATCTTCGCAACTTTGACGCAATATTTAGCCATTTTTTTCAACAAGTCTAGTGACTTCTTTTTTTAATGATATTGGAGATTTTTGGTGTCTAATGTGAAACATGTATATCTGAGCCGTGAGCAGCGGTAGCTGCTGGATAAGCTTCTTTCCCGCCTAAAAAGTGGTTTTGTCGTAATAAGGAGACTTTGATGCTGAAAGAGTTAAGTTTGTAAAGGTTTTTATGTGCATCGCTGCACTATTATTGCATTATAAGTTTTTCAAAGAATTTATTTGCATATCAGTAACTTTAGCTGATTTGTAGGTGTACCTACTAATCAGCCAATCACATGCCAGTAACGCGCAAATCATTTTGGCATGTAGACATGGACTAAATGACTTGCTGAAGATGAACTTTTTGCCTTGTCCAGCATTTAGGCAAGCAGAATGATGGTCTGGATGCTGTGTTCTGCTGAGCAATTTACTTTGCCAAGGGAAGCTTTATAGATATAATGCCTTTTGTTGGTCCTGCTTTACAGAGACGTGTTGCTGACATCGGCTTATATTTTCCATAAAATGTCTGTTTAATCATCTGATATGATGATTATGTTGGGGGGGAAAATAAGATCAAATCATTGCATTCTGTTTTTGTTTGTTGGTATCAGAATTAGATTAATGATACAGATGACACACACATTAGTCACACAGCAATACCACAATACTCCAAAGTGCCAGAATCTGTTCAGACAGAACATTCTTCCAATATTATTTAACTAGACAAGAAACTAAAGTGTGTAAGATGTACAAGCAGTAAAAAGCAGAACAAGAGAAATACATATAAATTATTGTAATCTTTAAATAATCTTTGCAACAATCACAAAGGTCAGTTTCTGTTGTCTAGAACCTCGTTGTGGTCGCATGAATTCAACTCCACACTGACCACGACACGACAATCTGTTTAAAAGCCTGAACTGGAATAGTTTCCAGTCTTGGTGGCTTTTTGTTTTAAAGCAGTTAAATGAACCCAGACACTTGTACTGTTTACATGTGCTGGATTATCCCTCCCCACACTGACGTATACAGCTGATAATTACTGCACACCCACAGATGGCCGTCTGAATCATCAAATGGATCAAGAGCATATTTGGTAATAATAAAACCTTATAACCAAATAGTTCCAACGCCCCACAGACAAAGCCAATGACAGCTTATCATTAAATAACTGTTCAAAGTTTAAGAAGAATGATTAAATTAAATGTGATCACATAGCTTGTTTGAAAAGGACATCCATTTATTTCTGCACCATCCTGTTGATGATCCTGAACTGCAGTTGGGAGGGAAATGAGTGAAAACAGGTGGTGACGGCGAGTGGTCTGGTGGCTAAACGCTGGTGTGAAGCGATGACACCTGGCCGGCACGCAGAGCTCAGCAGGACCAGTCCGTCCCGAGACCTTCATCATGAAAGTGTCTCTCTACGAGGGGAGGGAACACAAGACGCTGGAGCGAAATACTAAATCTGGAGCATGTGAAGGTGGATTCAAAGAGTCGATTCTTCCTTTTTAAGGTCAAAGACAGAGAGGCTGATTGTCCGAAGACTCAAGCTGACCCCGTCTTATCACTGGTCCTGGACAGGCAGGGCCCTTTAGATAAGAGAGGCTGGTCTGGAGTGTAAACATTGCAGGCTGCCGAGACGAGACATGACGAGAATCTGCAACACACTTTCCTTACTTCTGGGTTTAAATAGGGAGGAGTGCTATCAGAGTGCTGCACTGATGTGTTAACATCCTTCATTTTTAATCGAGCTTCCATCAGCGAGACGTTCGTGGTTCGCGAGTCGTCTCAGTACGAGTCGCTTCCACCATGTTTCTGACATGGATCAGATTAATGATAAGTTAAGAGCAGAGAGAGACTTTGGAAACTAGATGTGATTTGTGAACTTGAAAGACAACCTCAAGCAGTTTCTATTAAAATGAAAAGATTCTCACAAAAAACCAGGGGCCAAATATTCACACATACTGGTCAGAAATTATCCCTTCGACACCCTGAGCTCAAGGTTCAGTCAGAAGAGGCTGAGTTGACCTTGATGTCAAGATGTCTAATGTTCTTCCTCTTTGCTGTTCCAGTTTCTAGTTTCTCATTGTTAAAGCTTTGTCATCATGGATGCTGCTTACGTTTCCAGTGGGTTGTCTACAAGCCCAGTGAAGTACAAAATAATTACCAACACAAGCAGTGCGCCTACTCTCTGTGCTGAGCGCGCCACATGGTTTCGCACGGGTAATTAAATCTGCAAGTTGCCGATAAGAGTCAACAGACAAAAGACACTTGAATATATCTGAAGGCAAATTTATGCGAGACAAATGGCATCAAAGCAGCTACAGTATATTGTTGTGAATACTAAAACTGTAGCGCGACACCATTTCCGATGGGAAAACTCTCAACAACCAGCCAGTAAAATGGGAAACACCCCCAGTTACCAGTCAAACTACAGTCCAAATGAGACTTTTTCTTGTGTTGAGTTACAATCTTGTTCAAAGCTGGTTTCATGTCTATTTCCAGCAGGTTTTTCACATTATCATGGAGGTGAGGATGGTTGCAGCAGGCTGCTTCTGCATCGAATGGACCCCCCACTGCTGGTGCAGAAGTCTGTCATATGTGAAGCTAAAGTGGATTTTTCTTTAGCTGTAGCCTACCGGTACATTTTAGATCGAAGCATCGATCGTTATAAATGTCTGTATGTCTAACCTAGGACAAGCTGACTTGAACCTTGAATTTCCCCTCGGGGATAAATAAAGTATCTTTGATTTGATTGATTTGAATGTAGCAACAGTTCTTAAATGAACCTCAGAAGCATGTTTTCCATTTACCTGTGGATGCTCATGTCTTGCTGTTCCTGCTCCATGTCAAAGAATACTGGATTGATTGAGTTCGTCCATGCAGTGGACTTTACTTTATTCGGTACACCTGCTCAGTTGCTTGTAAACACAGAAAACCAATCATCCAACCACATGGAAGCAATTCAGTCCATTTAGGCGTGTTACCATGACCAAGATGAGCAGTTTAAACTAAGCATCAAAATGAAGAAAATGGGACTTTGAACATAATTCTCCATGTAAGCTGCAGTTGTCTGGAACCAAAATGTCTAGTTGGCGTCAGGGGAGAATGGGCAGACTGCTTGGAGATGATGGAAAGGGAACAGGAACTCGTAACAACTGAGTGTTTTAATGTGTTTTGTCTATGTGGGTGTGTGTGAAAAGTGAGTATACGTGTAAGACTTTGGGTATATTCTATATTTTTGTATGTGAAGGCAGGTTCTTAACCTTGTTTTATTCTTGCTTTTTATTCTGTAAAGCACTTTGTGCTACTCTTGTATGAAAAGTGCTATATAAATAAACTTTGATTCCAAAGTACACAGAATATAATCTATGTATGGACAAAATGTCCAAGCTTAAGGCAAAGGAACACGAGTGCCACTCCTGTCAGCGAAGGACAGGAAGCCGAGGCTACAATACACAGATTTACCAAACCTGAACAATGTACCCCTGCTTTCATTAGAATATATCAGGTGAATATTTAATTTTAATGCAGTTCTTAGGAATATTAACCAGTGACTTCATCGTACGACATTGGCCTCCACGGTCATCGGATCGTAGATGTGCATCTGATAAAACTGCAGCAACTGTGAGATCACGTCATAAGCGAACAAAATCTGAGGAATGTTTAAAACACTTGGCTGAATTTGTCCTGAAAAACAGGCAGAATTTAGCCCTAACGGGTGCTAGCGAAGTAGGCCTAATAAAATGGCTTCTATTGTGTGTTAAACTGGAAAAAGCATCTGAGCAGAGGTGTCCTCATGTATCTCCAGGCAGCTTCACAACGTTAGACCTTGTGACCAAAACGGTTTCAGTATTCACTCTTGTTTTGAGTTTTTTTGGTGGGTTGCAGAAGGGAAACGTACGATAACATGTTGGCCATTTTTTCACTGTATTTACCTTAAGCATGTTCCATCCTCCATGAGAACAAGAACCGAGTTCTTGTTCTTGCACGCGGCAGGGCGGGTCGTGCACGCGGCAGGGCGGGTCGTGCACGCGGCTGGGTCAGTGTTTTACCTGCAACATGTAAAAATGTTGGTACTTTCTCACCACCTCGATCAGCTGTTTTATTAAAGCAATCCGTTTTACCTGTAACAGTAAAAACACGGAAGCAGCAACTCCGCTTCCTGCTTTCTGTGTTAACCACGCCCACCTCACATGTCCGACCAATCACACGATACGTCTCGGAACCCTGCAAGAAAATGGTTCCGCCAGCCTGATGTGTTGAGAACTGACTTCAAACACGTTCGCGAGAACAAATGATGTAATTTTCTAAAGAAAAAGAAAAAAGTTCTGGCTTCTCGTGGAGGATGGAACAAGCTTTACTCTGTCAGGGGCCTCTGCATTGTACGCAGCCAGAATACCGTGTTGGTCACATTTAGCTGTTGGCTCGTACAGAACACCACAAGTAAGAACACAATGGGTTGAGGTCTCACAGCAGGCCGTTCCATCCTCTCCAGTCCCAAATTCTGGACTTTATCCTGATGCTGATGTGCTTCTGTTTATGTTTAGACGGGTGTAATCACAGAGCTGTGGACACAGAAGCATCAGAACAAATTACCACAAAAACACAGAAAATGGAGTATGTTGCTTTTTAATGTACAGTAAGATTGATTTCTCAACACTTTAATTCCCAGCTGCAAAGCAACTGGTTTTATTCCCCACTATCTCAACAACCTCCATGAATGACTTTTCTTCTTTTCTCTCTGAGTATAAAAGTGTCTTTGTAAAAAGCGTCCAGAAGTTTGTTCGAAGCCCCAGCTTTGCTGCCAGTATCAGACTCCAAGTCTGATTAAGCCAGAGGCAAGATGGCAACTGTCCTCCCTGTAGCCTGCATTTTAAAACTGCTCCTGCCTGCAGCTTTCAGATGAGCTCTCAGCTTCAGCTGCCAGCTTGGTGCTCTTCTGGTCAGCGTCAGTTTATCAGACCAACAAGGCTGTGATCAGGTGTGTGTTCCTGAACTTATATGCTGTATGTGTGAAAGTTTGTGCGTGTCTGTGTGTGTGCACATATATGTAAAATTTTAAATGCCGTTTTAATTTGAAATTTCCAAAAATCAGTTAAAAAAAAGAAAAAAAAAAAAAACAATGTTGAAATGACAGAAATGACATTTGACCATAGACCGTATAGAAAAGATGGACGGAGCGTCCAGCGGTTAAAAGTGAACCCTATGTGGAAGTGCATAAAACTGCAGTTCCCCCTTCATCCACTAGGGGCTGCAAAACAGAGCAAATCCCCATAGACTCCCATGTTAAAAAGACCAACTTTACGGCAGAAATAAACATGTTTACAGCCTGGTTCAAAAATCCATTTTAGGTTTAATAGGTCAGGTTTACCTTCATGACAACTGGGGGCGGAGTGACATTTTTTCTAACTTGCCCGTTTAAAAGTAATTTAATCATGAAATTTGGCGTGTCCTTTTGATTGACAGGTACCGGATCTCCCGCTTCAAGTCAGAACAACGTAGAACAACCGCGGTTTTTAGCCGGTTAACTACGTGACTTAGCTTTAGTCCGCTTACCTCCGTTAGCTGGTTAGGTCCTGTTATCTCCGGGTCAGCTCGATTAGGTCTTAGCTACAGAAAGCTCGGAGTTCGCTCGATGTCAATCATCCACCATGACACTCACAGCCCCCCTCTCAGCTCCGCCACCTCACCCATTTTTGTATTTTCCGGGTGAGACAACACGCATGCCCCTGCCAACATGGCGACGGTAGGAACCGCCCACCGAGCTTCAATTCAGCTCTTCAGAAACCTACGGGTGACGTCACGGAGGCTCCGCCCATCTTTTTATATAGTCTATGCATTTGACATGTTAAAAAAAACAAATCAAAAAAACCCGCTACTAATAGATATTTTATGCCCCAGACATCAACATCAACTCTGTTGCATAAGAGCCACTCTGTAAACACCCTGAACCCCCCCAGTCATGTTCCATGACCTCATGCAATCTCAAGATTGCTGATCTTTTTTTCTATTAAAGCCCATCTGGAAACTGTGCCTTCAAACTGCATCTGAGAGTATCAGATAATAGCTTCTACACAGAACACATTTTATTCTGAAATGGGAGGAAACGTGAGAGAAAGCAATGAACTAATCTATTTATAATGAGCATTAATGGCCAGTTACTGGTCTGAACTTGCAGAAGGTATCGTGAATATTGTGATAAGAAGGGCATTAGCAGTTGCTAATGTTTTAGACCGCCAGTGATGAGACTGTAGACTTTATATTAAAGATGGGTGGAGCCTCTGTTACGTCACCTGTAGGTTTCTGAAGAGCTGAATTGAAGCTCGGTGGGCGGTTCCTACCATCATCATCTTGGCAGTGTCACGTATGCCGTCTCTCCCAGAAAATACTAAAATGACGTCTGGGTGGATGATTGGCATCGAGCGAACTTCGATCTGCCTGTAGCTAAAAGCTAACTGAGCTAACCCAGAGTTAACAGGAGCTAACCAGCTAATGGAGGTAAGCGGGCTAAAGCTAAGTCATGCTGTTAACCAGCAAAAAAACACTGTTATTCTACGTTCTTCTGACTTGAAGCAGGTACCTGTCAATAAAAGGACATGCCTCCAATTATTTTGAGATGAAATTACTTCTAAATGAACGAGCTATAAAAATAAAAAATCTCCCCCCACTAGGTACCTAATAAAGGTACGCTGACAGACTAAATTTTTTTTTTTTTTCCTACCAGGCTGTAAACATGTTTTTTCTGCTGGGAAGTTGGACTTTTTAACATGGTACTCCTATATGTGTTTCATATATTTTGGAGCTCCTAGTGGATGAGATGTGAACTGCAATTTTTGGCACTTCCACATAGGCTTCACTTCTAACCACCAGATGTTCCCGCTTGGATGAGCTGGACATCTTTGAATTTAAGATCCCTTGTTTGTGTGGTTGGCTTGAAGTGTAGAAATGAGCCGAAACTCTCTACCAGCGCTGTTTTCAGAACATGCTTTGGGTTTGGGTTGTTTTATTTGGTTGTCAGTGCTTGGTATTCTTTTAACTGAGTTTTTTTCCTGTGATTTTGGTGTCTACATGTCAGGATTGGTTGGAGTGTCAGTGTGTGCTCCATACTGAACTTCCATAATATCGTGCTTCCCCTGCGTAATGTTTCTTGGGATGAAGTTAATAACACTTAAACATAGTTTAGGAAAATGAGAAAATCTTGCTTTTAATCAAATCGTATGTTGAGCAGTGTTAGCATTGTGGATTGTCACATCAGATGGCTTTACCGTTTTTATCCTTTTCATAAGACTTTTTCAGGCTGTCTGTAGGTCTTTGTAATTAAAACACCTAGTAGGTAGTTGAGATATTGTGTATTAAAGCTTTATTACGATCTAGAACAGGGAAGGGCAGCATGGCAGTGCTGGCAATAGAAGTATATTACATGCTGCTATCTTGCAATTTGTCACTTCCTTAAGGTGTAATGGGATTCCATGTTTACATTCAATATTTGACCCCCTGGGCTAAAATCACCTGCTCAATCACGGAACCTCTGCACACGTCTCCTGCTCTGATCCCACAGTTAAAAGCACACCAAACCTGTCTTCCAGACATCTGCCAGGCTCTTTAGTAACCAAGTGCACACCACTAAGGCAGCATAATGAAGCTAAGCATCTGCAAAAACACACACTGCCAGCTGACTTCACAAACAGCACCGTAGTAATCTTGTGCTAACTATTCCAGGAGAACAAACATTCTCCTCCGAATTGCTGTCATAATAATAAAAGAAAAAACTGCACAGCAGTTGGATCCAAAACACTTTCCGGCCGAGTTCACCATGGACAGACAGATGGGGGAAAAAGATACAAATGTCGTTACATTGCAATGATGTACATGGATAATGGAAATGCTTCTTTGATTAAAGTTTATGAGGCTGCTTTTGTCGACTCGGCCTGCATGTGTGGTAAATCATGCATCCAATAAGTTGGTATGCAGTTTCACTTAAATATTATTTTGCTTCATTCCATCAATGATTGACTACCTTTCTGGGTAGGTTTTTAGAATTAATGGGCTATTTTATGAGACATTTATATAGAAATCAATGTTTCCTGTCGCTGAAGGTGGTGCCCCATTCATATTTCCAATTCATGTTGATGTTTAATCACTTAATAGATTGATTTAACAATCTCCACAAAATCCTGTTAATTTCCTACATTAGTTAGAATTAAAAGTTGACCCCAGAAGGCTTTGGCTTCTGTTTAAAATCTTTTCCCAGTTTGAGGAATTAAAGCAAATGGGGAAAACTCCCCATGGCGCTGTGCCATCTGCTTTTGACACAGCAGCAGTTAAGCTAGAACTAATGAGCCTGTCCCAAAGGTTTCAATGTAAGCTGTTTGTGATCCATTTGCTTGCCTGTTTGACAAAAGCTGTCGAAGCTTCAACATCTGAATCACTCATAAACCAGTTAGCTTGAGCGTCATTGGATTTTTCTAAAGGTTTTGGACAAAGATGTTGGTTAAAAAGTCAACTTTTAACCTTTTTAACCCTGTTAAGAGGCTTTTTTTTTTTTTTTTTTTTTTAAACTCTTACCTGCTCTATCAGCATATTTTTTACTGTCTATAGCTGGGGTCTCTGACTCCGGTCCTTGACAGCTACCATCCTTCAGGTTTTAGTGTTTCTCTGGTACAACACTTGAATCAAATGAAATGGTTCAGCAACATTTTATCTTCTGAACCTGCCTGTTAATGAGCCATTGGTTTGAGTCACAGCGGGGAAACATTTAAACATGCAGGGTGGTAGCTCCCAAGGACTGGAGTTGGAGAGTCCTGGTCTGTAGCATATTTCTTAAACGTTTTATACCCTGTTTTACCATTTTATAAGATCTTTTGATATCCAGTTGCTAGCACGTGACATGTACCATAAAGGCAAAATGTAGTTGTCACATGATACCGAAAATAAAGTGCAGCTTCTCAGCCATCGGGCCATGCAGGGCACTAATACCTGCAAGACTGTACATAATGAATGTGAGTGTACCATAAATATAAGTCAGAGGCTTCGGCCTTGTCCCCATGGAGCAGGTATCTTTACAAAACGAAGATATTTTCTGATTTGGCCTGTCATCCCCACAAAAACGCTGATTTACACACTCAAAAACTATTTAAAATACCTCTGGCCAAAGTGAGGATGTGTGAAAATTAGCAAATACTCCAAATGCATGTCTGCATGTGGACATATATAACCCGAGTTTTAAGTTTTGAAACAAAACTGTCTGACAACAGTATGGACTGTGTTGGCCTTATCCGTTGTCCAGGCGATTTGTTTGTTTTGACACTGTACCGCTCCACATAGATGACAGACGGCATTGACGACATTAAGGACAATTATTTTCCATCACTTACGCATATCAAGATCAAGGCATGTTTCATGTTTTGTTGTAGTGACGTCAGACTGACGGTTATTCTGATTGGCTTGGATTACGGGTGCTTCTGCTTTTAAAGGTGTGACATGCCTATGATTGTGCTTAACAACGCGGTTATGCGGAAATGTGTGGATAGATTTGTTTTAAAAACAAGGTCGTGTGGACTTTTTTTAAACTGGTTGGAAGGGAGAAGGTATTGGGTTTCACAAAACCCGGCTACGTATGGACAAGTCCTCAGACTCTTAAGAGTCCCAGTGCTGGATAGGTGGGCCCCGGTGGACGAGGTTCGCCCATCCAGCAACTTGGCATTTTTTAGTTTAATTTATACAGTTCCAAATATAATTTTTATTTATAATTAGCTTAACATTCTTTTTATACTGGGACTAAATTATTGTAATTAGAATAAGTGTCTGAGCTTTTGCGATTTCATGTGATTGGCTGATTATGAATGTGTATTAACAGGCAATTGGACATGTGTACCACATAAAAAGGCTCGTCATGAGGACTGTTTCCTGAGATCTTTCCATCTTTACTATCTAAAATGTGGAAACTACTGTCCTCAGAGGACTCTTTATCCATGAGATGCTGGCGGACTGCTGAGTCTTCACTTGCAGAACCACTAGCTTGTTTGGTCAAGCATTTTATGGACCAGTTGTTTGGTTTCTTCTATTAAAAGGTCATAGTGCCTCTCATAGGTCCAGAGAAGTCCAACTGGCTTCATTCAAGGTCATAGAACTGCCATGTTGGGATTATATCAAGGCTTTTCGCTGCTGCAACATAAAATACATTCCACCTTTAAAACATATGGAGAAAACGGAAAATACATGTTTATAATGAGGCAAAATGTCTGACACATTATAACTGGGAGAAAAACAAAGATATTGCTGCCGGTCAAATGCTTGGCATAAAGCAGGAGGGCATTTTACATCCTGAGCAAACATGCATCAATATTTCTCCTCTGTTGTTTCTCCTTTCATCTGAATTATCTGTTATTTCCCACCCACTCAGTTTTGTCTTCTTTCATTTCAAGCTCTTATGGAGAACTCCTCCATGCCTCTCGGCCCCCCATTTGGCTATCAGCAGGAGTGCATCACTTCAGAGTGAATTATTGATCAGATATTTTCTTTGCCCTGGCCTTTGTGCTTGGACACGTTCCCTCATGAGGTTTTCATGCAGGACAGGTCGCCGTTTCACAGGTTAAATTAAGCTGCACAGGACTATTTAAATAAGACATAATGCTCATAACATGCTGCAATGTGTCGTAGTCTCACCCAAGCGGCAACCTCAGGTGGTTAAAAGTGAAGCCAATGCGAAAGGTTATAAAACTGCAGTTCCCCCTTCATCCACTAGGGGCTGCAAAACAGAGCATATCCCCATAGACTCCCATGTTAAAAAAGACCAACTTCACAGCAGGAATAAACATGTTTACAGCAGGAATAAACATGTTTACAGCAGAAATAAACATGTTTACAGCAGAAATAAACATGTTTACAGCAGGAATAAACATGTTTTACAGCCTGGTTCACAAATCCATTTTAGGTTTAATAGGTCAGGTTTACCTTCATGACAACTGTGGGGGGAGTGAATTTTTTTCTAACTCGCCCATTTAAAAGTAATTTAATTTAGAAGTTCAGCATATTTAGGGACATGTCCTTTTGATTGACAGGTACCCAATCTCCCGCTTCAAGTCAGAAGAACGTAGAACCGCGGTTTTTAGCTGGTTAACGTGACTTAGCTTTAGCCTGCTTACCTCTATTAGCTGGTTTTCTCCGGGTTAGCTCTTAGCTACAGAAAGCTCGGAGTTCGCTTGATGTCAATCATCCACCATGACGCTCACAGCCCCCCTCTCAGCTCCGCCTCTTTGCCCATATTTGTATTTTCCGGGCGAGACAACGCACATGCCCCTGCCAAGATGACGATGGTAGGAACCGCCCACCAAGCTTCAATTCAGCTCTTCAGAAACCTACGGGTGACGTCACGGAGGCTCCGCCCATCTCTTATATACAGTCTATGCTTTGGACCTGACGTGCACCCTGGCTATGCGAGCAAAGCTGTGTGGAAGTACTCCCTTGTTATTGGTCAATGTGACAGGGTTTCTGGATGTTTGTCTTGTCGCTGAATCTATAAACATCCATACAATGCTCTAGACTTGCATTTGTATGCAAGTCTAGAGCTGAATTAACACCTTTAGCTGCTGTAGTTGTTCTAAACAGGAAATACTTCTTGGTACTGAAGCAAACCATCAAAAACACCTCAGCCTTGTGGAGGTTATTAGTTAGAGGTTATTGGTTGTGAAGGATTTAAAATATTTACAACAATCTCCAATGTTGATCTGGAAAATTCTGGAAAAATTTCTGATTTTACTTTTTGAAAAATGATTTCCTACAAAATGCAAAAAAATATAATGCCACCTGTGGAGCTGAAATATTAAAGTTTACTGAAGGAAACTTAAATCTCTTCAACGCTTGTGGTTTTGCTTCATTTTACTTTCACACACAGTGACATCAGTGGTGTTTTATATTTATTAGCCATCTCCTGCCAAGTTCTGTGGGCATGTCCCACTTTCTTTGGAGAACTAACTCACTTTTTATTGAATCTTATATCTACAGAACAAACCTAGCAGTCCTTGTTCAAACTGCTGAGTGAAACTCTGTGTGATTTAGTGACTTGAGCTTTTAAAAACTAAAATAACAATTGATGATGTAATAATACTTTTTCCATTTTGAAATTGTGTGAAGTGACCTTTTTGTATTTCTATTTTTTTAACACGTCAGGCACAAAGGTTTTAATTGGGTTCATGGCATTAAATTTCCAAAGCAGCTCAGCACATTTATACACATTTATATAAAAATAAATAAATCCAGTATGGTTAAAACAGTTTGAACGTATTGTCCTCTGAAGACTAATGAGGTTACAACAGAAACAGTTAAAGTAAAAATTGAGTGTAATTGCAATTTAAAATATTAAAGGAATAAAATCTGAGGCTGACTCTTCGGCCGTTCTCCTAAAACAGACCCCTCTCAGGCAAAACATCTGGAAAATGGATCCCGAAGTTCAACTCTTGTCTAATAAATCATTTGCCTCAAGGACCCATGGCTCTGTCCACTAAATCATACCACTCAGACTGGTGCCACTGTCTTCTTCCCTTCGCAATATGGTTGGCTTCCACTTTGCCTCGGGCTAATGAGCATGAGGGGGCAGAGGGGTGGTGGGGTGGGGACTCATTCATGTAGAGACCAACTTCATGAATCAAAGGCCGATTTGCTGCTTATTCAGTCAACTGCTTTGGTAAGGACAGTACTCACGAGTTTTTAAAAGGGGATTTGCATTGTCAGTGATCAACACTGACATTTACGTGTGTGTGTGTGTGTGTGTATGAAGGGGTGGTATTTAATATTTATGTTCTCAAGCTGTACAACATCTGTACAAAGACATTTCACTGACAGTTTGTCCTGAGTTATATTTCATATCAATTGTACGTTTAAAGGCCATTTTCTATGAGGTGAGCAGACGTGTGTGTGTGTGTGTGTGTGTGTGTGTGTGTGTGTGTGTGTGTGTGAGAGAGATGGAGGGGGAATAAAGTCAATCACTCGCATGGTGCTGAACCAAGGACACAAAAATATTACAGCAAAATTAAGTTATAGTCTCTGAAATGGGATTATATAGTAGTGTTTATGTATTATACTGTGTAACTGTATGTCGAGCCTGTCATGGATACACCCCCCACCCCCACCCCCACGTTTCAGGGGCAAATTAAGTTTCCCTGCATTGGAAAAGAAATTGCGTCTCCATAAATTAGGCTGGAAAATGTTCCTGATACACCATCATTAGCAAACATGTTTTACCAAGTTGTCAGCTTCCATGTTGGCTGTTTTAACATTTGTTTAGATAAGTGGTACGTTAATGCAGATTTGCCACGTTTCCGTAGAGACTTTTACTCCATTCGGTTTGAAATCATCCTGATTTAAAGATTTAGGTGCAGCTGTTTCCATGGGAACTAATCTATTCCTATCTGGTGTGTCCATACGCCAACATGTAAGTGGAATGGTCCTGTCTGACATACGCAGAAAGACGTTTTACATCACAGGATGGAGAGCTCTACAAACTGATCACAGTTGTGGTTTTTGCAGTACTTTGAAGCAGCAGCTCCTACTGCAAACGACAGAGGAAAAGATGCAGATATGAATTAAAAACAAACTTTTCCACTGTCCAGTAAATGTTTGTTTGCCTCCATCTTCACACAATGGGTGAACAAACGTCACTCATTGTGTGTTTGCATCTGGTCAGAGCGTTGAAGTAAGAGCACAGCCGGACAACTTTCTGATTCTGTGTTAACATGATGCCACAAACTGTTTGGGGAAAAGAATATTTGACCCTTTTCATCCAGAATGAGGACTATACATGGATAATTTTTCATTCCGATGGAGATTTCCAATGGATTGCAATCAGTATATTTGACTCCATGTAGATGTAGTTGCTGTTCAGAACCAAGATTGTATTTTTATTCTTTTTTTTTTTTCTTCTTTAAACCACGGTCTGCGAAACATGTCAAACTGAAGTTTTTTGCTTTGGCTTAAGCTTTAAAGCCAAGTAATCTTCCAGTTTTCTTTCGTCTTTGTGTTCTTTTTTTTTTTTTTTTTTGGATTGTATAATTGAATTCTTGGAAAACAAGATATAAGGGCAATTTAACGATTTTATTTTTCATTCGTAGCAGGTGGAAGAACCATACATTAGCAGCTTGGTCCCACTCTGTGGGGTGGCAACCCATGCTTCAACCAGGATCTGCCACAGGTCAGTCAATGTGGTTGTGTTGGTCATCCTTCACGTCCAAGCTAATGCCACAAGTGTTCCAGTGAGGTTAAGGTCAGAACTGCAGGTCCTACATTCCTTTCTCCCAAATCCTGGTGGTAGTCTCTGATAAAGCCCACTCTGTTATCATCTCGGAAGATGGAGTTCAGCCCCAGACTGTGTAGATATGGGATGGCCTCTGGTTGCAGAATCTCATCTTCACATCTCTCTGCATTCAAAATTGCCTCCCATGATGATGATCCCCATATTCCAAGTGCAGCAGATGTTGCCCCACATGATCCCACTGCCTCCACACAAGCAAGCAAGAAACACACTGCTGTCTATGTCGTTTCCACTCCTTTTAACCAACTGTTTCTCAGTTCATCCCCTTCTGTCCTGCATGTTTTCAAAGCAACCTGATGGCGCAGTGCAACCATGGCATTTAATAGCAGAATAACCTGGTTGATGTTGGCAGATATATCCAGCAAGTTTTCTTTAATGGGGCCAACTTCCATCCTCAACCCTGTTGATTCTTCTGAGAAAGAAAATCAGTAAATATTTCAGATTGTACTACTTTGGACCGTGATTATGATGGTGACGATGTTGAAACCCTTTGGATCAGATCCCCGAGGACAGGCCAGGGGGCTGAAATGCACTGGAGCTTTTTAAAAAGCCATTCCGACTTTGCCATTAAATTAAAGACATTTTAGTGCTTTGGAGTGTTTTTGCTTTCTGTTACTGTAATATAATGACCATCTAATGTTGTGGTGTATTTTTGGTATCATATTTGTGATGAAATCCGTTGGCTCCTCCAGTTCAAAGTTTCCGCCAATCATTATTTAGCAGTGACTGACAGCAATGCAGGCGGATGTCTCCAGTTTGTGTAAAGTATACTTTAAAAGAGACATATCAGACATATTAGCCTCATGCTAGTTGTTGGGCCAGTTCTTTACAGGTTTGGATGCAGCATGAAAGGTATCAATAGACTGTTAAGACATGATTTAATTAACATGATTTGGCATCATTTAACCAAGACTACATATTTGTTCCATGATGAATGGACGTCCATGCCTGCTAAAACATGCACACACCTGTGCTCTAGCTTTACAGGAGGTCTAACAGGAATCATCACAACTTGCTGAAAGTTTAGATTGGAACAAAGGCTACATAAAAGTTTTGTGTGTGTGTTTTTATGTGAGTCAGCGAAAAATGACAACTCTCCTAAAGTTGAAGAGAAATCATCTTTCAGCTGGATCGTTAACCAGAAGGTTTCGCAGAGTCTTGAGGATTGTTGTTCTTCCAGTCGGTCAGTGCAGATTGTGCAAAAAGAAAAATCTGCTGTGTAGTTATGTAGCTGGGTTAGGAAGGAAAATCTTTGGAGACATCCAGATGAATATTTTATTTCAGTTTGTGCAGAGTGCCGGAGTCAGACGATGCTTATGCAGTGCAGGCCGAGTCGTCCAACAGAAATACGACATGAAAAAGATGCCTCCGCCGTTTTTACTCTTTAAATGATCATTAAAGCCAACTGCTGTCTATAAATTATATACGATGCAGAAAAGGTGAACTTTATATTTTTAAGTCAGCTATATTCCTCACATGTATACTGCAGCTAATACTACTAACGTGCAGATAAGTGTTACAATACACTAGGTGTGTATACAGGATGATAAAGACGAGTGATGGAAATCTGTGTGTGTGTGTGGGAAGGTCGGGGCTTAAAGATTTGTCTTTGTGCTTTTATAATGCGTATACAGCACTGTGACAAAGCGGCCTTGTCACATTTGATGCCGACAGACATCTCTACATCCAGCCACACACACTGAGGGGTTGGTAACTTACCGCATGTTGACCTGTTCACTGCTAGCTGGGAAAACCCGAAGTTGCTTCCGACTGCACTTAAAATACAGATAGATGTCGCAATGTGTTAGTGACGTGACGTGATGCCCTGAAAACGCCGCATCCCGGCGTATTGTGGGGTTCAATGTTGTTATAAAGGGTTAATTATTGTGTTGTCAACAAGATTTAAATGTATCTGTTTAAATATTTGTGTACGGAACCAACAGGAATAGAAGAAAAAACATGTTAATTGAGAGGCTTCTAGGAGCATTAAGGTTTATTAGGGACTCATTCAGAGCAGGAAGGCGTGGAGAGTAGGTTGGATGATATTGGCAAATTGGCTTTGGAAAAATTTGTGTGGAAAACCAATGTAAATAGTGTAAATATTGTACATATTTGGTCGGGAGTACTGGATATACTGCTGCACCTGGGAAATAAAAACCACTTCCATCCCAAGTAGCGACGTCGCCATCGTTTTTGTACGGCATAGAACCCCGTCACAAGCACTTTGTGTTACCTTTTATTGTAGGAAAAGTGCTTTATAAAGTTTGATTTGGTTAATAATCGAAGGAATACCTCCAACAACACTATAAAGGGATGTTTATTCTTGACAGTTGTATCAGTGGATAATTACTGGTTCCAAGTCACATTTCATCCATTTCTTTCTTATTTTTCATTCATCAAAGGCTGTTCCACAGAATGCTTAGTCTGCATCATCAAACAGTCACAAGCGTCATATAAACACTTCAAAACATTTGCAGCGTTTCATCTCTTCCCTCAGCCTGACAATCATCTCTGGAAGCAAAAGGTCAGAATTGTGCAGAATTTCATGGCAATAACTTTATAGAGCAGTTTCTGTCTGCATATGAAGAAGTCATCTTCTAAATGTCGTTGGGTTTGTAAAGTACTCTGTTGTTGGTAGGCTCTTTTAGAGGAGTCACTTTAAGATGTTCTCCACAGAGAGGAATGACGTCTTTGTTTTCTCCTGAAAGGTGATGTCATACAAACTATTTCTGGAGATGATGAATCACAACTCTGGGCTCAGTGTTCTGCAGGTTTTAGATGTCTCCCGCTACAATACACTTCATTCAAATTAATGAGCCATTAAAATTGCATTGTGTATGAACTACAGAGTTCTACCGATTATTTAAAACAATCATTTAAAACTGCTGTAATCAAGCCTTTACTTAAAAAGCAATCTCTGGATCCAGAGGTGATAGCAAATTATAGACCTATATCTAACCTCCCGTTTATGTCCAAAATTCTGGAGAAAATAGTTTCCGCTCAGCTACATGCCCACCTGAGCAGAAATAATTTATGCGAGGAGTTTCAGTCAGGATTTAGAGCTCATCATAGCACTGAGACAGCATTGGTGAAAGTTACTAATGACCTTCTTATGGCCTCAAAGGACTTGTGTCCGTACTTATCTTGCTTGATCTTAGTGCTGCATTTGATACAGTCGATCATAACATTCTGTTACAGAGACTAGAACAGGTGATTGGAATTACAGGTACAGCGTTAAGCTGGTTTAAATCATATTTATCTGATAGACTTCAGTTCGTTCATGTAAATGACAAGTCCTCCTCCCAAACTACAGTAAGTCATGGAATTCCTCAAGGTTCTGTACTTGGACCAATACTCTTCACGCTATATATGCTCCCTTTAGGCAAAATTATTAGACAGCATGGAATAAACTTTCATTGTTATGCAGATGATACTCAACTATACTTATCCTTTAAACCACATGAAACAAATCAGCCCAATAGGCTACAAAATTGTCTCATAGACATAAAGACTTGGATGTCTAGAAATTTTCTCCTCTTAAACTCAGATAAGACTGAAATAATTCTCGTTGGATCTGAAAAACTCAGAGCTAAATTTTCCGGTTTTGTAATGAACCTGGATGGCATTACTTTAGCTTCCAGTGCTACAGTGAGAAACCTTGGAGTAATATTTGACCCTGACCTGTCCTTTGGCCCACATATTAAGCAGGTTACTAAAACAGCCTTCTTTCATTTACGTAATATAGCCAAAATTAGGGACATTCTGTCTCAGAGTGATGCAGAAAAACTGGTTCACGCTTTTGTTACTTCGAGACTAGATTACTGTAACTCTCTATTACTGGGCTGTCCTAAATATGCCCTGAAAAGCCTTCAGCTGATCCAGAATTCTGCAGCCAGAGTCCTGACCAGAACCAGCATGAGAGATCATATTTCTGCAGTTTTAGCCTCTCTTCATTGGCTGCCTGTTGAATCTAGAATAGAATTTAAAATCCTTCTCCTTCCATATAAAGCCCTCCACAACCAGGCACCACTATATATCAAAGACCTCATTGTTCCTTATATACCAAGCAGAGTACTTCGTTCCCAGACTGCAGGCTTACTTGTGGTTCCTAGAGTCTCAAAGAGCCGAGCAGGAGGCAGAGCCTTTGGTTATCAGGCCCCTCTCTTATGGAATAAGCTCCCAGTTAGTGTTAGGGAAGCAGACACCCTCCCCACCTTTAAGACTAGGCTGAAGACTTATCTTTTTGATAAGTCCTATAGCTAGGGATGGTTAGCATCCCTTAGTTATGCTGCTATAGGTTTAGACTGCTGAGGGACATTTCCTGATACACTGAGCTTCTTTCTTTTTCTCTTTATCTCTCTCTTTTACCCCCCCCCCCATAACAGTGTTGCATCATTAACATGTATGTCTCCTGTCTCAGCAGGTCTCCCTGGCCGGGAGTAGCAGTTCCTGTTGTCTTTTGTCTTTCTGTCCTCTTCCCCCCACACAGCAGAGGCAGATGGCTGCCTGTCCTGAGCCGGGTTCTGCCGGAGGTTTCCTTCCTGTTAAAAGGGAGTTTTTTCCTTCCCACTGTTGCCAGTGTGCTTGATCAGGATGGGAGATTGAGTTGGACTCAACTCAATCTGTTGGTTTCCTTATATAGGCTATTATGAATTGGCCTTCATTATGTTTTCCCCTCTGTCTGTAAAGCGTCTTGAGATGGCATTGCCGTGATTTGACGCTATATAAATAAAGTTGAATTGAATTGAATTGAATTATTACGGCCCGGTTTTTACCAAATACAAACTAGCGAAAGCTTCCTGTTTGTTTGCAAGTTAGTGTTAAAATTAATTTATTCATAAATTTTGTAATGCCTGTGCTCCTCATTTGTCCGACCGATTGGTACGATATATCCCTTCTCGCTCCCTCAGGTCAGCTGATCAGACTTTTAGTGATTTCACAGCCAATAAAAGTAACTTAGGGGTGATTGTGATTCCTGTTGACGGTCCAAAACTAAAATGAAACTTCTTCAGCGCATCAGACAGGCTTTTTCAATCACTGCTTTTAAATCTAGTTTAAAAACACACTACTATTCCCTCGCCTTCAACCCAAAGTGAGGTCACGATTGTGACTATTAGGCTACGTTCACACTGCAGGGGTCGCTGCTCGTATCGGATGTTTTTGTAAAATCCAAATTTTTTGAAAGTCCGGTCACATTTCCGATCAAATGTGACTTGAATGTGATCTCCTGTATGAACCTCCTGCGCACCAGAAGCGTCCCGCATGCGTAGAAGACACGGCAACGTGCAGTGAGCGTGTAACGTCTTTGTGTTTGCAGAAGTAAATATGGACGGCAGCAGAGCATTTGCTATTTTAAAAGTTTTGTCCAACCGTAGCCACAACGTTGTGAATGGGTTCGTTTTAAGGAGACGTTTACGGAAGAGGAGGGTAAAAGTTTTGGTCGAGGCCTTTTGTGGAGCTGTGGCAGCATCAACTGTAGAGAGAAACGTTTCGGTACAGAGTCGCAGTCAGGATTGGTGGGAGAGTGATGTCAGCGCATTTACCGATAAGAAAAGATCGGTTACATGTCGCATAGTGGAAAAAACATTGGATTTAAGTCACTTCAGCCTGTAGTGTGAACGTAGCGTAAGTTGCTTCAAGTTTTGCTTGTGTCAATCTTCTTATAATTTTAATTGGACTTTTGGTCAGCCATGTTGTTGTTTTTAAAGTTCTATTCATTCATTCAACCCTATTAAGGGTTGCGGAGGAGCTGGAGCCTATCCCAGCAGTCTTCCAGCGAGAGGCGGGGTACACCCTGGACAGCTCACCAGTCCATCGCAGGGAGTTCTATTCATCTGTTTCTACCAAAATTCTTCCATTCAAAAACATGCTTGCATCTACAAGTCCATGCAGTGACCTCAGGTGCAACAGTGACGGCGCTATAGCTAACTTCAACATTGTTTGCATGTGTGCTGTTGTCTTCTAGCCTTTCAGGAAGTTACTCATCCCAAGCGGGGCTCTTGCACATGTACAGTAGAGTACTGCAGCTTTGAAACTTGTCCACATGTTGCAGGTATGTTACAAAACGAAGATATTTTTCTCCGATTTGGCCTGTCAGCCACACCAAAACAGTTTTATGAATCAAAAACGATTCTCCAAACAAAGTGAGGATGTGCAAATACTCCGTTTGCATGTCTACATGTTTACATATATGACAGGTTTTAGGTTTTTAAATGTGACCGTCTGCGACAGAAAATGCCGTGACGTCACATGTGCGACTTTTTTATAAAACAGAGGGTCTGGTTCATGCACCGGTACTTTTATAATATATAAAACAAGAACACAAAGAAGTTCTACAGAACTGGCACAGTTCCGTCTTTCATTATTTGTCTGCAACAACAAACTTTCAACAGAGCGCAAACTTCCTGTCTGGTCTTTTCAAAATAAAAGCGTAGGCACACCGTTTACTGAACACATTCACTCTTCTACATTTACAGCAGCATGGGCGTCCTTAAATCTCTGATGGCGTTATCTGTTGTCCAGGTACTGTGTTTTTACAAACTGCACATAAACTACCAACGGCAAAGGACGACATTAAGAAACATTATTTTACGCACCTAACCAGATCACGTTGGAGACATGTTTCCTGTTTTGTGGAAGTGACGTTGTAAGACGGAAAGTTCTTCTGATTTTGGATAGGATAAGGGACGCTACTGCCGCCTAAAAGCTTGATATGTTCATGAATGTGCTTAACGTGTTTATGCAGATAGATGTGGATGGATTTGTTTTTTTAAAAACGAGGTCGTGTGGACTCACTTTGTTTCCTGGCCGGAGGGAGGAAGATATTTGGTTTTACAAAAACCCGGATACGTGTGGACAAGCCCAAAGACGACTTTCTCTTCAAACACAGCTGTTTGTCTTTTCAGAGACACCATATTAAAATGACAGCACAGATGGAATGTGAATCTGCGTATAAATGACTCATGTTCGAAGAATAAAAACCACTTTTCCAATAGTGACACCATTTTAGAAATGCATATTACATTTTTTTTTATGGTCATTTACCTTTTTGATTTTTGTGATAAGCTGTACCTTTAATGGTCTTGTGCAGATTTTGGGCTGTTTTCAAGCATTTAATTTGAATCAGGTGTGTCAGAATGAAAGTATCTCACCTGCAGGTCTGGAGTTGGTGATTCCTGCTTTTAGACTGATTCTTAAAGAAAAATGTTTATTTCAAAGTAAAAAATAATTACATTAAGCAGTACATCTCCATTAAAGATGAGTCAGTGATATTGATGAGCTGTTTGACATTAGCGCTCCACATACCCCAACGCATCTCTGCTGCTCATCTTAAAAAAGCTTTTGCCTTACAAATGTGGCTCTGCTTAAAAGGGAAATAAATAGGATTTCCAACAGTGGAAGACTTATTGCCAAGAAGCGTTGACAACAAACAAATAATCCACCAAAACATCTTTTTTCTGCTAAGCTTCCGTATGTCTGGTACACATAGTTCACTCAGCCATGACAAATGGCAGACCAATCATTTGGAAAAATGAGCAACAAAAACATAGCAAAATGTTTTGTTGTTTTTTTAAAAGAGAGAAAAAATTATTTTCCTATACAGTTTCCACAATTTCTACATATTTTATGTCTAAAACTTCCCATTGATTTCCATTGCCGTACAGAGAGTTTAGGTGAAAATGAGAAATATTTTAGGAAATTTTCACTAGCTTCAGAATTGAGAAGGGATCACCACCTCCGGTCTCCATACCATCCTGCAGGTTTTACCCCAACGATCCACTCAAGTCTGACATGTTGTGGAAGGGCTGCCCAGCAAACTGCCGAGCTTTCCGCCCGGCGTCTTATTTCACCAGCAGAGTTTCAGGGTGGAGCGTCTGTGTTGCGGTTCACATAAGGATTGCTTCATTGTGCCATACTGGTGTAGGCAGCGCTGGATAAAAACTGCACAGGCCCCTAGGCCCAGTGTGTTCCAGGGAGCCCCTTCCCCACCGCAACATTGGGAAAATTGTGAATGATACACTACGAAATGACATTTCTAACATCTCTCAGCCAATGGTACCAATAGCAATACACTAGACCAGGTGTGCCCAAGTCCGGTCCTGGAGATCTACCATCCTGCTGTTTATAGGTGCAACCCTTCTCCAACACACCTGAATCGAATAAGTGTCTTGTTATCAGGCCTCTGCAGAGCTGGATGACATGAAGAGGAATTCAGCTGTTTGACTCAGCTGGTGCTGGACAGGGGTTGCATCTAAAGGTTGCAGGATGGTAGATCTCCAGGACTGGGCTTGGGCACCCCTGCAGTCGACACTGTGATGTAAATATCTGGATTTTATGTATATGTTGTTGGATAATCCGGCGTTGGTGTAGGCCGACTTAAAATGCTTCATTAAACTGTTTTAAAAATAACAGGAAAGCAGAAAGAAAAAAAAACGGGCACAATGCGACCGTGCTTGTCTTATTTCTTTATATCAGGGGTGTGGGGTTTCAACAGAAAAGGTTACAAAATGGAGCAGCTTTACCCTCCAAGATAAATTGTCATTGAGTAAAACTGGTGGCGGTGATGAAGAAATGTTGATGTTTCAGAGTAAAATGCATCCAGAGGTGAAAATGTCTTTTACTGGTAAAATCTACCGGATCCACTTTGGTTTTTCATTAACAGATTTCCTGCATGAATGATCCGCTCTGCTCCAGACCGGCTTGGTTTCAAAGCAGCAAAAATAGAAGAGAAAAGGAAAGCGGCGGCGCTTTTGGGACGCTTCAGAAACGCACCGCAGTGAACCTGGTAAAACCAGTAAAACCAGTCCTGTCGACTGGTGTTGCTGCGATCAGCTGCGAAGGTTCGCCGGTATAGTTTCCCTGCTGCAACACACCTGACCTAAATCAATAGCTAACTGACAGGCAGGTGTAGAAGAAGAATCATTGGAATCAGGGAAACACTAAAACCTTCGGGATGGTAGCTCAGCACCGAACCAACCGTCCACCCAGTCCTCACTGACTGCTGAGGGCAAGTTGTGTGAAAAGAACCTGAACAGAGTGGAAGTCAGACTTCACTTTTCTGCAGAATATTTTGACACTAATTCTTGGTTGGCTGCGAGGAGGCTGAGTAATCCATCATGTTCCGGTTTTCTTCTACATCTGTGGCTGCCGCTGCGCGTGGAGGATATTAAAAAGCAGGGCAGAAATGGTTAAATAGCTGGTACCCAAACGAAAATTCAAAGCCTCACACACACTGGGGTGCTGTCGGAGGTAGATTTTTCATGAACATTAATTCGCTCCACTCTCAAGACGCCCCGTTTTCATTGGCATCCCGAGGTCTGACAGATCAGTTCAAATGGGTTTCTAATGAATTGTGGTGCACAGTGAGAGGTGATTGTGGCAGATGGAGTGACAGGATTAAGCTGAAATGGAGTGGATATTTTGCAATGAGGCACCTGCATCTCTGGATAGCATACTGTACTTGTCTAATGATGTCGGATTATATGGTAACCACGGAAACCAAGAAAATACATGAAGAGAAATGAGGGAGGTGTAATTCCCCCGACTGAGAGGGCTGTGTGCAGCGTGATTTCTGGCTTGTTGAGCGGAGATGGTCCACACTGTGTGGGGAATGAGGCAGGAGGGGAAGCAAGGCTATGAAGGGGTTAATGGTTAATGTCCACTTCTTTTAGTGTCTGCTTTTAGCTATAGTCATAATAAACTGAAATGGGACACTGGAGAGACTGGATGATGTGCAAACACTGGGCCAATGGGGGGGCTTACCTGTTGTTCCATTGGTCAATCCACTCAGCAGGTTACGTCATGCTTTAGTTAAATAAAAATATAGAAATCTGACAGAATTTCTCCAAATGGAATCAGTTTTAAATGCTTCTAATGGAGATTTATTGGATTTATTTCTGTTTGATCCCTTTTGTTTTGGTCCAACCCTGCCACTCACACCTTCCAAGGGAACAAATGTATACGGAGCCGAGGCGATGCGTGGAAAAGGGAGTCGTCTCCAGGGAAACTGAGACGCAGTGACACGACTGTGCCAAATGTTTACAGGCAAGCTGACATAGTTAGAAAATGGAAAAGGCTGAAACGAGGCTGGCTCTCTCTCTCTCTCTTTACTCTTGGAGGAAGAGATGGGAAATCTAGGTCATTGCCGCTGATGCATTGCAAAGCGAACTTCAAACAAACCTGGCCTTTAGCGTGATGGCTCTCCAAGGCTGTGTTACATGCCATCAGAGACTGATCGCCATTTTCTGCCAAAAGCTGCCACAAAGTGACAATGGAGTGGTTCTAGATTTGGAAAGTAAACATGTTTCCATGTTTCTGTCTGCTGGTGTGTGATCATGACCTCCGTATGTAAACAAGTACTAAGTACATATCCTGTAGTTAGATGATATTCAAGCCTTGTGTCTTATTGTATCTGCATTCATGGCCTTGTAATTTTAGCAAAACCCTTTGTTCTCCTGCTTAAGGTGCAAACATTTACCTCAACATGCATGCTTTTAAATGATAAGTTTAGCTCCAACTGATGTTTTTTCTTTAAAATGGACGCAATGGCAAAAAGAATTAGCAGCTTGATGCGTTGGGGTGTGTAAAATACAGATGCAGATACGGGGTGAGGTCTAAGTGATTTTAGACTATTAGTTTGCATGCAGCATGAAGTTCCCATTAGAAACATATGAGGCCAAATGAACCAAGACCTCATTAAAAGAACAAAAACATGGCCCTGTAGTTCAAAGGAATGTTCTTTTCCCCCAACCTTAGAGAATAATGTTTTATCCTATGTTACATTATGTAAGCCATAATTAATGGGGAAGTCGCAGGTTGTTTATTAATTCTTTGTATAGGAAGCTTTTTAAATTTTAAATTTATTCTCCTTTTTTGCAACCATGAAGGTCGAGTTCTTTTCATGGAGGTGCGATCGCTCATGGTGGTCGCAGTGCAATTTAAACATGACCAGAAAAGAGGGAATTTAACGTCTCCTTTATTCTTTCTTAGTCAAAACTGATCTATTAATATAAGTTTCTTTTAATAAGGCTAACACTGAGGGGTCCAGGTTGAATCCTGAAAGACATTATGTTTAATTTTTACAGGAAGACGTCAAACTTTGTTAGTTAAATATCTTAATGTACACCAACCACTTTGTTTCCAGGTGTTTCCTTGTTCTCAACATTTCATGCTGCTTATTATTAAAATAGCAAAGGTTTGAAATAAAGGATGTGCTAATTAAAAAACAAAATGCCATGAATTCCTCAGAGCAAAGCAGGGAAACATCTAAATTCTGCCACATTTGTACTGAAGAGTCACAAACTTTGATGTAGTGAGGAAGGATGGGCACCGTAACAACTCGGGGATTGTACGGTTAAACAGCCTCGTGTCACTGTAACATCCAGGTTATGTATTAATAAAGTTTATTGGACAAAAAATAGTTTAAAAAAAAAAAAAGCTGAATATAACCTTTAAAAACATTCAGACCTGCTGGTTTTAGTCCAAACGTTTTCGAGGGTCATTGTTTGACATAATCTGTGAAACAGTGCTTTAAAATGGTCCTCCACACACACATCCAGTTGTCAGATTAGCAGAAGATAAAGTTCCAGGAAAACATACCCTGACTTTTCTTAACCCTATAAAGCCCAGTATGACATTTCTGACAGTTTCTGTCACATTTTGCATCAATTGTTGGCAAAAACTTTTCTCACAATCCTGTAGAACAGAATCTGTCTCTCCCTCCTGATGGATACCAGGGAGCTGAGTATTATACTATCATCCTTTTGACATATGACATGGTGATAAAAGGTGAAGGAAAATGTGTTTGTAATATTTCATTCAAGGACAAATAAATTATTTTAATAAAACTGGACGTTATCTTTACCATTTCTTCATTGATCAGTGTTTATAGGGTTAAAATGTTGCTCAAATTTCCAAATTGTTCCTAAATATTAAACATATTAAAAAATATAATGAAATGTTCAAACCGAACATGTCTACTTTAAAAAAATAATGTATATATTTTGCAATAGAAACACTTTTAATTCGATATTAAAACCTTTAATCCATTTGCTGCAATGTTAGAATTATTTTTTTCATTTAATTTTTTTTTTAGTTTCTTTTATTGTATGTAAATTACTTTATAAAATGTTTGCATTTGAGCGATTACTGGGTTCACCAGTCTTTATTTTAGGTGCTCTTTGGTTACGGTAGAGAGGACCAGATATCACAAAAAAAAAGACTAAAAATAATTAAACTATTTCTACAGCAAAGTCATGACTTTTAGTTACTTTAAAAGAAGAGTTTTTGCAGTTTTCTATGTAATGTCAAGTAGAGATGTCTGATATCATCGGCATATCGATATTATCGGTCGATATCGTCATTAAAATATATTGAAAGTTATCTGTATTGGTTTTTACTTAATTTTTATTCACAAATCTTTTACATGACATGCACCTTTTTATATAACAAACTCTTCAGTTACGTCTCCTAACTTCCAAATGGCATATCAACGATGTCTTGTATAGTTTTCTAGATTTTTTTTTTTTTTGTTTGTTTATTTGGCACAACTCTGTAAAAATATCTGTATGGTTGACGTCTATATTGGAAATTAATGGTTGGACAAAATGAATTTATCGGATATCCGTAAAGAAAATAATAGAAATCCCAAACCGAACATCCCTGATGTCAGGTAACAACTCTTCTCCCAGCTCAATGAGGAGGATACGGACAAAAGTTGAAGAAATGTTGTTTTTCTGATGACAGTAAAATTTCCCGTCTTATCATTGCTTTGAAGCATTTTTACCAAACAGATGATGAGGTTTGGGTATTTTCAGGAGAGCTATAAGCTCTAACACCATGCTTCTTGTAGCATCTGAGATGGTTCTAGATTAATCTAAAACCCTAAGCGTCGGTCAGTTTGGCCAGAGTGACTCGATAGTATTTCTCCAATACAAGCAGGAAACCTCTGAATGTTGGAGTCTCCTCTTTTCATTTGCCTTCTTCAGTCTGGCTCCAGAGGTTGGAGAGGTCCGCTTACAGGATAATCTGTAAATCAAAGACAATTAAAGCCAGGCAGTCACTTTAAAGCTTCCCTGCCAATCCCAGTAAGTCCATTCCAGAGGGTGCTCTGGTTTCTCTTTAATCAAGTCCAGGTAGGACTGCATGTCCTTATTTCTCTCAGAAACGTCAGCGGCCGATGGCCGGAATCGTAGCAGCTTTAAAGCAATCTGTATACATACAACAAACTGTTACCATATCTACCAACTTCCCAGCTGGAAACCAACACAAACCAGTGGTTTTTCCCCATGTTTGGGATTCTCCCCAGGGTGATGCATACCCTGCAATATATCTCAAATTGGATAATCCTATAGGTCATACACTTGTATAAGAGCTTGGCTCCACTCGGCGCTGATTCCTGCTGCGCAGCAGAAAGCAGTGTGGTAAGATCAAGCTCCTCTGCCAGCTGTGTGGGAGGTATGTGTTTTAGGAAACGGCAGCTGAATGGTCATTTATTAGTCAAATGTGATGCCTCCATTTATCTCATTCAAGTTGTGCTTTTGTTGTTCACAGCTGGAAACTTCGCCAAGCCTCTAGACAAATCGGTCCATGTCAAAAAAAAAACCAGCAGCTCTTTCTTCCTCCTTCTCTGTTTAATGAATTTCTCTGGTTTTGTTTTAAACACAGGAAGATCACCTGCCTCTGTTGACATGGGGTGTCCATAAGAGGGCAGGGGGAAGCTAAATGTCTTGATTAGGACCTGCTGGTTTCCACTCCAAATCAAAACCAAGCTGACTTATTGCTTATTGGTTCTATTCCTCAGTATGTTAAACAGGTCCTCAGTGGCAGGTGTTCTGCAGGTTTTCCAAGTATCCTTGGTCCAACACATTGATTCAGATCAGTGTTTATTTAGGAGACGTGTGCAGAGCTAGTCAGTTAGTCGGGTGTGTTGCAGCAGGGACACTTGGAAAACCTGCGGGACACCGGAGGACTCGGATTAAGCATCCCTGTTGCGCAACATTTTAGGGGAAACCTGCAGAAAATTTTTGAGTGGAAACATAAAAGCCATGTAACAAAAGTGACATGTCCTACCATCATTTATACACACACACACACACAATGAAATTCCATACACAATACACACAATAACAATCTGAAGATGACAAAGGAAAAAGATGTATGTATCAACTTATACAAATAGTCAAAGTATACTAAAATATACAAAACCATAATAAAAAGTTGTAAACTTGTGGGGGCGACAATGTTTTCTGTATCGATGTCCAATATTTATTTTTTAATAAACCCAGCCAAAGCATTTCCTCCTGGAAGAACCAACGTACTCTTCCAGTGGTTCCCGAACTTTGTCTGCAGGGTCCAGTTTTCATCAATGAAATTAATGTCCAGTCCCCCCTCCCATCACATGAACCAAATAAACATGCTGAGAAATACGTCATCAGTTTAGTGGCTGCAGTGGAGTTAACTTTAGTTAAAACTGTGTTGGTGTTATTGTCCGTTCTTCTGCTACGGCGTGAAATGTTTTAAACCAGGAATCTCTGCAAACTGCTTCAGGGTGTCTTGGTAAAGAAACTCTGCTGTTGGATAGTTGGCTAGTTTATTTCTAAAGTAACCAGCGGGCTTGCCTCTGTGTTCAGGATAAGTAGCAACCTCCGGGGGTTAAAAGTGAAGCCGATGCGGAAGTGCATAAAACTGCAGTTCCCCCTTCATCCACTAGGGGCTGCAAAACAGAGCAAATCTCCATAGACTCCCATGTTAAAAAGACCAACTTCACAGCAGAAATAAACATGTTTACAGTAGAAATAAATACGTTTACAGCCTGGTTCACAAATCCATTTTAGGTTTAATAGGTCAGGTTTACCTTCATGACAACTGTGGGGGGAGTGAATTTTTTTCCAATTCACCCATTTAAAAGTAATTTAATCTCAAAGTTTGGCATATTTAGGGGCGTGTCCTTTTGATTGACAAGTACCAATCTCCCGCTTCATGTCAGAAGAACGTAGAACAACTGCGGTTTTTAGCCGGTTAACAACGTGACTTAGCTTTAGCCCGCTTACCTCCGTTAGCTGGTTAGCTCCTGTTATCTCCAGGTTAGCTCGGTTAGCTCTTAGCTACAGAAAGCTCGGAGTTCGCTCGATGTCAATCATCCACCATGACGCTCACAGCCCCCCTCTCAGCTCCACCTCTTTGCCCATATTTGTATTTTCCGGGGAGACGACACGCATGCCCCTGTCAAGATGGTGATGGTAGGAACCGCCCACCGAGCTTCAATTCAGCTCTTCAGAAACCTACGGGTGACGTCACGGAGGCTCCGCCCACCTTTTTATATACAGTCTATGGTTCAGGATAAATTGTCCCCAAGTAGTTCTGTTGTTTGGCTTCGTCCTTCATAATATCAGGTGATAATATTTGGATACATACAACCCAGTACTGATTATATCCAAGCCCAGCGGCAGAACTCCAACTTTTATTTCTCCTTGCTAAATCTGCTTCCCCCCCTTTGGAAGTCGACGTGAAGCGTTTCCATTCGTTCAGCAGAAGCAGCAGCAGGTCGGTTCAGGTGAAGGAGCTGCTCTCAGAATCAAATACTTTAATAATCCCAAAGGGAAATTGTTGCTCTTTAAATCAGTTAAATAGAGTAACACACAGTAAGAGGAAAAGAAATCGAAAAGAAAGAGCGCAGGTGCAAAGTCATGAAGACATTAACGCATCCCACCACATCCTGGGATGCAGTGGGATTAGCTCTGGGTCAGAGATGTCTCCACGCTGCTCCCTGCAGCTGGAACTGGATGAAGTTTTCTACAGCACGTCTCTTTTCACACTTTGAGCTAACAACTCTCCTTTCTGCTTCCTAGGAGAGACATTTAACCACTTAGTTTCACCGTCATGCAGCCGATCACTCTGGGACTGCTCGGTTGAGAGGCAGCCAACTTTAAATCCTCTGCAGCCTGTTTTACGGATTCTTTTTTTTTTTCCCCCCGTCTCTTGATGATAAGTCTTTTTTCCTTTCATATGCTTCATGGATTCCTTCTTCCATTTGAAGCCAAACTAAACAAGATGCACATCTCAGTTGCCGACAGCTAAACACCCTCAGGTCTGAGAGTGACGGTAAACTGGCAGAAAATCTTGCATGTTGTCTGCTTTCATTGACCGTGCTGTTTCCGCAGGCTAAAGCTGATTTCCTGACCTGTGTTTAGTAGTTTTATACAAGTTGCCTAGATTTCTGGAAACATATTTCTACTTCAGGTGGCATTGCTTCTTCTCGTTTCCCCAGATTCTCACACTGGATTCATACCAGACCTGTTAACACCATGGTCAAGGGTTTTGTCAGGTCAAGCATGGGTCACTAGACCATTCCTACTGGTTACCAGCGCTGGAAATGTCAAACCTGCTTCTGAACATCATGAATTTGGATCCCAAGTTGTGCATTCCTGTCTATCTTGGTGTATTGTAATTGCATTTTTAAATGAAATGTTGATAATTTAATATTATATGTATGTGATGCATTAGTTCATACTGATAAATTCATGGCACTGTTGAAAGTTATTTGGGTTTATATCAATTTTAAAGTTTAAATGAGCAAATCAACCTGAAACAAACACGAGACTGAAACAGCAGCGACTGCAGACATGTCGCTTGTCTCCAAGAGATTTGATTGGTTGTATCTGAGGGAATTTTGGCCTAAAAGATGAGTCCAGAAATTTCCCTCAAGTTGACAGAAAACTTGCCGTTAACTCAATTTTACAGGAGAAAAAAAACATTTAATTACAAACAAAAAAAAAAACCCAAGGAAACCTTCTGGTAAAAATCATTTCTTGCCAGATTCATTAAAATTCATGTTTTAATTGATCAATAAAACCCACGTTGTTTTAAACAACCTTTGTGCATGACTACATAAATGAGGAAATTTCCATGCATGAAAGTCACCTGTCGATTGGCTGGAGGAGGGCCACGGTTTTCGCCTTGTCGTGCAGCTTCCACACGACACAGATGAGGAATAAATGACGCGACAGAAACGAGGCAGACTGTCTCATTCTGTATGTTTTAACAATTTTCTCCAGAATGGGGAAAAAAATATACATTTTCATTCTCAACATTAAAACCAAAATATCATGTGAATCCATCTATTTTCTTTTCTTCCTTTCTTACTGTTTTGTCTTATGTATTTTATGGACTTTTTAAGTCTGAAATGATTGATTGATTAACCGCTTGGTCCAGTTCAGGGTCGCGAGGAGGCTGCGGGCTACCCAGCAACCACTGGGCGAGAGGCAGCTTACACCCTGGACAGGTCGTATGATGGAAAGCTTAATCCTGTTTGGAGTCTCAAACCAAATATTTCTAAAATTTATTTCTAACCAAAGTCATAAAGTCAGATTTTTACAATGTGTCCGAACCCGACCTTTTTGAATTCCAGTCATTTTCTCACCAGATTGAAATCAGAAATGTTGTAACAAAGGAAATAAAAATAACTTTCTTTTTATAAGTGCATCTATATTGATTTGATTTCCATTCCATCCCTTATTCACAATAGGTATAAAAAACAAAACAAAAAACAGATATTTGGGTGTTCCTTTCACCTTTTATTTCATTGAAATGTTCTCTTTTGGAAAGTTCCTCAGTCATAATGCTGGTTAATACTTTGTCTTTGGGAGATTTATGTCTCTGAACATCGAAGTATTAGTTTACCTGTCTATATTTACCCAGTTTGCTACTTATGTCTGTAGAGTCCATTATGTGGTGACCAGAACGTCTTGTTTTAAGCAACATGCACAAGTAAAATGAGCATTATTGCATCATTTTCTCCCTGGAAAATTTACGATATTGACTTTTTTTCCATTTAACCTCACCATCCTCATGGTAAACAGATGGAACTAAGGCATCAATCACGACTGAAAACACCAAAAATCCAGCTGTATCTGTGACAAAACGGTGCATCTACTAGGGTGGGTGGGATGCTTGGTGGTCCTAGCAGGATTCTGCAAACTCGGCTTTGTTTTTCTTTGGTTTGAACGATGTTTCATATGTCTTATAATTGGTTTGTTAAATTCAGTTCAAACTTTATCACAGCTTATTAATAAAATCACATTGCTGCTTGTTGGCAGCAGCTCTGTTGCTTCACATTAAAACCAAACTCATGTTTGTGGCTTAAATGTTGTTTGTGTTGTATAAAATTGGTGTGAACACATCTGATTTCTTGCTAACCATACAACATTTGTTCTTTTTTTGGGTATATTTTTTTTTTATTATTTTGTCATAAGATATCAGAGGAGCATTTTGGGGGTTATTTGATGTACGAGTTGAGTATCTAGTCCGACCTTGGCTCATTTAGTTCATCTTGTTTTGGACTTGAAACTAAAAGTACATTGAGAGGAAAAGAAAAAGGATCCTTTTAGCCATCAGATGTAGTTGAGGAGGATTTAAGGGAATATCAGGAATTCTTGCTGTCACAGAAAACAGGTTCAGGTTGGGTGGTTTTCTCTTTTGGTTTCTGTCGTAGCTTAGCATAAAAACATTTCTCCCCAGTAGTCGCCAAGACACTACAAAGCCCTGAAGAAACAATTCCATGTTTACATGAATGCTTCACCCCCCCCCAGTGAAATTTCCCATCCAACAAGCAGGAAATGGACTCCCACAGCTGACATGACATGGAGATTTCCGCTGTTGGTGAACTGTCCATCATGTCTGGTCCCACTGCGTACGTACGGTGCAGCAGGGGATTGTTTTAACCAAACACCAATTTTCCCTTTTGTAATGTTCATCAGGACAAACACAACTGTGTTTGTCATGTTGATCATCTAAAATGGTCTCTGCTGACGAACAGAAGTTCCTCACCATGTTTGGTTGGAAGTCTCCTGGATTACAACCGAAACCTCATGAGCAGTGTTGTTTAGTTTTCACCGTCTTCTCTGTCTGCATGCTCAGACTACTCCAAGTGGACTGGACTACCTGCGGGGGCGGACCAAACGGTGCTGGTGTGAATGCACCTTTACCCTCGTGTCCTTTTACTTTGCTGAGTTTGCAGTTTATTTCCACAACGCTTCATCCAACTCAGCCACAGAAGTTTGCAGTTTCATAAAGCAAGCAGGTTGTTCTTTTGTCTTTGTTCATGGATACTTTCAGGCAATATTCTTTAGTTTGCCTGACTGGTCACAGAAACTTCATTCTGGCACCGTCGCTAAATAATGCAAATATTATTGCATGTAGGGGTCAGAACGGCTTGGGTTAGTCTTCACTTCTTACTTTGTTGCTGCCATCTGTATGCTGCATTGGCAGATGTTTGTTGGTTATTAGACATAGATGTATTTGTGTGTGCATTTGCATGGGACAACGAGGTGTTTACAAGAAAGATGGTTTACATCATTTCTTTAAATATTTTACAAATAAATTATGCTTCAATGGTTGCCTGGAAAAAAAAAAAAGCCTAAACCTCAGCAGGAGCACTGTGGCTTCTGCGTTTATCACACTCAAACATGCATCAAGTCACGGCCCATTATATCTTCTCTGGGGAGCTGAACTGAATTGGCGATGAGCGGTAAATTATGCATCAACTGCATGGTGACATCACCTCCAAAAACAGACGCGCATGCATCTCTGTGAGCGAGGTTATGCCCTCTGTCACTGCACATTGTACAACGGTATAATTAGCAGAATGTGTGCAGGTTGAGGTTGCTTTCTGCACAACATGGTTCAATCTGCATCATTATTCAGCCACAGGAACAAATTAAAACAGGAAGGGTCACGCTTTGCTAATCTGTGCGGTATATTATTCTAACTTTGTCATGTTGAGATGTTCTCTGCTCACACTTGTTTGGTGCTCTGTGCTGGGTAGACAGTAATTGGAGAAGGGCTTTGAGTCTGCCTCCAGTGACCTCATTACCCCAATTAAATCTGAAACCTTCTGTGTGCAAAGTCCGTCTCTCCAAGTGATGTCTGATTATTACTCCCGGTCAGAGTGAGCCTGATGCAGCTCGGGATAAAGAGCTGGGACATATGGTTTGGGCTGCAACTGATGTCATGTTACTGAACAGAAAATAAACACTTTGAAGCAACAAAATAAGAGGAAACGTGTTCCCTTGAAACATTTTTTTTTATCTTAAACACTTATGGAAGATATTTCTTCTTAGCATGTGTGTTGATGTGTGTGTTGGCCATGAAAATTAGACACTGTAATGCCAATGTTTGTACTTCTGAAACTAATTACAGCCCAACCAGCCTGCTCGTTCCATTCACCTGCAATGGAAACGTTTTTGTCACTTTTTTTCTTTTTTTATCTCCAACACAGATACAATACAAAACAAGGATGCACATGTGTGTAACATTATACCTTGTTTGAGAAGGAGCAGAAGAAGCTCAACGCTTAAATATTATTCCTTATTTACAATCTTTAATTTAGTTATATGGCTGTATACATAGTTTACATCCTGAAAGTCATCAGCCAGATGGCAAAATATAAAGCAGCAAAATAATTCATTTTCTTTTTTATATTTATCCAATTACAATTTCTCATACATTTTTTTCAAACTGAATGTTATTACATAATTTTAATGATCACTTAGTCCATTCCATCCTTTTATCATCTTGCACAAACCTTCTTTAAAGACTAAACTGAAGCAGTCTGCAGGATGAAGAAAGAGTCAAGCCAACAATCCATATACCATTAAATCAAACTGTTCAAGTGATGATTTCCCATATAAATGTAGAAAAGGACCCATAACCTGCCTCCCTCACAGCATTTCCATTAAAAAGTGGAAGGGAAACGAACCTTAGCTTCTCCCGTTGCTGAGTTCATCTGAATTTAGTACAAAATGGTTCCTCGGTAGTAACAATGCTTATGGTAAATCTACACCAGATGAAAAGCCTGCTGGTTTAAACGCAGCCACCATCGTTAGGAAAATGCAGAGTTGAGTTTGTGGATGGAAATCGTAAGGTCTCACTGTGGCGAAGACGTGGAGTTGTTGTTTCCCTTTGGACTTGTCCCTCTGAAGAAGTCGCCACAGCGAATCATCACTCAGGTGAATTGGCATGTTCTAGACTGGATGCCTTTCCTGATGCAACCCTCTACATTTATCCAGGTTTGGGACCGGTCATTGGAGAACAATCATGTCCCCCAGGAACAGGACTCAAACTGCAGAGCGTCACGTCACTAGACAAGTGGCTCTACCGCCACCATCCATAGAGAAGACGTGGAGAACGCCACTTATCTGCTGATTGCAGCAGAGATTGGCAGCTTTAGGTAGAAGCCATGATGACACATGAAAATATTTTTTCATTCTGATCAGAACGGCACTGTTTACATGAGCCTGAGAAAGTTCTGCCAGTCATGCCATGCGTTTACATGCATCACATGTTTTTGTTGGAATTAATTCTTCAGACAAGGCTGCACGGTGGTATAGTGAGTAGCACTGTGGCCTCGAATCGCTGGTTCGATCCTCTGCTGGGACAAGGTGTGGACAGTGGACACTCTGTGTGGAGTTTGAATGTTCTTCGGGGTCTCCAGCTTCCTCCCACCGTCCAAAGACATGCATGTGAGGTTAATTTGTTACTCTAAATTGCCCATTGGAGTGAGTACGAGCGTGAGTGCTTGTGGCCCTGTGATGGACTGGTGCGCTGTCCTTTATCGGACGAAGCGGGTAGGATTATGAATGAATGAATAATTCTTCGGACATGCACATATTTGTCCAGAAAGAGAAGGAAACAAACCTCCCATTTTCACCCCCGTGATGATTTGGAGCATTTTAAAACGGCCTCAGTAGTGTGCATATCTGTTGTGGTCCTGCCCTATCTTCCACTAGACCTCTTTGTTTGTTTTTTCAATCAACTTTGACGAAGCAAAAGCCACACTGTAAAGCAGGTCTATTCAACTTGGTCCCACGAGGACCGCAGTCCGAGAGGGTCTCAATGTATCCATGCTTGAACACAAATGAAATGGATCCAGCAGCCAATGAAGTTCTGCAAAATGACTTGTTGATTTGAGTCAGATGTGTTGTTGCAGGGATATATTTAAAACCCGGAGGACCGAGCTGAATAATGTGGCTGTGAGGGTGGGATTACTTCATGTGACATGTAACAAGCAGTGCAGGTTCAAAATGATTTATCATTTTAGCTCATCTCCCAGTGTTCCTCAGTGGGAGCCCTCTGGCCAGGTGTCATGGTGACGCTCCTGCAGCCATGGCTTGACGAATGGTGCTGGTGTCCTTGTTGGTCGATCTGTGACGGACAGGCAGTCTGTCTAAAGACATCAGAACTGGACTGATGTTGTCCACTTTCTTTGTGGATGTAAACATGGCTGTTTGTCAAACGAAAGGGACCGTGTTGGAGTGCAAAGTGCTACTTGTGTTATATAGCAAATTTGATGAATAAATGGCACAATACACATTTCTGGTTGTGCTGAATTTTCAACTTTACCGACCCTGCAGGTCACATGGAGTCACAAGTCTGCTCCGAGTCCTGACCCTCAAATCCACTGAACACTTTGGTACTAGCTTGCTGTTTGTTCCAATGGGATCAACAAATAGTGCTTGATGAATGGGATGCCATCCCACAGCAGTGTTGGGACCAAGCTGGTGACCAGCGTGAGAAGGTCCCAGGCAGTTGTGGCTGTCTGGTTCTTCCACATGCTGCGTGTTAAATGAGTAGATTAGTTTGGATGTCTTGTTGGTTCAAACTTTAGACCGTTCAAGAACATCTGGATCATCAGCTTGGTGCATATAATAAAAGGACACCAGGAGAGCGGAATAACATCATGACGAAAGACAAAGTACCAAAAAAACTAAATATGTTGGGAACAACAAAGGATCTCTCTCCTGTCCATGCTCATATTTTGTTTTTTATGAAAATTCCCACCCTCCTCCGTTATCCACACTACAGAGTGACCCACTCGCTGAGCCTGTGCATGAAAAACAGGCAACATCAAACTGCAGACCAATGGCAGCGTGGTGAGGCAGAAGGTTTGGAAGAGTCTCCTGCTAAAACAACTCAAAGAAATGCCATATTCAGAGTCAGGGTCAGTCAACTGGAAGAAATATACAATTTCAGAGGAATATTTTAATTCAAAAAACAAAAAAAAAACTCTTCTTGTAATTATTCTACAAGAGGTTTTTGTGTATTTTACATGTGAGGTGAAGAATCTGAACAATGAATTGAAGAAAAGTCCAAACGTAAAGCAGTTTCAGATGAAGTATAAACACATGACTCTAGAATGATACAGGAAAAGGTGTTTGAACAATCTCTACTTGTGTTCACCTTTCGTTGCTACCTGCTTTGATATTTTCTTATTGCAGTTCCTTTTATTTTGTTTTTGACTTCAAGTATTCAGACATTGCAATGGAGGGCAGTTAAGGATGTAGAGTGATTTTATTTGTTATGGAAAGGAACTGGGGTTCAATAAGCTCAGCTTCTTATTCCTCTGTATGGTTATGCTTTCCTTTCTTTTCACAAATGAATTAGTACCTACCTTTGCTTCGACATTTTTAATAAAGTGTAGATATAAATATTAGCTTTACTGCAGTTCTGAGACGTATCAGGATCAACCAGCCAATGAAATCACAATTTTCTTTTAAAACAATTTAAAAAATGGTCCATTTTTAACAGAATTTGTTTTACATAACTCGTATAATGCTGTTTACAGCTCATAGAAGATGTTTCAGGATGAGCTGTCTCTTTTAGCTTCTACTCAAGTTTATTACTCCTCCATGAAAATTAAATGAGACGCCAAACACATTCATATGCATATGTCCTTTCTCAGTTGGCAGGTTCTGATCCCAAAAGTAGGTCAGAGACCCGTCTTTAGTGGGTCACATGCCTTTACCTGGGTTAAAGGTTGTCAGGAGCTAAAGTTTGATCAAGTAACTGAATAGTTTAACTATAAGGTGATGTTTGGCTAAGGCTTTAGAAGGATTGAAGACTGTTTTGTGGAGAAATCTATTGACAGGTGTTTTTGGATCATGTATTTGAGTTAATCATCAATATTTGATTGTTTACTGATTTAAATGAGAATTATAGATCTTAAGCCGGGTTTTTTTTTTTTTTTGGGTTCTGCCAGTATTATGTTCTGCTTCGTAGCCCATACACACATAACTGGTGTTAATAACGTTCCTCCTCATCAATTTTCTATCACTCAGTAAGTGGACCATCATGCAGAACATATAGAAACCTGAGTGCAAGCAGCTCCGGTTAACATATTCCTCCTCAAGTTTCACATTTTGCATAATAACTGCTGATGCTGCAGATTTTTTTCAAGTTTTCTTGAAGCCTTTGAGATGCTATTATTGGCTTTTACTGAAGACTCCAGTTGAACTTGTGAACAGTCTGGATGTTTCATGGAAAAATGGCAAATATTACCTTAAAGTTTTGATGACGTTTGGATATCTTACCAGGCAGACCCAGAAAATTGCAAACAGTCAGCCCCTCACTCTGCTCGTCTTCGAAGTTGCACAATATCTGCTTGATCGAGTTGAGGGCATTTGAGAATGCAAACCTTGAATAGACGAGGGAATCAATGCAGTGTTTGTCCACGTCTTCACTCATTAAGGAACTTCTATTCACATCAGGATCTGTATATGACAAAGAAAGCTCACAAGTGCACACTCTGAGTCGGAGAAGGGCGGTTTTCCTCCCCCTCAAAGCCCTCCTCTCATCGAAATTCGCCTCACAGAGTCATGGTGCCAGAGGCCAAAGTCTTGACAGGGGTAGCCCAGTGAGAGGGAAATCAAACGAGTCCCTTTTTACAGGCTGGCTGCTGGACAGGGAGGCCTGCTTACCTGCAAGTCCTGAGTCTGTAGAACACCTCTCTGGTCCAGGAGGAGAGCAATGCGAAGCCTAAATACAGTACCTCCCAAAAGTGAGTATACCCCTCACATCTCAGCTACCACTATTAGAACTCGTCCATCAGCGACACTATGGAGTTGCAAGCTGGATGTACTTTGCAGTTTTTCTCAGTCATGATAGTCAAGTACCACAGCCCTGCGTGTTTAAGAGTTAACCCTACTTTAACACACCCGAAGTAAATGAGTGCCTCATTAGCATGCTTGCAAAGAACTTAATGAGGAGGTTTTTTTTTTTTTTTGGTTTTTTTTTTTACTGTGAATCCGGTGTGTTGAAGTAGAAACATGTCAGACATGATGGACACGAGGACCAGGATTGGAATGTACTACTTTAGAGTGTAGATTTTTATTGATCACAAAATACTTTATACACAGCCATTATTGTCTAAATAACTGGCGTTTAGTGAGTACATCCCATATAATACCTGTATGTGTTGTTCAAACAAGCGAAACAACCTTTTCTATTGATTGTTTTTTTTTTGTTTTTTTTTTTTTTTATTGCTTGACTGGACTATACACATGATTGTATCAATGAATTAGAGCTCTTAAATCTTGTGCTATCATTACAATTCTCTCATATTGACCTACATTTTTGGCACTTACGTGCATATAACAGACTAATTTTGATTAACAATTTTTTATCCATCCATCCATCTTCTGCCGCTTATCCGGGGTCGGGTCGCGGGGGCAGCAGCCTAAGCAGGGAAGCCCATACTTCCCTCTCCCCAGCCACATTTGCCAACTCTGCGGGGGGGATCCCGAGGCGTTCCCAGGTCAGCCGAGAGATATAATCCCTCCAGCGTGTCCTGGGTCTCCTCCCAGAGGGACGTGCCTGGAACACCTCACCAGGGAGGTCCAGGAGGCATCCTGACCAGATGCCCTCAACTGGTTCCTCTCGATGCGGAGGAGCAGCGGCTCTATTCTGATCTCCTCCAGGATGACCGAGCTCCTCACCCTTTGTCTAAGGGAGAGCCCGGCCACCCTGTGGAGGAAACTCATTTCAGCCGCCTGTATACGAGATCTCCTTCTTTCGGTCACGACCCACAGCTCATGACCATAGGTGAGGGTAGGAACGTAGATCGACTGGTAAATGGAGAGCTTCACCTTCTGGCTCAGCTCTTCCTTCACCACGACAGACCGGCGCAGAGTCCGCATTACTGCAGACGCCGCACCGATCCGTCTGTCAATCTCACACTCCATCCTTCCCTCACTCGTGAACAAGACCCCGAGATATTCAAACTCCTCCACTTGAGGCAGGATCTGGCTCCCGACCCGGAGAGGGCAATCCACCCTATTCCAGCTGAGGACCATGGTCTTTGATTTGAAATTGCTGATTCTCTTCCCAGCCGTGTCACACTCTGCTGCAAATTGCTCGAGTGAGAGCTGGAGATGGGGGTAAATTATTCATTCATTCATTCATTTTCCGAACCGCTTATTCCATTCAGGGTCGCGGGGAAGCTGGAGCCCATCCCAGCCGGCCCCGGGCGACAGGCAGGGCACACCCTGGACAGCTTGCCAGTCCATCGCAGGGGGGTAAATTATTTCAGTGTTAATTGTATTTCTTTGTTACAATAGATAACACATGAGTAAACCATTATTATTGGCAAAAGTTGGTTTGTATAGGAGAAAGCCAAGTATTTTGGTCACCAGAGGACGTTGTTGGCAGTTGACACTGTCAGCTGTCCGATGAAGCCTTGAATAATTCTGTCCTCTGTTTAACAGGTAAGCCGATATAGGATATGTGGTTCCATGAAAATATATTCGGTGGATATGTATCAGAGATGATTTAATTCTTTTGGATGTGAAAATATATGTGTAAGATGGCAGCTCAAGCGCTTAGATTATTAGTTTTCCAGATAATGCTAATATAACTGGCAGTGACATGGCACATCGGTTAGTAGTACAAATGCTTTGCTAGCTTGTTAACTGTTAGAAATAACTATCGCAAAGTACATCTCATGTGTGACTTGAAGTTTACTAGTGTTTGATCAGTTTTCTCAATGTTTGATTAAACCGGATTTAAGCTAATGGGCCAAAACGCGTCTTACGTTACGTAACGATGACAGCCTACTCCCAGTTTGGCCTTCACAATAAGAGCGCATGAGGAATTATTATGCAGCACTTCTGCTTAACTTCAAAATAATAGCCTAATGCAAAAAAGATGTGTAAATATGGTATAAATTGGTTTTCCTTTGTATTCTAACACAATGCTGAATGTAAAATAGTGAAGATTGCTGACCCTGATTGTTAGTGGAAAAAATAAACTATTCATAAAAGTCAAACAGGTCTTTATTTCTTATGCCATGTTTATCTTTAAGTTTTTCTAAATATAATTTGACGTGCCAAGGATGTTTTGTTTTAATACTGACACTGTAAGCTAACGTACCGTATGCAAAGAGCAAGTCATCAGGTAGAGCTGAGACGTAGCGGTGTTTGGTGAAACCTTTACTAATTGGGCCCCCGTTTGACAGGAACAAATTTAAATATGCTACACGAAGGATCGGCCACAGCATCATTCTTAAAACGTGTAACACATGTTCAAAATGGCTCCTCATGTCAAAGAACTATGAGGATTTGAGATATTGATTTGTGGCTTTTCGGGGAAATGGCCAAGGCTATGAGACTGGTAGCATCCTGAAACTGAGCTACAGCATGCTGACCGAGATCATAGTGGTTTTCCAAGAAGGGTTCCACTCAGAACAAGCCTTGCCAGGTGTAAAGAATGCTTGCCTCTCAGCGGCTGGAATCAGTGCCACACACTCAAGACTCCACTTCAAAAGCCTTTATGTTTTTGCAGAGGTAAGTATTAGGCTAGGGCAAAGGTGTCCAGCTCCGGTCTTCGAGGGCCAGAATCCTGCAGGTTTTCTATGTATCCCTGCTCAGACACACCTGATTCAAATTAATTAGTAGTAGAGCTTAATCAGTTGTGCACGTCATTGGCTGTTTGATCCATTTAGTGGAAGCTAGATGTGTTGGAACAGGAATACATGGGAAACCTGCAGGACAGCGGCCCTCGAGGACCGACTTTGGACACCCCTGGGCTAGGGGTTCACCAACTGTTGTGGAGCAGCGTTGCCTCCACCAGCAGCCCTCGCCAATGAGCCAAATGGCCCCATTTATTCCTTCTGCTGCTGATTGGGCCAAACCACCTTCCACCCAACAGAGGTGCTTCCCATACCACAAACTACATTCTAATACATTTTAAAAACTCCCTAATTGAATCTTATAAATATATATATAAAAAAAAAAACCTACTCACAGATCGTATAAATTTACATAGCTAAACCTAAAACCATTTCCCAAACCTAAAACCCAAGTACCCTTGGCCTAAGCCCAACCCATCTGCTTCATGGCCTCTCCTGGAACCTTTAAAAAGTGCTCAGGCCCTTAGGGAAACTTTTGCCTGATAACCCAGGAAGAGGACACCAGCCAGGGGAGCTAAAGGCCATTACCATCTACCACATCTGCACATTTACACACATCTGCTATTCATCCTAAATTCTTTTCCTCCAAAGCTATCTGCAAAACGAATAAATATTAATAAACAAACATTAGCATGATTCCATGATTGAATGTTTACTGTAAACAAATATGAATAAAGTGCAAATGTGCCTAAACCACAAAACCCAAATGTACCACCATTATTTACTTTAAATTTTTATTATTTTTCTTTTATTACTTAAAACACTTTAGGTAATGGACAACGGCTTCATTACACCAGGGTTGACTGAAGAATTTTAAAAGGACAAGTACTCAGTTGCTGCCAGCATTGCTGCAGAAGGCAAAGTGTGAGGTCTGCATACTATATCCTGCACTCAGCATGATGTTGGTCTGCATGGTCATCATCCCTGAGGCCCTCTTTGTGGTCTTTTCTGTGAGCCAACAGTTTGCTGAAGACAAGCAGTTCAAGAGCTTGAATTACTACATCAGATAGTCGAGGGACTCGGGTGAGTTGGGTGGAAAATTTCTCAAAATTTTGCACCTTTGTTTGATTTGGTTTCTTTCACACTCCACTTTACGCAAGCGGACCGCCTTGAAATGACCAAAGACCAAGGAGGGAAAAAAAGCACACACAAAAAAACCATCCAGCTCATTGATTGGCCAGGACCGAAAACAGCTTGACGACTGCAAGTCAACAGTGGAGCAACACTAAGTTTATGGTCTTCCTGTTTCTTTTTACTTAGGTGTTTAAACTGAATATAGTTTTAACCAGAATCTGTCCATTACTAGCAACATTTTTAGAGTAATTTCCTCTTTTTGGCTCAGTGGATACTCCATTTCACATCAAGCAAACTGCACCAGGATTCACTTGTCAGTTGTCAAGCGAACCAGGGTTGGTCTGCACCAGTATGTGAACGTGAGCTCCTACTTTAAGGGCACATTCACATCAGCCTTTTTTATTAGAATCCAAGTCAGTTTGCTGGGAAAGTCTGCTTCATTTGGGGAAACGTGAATGCACCAAACCAATTCTAATTCAGACCAAAGAAGTGGATTTGGTCCGCCTACAAACTCAGGTTTCAGGCCGTTTCAAGCGTCTCCATATTTAATTCGCAACAGAGTTTTCTTCTTCACGCAGTCTTGTCCTCTCCTTTGCTAAATACTAGTTCAGTGCCACCTTTGGTGGGAATGGAGATATATTATTCTCATAGTTTGGCTCGTTTGACCAACGTGCAGCATGAACACGATCTCTGTCCGCATGGATACACCCCCCTACAACTGAGCTAAGTCCCCAATCGGACCGAGTCTAGCAGACTGTCCTGATGTGAATGCACCCTGTCAACTGTATTGTCCATGGAAATAGACCACAATGTGCCAATGTGAATGCACACTGAGATAAACTTGTTTGACTCAAATGGTAAAGACTATTAAATAAGAAATCAATAAAAATAATGTTTTTCCTTTCTGCTTTCCCCCTGAAGGGGTCGCCACAACAAATCATTGACTTCCAACTCCTGAGCAGGTACAGAGGCCCCATCTGCACGGTTGTACATGTACTGGCACATGTTTTACACCCTTCCTGATGCAACCCTCTGCATTCATCTGGGCTTGGGACCAAGGCTGACTGTAGGGATGTGTACATGAGGGGGCAGGCAGAAATGTGAACGGGGCATCATGTGTGCATGTTATGCTTCAGCTCTTTTTATTATTGTTTTAGTGTTTTCCAACACTGAAGAAATGGATTGTACTTTGTCAGGTTTCCAACCACAGACCTGTCCAGCTTTGGTGTCCCTCCAGAAACTAAAGCTCCTGCTGATATAGCTCTTAGGGTCACTGAGGCACGTAAACCCCGGACCACAATAAGGTGGCGATCCATCACGGGGGGGGAACAGAATATAAAGATTATATCAGAAAAAAATAACAAAAAAATTAAAGTTTTAACAACCAGCACCATAACAAATGTCTCGTTAGGCTGTCAAATGACAATAAACTAAAATATTAAACTAAGCTGAAATTGGCCAATGGTGTCCAGCTCCGGTCCTCGAGGGTCACAATCCTGCAGTTTTCCATGTATCCCTGCTCCAACACACTTGACTCAAACTTATCAATCATTGTGCAAAACTTTATTGGCTGTTGGATCCATTTAATGGAAGTCAGGTGTGTTGGAGCAGGGATACATGGAAGACCTGCAGGTAAGTGGTCCTTGAGAACCCACTTTGGACACCACTGAGTTCGGCCAATCACAAACCACAAAAGCAGGGCAGAACATCAAACTCCTGAACACAATAAGGTGGCAGTTCCTCAAACAAATAACCTTAAATTTATATAAAAATCAAGAACAGAGTAGAACATCAAATGTTTTTCTTAATTTTGTTTTTTTTTCTTTTCTTTTTTAGAAACTCGTTCCCTTCTCTATAATAGTCTCCTTCTTTTCTGCCTCAAACCTCAGCAGGTTGTTTCCACACACTGTTTCATTTGGACATTATTGAACAACATCTGTTCTGCAACAAGAATTCCATTTTTCAGAGAAAATAGATGCAGAAACACACATGAAGCTCTATATGAGCTGCTGAAACGACCGGGAGTTGGGGAAAACCAGCATGTTAGATACTCCACGAGAAGCGAGAACTTTCTTCTTGCTCTTGACGACGCAAGAACAAGAAAAAACTTATTTGTCAGGTCCGTACGTCCTCCATGAGAAGCTTCTTCTGCAGGCGGCGATGTCTGCTTTATGTGCAGTGAAGCTGGTTATCTCATTTTTAGCGAGTAACTTCTTCCGCAGCAGGGCGTGTCGTGCATGCGGCTGGGTCCGCGTGTTTTCATGCCACATGTTGTAAAAATGTTTGTACTTTCTCACCACCTCGTCAGCTGTTTTACCAAAAAAGTCAGTTTTATGTAGAACCAGAAAATTGAGGAAGCGGCAACGGTCCGCCTCGTGCTTTACCGTTAACCACGCCCACCTCAAATGTCCGATCAAGAGAGAAACCCGACACAACAATCAGGCTACTTGTCAACTCATTTGCATACTAAACACTGATTGGTTGTTCACTGGGGAAAGAAAGAGGGGGTTTTCTACGGGAGAGTTTAGGTAGTTTATGCATTTTTGGCGGATTTGATTTGAAGGGTCAAAGTGTTTGTTTGAGGGGCGCTGCCTCCTCTTGCCCCTGCCTAAAGCCGGCCTCGCTTGGGACTGGTCCCAGATACCAGCTGTGTTCCCACTCAGGGCTGCAGGACAGGATGGGGACTCGAACCATTGACGTTCAGGTCACAGGACAATTAATTTAATTGAACTTTGTCCATGGTGTCCGTCATGCGGTTGGGACTACCCAGATGGACTACGATGGCTGTGTTGAGTTACATGCAGTGGACAGTAAAACTGTTCTGTATGATCAAGATGAATTTCTTCAGTATTCACATAATGACATTATGATAGCTGAACTGTGTAACTGTGTTCATCGTGAAGGTTAGTTTTATCTCTCAGGTGGACGTCTTTGGTTCTCCAGATGGAGCATCAGGCTCCTCAGCTGGCTTCCCGTATTGCTCCCAGAATGCAGCTCATGCTGAACAGGAAAAGAAAAAAGATGCAATGGATTTAGAAAAACATATCTCAGATATAGCAACATGTCCCAGTTCTCCATTTAGACCTGCATGTCTGGATAATCGGAACATATTTCCTCAGAAAGGCGACGACTGTTCCGTTCCTGCCTGTAAAACCTGGTGGAAACCAGCAGAAGATGAATTAGTGGAAGTGGAGCAGAGCGTTTGGAGCTTTCTGGCGCAAGCGTCGGTATGTTTCCTGCCAGGTCATGCAGAACTACAGCGCATAATTAAACGGGATTATGTCAGCATATTTTCTTTACTTTTAAATTATTTCCCAGCATTTTGTCTTGATGACATTTTTCTGCATTCTCATGAAAAACTAATTGAAGTGCAGAAAGCTGCTCTTTGTTTTCTGTATTTATTATTATTCTTTTTAATGCACATCTATTACCTTTCATGCGATTTTTAGGGTTTTACTTGGACATTTTAGCTGATTTTTAAGTTTTCTCTTGCAGAAATCCACAGTTTGACTGACTTCAGACTTTCTCTGCTGCCTCCATTGGGCGGCAGTGCGTCAACTTAAAGCCCTGCATTGCCTCTCTGCACGCGCTCTCTGTCCTTCTCCAAGTAACTCATAGATTCTGCATGCAGTCGCGCGACAAAGGGGGGGGGAAATATAAACAAAGACTGGTTCATTATTCACCTTCAGGGGATTTCAGGATGACACATTCTCTAAAAATAAAGGATGAAGACTTGAGAGGAGCCCTGACGGGAGGAGCAGTCAGGTTCTGCAGGCTACAGAACTGCCTCTGGATGATCCTTCAGAATAAATGTTTGCAGGAGAACTGTCATGTTCCAGTAACACAGCAGAGATGAGGTAACCAGTGCGCAGGGTTCCCTCCTCCTCTCTTGGCACTGCGCAATGATCCACTGGCCTCGTGGCGCGTCGTGCTGGTAGAAAATGGAGGCTTCACGCGCGCTCAGCTCCTGCTTGGGAGTTTATTTTGACGGGAGTGCAGCTCGTGTCCGGTGCAGCCTCTGTTCAAGCGTGGTGACTTTACGCATCATAACGGCGCGCGCTCTCTCTCTCACACACTCACACACACACACACACACACACACACACACACGCACACAGAGAGACGGTATGTGATGTCCTTTTTCCCTCCTCCATCCTGCACTTCACTTTGGAAATCCGCGCTTGAAGCTGAGCTCACCTGCTGGGCTGTGAGCAGCCGAACCCAGCAGCTCCGGGTCTTCCCACTGATCCCAGCGACCATTCCTCCCATCTCATCTCTCTTCTGCTTTATTTTTCCTTTATTTTTATTCTTTCCTGCTGTTTAAAAGTGACAGACTGCCGGTGTGTTTTGGGGGTTTCTGTATTTCTGTGCTCTGGTTTCCACTGGAGGAGACTTGGCAATATGTGATTTGGGGACAGACGCCGCGTTTTGGGGGAAGTGGACTATTTCACAGCTGGGATTTCCTTTAAAATCCAGAAATTCCTGTTTGACTGTGTAGAGCTTGCACACCGGGATGGTGTGGGGCCAACAGAACTGAGAGCAGAGTGGACCTTTACGTTTGGAAGCAGCTCCTGGGTAAGTTCCTTCCATTATTCAGCTCCTTATCAAAGTTAAAACAATGAATCCCAGTGACTGGGTTCACACCAGTTCGGCAACATCCATTATGCTTTCAGCATCATCTGCGACATTTTCCACACAAGATGCACCACTTTCTCCAGCATCCCTCTCCCTGTAATGAACGCATCTGTGGGTTTCTAACACGCGGCACTTGAATGCGCATTTGGAGAGAAGACGTTACGCACGAGCCTCAGTCTCTGATTCTGCTGCTGACTGAGCCTCCAGTGGAAGAGCTGCAGCTCGGTGCTCCGGAACGCTGAAAGCTGATGGCATTTAGGTAAAAATAAATGATCACCAAGTAGCTTTTTATTTTAAGGTGCAGCTAAACGGTTTATTGAACGCATCTCTCCGCGGTCACGTTGCGATGTGTGCATTTCCACAGCAGTACGTGCTTGTGCACGCGTCTTACTGGACACACACACACACACACACACACACAATAAGTCGTGTGTACGGCAGAGCAGAGAGGGGTTTAGTTACTTCAGATTATTTCTGCTGAGTGATTGTTTGGCAAGTCGGCTCTCCGCGCTTCTCCTCGCGATGCGCCAGGATCTCCTCTCCCCTGCTTTCCTCCCCTGCTTGGATGAATGATGGCTTATGATTGTCCATATGGATGTTGGAGTCCCTCTCTGGCTCTAATCATGTTAGGGTTTGCCAGTTGAACATATTAGGGAATCAGCAAGTGACACTGATACAAAGTTAGAGCAGAGGCTGGCTGAAGAAAGCCTCATTTCCCTCCACAGATGAGTTAAAGGAGGCTTCCGTCGCCTTGCAAGCTGCATCTCACCATTTTTAACCAACAGCTTCTGCAGAGATGCATCTTTTCTGTCCTGTCAATCCATAACCTTCTCATGCCGTTGAAGTTGCTTTCAATTACATTGACAGATATTTTTTACCTCTTTTTCCCCAAACCATCTCGTTTGCCGCCACATCTCCTCGTAATCCTTCCCCACATCTTGAGAGATGATGTTTTCATTTGTAAAATCTGGGGTTAAGCTTGGCCACAGGAGCCAGCAGCACCACATGAATTAATAGGTAAGTGGCAGCAGCCACTTAACAGAAGCCCTGCAGCTACATATTGAGCGGAGTGGAGTGCTCTCATACAGAAATTGATTTAGACACAGATTATGTCATCTGGTACTGGCACTTTTTGGTTTTAGTACTAAATTCCTTTTCTTGCTGATGGAATACGTGAAGGTCCGAACGGTGGACTAAAGACGCGTATTTCCGCTTGGTTATCTGAAGTATTGTTAGATATCCTCTCTCTAAAGCAAATCAGCTCTAATGCCATGTTTAACTGCCTTTTTCTTCACAAAAAACATTCACTTAAATTACCAGACTTGAGTATAAACGCAACAGAAATCCTCTCATGGGGTGACTGTGAAGTACTTTTAGCTCTAGAAGCAGATATCTGATGTTCATGTGTGAAATTCTACCTCTGTGGATCCAAAGCAAACCATGACATGGCTTTTTCAGATGCCTCTTCATGTTCCTCCGCAAGACGGATGGATCTGAAAATGTCATCCAATTTTTCTCACCCCCCCCCCCCCCCCCCCCCCCCCCCCACCACCACCATTCCAGTCTTGATTGATGGTTTTAATTTTCAAGGAGCTGTCACCAAAACCTATTGGCCTTGGCTTTGCAATCAAGGGGTGGACAGTCAAAGGCTTTCAAATGAAAGAGTTCATTAATGCGGTGGGAAATAAGGCTTGTCTCTCTGCAGAATATTGGCTCTGTGTGAGAAGTGATCGGAGCAATTGATGAGGATTTGTGAGTAAGAATGTTGGAGAGGAACTTGAGATGGGCCCACCTAAATCATGGCTATTAAATGACTATAAGACTGGAGGGGAAATGGGAATACTCAGAGGTGATTGCATGTGTCAGACCGTGTTCGTGTGAGCAAATATCACAGATGTACAGAAGCCTGAGTTCTTCACGCAGCTGTGCAGAGCTATTGACTGTTGTGAATCCGAGTATTAGAAGCCGTGGACTACATGCATAACATATGTCTTCTGAGTTAAATCTTTTGAAAATCCAATTCCCCTAAAATGAGATTCCTTTTTCTCCATGCCGCGCTCCATTTTCCGTGGCAATCATTGGGCATCGATCTGATTCAAAGCTATTTATTTCTGTTGCTGCCATCATGCCAGGAATTGACAAGGATGGTAGAACAGATGGATAATGATATATCTTTGCATGATGTTTTGTCCACTCAGAAACGACAACAGAAAACGGAGGGAGATCCTTTGTGCTAGCAAATCCTCGTAGACCGTTTGGTTTGTAAACCCGCAGAGAGGTTTTCCTATAGACTGTGTGATGTAAAGACTTCAGATGCAGAGTTTTAAAACCTTATAGATTGATTTAGTAACTCATTAGGTATCTAGTTTGTTGATTGGGAAGTTTGAAAGCACAAATATGAATTGATACACTTCAAAACCAGTAAATCTGAGTGATTTATGGCAATTTCTGTATGTTGGAACCAAGTAATGTTTGTTACCTGGGCAATTCTTGATTAAATTAATTTATTGACCAATAGAAACCATTTTAGTCAACAAATGTAACAAATCAAAGATGACTGAGTGAGTCCAGCTGTGAGGATTTAAAAAGATTTTGTATTTGGGTCAGATGTTCGGTTGACAAAACAATAGAAAGGGAAGCATCTGTTGTTTAATCACTGGCAATTTTCCTCAGGTTGCAAATTTCTGTTGAAAGTTTTAGTCTATAAAATGACTGATAGCTAAAGGCTGTGAGTCCAGTATCACTGGACACTGCGTGATCGCTCCAAAACATGTGCTTCCGACTCTGACACACTTTCCCAATAAAACAGAACAATATTTTTTCCCATTAAGGAGTCATAAAGCCTTTTAGGCCTCTACATACAACTGCACAGCCATAATGAAACGAGTACATCTCTGCAAGCACAAGGTTGGTTTGAAAGAGAAGACTTCAGGACATGTTATTGGTGAAGATGATCAGGAGATGGGACATGGGGTGCTTGTGGACTGAGCAGGTTTTACAGCGTAGAGTTGTGACGTACAGAGAAATGAATCTATTTGGGTTTCAGGAAACCAGCTCAACGCTTTTGTCTAAAAGTGGTGACTTCCTGCTACGGGACACATGGTTAATGAAGGCTTTGATATATTTAACAAACCAGAGGATGAGTGTCTTGGTTATTTAGTCTTCTGACTGTCTTTAGCAGCACTGCGGAGTCTTTTCAGACAAATATTGTGCAGTCATCTGAGAGCAGGTTGCCAGGAGAGATCTTAAACGTCTTTTCTCAGTCGCATCTTTTTGGATGGTTTTAACTCCTGTTTGAGTCCGTGAATGTCTGAGTAGGGGATGGAGGACGCGGTGTGACCCCATAGAGGTCGGGTGCAGAGGGTTTGCCGGCCAGTCCCTCATGATGACCCTCAAGATGTTAGGAGTAAATGGCTGCAGGAGAGGAAAGCCATAAAAACATTACAGGCGCAGCAGAGAAAGTGTCGAGATGACTGTGGATCAAGCAGGCGGAACCATGGCTGCTGGTTGGGTCACCCAGGTGAGGGTTGTGAGATCCGAAACACCCATTGAACCTGGGAACAACACTGATGATTTGTCTAAGTTGCACCAGGAGTGTTTGTTGTAACGAGTCTTGATTATCTTTGAGCAGAGGTGGTTCATTTTATGGTTTTATAGTTTGTATAAGTGTGGTGCTGAAATTTGACGACTTAGAGATGATTTCAGTCCCAGATTATCGCAGAAGCACTTTGGTCAGCTGTTTCTGTCCCAGAGTCTGAGAGGTAGCTCTTGTTGTTTTTGCAGTCTTTTGAGCATTTCAGGGTCTGAACTTGGGGTGAACTTGCTGGGATGTCCACTCCTGGGAATATTGGCAGCTGTCTTCAGTGGTTTTCATTAGAGGAAAATCTTTATTGTAGAATAACTGTCTTCAAAGAGTTTGGAAACATCTTTATGGTCCTTGCCAGATAGATTGGCAATGGTTGTTTGAAAGTATTGCTGATGTTCCCCCCCCCCCCCCCCCCCTTGGCATTGTTTTAACACACATCTGAATTCTCCAGACCAGCTCCTTCATTCATCATGTTTGTTTATCAAATTAATTTCATTACAAGTATCCAAATAATTGTAATTCGATGCCAGTGTTGTGAAAAAGGTTTTTCTAAACTAGCTCATTTTAACGAATAAGTTCACCATTCAGCTTTTAGAAAACTGAACTAAATTCAGTCCAAAATGAACACTTTCATGTTAATTTCACAGTTTTATGAACCTTTTCTTATGTTACTGAAAGCAATGAAGCACTGGAACATGGGCTCCATGGCCATCTGAGCAGATTCAGCCACATATCTCTGCATTTATGTTCTGTTAACAACCATCTGTGTACTCACAAATAGCAATTTAAAAATGTTTCTGTCGTTTTCACAACCAAAAAAAGTCCAATTTGTTAGAAGAAGCCAAGGACTGAATGATTCAGTTTAAAAGTGGATATTTTAACCTAGCTTGAGGTGACTTTAGTATCTTATGTGGGTGAAAAATGCATTCTGAAACATGCAGCAATAAGCAAGCGAATGAGGACATCATTATAATTTTCTTGCCATATGGCGAAAAGAAGCCAAGAAATTAGATCAGCTGATGTGTGACGAAATCAGGTGTGCAAACATCATGGCAGAAAAAAAAGCTTCTCAGTGGCAGGTCAAGATCAGGTCAGGACAAAGTTTGTATCAGGGCTACAAGAGTTCAGCTGCTATTTCAGGTTTATTCTCACTTTCTGCTGTGCAGTGTCATTCCTTATGGTTTAAAGAGCATTCAGGCGGAAGTTCCGTTCCTACGCCGCAGCGTAACCTGAAAAACCGCCGGTTTTCTACCCTTGAATACCCCATTAATTACTAAAGAACTATCTAAATACACATATTTTACATAATATTATTAGGAAAACAGCACAGGTAATTAAAATAGACATTTCAATGAAAATAAAATAAATATACACGAGGTGAGGCGTTCACTTGGCCTCCGCGTCGTGCGTCGGAAGAGCTTATATGGAACCGGGTAACTTCCAAACTTGCTATATTTTCTTATTTACATTAATGAGGGTCGTAAAGTCAAAACGACATAAGTTGAGAACCGTCTAACCTGAGGACCGCCTGTATTGCAGGTTTGAACCCTCTTTAAATCAGTATCGAGAAAATTAATAGGAAGAACTGATGTTGAATAAAAACACACATATAAATACACTATTGGGGCTCTCAGAGTAGTTTCTGCAAGAATTTTATGACTGCATCTAAAATGGCAAGACAGTAAGTGATTTAGGGACACACACACACACACACACACACACACACACACACACACACACACACACAATGAGCGCAGTAACACCTTCTCACCTATAGATGGCGTGCATTTTCTATTACCCTTAAAAATAATAAACACCAGCCATCTACAGGTGAGTTGCTGTTATTGCATGCCTAGATATTTTGCGCAAGTTGGACTGGTTTGTATGTAATGTATTTCCTATAATTCATGTTAATATCAAAGTAGCAGCAGAATGATTAGCAACTGGCCTGGTTTAGTTTTACGGTTTTCATACGCTGTTCAATGACTGCGGCATGACTGCTAAGGGCTAATGCTAACATTTTAATGAAGGTTGAGTTACTGCCAAAATTACTTAATTTGATACTCAAAACTCAGGGTGGGGAATCAGGTCGTTATATATCTATTATAAAATTGTCATTTTTATTGTTTTTATTAATCTTTTTTACGTGTGTTCTTGGGCATTATAGCAGCAAAATGATGGTCTGGCTACTGTGTTGTTTTTTCCAAACTTGAAATTAAGAAAAATGACGCAATTTAAATCGAATCGGCCTGAATAAATTCTGTTCTTTCTAGCTCATAGAAGAATGAAGTTACTTGGGAAATTAGCACCTTTTAAGTGTAATGAGAATTGATTCTAAATCAAATTGTGGCCCCAAAAATCAAATTGAATCGTGAGTTGTTAGATTTACATCCCTACTCAAAACGAGAATTTATCGTAATTTTTTGACAGTTTTTTGCTTTGTGTGATTGTTCCTGTGAGTGTTACGGTAGAAGACTGTTTATTTTTTGACAGTTTTGTTTGGCCTGTGGGAAGTTACAGATTTAGCCCCCCCTTGTGGCCAACAGTTGCAAACTATCCCTTGTGTTTTGGCAAATTTACTATCATTTTCAGGCCACAAGATGCACTAGATTATAAGGCGCAGCCTCAAATATGGAGTTTGTGTTTAAGTCATACATTAGGTGCACCGTGCTATTGAGTGCATGCTAAAACAAACGTAATGAAAGCAAAACAGTGAAAGCAAAAAAGAGTTTGGTTGAACTTTAGTCAAGTATGGTACATATTTAAAAACACAATTTTTTGGTCAATCTGTTGGAACAAATCCATCTTCTGTGTCTGAATTGAACAGCTAGGCAATTTTGGCATCATGCATAACGGGTTCTCTTTCATCATAGCCGGAGTCTCGTTGCTGTTCGGCTGTTCAGCAATGATACCAACTTTTGTTAAAGCTCAGACAACAGTCAAAGGAGATACATTCGTCCAGGCATTCTCAATCTATTCACATGTTGTGGCGTTATTCGCCCAACACTGCCTCCCAGTCTCCATTAAGGTGTGTTCGCCGTCTCTCCATTGCTCCCATGACGCTTGCAACTTCACTCTGAACACCCATCATCGTCTTTACACCAGTGTCCATCGGGTGGAGTCCTTTTGTTTATCTCCTGGAATGATAGAAAGCTCCAAATTTATTTGCTTCACTTGATTTTTCATGGTAGGGTTTGGAACTCACCGGGTTTAAAGGCACATTGTCAATTTTTGAGAAAAGGAAAGGCTTGTAAGTGCGCCTTACGATGCGGAAAATGTGGTATACCCTCACGAAAGGGAGTTTTTTCCTTCCCACTGTCGCCAGTGTGCTTGCTCAGGATTGGAGATTGAGTTGGATCCTCAATCTGTTGGTTTCCTTATACAGGCTATTATGAATTTGCTTTCATTATGTTTTTTCTTCTGTCTGTAAAGCGTCTTGAGATGGCATTGCCGTGATTTGACGCTATATCAATAAAATTGAATTGAACTACTCTTTATCTGGCATTAGATTATATTTCCTTTAAAAACATGGAAATATTATGCATTCTCAGACCCAATTCAAGTGTTTTGCTAATTTTATTTATTTTTCTTATGTTCATGTTGATATACGAGACTAGTTTAGATCACATGCAGCATGAAATACATTCATATCAGGGCAATACAGTGCATAAACTTTGTACCTTTCATGCCATTCATGAAAGTTACATTTCAAGCTTGTACAGTGCAGAAAGCTGCTAATAAAATGTCATTTTGAACACCTCCCAGAACCTGCTTTGCCCTGATTGAATCCACCAGGCATGTCTTGTAGTCAAGGCAAGTTGAAATACATGTAGAAAATTAGCTGTAAATACTACGTTGCCCCAGGGTCTCATTTAAAGTAGCTAATGACAAATGAAGAACTGTTAATGAAGCACTCCTTGATTTCACTCACTATTAATCCCTTGATGTGACTGTTCTATTTAAGCTTCTGCCTGGATGAAAGAGGGGGGTTTGGTGCAAACACTCAGCATTTCTTCTCAGTACGCTCATGTGTGCATTGATATAGATGCAGGCACACTGTGCTCATGGCTCCCACTTGAGAAGATGCTTTATAGAATGAGCATTTTCTTTCGGTATAACCTCCAAACCCCTGCTGAAGCTGATCTAATTCAGTTTATTGGAGGCTCTGCTGTATTCCCTGACTCAAAATGTGAATGCAGATCGGCGCAGTTGTGCTTGTTCTCATAACAGAGAGCCACCTCTGCTTCGGCTTCCTGCAGAACAACCTAATCTAGATGTCTCTTTTTACCGTCATTTTGTGCAGTTTTTTTTCTTCTTCTTTTTAAAATCAACACCAATGTATGGAATGTGGCAACAAAGCCTTCATGAATGGGTAAGCACAGATCGGATGAGGAGAAGAGGGGAAATGGGAGGACGAATGGCTCTTTTTGCTTGCTCTGGCATCCAATTTCCATCTTATTTCCACATCTTTCTAAAAGCTATCTAAAGCACATCAACTTCATCTTTCTGGGCTGGGAGGGTCCCGGAGGATCACCTCCAGACATGGCACGATGGAGCTGGAAACAAAGAATGAAAATAATAGTGCTGTTCTCTTGCTTATAGCGGCAGCTCTCTCATTCTCCTGCTTATTAAAAAGGGGGATGCATTCAATGTAAACATCCGTTGACCCCAGCAAAGAATACAAACACATTTTGGAGGTTAGGAAATCTCGCCTCAAAAGGCTTTTTCATCAGAGAGAGTTCAGCACGAGTATCTCTCTGCCTCGACTTTACTTTCGTTGTTAAAATTGGCCAAGCGCTACATTTGCGCTTCCAGGCATGCTACACCATGGGTGATCGCAACTCCCTTTATTTCCTGCTATAACAAATGGGAAAATAAATGCCTTTAAAACTGCATTTGATTCTGGTCAACTTTGGCCTTCTACACCCCCACAGACATGTATATACAAAACAGAGAGGAGATTGCACATGTTTAAGAGCAATGCAAAGAGACAGCTGGAAATGATGCTGCTGCCATCCTTTTATTAAGGCATTAAGCATCTCTGTTAGAATTGAAATGCCATTACATGGAGAAAGTAAATAAAGGTGGCGCAATCCAACTGGATTTTCTCTCTTCCGTAGCAATACAATTAGAGTAACCCGTAAAACTCCATCAGATTGCCGGTGCCCCCGATGGATACCACTTATAACGTCAACAATGTTTCAGGAACATTTGAGTGTAACTCTGTTAGGTTAATTGGCTCGGTGATCTAGAGAAGTTTTCCAGTTTACAATCCAGCCATAAAATGTAAAGGTTATTTTGAGACTTTATATGTCAACCTCTTAACCCTATAAATGTGACATCATCTTTGAAAGGGATCACAGTCTTTTTATTTGTGTGTTTAAAAGTCCCAGAAGAGAGAGGTCTCTCAGCCCTTGTGGATAATTAACAGTTAGTTAATATATATTATTATTTAATCAGAGAGATCGGCATGATGGACCGGTAGGTTCCGTCATTTGCAGCAGTACTGAAATATGAACCTTCTAATGAATTGTACAAGATTTTATATTAAATTAGAAAAGCACTGGAAGACTGCAAACCTCCGCCAAGGCCTTTAAAAAGGTCCTGGATCCTAACGGTGATCCGGATCACCACCAAAATAAAAGCAGTTCTTCCTTTTCACATTCCAAACAATCTGAAAAATTCATGAAAATCCGTTCATAACTTTGAGTTATTTTCAACACAAACAGAGATAAACTCCTTGGTGGAGGTAAAAACACAGAAAAACTACCAGGGGATGGAGCCTCACTGGTAAAGCTTTAAATCACTAATGAAGATCACCTTCACTGCCATGCTGCCAAAAGACCTACTTTTTAATCAATTAGTAAACTTTTCTGAATCAGCTTCCTGTTAAACGACCAATTGGATAGCTCGAATTGACAGGAATATCCATTCAGAAGTAACTAAAGATCGAGTGACTACAAAGTTGTCTGTCTGAAAAGGAAAAAAGGATGGAAAAGAGCAAAGAAAAAGATTTTAATGCAGTTTGAATTATTTCTAAGGATAGTAAGCAAACAGTAGCATAAATAACTGTAATTAGAGAACAGTGCCTGGAGGAAAGGTCTAAATATGTAAGAAGTTTTTATTATTTTAATGCCATTTTTTTCTTTTTCTGAAAGCCACGACTTGATAAAATGGTATCCAGATGAGAAGTCTTGCTCACTTCTGATCTGTGTGTTATTTCTGCAAAGTATTGTTTGTGACACCTTTCTTTTTTGCTCAGCCTTTTATGATGTTTATATTTAATGAAGCATTCATTTTACATCATTATAGCATCATAATCTAACAAATGAGGCTGTTCTGAAATAATGTTTGCATTGTGGGTTGACTTTCTGCATGCAGTTTTACATTAGAACAGAAAGATGGAAGAAAATGGTTTGGAGTTAGAGGTTAATAAGAATAAGAAAATCGATTGATGGGTATACTAAACACCCAACCATGGATGTTGGTGGCTACCAGGGCTGTGACAATATGCTTTTGCCCCGATTTGACTCCGATTTTTTTGGGTGCCTATTCGATTTAAATTGCAATTTTCATAATTCTGCGATATTGCTGAGTTTTGTAGATTAAAAACAAAAAAAAAAAAAAACAATTTTCTTTTGTGTCATTTTTCTTGATTTCAGTTAGGAAACAACCCAGTAGCCAGACCTTCATTCTGCTGCTATAATAACCAAAAAGACAAGTAAAAAGATCAATAAAAATAAAAATGACAAAAAAAACAAAACAAACTATAATGGATTTTTATTTGGAAAAAAAAAAAAAATTGTGAGGCAAAAAATACCGATGTTCATTTTTTCAATTTGATTTTCCCACCCCTCGTGGCTGCTGTGTAATACTATAGTTGTTTATAATAACTGATGCAACGAGGAGTCGGACTATCCAGCTTTGCCACAGAGCATAACTGAAGCGTTGGCATCCTGATACATACAAAATGGCAGTAAAAGTACTATAAATAGCACCGTAATTATTTTATATGACCACACTTATCAGTTTTGCTGATTAATTACACTTTATACACAACTACACCATGCGAGGTCTGAAAATGCAAGAATTACCTTTTTAATGGGACTTCAAATTACCATTCAGTTTTATTTGAGTCCATGGCTCAGCCACAGCATCTCCTAAATATTTAAACATAACAATTCCAGTAATAATCCAGTCTGCAGTTTGCTAATGATGGTTATAATTTTATGCTGCCAAGAGATGCTTTGCATCACAGCTGTGGGGGTTTGTTGAGGAGAGGAGGCGGGTTTGGGCTTACGTTGTCTTTTTCCCAGCCAGAGCATGGCTCCCTTCCCCCCCCCCCATCCTGGACCAGACCCACAGAGGCTGGCTCTCAACAGGGTTCATGATTTATGGGCCACTTTACGCGGAGGGCCGGGGGACGCAGCACTCCTTGTCCTCCGATATTGAATCCCTGCTGCCGCGCATGGAGATGCAGGTCGTCTGTTATTGTGAGAAAGCTTATTTGCATTGCGCGGTTGAGCTCTCAGCGGTAGCTACATCATGTCGGCTCGCCCGGGCTCTCCAGTTTGTTTTTGCTTGCAGGGCAGCTGCTTTCAGACATGTAAAACATTTTCAGAGAGGAAATGCACTGAAGACAAATGGCTTTCACATTGGTGGGTTTGTAAGTATGTGTGCACCTGTGACTGTACACAATACATGTCTAAACAAATGCTAAGTGTTGTTTGGGCACCTGCCTCTACAAGAAAAATGTTTGCTTTATTAAAGGCTGAAAAACAAGCTGCTCAACAATATCAAATCATTTGAAGGCGCATCTGTACATCCTTTATCTGCACCATCTTTTCCTTATTGATGATCTCTTTTAAGCTGCATACACGAAGTCAGATAAAAACACTTATTTTTCCTCCTAGCTGTTGACTGGATCAAACATTGACTGTTTTTGGCTCGTCTTGATTCTTCCAAGTGACTGATTTGATTTAAAAAATCAGCTGGATAAATGTTTAGTTGGCCTTAATGATTCTAGTTGCTGTAGGGTAGGCGTTTATTAACTTGTGTTAATAATCTGACAATCCTCTTTCATTCGCCCTTAAATCAGCCCACGGTTCTGCTGCTTAGCAATACGCTACATTCAGCTCAAGTGCTTTGGCAAACTGCAGTATGTACCAGGGCATTATTTCTCATTTTCTAGTCCTTTACCTTCTACATTTTATGCTTTAAGAGCATTTATGTTCGGCATTTTATTGATTGCTATTAATATTTCTCTTTAATCTGAGACAAGCTGCTCTGCTGTACTAATGGATGTCAACAGTTCTGCTTCTGGTAAAGAACTGCAGATGTATCCAGTGAAAATTTGTCCTGCTCTTGTAGTGTAAAATATGCAGTGTTTTTTTTTTTTTTCTTATTTAAAGTCAGAGCTCCTTGGAGAACTTCGACTTTGATGCTCTTGACGGAAAAGCATTAGCATACTGTAGAGTTAGCTGGAGACTCGTTGGTTCAGCAGCGGATCAGTCTCGGTGTCTCAGATTTAAATTTAGTGTTGCGTAAAAACGTGTGTCAGAGTTTGTGTGTAAGGAGAGAGAAACCCCTCCAGTTGGTGAATATCTAATCATTGCCATTGCAAGTCTCCACCTTAGCTTGTCTGAAATGCAACTGCCTCTGCTGCTATAGCTGCATGTAGCTAATGTGAGACTTTAGAAAATCCTGCAGCATCAGCCTGTACAATCATTCATCACCTACTATGGGAAGTTTTACTTTACGATGAATGTCATTTCAGAAATTGACCTCTGACGGTGTTTGAGTTTAACAACAGTATAAGGGATAAAAGCTAAGTTTTCATGCTGGCTAGCTACTGTTGCATGTGAATACGGAGGAGCTTATTCCACATCATTTGATTTAGATCCACTGGCAGAGCTGTAGTAAGAATAAAGTGCAAGTTGAAGGACAAACCATGTTGAGTTTAAACCTTAGTAGCTGTTATAACCAATCGTGTTGAGGCCTTTTAACTTGGATTATGTAGTTTGTCAAATCTGGAGGCATTTTGGTGGTATTTCTATATGAAACAAGCCTCTTCATTGTTCAAAATGAACTAAAATTCACTCATTTTACTGCACAAACTGTTTAGCTGAATCTGCTAATGAGGTTTATACAGGATATGAGTAAAATCCTTGTATTGCTTTGTTTGAGTTGCATTATGTAGTTAGAAATGGGTTACGTACATGTTAAGAAGTATGTTTTGTCCAAAATAGTCTGAAAGTTGCCTATAATAATTTACTAATATGCAAATGTCAATTATGCCATTTTGCTGTAATCCAAATCAAGCAAAGTTAAATAATTTAGACAGTTTAAAAGATGCTTTCGTAGCAGCTGTAACCCTTTGACAGCCCTAATAATTGGCCCAGTTTTGAAAAATCAACATTTATTTAACTCTGGCAAATTTGCTGTAGAGATGCTATAAATTGGTTTAATGTTTTAAATCACAACACATTTAATAGACGGTTATGGAGACAACTTGGCAAGACTCTGAAGTTAATTAAAATAGGGACATTGTGCATATAAATCCACAGTTGCCTGAATATTCCCCCGTTATTACCTTCTTTGTGTGCCTCTTGGTGACGTCCCATAATACTGCCTCTCCTCACCTTCTGCTCTCCCTTTCAAGAGCTCCGCTTTCTTTCCCTTACTTCTCCTTGCAGTAGCCCAACCAGGCTTTGTCTTGGTACTCTTGGTCCTGGCCTGAAAAGTCCAAAGAGAGAGACCCATTTATTTAATGTCGTTCTTATTTCCTGGACTGCAGGACACAGAATGTAGGGAGCAGGCAGCTCAGAGAAGAGGACTGAGAATTGGATGTTTCTGCAAAGACAGTTTAAATGTGTGTTTGGGCATTTATGTGCACATCTGTGTCCATAAAATTATTGAAACGTTTTGTTTTACCTCCATATACGATTTCTGCTACTAAGAACAAAACTATATATTACACATTGACTATTTTAGTTATTTAAGCCAAAGAATGTGGTTTATTTGATTTCCATATTGGCTTAACGGTCTGGTTCAAGCTAAGAACATCTAAATTGCCTGTGTTAAATCAATTAGTTTTAGTCATATTTTAAAGATATTTGATAATGACTTTTTAAATTACAGCCCAGCAGAACAGACATGATTAATTTTGTATGTACAGAGTGTTGACTAGCTAACAGTGTAGCTAGCGGGCTGTTAGTGTGATGTGATTTACTTTAGATTAAAAATAACTGCCTGGGACAAAATGTAAATTAACTATTGTTCATTTACATCTTTAGTTGCTAACAGTGACCTGTTCAGCTTATTTAATGATGCTGCTTGTATATAGGCTAATGAAAAACAGTCTTTTTTTTTTTTTTTTTTTTTTAGGGACAGCAATGACATTATACTGCCACTAAAACAGTAAAGCTCTCCTTTGTGGTTAGTGAAGCTGATACATTATCTGTATATTCATTATTCCTAATAATTTATCATCTTTGTAATATCACACTCTTAGCACCGTTATAGACAATAAAACAAATATTGTTTATCCAAAAGAAATACAGGAATAAATTACATCAAACATAGTGGCTTGTGAGCAACTAGCACTAGCCAGAAATAAAACAAATGCCCTTAAAAATAAGTAAAGTCCGACTTGCCAATAGCTCCCAGTGACTTTTTTGTATGTTCTGACATGTTCTCATTATGTACCAAATTTCATCGATATTGGTCAATGTGGTTGGCTGGGCTGATTTATAGAATTAATCTAGAGGGCTCTATACAGCCATATTGTAACTTTTCCAACATATTTCCATGTTAAGTTCAGAAGTTCAGGGAGACACTGTCATCACACATGCCAAGTTTGGTGGAGATTGAGGTCAGTCACTGGGACTTCCTGTTTCAGCTTTTGAGGCTTATTTGCCATGGTTACATTTGGAAAAGGAGTTTACTTCTGTGGTGTCATGGAAACATTTGGCAGGGTGAGAAAGACTTAAGTTTATGGGGTTAATCCTTGAGGAACAGGGCATGGCAGAATAAATAAAAAGTAACTTCCTGGCATAAGTGGGTGGGGCTAAGGCCTAGACAGGAAAAGGACATACGTATTTGTTCAGGGTGAGACCAAGCGGCAACTAAAAGTGAAGCCTATGCGGAAGAGCCAAAAAATTGCAGTTCACCCCTCAACCACTAGGGGTACCAAAATAGCAAATTCCCACAGCAGAAATAAACCTGTTTACAGCCTGGTACAAAAAACATTTTAGGTTTAAAAGATCAGGTTTACCTTCATGATATGTCTGGGAGGAGAGATTTCTTTTTCCCTCCATTTACAAGTAGTTTAATCTAAAAATTCAGCATAGTTAGGAGCGTGTCCTTTTGATTGACAAGTACATGATATTCAGCTTAAAGAAGGCATTGTTGCACAATCGCGGTTTCCAGTCGTTTAACAGCATGATTGAGCTTTAGCCTGCCTACCTCCATTAGCTGGTTAGCTCCGATAGCTCTTAGCAACAAACTGGTTGAAGTTCGGTGGGCACTAAAAGGCCTAAGAAACGGCTCTTTCAGTGGAACGATGATTTCCTGTCACTTGGGGGTAGGACTAAGGTGTAGCGTGAATACTGACATGTAGATATGTTCATGTTAACCTGTAAACTTTGGTGCAGATTACTTATGTGTGAGTTATACTTTGAAACATTAAATTTGATGTCCTGATTCCACTGAATGCCAACTCCCTTGAAAAAGATTAAAAGATATTTAATCACATTCATTATTTTCTGGACTGCTTAGTCCGAATAAGTGTCATGGAGAGCTGGAGCCTATCCCAGCTTGGGAAAAAAGTGCCCCTGTGTACACAGGGTACACCCTGGACAGGTTGCCAGTTCATCAACAAGTCCAAAGAGAGACGCTCACTCCTAGGAGCAATTTATAGTAACCAATTAACCTAACATCCATGTCTTTTGCTGGTGGAAGGAAGCCGGAATACCTGGAGAGAACCCACACACATACAAACTAGGGCTGCTTGATCATGGTAAAAATAATCACAATTATTTTGAATGAAACTGATACCTATATTATTTAACCAAATTATCCATTATCTTTAACAACATGAATTTATTGAACATTAAAGAATGGCTTTTAAACAAGCTCTTTAGGAATCTACAAATTTTAGAAAACATGAAGCTTTGTCTTAAAGTGCAAAAACTGACGTAAACTGAATAGATAAATATGAACTATGTTGTAATGAATTTCCACAACTTACTGCAAAAATTCTACATTGCACCTGCAACTGGAGCCAATTGCGAGACTGGCCGCCAGGTGCTTTAGGATGGGGGAGGGGCTTCCGCTGCTCATTTCAGTAACTGCAGAACAATATGTGCCTTCAAGTCAGTCGCCAAAACACCAGAAAAGTCTCCAATAACTCCAGCAGAAGTCACTAGATTTGTTGCTAGATGTTTTTAACAAAAATGTTGCCAAGGGGTTTTGAAAGTTGCCAGATTTAGTGAGAAACTCGCCAAGTTGGCAACAGTGGCTGTGGGAGGAGTTTACAGTACAGCGCTGTCAGTTCAATGACAGTGACACTCAATTGGCAACTGAAGACAGCATGAGGGTAAACTGAAAAGAAAAAGAAAAAATTGTATCTTTTTATTTTTATCATCGTTGAAATCCCAGATCGTAATTGAGATTAAAATCTGATTAATCGCCCAGCTGCAGCTTTCCCCAGCCGGGGATCGAACCAGTAACCTTCTTGCTGTGAGGCCACAGTGCTAACTGCTTCGCGACCGTGCCGTGTGTGCATGCACACTGATTTTAATGTTAGTACAATGAATTTTCTGGGTCATCCAGTAGATTGCCAAAATGGTGACTTTGAACAAAAATGACCGACCTCCTGTTGGGTTCAGGCTATGGGTCCAAGGGGATTTCTTTTGTCCACCTTGCGCAATATAGGTACCAAATTGCACCGATTGACAAAGGACTCTGGCAGGGCTTTCTGTCAAGTCAATTGTGCCCAAACATGCTCCCAGAATATGACATTTTTCACATTAAAGTGGTGGGATATGCTAGTATTGGTTAGTTTTGGACATCCAACAGGCAATTCATTTGATGGAAGAATAATAATAATAGGGAAGAAGAAGAAATAAATGCTTGCATGTCAATAGGCCTTCCCACCACTTTTTGTTACCATGCCTAGCTATGCTGTTCCAAAACGCTGAAAGATATTCTGTGTTCAAGAAACGTCCTCCTTTTTTTTTTCCACTGTCTGTGTGTCAAGAACATGGAGGCTTGTGGATGCAGGGTTATTAGATAATCTAAAATGGAATAATTCAGTGAGCAGAACACAGACTTGTGTGGGTGGGTGTGTGCGTCAGCCAAGGGTATGAGGGCTTAAAAAGTGTTTCTCACAAATAGAAATGTTAACTCACCAAGCAGAGTACATCAATTTTCTGCCTGGAGGTAGGAGGAAGGTGGCATAAAGGTGACATGGGGAAGAGGGAGAGGAGTGTAATGACAGACGGAGACGGTGTACATTCATACTGAAACGTTCCAGTGTCACATTTCTTATTGCTTTATGCAAATCAAATCATGCCACCCATGGCGTTTCTTATGGTAAAAAGCATAGATAACATAATTTAAGGAACCTTTCCAGACTCATCGCCATCTGTTTAGACAACAAAGAAGAGATATTAAAAAGCACTCTAGGTCATAATGACACAAGTGAACAGTAAAATTAATTAGCTTAATCATGGAATTCAGTCTCGACTAAGACAGTGAGTAATTATAGCCACTTTTTTGTGCATTGAACATTTTTGAGTTGTTATAATAATTGCTACTTTGTTTGTGCCAAGTGAAGTTCTTCTTTTTCAGCTTCCTTGTCTGCTTTATCTTCTTTGTTTAACCCAGATCAAACTGCCTACAGTTTTACATTTTGTACCAATAATACAATGAAGAAATAAAAGTAAAATTACGGTTGAGTGATCCTGCTAAGATGCTGATGTATTCCCTTTAACCACATTGTTTCAGCAGTTCATCTGTTTTATTCTCATGTTAGGGAAACACTCAGCTTTTGTTTGTTGGTTAGTGCTGGCTAGTCTATACAGCAGAGTTGGTTGGTATGTAAATCTTCTGTATTTTGGAAAATCAGTCTGAATGCCATTAGTGTAAACTTTTTTGTGAAGACAGTCAATGCTGCTGTGCCATCACATTTTTCCAGTTGATAAATGTTTGATTTTCTTCTTTTTTAAAAAATCCTTTTCATTATTTTACCTTTCTTTTGCACGGTGGGAAATCTAAACAGAACTAACAAAATTCTGCTAGTGATTTAATGGATAGCATCTACACTGTAAAAGTCTCCTTACATCCGCAATTAAGTGTGAAACTTGACTCTGTCACACTTGTTCCTACGTCTGCTGCCCAGAATCTTGGTGTCATGGTGGATGACCAGCTGACCTTTAAGCTCCATGTGGCCTTGGTCACCCGTACCTGCCGATTTACTCTCTACAACATCAAGAGAATCAGACCGTACCTGACAGAACACATGACTCAGCTTCTGGTTCAGGCTCTGGTCATCTCACGCATCAATTACTGCAATTCCCTACTGGCAGGTCTGTCTGCGTGCTCTGTTAAACCTCTGCAGATGATCCAGAACGCCGCAGCGCATCTGGTTTTCAACCAACCCAAACGAGCTCATGTCACTCCGCTGCTTATCTCACTATACTGGCTTCCAGTTGCAGAACACATCAAATTTAAAGCTTTGCTTCTGGCTTACAACACAATAACTGAAACGGCTCCCGTCTACCTTCACTCCTTTATCCAGACCTACACTCCCTCTCCACAGCTATGTTTCACCAGTGAAAGACGCCTCGTGTTACCACCAATACGTGGGACTAAATCACCAGCCAGACTGTTTTCCTCTGTTGTGCCACGATGGTGGAATGATCTCCCAAACTCTGTCCACTCTAGAGTCCCTGTCTACTTTTAAGAGCAAGCTGAAGGTTCAGCTCTTGAAGGAGCACTTCAACACTTAGTACAGCTATATTTGTTGGAAAGTTGGAGAACTTAGCCCAGTTCTTTGGAACAATATGGTATTAATTCTTTGTATTTGACTGTAGGTAATTTTATGGGGTGGGACGGGAAAAAAACAAAAGACAAAAGAAAAAAAGCCCCGAGCACTTCATTCAAGGACCTGCGTCCAACTGAACAGTCCACTATCACCTTCCTACGATGTCCTCTACTGTTTGATTTCGTGTTTGTGTTTTCTCACTCACATGTAAGTTACTTTGGACAAAAACGTCTGCTAAATGATTGTAGAATAGAATAAAATCTAACAAGTTGAAACTTCCAAACTAAATACTTGTTAAACTTGTTGCTTAAAATAAGTCAAGCTTATAATAAGTGAACCACAACAATTTGTTTGTAGAACTGAAAAGAATTCATTAGATTTGGGCATGTTGTAAGTACATAAAGCTGTGCGGAAAAATATTTGCTGTTCTCAGATGAATTGATTAACTTAAATTTATTTCACCTGCTTCACACCATAAACTTGGAGTTGGCAAAGACTTGACTAAACTGTCACAACACCAACCTTTTTAATGGCGCAGCTTCACAGTTGATTCAAAGTAAATGGCAGTTTTACAGTGTATCCTTTTCTTGAATAACTCAAGTGCACTGTAAAACCTAACAAGTTGGCTTTACACAAAACATATGAAAAAAACAAAAAAGTAAACTGTCTAAACATTATTTAAAAAAAAAAAAAAATTCTTGAGCAATGTGAGTTTGTAGAACCTAAACTCTAAATCTGCGTATGTTGTATGCAGAACCAGTTGTGCAAATTCATTTAAATATTTTCAACATCCATGATTTACAGCTCAGCTTAACTAATGCACTCATTGTTTTTGCTGTGCAGCAGCAGCTTGATTTAAGTGTGGCTTTTGCTTAGCTAATGTCAAACAACAGGCCTCTCTGTTATGGTGCAGCTGCATGAACAATAGGTTTTAAACACCGGGATATGTACAACACAAATAAAAGTTAAAAATATTTTCACCATTAGTCAGCATTCTGAGGTAAACTGTCTTTTTTTTTTTTTTTTTAAGTGACAGTGCATACTAATATACATTTATCATGTAAACATGCAGGATTGTTGCAAAGCTAAGTTCTATATGTCTACACGTTGAAATGATGGTGAAAGTGGATTAGTCTCACAATATGGTGACCAAAATTTGTTTTGGTGTGATTAGCTGAGAACCGGTTTCCTCAGACGAGGAGCTTCGGAGATAAAGATCAATGTGAGGGACCAAGCTGGCTTAAAAAAAGTAGGAGGTTTTATTTATCCGAAGTAATTTTACCAAAATAAATTAGGCCTTTTAATCAAGGTCAACTGAACAAAACCCAAATCAACGTACTAATCAATGATCAAGCGTGATATCAGATTTTTTTCTGTTGAACATCTTCTCATTTTTATGATACAAAACAAGAAAATTTAAAAAAGAGAAACATTGAAACATTTTAATTTAAATGATTGAAAATAGACATGACATAATAGTTGTATTTTTTTTTAAAACTCTTACCTCCTGAAAAATTAATTTCTATTAAATCAGTAGTAAGATTGTCTGTCATTTGAATGATTGATCAACCAAATTAAAAAAAAAAAAAAAAAAAAAAAAAAAAAAAAGTACTTTTAAAAGGAGCAGAGTAGTTTTAATAACAAAGCTGCCAAAGTTAAAAAGCAAAGTTTTGAACAATGAAAACCCCATAATTTCTACAGCATGGGCTTGTTTCATTTGCATGTCTATTGAAACTCTACAAAATTCACAAGAAATCCCCAAAACACCAAAACCAGCCAAGTCACTCCATACTCCTCGATGTTGCTTCCACTTCAATCAGTTTACACTCCCCCTGTTCACCTCTAGAAGGCACTTTAAAATACACCAAATCTTTCCCACCAGGCTAAAAGTCAAGATATTTACACAACCATTGATAAATTCAGGAATACATACAAGTAAAGAGACATTTTTAGTCGTTTAAAAGTTAAAATAACCAATGATTACATGATGACTGTGTGAAAAAGAATGATTTGTGGATAATTTTGATTTATTCTGAGATTTATTTGAATTAATACATTTTAAAGTCATAAGTAATATATTGCAGGACCATAAATGATTATCATTTAATTAATTTGGACAGATGAGGATAGGCTAACATAAGATATAAGCTTCAGGCTATTCCTTGTTTGGTTATTGGACAGTATGTAATTGCTGTGAGTAAATTTGACGGTGTACTTTAACAAAATAAAGATAGGATGGATGGTCCCCTGTATCCTCGAGTAACCTGGTCCTCGGAGTTGCAGTGGCCAAAGCTACATGGAGGACAGATGGGATCACAGTTTACTGGAAACGTCCAGAAGGAGTGAAAAAAACTGTGTGGGATGTTTATGATGGGGCCAATGGTACCTGCCAACACCCTTAGCAGAGATAAAGTGTGGTGATGCACAGAGTAGACCGCATCCTCTCCAGCAAGTCAATCCTCAGCTTGGGACGGCATCAAACTCTGAGGTGACATTTCTAAATTCATTTATTCATTCATTTTCCCTACTGCTTATTCCAATTCAGGGTCGCGGGGAAGCTGGAGCCTATCCCAGCTGTCTTGGGGCAAAAGGCAGGGTACACCCTGGACAGCTCGCCAGTCCATCACAGGGTGAGATGGCATTTAGTTTTCTGAAATTGATGGAGAGCCATCTTTCTTAGTGATGAGGACAATCGGACTGCGCCACTCTGAGTTTAAAGGCTAGATCCCTCTCTCTGTTGTTCTTCAGTTCAGCCCCTGAGGACCCTGGTTAGCTGTTACACATGCACAGATTAGTAACCGTGGGAACTCTAGAGCTGGCTGTAACTTGTTGTTTTCCATGTAATAACTCTTAATTGCATCAGAAACACATGTGGGAGCAAACCAAATATATCAAAAAGCGAGTTTCTGTTTCCAAACAGATTTCTTGTCTTTGCTATAATGTTCAAATTTTATCAGTGGAAACGACTCTGTTGGGAGGCTTTCTGAATACAGGAGGCCAGTAGTCTCCCCCTTGCTTTACTCTGCAGAAAGATGTGCTGAAAATGAATAAATGCGCTTATTATTTCAGATTTTCCACCCGACCACAAACATTAGCAGTCAGTGTCACCGTGAAAATTAGTAATGAATTCATAATTTTGACACTGATGGCAGTTTTGCTGAGCCAGTATTTGCATGCTGGGTAATTGCCCTGAACAATAGACAAAAACAAACAAAATATTCACATCTGACCCTGAAATTCAATCAAAACAAACTGATCTGGAATATCTTCCAAACCACTGAGGCGAGGATTGCACCGAAACATGTCTGTTATTTCCGCTTTCATCAGCTTCCATGGCGATGTTAGAAACACGCCACACATATCAGTCATCAAGAAACATCAGGTATGGCAGTGGCACTGAACTCAGCATGCGAGCATTTCTTTCTTTTGATTTATTTCATTTGTACAGAGTCACACAGCTGATGTAGCCGATGCCGTGCCAGTAGTCTTTAGCCAAAGCTAATGGTCAACTCTTGTCCCTGGTTGGGCCTTTCTAGACCACATCTAAATGCAATGACGCATTACGAAGCCTAAATCAGACTCACATATTCCCACATTGTGTGACGCAGCAAGAAAGATGTAGAAAAAACGTTTGTTTCCAAGCAGCGAAGCCTCAGTTGTACACTGGTGGAATGGTTTGAGGGTGAGGTACATTGCTGAGGTAAGTCTGTACTACAGGAACACTAAGTTACTGCATTTTTCGAAAGGAACCTTTTTGGAAAGTAATTGAATTCTGGATGAATTAGTCATGGAGGAAACACCATCAGAGTTTTACCGTCAGAGAGATAGTGGATGCTTAAGTCAAAGAAAAACAAAGAATGAGAGGCAGGTGACAGAACCTTCTTTAAAGTGGAACTATTATGTGCATTTCAGGCTAAATTATTATTTCTGAGACCAGAAGGGCTGGGATTGATGGAGTTATTGTCACAAATGGCTTTATTTACTTCAGACCGACCCTCTCTGTAGGCTGTCAGATCAGCCTGCGGGCAAAACGAGTGGATTGAGACTCTTCCGCATTAAGCCCCGCCTCCCACCAGATATAAGTTGCCACTGATTGGTCAGCTGCCACTGCACTACATCGGGAGCGCGCACCGCACCTGCTTTCGCCGTCATTGTAACATCTCATAAACAGAAGGATTAGGCTCATATGAACTCAATAAAAAAAACAAACTACAATGTCAACACATAGCATACAGCCCTACATGTTGGAACCTGAATCAGAGCCTGAAAACGAAGTGGAAAACAGCAACCCACAGCAACGAATGCAGCAGGATGTCTCTCTTTGGTAAACTCACCAGCCATCGTTGGAAATAACTTTATCCCACGTTTTCCACCCGCCTGATGTATTTGTACATGCCCTTGTTAACCAGTAGAAGGTAACCAATCACCCAACCTTATCCCCCGGGACGTCTACTTGATTTCCAAGTAGAAAAAAACTCTCTAAAATGACGCGTTTTTCGTCGCCATGGAAACCGAACAGAGAGAGTGCTGGAACACAAACTCAAACTCAAACATGCGTTTCGGTGATAAACAGTGTCGTTCACATGTCTGATGAGGTTTCAACACTGTAACACTGTAGAAAGCTCAGAAAACTCCAAATACCACCATAGCACCCCTTTAGAGGATGGAGCGCTACGAGATGCTTGACGGCATTGGCTTTCATCGGCAGCGTTTTTAAGGGAACATTTTCCTTCTTTCTCCCAGATTTCATATTTCCTGTGACACTTCATATCCATTCATTTCTTAGATATCTTCTTGATATCTTTTTGTTTTTTACTCCGTTATGTCCCTGATCATATCTTTGACAGTTAGACAGCTGCATTGAATCTTCCTCTTCTCACTAGTTAATAGCAATGTGCCAAAAAGTAATATGATAGCAATACACTCACATCCTTTTTATGACTGCTGATAAGCTGGGAGTTTGTACTTTCATTAACCCCTAAGTAGCTGTGTTTAAAAATGTCCTGCGTCAGCATTTCAGGGAAATCATGAAAGCTTGAACAGAGCTTTGAGCTCATTCCTTGTATTTGTGAGAAGCATCATGACATCCTTACTATAAGTAAACATGGCCAATATTTTACGCAGCTTGTTTTTTTCTGGTTTGTTTTCTACAAAACAAGTATGATGGAGCTGTGAGTTGTAGAAAGAGATCACAAAGAGAAAGAATTGGTTTGAAAGTCAAATAGAAGAGCTATAAGAGACAAGAATATCCGGCTCAGTTTACGGGAGGCCTTAGCTGAACACCTTTTGTGCTCACTTTAATATTTGCAGTTCTGTGGGGAACACATTGCTTTGAATTTCTTAATGAACGTGCTCGGCACATCATTTCATCAAGACAGGTCAGAACAGCAGCTACTGTTCTACCCCCAGAGTACAACACAGTGCCGCCATGATTTATCTTGACCAAGCCAAGACGACTAGCTTGTTAAACTTCCACAGCTTGATGGCATTATGATAGAGTAAAGTCTGGGAAGGATGTCATCTCCACTCTGCTCTGACACGTTAAAAATAACAACACACGTGTCTGGATGTTGTTTGACATGCTCAGCTTAGTAATTGGATGGATTCTGTACATCCTCACTCCAGTTTGTTTGGATTGACAGACACAGTTGCATAAAATACCAATCACACACACGAGGGCTGTGTGCTTTAAGTGCTTCCAAATTTCTACAACAGTGTAGTTGCAAGTATCTCAACTGGCCACATGGCGACTTGGCTGTATGGTAGGAAGGGAAGGCAGAGGATTCTACCAGAACAGCTCTGCGCATGCTGGACAGTTAAGGTCATCAGTGTTGTGCATCTCCTCTCTCTCGAATTCTTTCAACACAGATTTCTTCAGTTTGTTTTGTTTGGATTGATTGGTTGCCATGCATCTTGAGCACATTGATTTCTCTTAGTTGGAAGGATGGAGAAGCGATGGTGATTGTCATTTCCTGACTGTTAAAACCAAAGAAGTTTCTCTCTCTCTCTCTCTCTTTTTTTCCCTCTCTCTCTATGAGGTGTTTTCTTTCTCTTTCCCTTTGTTTTTATGTCTCTCTTCTATCTTCTCTGGTCGGGTCCAGCAGTAGAAACTCTGTACTACAATCATACAAAATAAATAAAGATATAACATGAGAAACCCGAAAATCAAGGGGATCATCATACCAGTAATGCTCCCCTTGCTCAGCAGCACACAGCATCCAGACCATCATTCTGCATGCTTAAATGCTGGACAAGAAAAAACGAAGAAGTTTCGTGCCAGTGCTGCAGACTTGGACCAAAAAAATGGAAGACAGATTAAAAAGGCATTCCTGTAGCAGCGAGTAGCTTTTCGGAGGTGGCGCTGGTTGCAGGAAGCAAGCAGCCGTTACAATAGGCCATTGATGAGGAAAAAATGGCAACGTTGCCAATGTTGGCGGCTGGCCAGTTTCACATGCCGGCGAATGTCTTGAGGGTTATTGTGCCTTTTTTTCCCCCCCAATAAAGACTTTCTGATGCAGCTTTGTGGAAGATATGTGAAACAGCTTTGTGGTGGCTAAAATTCCTCGGGAAGTGCTCTTGTTGCTTACATAGTTAAGCAAGTCATGGTTAAGATCGTCATTTCTGCTGCAGCAAACAGGTGGATGAGAGGGACACAGTCACATTGAGGAGGTTTCAATTCAGTTTGATTCGACGCTGTTTTTAAAAAGCATTGGAACAGCATCATTAAAGGGAAAATTAGCACATCAGACAGCATACGCGATGCTAAAAGCATACAGAGAGGGATAAAATAAGAATACAACCAGCAGCTGTCAATGTCAGTGCTCAGTGCGTACGATAAATGTGCATCCAGTGCATTCATATTAGCTGTTACTACTTGAAAAGTCAGAATAAAAGCCACACTGCAACAATCTCTTTCTATTTTAGAATAAGCTCTGTAATAAATAGACTTTTTGCAGGTACCGTATTTTCCGGACTATAAGTTGCTTTTTTTTTTTTCTTTTTTCATAGGTTGGCTGTTCCTGCAACACATGCTCCAGAGTGACTTGTATTATTTCACAAACAGCCACAAGAGGGCACTGTAGACTTACGAACTTTGCTGTTTTCTTACAGTAACACAAGCAAAAAGAGTCGAACCTCATAAGTCAGCTGCTTCAGTAAGAAAACACAAACTGCTTTGTACAGAATGACATGTTACAATAAAAAACAAAACAAAAAAAAACTACAGTACTCACAAAAAATGCGACTTATATTCCAGAGCAACTTATACGTTTTTTTTCTACCTACTTATTAGGGCTGTGATGACATGCTTTTATTCCGATTAGATTCAATTCCGATTTTTTTTCTTTGGGTGCCAATTTGATTTAAATTACGATTCTCACAAATCTTCGATATTGCTGATTTTAGGAGATTAAAAACAAAAAAAATGTACAGAAATTTTTTTTTTTTTGCTCGTTATTGTTTTTTTCTAGATTTCAATTATGAAAGAACCCAGTAGCCAGACCATCATTCTGCTATCATGCCCAAGAAGACAAGTAAAAAGATCAATAAAAAAAAATGAAAATGACAAATTTCATAATGGATTATTTTTTTTAACAAAAAAATTTATTTCAAAATTGTGAAGAAAAAAACCCAGATATTAGATTTTTCGATTAGATTTTCCCACCGCTACTTATGATGCATTTTTGGCCTAGTGCCACTTATACTCCGGAGCAACCTATATCCTGAAAAATACTTTGTTTGGTATAAATAAGTTCTTTTAGAAGTTTCTAAAAGCTTTCTACCCTTTAATTCCCCCCTAATCACTTAGTAGCTATCTAAATACACGTATTATATATCATATTAATGGAAAACAGTATAGGCAATCAAAATAGACATTTAAATGAAAATAAAATAAAGATACACGCGCTGAGGCGTTGTAAGAGCTTATACACAACCAAGTAACTTCAAAACTTGCTCTTTTTTCCTTAAATTTACATTTGTTTGAGTGTCATAAAGTTGAAACAACGCAAGTCGAGAACTGCGCAACCCGACGAGCGCCTGTACTCAGAAATGAAGAGACTGCCTCCCATTGACATTTTTACATGCATTTTATTTTATGTTCAATGGAGGAGTAAAAAATGTGAAAATCACAGAACTTTTGCATTCTGATCACGCAGTATTACTTTACGTACAGCCATGGTAAACAATGATCAGGTTGGCATGACAACGACCAGTTGCAATGGCTGATCATCCCTGCTTTCAGACAGACACTATTCTGGTTCCGTTTCCGGTTCTAGTACTGATTCTGCCTACAGCTCCATTCTGCTGTCTTCGTTTCTATGAAACTGCACTGTTACGGCCCATGGCCTGTCATCTAGCTCATCATTTCAACCAGCATCACATGGGGGATCTGATACACCTGGCTTTCTTCCTGGAGCTGCCCTCAATTTTGTTCCTGGCAGCTGTGTTTTGGTTGAGCCTTGGTGCCACAGCTTGCCACTCCTTCACTGACTGCGAAGGACATTGACTGTTTGGTGTTTGAGTTGACGCTTTTGCGATTACCGCTGGGTTGGTGCCAGCTTTGGTTGATACTTCTGTTATCAGGTTAAGTTGGTTGTTTTCTGACCTTTGATGCGTTTCGGGACTAGTGGGTCCAAAAATAAAGCCTTCATTTGCACATTTTCGTGGTTTTCTTTTGTTAATGTTGCCACCCCCATTTACCCCTGGACAAACTCCATTGAGGGTCATAACAGCACTGTGTTCACACCAGTTTAACTGGAACCAAAGTGGGAGGACTTAACTTGGGGACTAATTACTGGAAGCAAAATGGTGGCTTGAATTATCTGCACTTTTTGTCCTCTGTTGACTTTTTGTTGTGTTCTATTAATCTGGAGAAACCCTCGCCTAAACAGGCACCTGATTATGTCATGTTGGTTGGAACAGAAGTGGGATTAGTCTGTTGCATAGCTGACAGCATCAACAGTCTTGTCCTGTTTATGCAGTACAGTAAGTCCCTGTGCTCGTAGAAATGCATAAAACACACCCCAACACACACACATTTTCACATAGGCTTGATGCAGTTTGGGTAAACACTTAAGTCTTACCTTAAATGGTGAATGTGCATCTCGCTTCATTGTGAATAATGGAAACTCTTTGTTTTCTTGTAGGACTGGTCCAAGATGAAAGCTCCCATCCCTCTTCTGATCTTACTTCATGCTCTTTTGGTCCATTGCCTAAAAGTGGTGTCCAAAAGAGGCTCAGGTAAGTTCCAGCTCCTTCCTGCTTAAACTTCTTTTCAACAAAATGGAGGAAAACATCTGTTTCTACCCCTCATGACATCTAATAAGCAGCTGTTACTCTACCTACGTTGACAGATGTAGATGTTACCTTGCTTGGATTCTCTACATTTGATTTAAGGGCTGGTTTTTGACCTAGAATGATGCTTTTCTCCACAAAATGAGGGTTATATTTGGAGACTCCCACTGTAGTGACTTAAAAAAAAACCAAAAAAAAAAAAAAAAGTTTTTCTGTTTATTCAGTTATTTAAATTGAGACAATGATTGTGATCCGTGCACATCAGATGCTATGGCAATCTGAAAATGTTAATGATGTGGTTGCACATCCTCTAAAGACACCAGAAAAATACTTTCTAAGAGGGGATGTATGCAAAGTAAAAGAATATCCACCCTGCGGTTTATTTTTTTCTGTTTTTCTATCAGCTGTTTGCGTTTTTACCCATGCATATTAGGCACAGGTGTAGAAATAGCCCAAGGCTCAGAAGGTTCTTCCCCCCCTCCTTTTTTCTTTCTATCAGAAGTCCCTACAGACTATCTCTTTGGATGCTTCATGAACCATTGCCTGGGGCAAGGATTTTAAACGTGTCCAGTGATAAATGAGCGCCTCATTCGAGCCGGACACCCATCCTTTGTTCCTTCTCTTTTAGATCGTACGGCTTTATTAGAAGCCAATCTGGTTTCAAGTTAGAGAAAAAAGGATATTCTGGTCAATGAAAACCAGTCTGAAATTGTGTTGCTTTTATTTTTATGGATCAGAAATGGGCAACAGCTTAGTGAGAATCCCAGTTACACTTAGCAGGTTTCTCTTAAACCATATTTTTCTTCCACAACCAGTTTTATGCACTTTGTTTAAATTAGGTTTAGTTTTATTGAGAAGCCCAAACTTACGCCAGCATAGCGTTCATGTGATGTGTCCGATAGCCGCTGCTGCATATACTTCTGGTTTTATTACTTTATTGCAAACTGCAAGGTTTATTTATCATCTTTATGTTTCTAGTTTTTGGGCAAACATTTCCATTTGACTTTATTGTAAATAGGAATATTCAAAGGCAAAGTAAAAGATCAAGTGAACACTAATCAAACAAATCACTGATACAGTGACACACACACTTTAATTTGATACACAATAAGCTACTCCAAAGTCTGTAAACATGGAATGTTTTCATTTGTACCGACAAACACGTGTACACTCATTAATAAAAATTAAATTACTTGATTAACGTCTTCGGGGATCCATGAATTTGCTGTCTCGCTTGCTCTGTCTTTTTGCTAGCATGCACCAACCCCTGCAAGCATTGCACGAAGCTGCATGTCCACAGCTATTATCTGTAGATTATTCAATTCAAACCACTTGTCTCTGAGTAATGCTTTGTCTGCATTTGTACGGGGGTGGAACGGTGCAAAAACACAAAATGCATATCTCCCATACTAATCCCCAGCAATGCATATGTAGGAGAATGTATCCATTTGTCCTTTGCTCTGGTTTCTCTTTGCTAGAATGCTGATATAGCTTGAATGGTTGGGCAAACAGAATAATTATGAATATTTCTGCTTAAAACAGCACATCACATCAGTCAAAGCCCATTCCTGGCTCTCCTCTCACTGTTGTAGAGTTTAACTCCGACATTACAGGAGTTATTTGTATAACTTTGTGCTAGTTCATCCTTTTGAATCATCTTTCAGCTGCCTGAGGTGCTGGTTTATTGAGGTCATTGTGTAACTGGTCGGTTCTGAAGCTTCCAGCATAACAAAGCTACCTTATGACCTTGGTCTTTCATTAGGCTTCCACTGACACAAAATAAACCTGATTTAATGCTGAACATCACTCTAGGAACACTCTGTTGGTCTGTGATGCAGATTGTACTGTGCGTCAGAAGGAAAATGTATCTCAAAATAGAAAAGCAGTTCAGTGGTTGCAGGGATTTTGAAATCCCCAGTTTATTTAGCATTAGTTTGTTTGTACATACCGTTGGCGTATCAGATCTGTGATTTGGACTGTTTCCATCCAATATTCTGCCTCAGAACTACATTAAACAGCTAATACCTTTCTCTTTAGACCAAATGTAAGGCTGTGTGTACAGTAAGTTGGTAATGAGATCTGAAAAGCTTGTAAAAAAGGATGAATTAACAATTTAAGTATTAAAATTTGAATAAAATGGCAGGATTGCGGGCTACTGCCTTCCTTTTTTTCATCTAATAATCTGCTCATCACTTAGTGGCTCCTCACATGAAGTCCTCCAATCTGTGCTTGTTAATCCCCGATCTTGCTTGCTGTTTTCGGTCATTTAAAAAGACTGCGCTCTCTAAAAACAGGCCGTAATGTTTTATTGTCTTGAATAGGTCCCTCTGTGTACCATATTGTACAATAAATGTTCGTAGGAGCTGTGCCATAAATCCCTAAAAGTGATTGTTTGGTTACTTGGTGCCAAGCTGAACGTACTGAGTCATCACCCACCTGTTTGTTTTTTCCTGTGATTTGAGACGGAAACACAGAACTCTTCAGACTCACTGAAGTCATAAGTATGCATTTATTCTTCTTTTTGCACCTCTGAACATAGATTACATTCAGAGGTTGGCGGGAGCAGCAGAAGTTGGAGAGAATTTCTTCTGACATTGCTGAATGCAGAGTAGACATTAACATGTGTTGCAGAAGCAGCTAAACCTGCTGGAAATGTCCTAAATATCGCTGGAAATGTCACACATCAGCACCTGGGCATCCTCTGACTCCGTTTAGCTGATTCAAGCCTTCTAGACACCTTTCGACAATTGGACCCAGGATAAAAGAGAACAGCATGTGTGTTTGTTTTCCAGTCCGACTGATTGGTTTAAGTTTACCTGCTGCAGTGCGGAGAGAACTTTCAGTTTTACATGCACTCTGCATTGCTGCTTAACAAAACTGTTAACACACGCCCCTCCAGTAAACACTTGTGACAGCTGTAGCTTCACAATGACATTCTTTGACACCCATTGAGACAAATTTAGCCTCTCCCCTCCCTTCTGCTGTACTGTCATTAGTCCCTATTTTTTTTGCCAGACATTGAGGAGTCTCCTGACAAACGATGCTTACCTCTCTGCAGCCTCCCAGTAATTCCAGCTATATTACTCACTGCACTCTGATACATCGTCCCGCTCATCCATATTCGTAGAACCAATCTCTAAGGTGAAATTGCCATTTCTTCTTCTTCTTTCTTTTGAATGGACAGTTTAAGTTTATCCTTAGCTGTAAATACAACACACCAACCCAGCAAGGCCTCGGCTTCCATCATTCATCTGTTTTCTTGTATTCATGCTGAACCAGTAGATCCACAACATCCTTTGCCCACCATTCTTTTCCCACTTCTACACTCCCCTTTTTGCAGAAAGAAGAACCAAGGACATCAAGACAGTCTAAATTTACAGCACTCGTACCCATTGCTGCAGCCAACTCTGGGAGAATGTCAACATTAATACATCAGTTGAAGTATAGCCCCCCCTCCCCACAACGTCATTAATGGGGCTACTCACAATTTGGCTAGTAATAAGACTCGTCCTAATTGGACAAGACAGTGACTCCTAACAGGGGACGTCAGTGCACAGCGCAAATTCAATTACAGCAGGCAACTTGACTTTCTAATTGATATTAAAGGTTGTTAAATGTAGCAGGAAACTGTCAGCAAGAATTTTGCAGAGGTGACCCACGCTACAGTCTACACAGCATCAGGTTCTGTACACCACCTGAGGTTGTCAGTGCCAACATCTGACGATATAAGGACTCAAAAGGAGGTTGAGAAGTTCTTTAAAAGCAAACTCATGAGGCTTTGTCCAGGACTACAAACTGGAATTTGAAATTCAAGTCTTCCTGTGCATCTCTGCACACATCGAGGAGCGGACGTGAGCACATACTCGCAGTTCATCTTCCCTCGGTCAATACCACATACCTGTCACAAACGCTGAGTGATTGCCTCCACCGCGCCACACGTTCACAGCAGGAGGAGATTGATCACACGCGTGGTATTAGAAATGAAATGGCTTGCCACATGGAGTTGTTTCCCCTCCTGCTGCCCAGAGAGTGAGGAGAAGCCACTCAACAAGTGATAGATATAGGCTTCTTTGAAGCTGGGGTTACTATGGAAGTGTTTTTTTTCCTTTTAGAGCGGAGACGCATTCCGCAACCCTCCATGTGAGATGGATGGCGATCAATCGCCTGATTGATGAAAAGATTTATCTTTCTGTGGCTTCTTTCCTGGTCTGTAGTAATGTTACAGCAGCACAACAGTTGAGAAGAATGTCAGAAAAAAGATGTGGAGAGTTGCATGTTGGAGAATATACGGCACTACTAGCACCACTGATGCTCATCGCTTGTCTTCTGCTGTCACCATTTCTGCTTGTTTTCCTCTGTAAGACAAGCTCACTTTTAAACCAGTGTGTGTGGAGAACGTGTCTGGGTTACTGAAAAATCTTCACAGTGGCGTTGCTTTGTGCTTTTCAGTTAAAATTTTTGGAACTTTTGGAAGTTTATTTAATGGGTTTTTATGTGAAGAAAGCTTAGGGCTTCATGGAAATGTATATAAAAATAGGAACTTTTGTTGGGAGAAGACGAAGTAAAGACGAAGCAATGGAAAGTTTGTAGCCATTGCTTCATTAAAGGTTCATAAATCACTTAGAGCTGTTTAGCTGCTATCTTGTGGCTATCATGGGGCGATAATAGCTTTAGCTGTTTTGTTGTTTTCAGACTTGTAGATGCTGAGCAAGACAATAACCCCCAGCTGCAGCCTGGAGAACGGGGCAGGGCTGGATATTGGGTGGAGTTGGATGTCAAACGGGCGTGGTTGGATGTTAAATGGGCGTGGTTAGATGGGCAATGGGGGTTAGGGTTAGCAATGGCCACCAACAAAATGTTGTGGGGGTTAGGGTTGGACATCCAGCCCTGCCTCATTCTCCAGTCTGCAGCCAAGACCCTCTCAAGCAAGACACCAACAAAAAGACACAAATTTGAGGTATTGCTTTTGCCTTACTTATTGGGACATTTTTAGCAATCTTCTTTGGGAATGCTGCATAGAACAGCCTCCTATGAAGGCTAAGCCACTAAAAGCGACCCGTTCAGCATTACCTTTCATCCTGTCTCTTCTCTGAACTTTCTCATGCCATTAAAGGTCAGTCGGATGTTGTCTCTCATCTCTTTTCTCTTTCTTTTCCTAACATCCATCAATGATTTGTTGCATTTCTTTGCTTAATCAGCCATGCTGCATCTCCAAAACACCAAGTGTGTTGATATCCAGTTACTGTTGTATTATACTTTGGTGCGGAGCAAAACAGAGATGAAACAGGAAGGTTATCTAGCAATGAACACTGGGTTGTGGCTTTTTTACCTCAACTGTAAGTGTCACAGTTCTATAAAAACGCCAAATAATTTCCAATAAGGATCTTAATCACAACCGTTTTCACCCACTGACACACAAACATATCATAGGTTTTAATGCTTTTCCAAGCTTGTATCCGTTTTGCTTGTAGACTCTTGTGTAAAACACCATAGCTTAAAATATCAAGGAAGTGTACTGATGAGTATTTGGCCACAATATTTCTTTAGACATCATATCTGGATATAGACCATCACATCACCAAACTTCATAGGTATGTAGTGTATAAACTTGCATCAGTGTCACACATTTTCACATGGGGCCATTTTTGGTTGGTTTTTTACCAGAGTGAATACAAGCAGTACATGGATGGATCAGGGATGTATGACATTTCTCTGTTACGTTCAGTCCCGTTGACTGAAAGAGCAGAAGAAGCCTTGAGCATGATTCGTTTAGGATTTACAGAAATCCAGATTTGAGTAACAGGGTGGAATTGTGGGTGGAGTAAATACGATAAGACAACTGTCAATCAAACAAATATACCCCCAAGCATATCTATTTAGACTAATCTGTAACTGGGATGTAATAAATATAAAACTTGCCGGCTACTCAGCATCATGAGGAAGGTTTCCATCCTCCACATGGGATTTAATTTAGCTTTTAAACTTTTTTTTTTTAAAAAAGCCCCACCACCTAGTCAATACTGTTTATTTATTATCTACACATGAGCAGTCTTTAAACACTTCCCTACCTCCTCAGAAGAAAGTAAAGATGCATTTGGCCTCTGCAAAAGAATAAGAAACCTGTGGAAGATGAGATATTTGATTTTAAGTAACTCTTCTTAGTTATCAGAAAGAAAGTTGAAGTGTAAAAACCAAACCTGAATTTTCACAATATGCACATTTTACATATTTATCTGGTCATTGTTGTGGAATCTCAACTCTCTTCAGGCATTCAACATCAAATTTGATATTGTGAGAAATAATATGCCCATTCCAGTCTCCTTTAGCAAATTATGCAGCCCACTATAGCAGCAGGGGCGTTTGGTAGCAATTTGAGAGATTATATGTGTGGATGATAATGAGCTTTAGTCCAAAAGAGGATTTAAACACAGAGAAGGCTAGCCGCCACTTAATTCAAGAAAATCTGGCTGCCAGGTTTGGGGGAAGAAAGCTTGGGGGTAAAAGCAAAAAAGTCCCCAAAGAGCAGAAAAAGAGAACTGAAAGCGAAAGAAAAGTAAATAACATTTGTTATCAGGTTAAAGCAGTTTTGACATGAGCAGCAATGGTCTCGGAAATAATTTAATTCCCCTTGACCGCCTTGCTCTCGCAAAGCTTAGCCACCGGGGGAAATAAAGCTGTAGTCTCTTGGTGATATGCAAATCGCCTGAAGGGTGAGATGGGACTCTACCCAAAAATATCACACACTGAACTTGGACTCTGCTCACGGTGATTAATCCATGCGGGTACACCTCTGCATTGTGCACGGACTTGCACTTGTTTGTCCATGTAGTAGAGTTTAGAGGTTAGCAGAGTTTGGGGGTTTTGATTTGATCTCCTGCCTTCGTCATAACTGAGGCGACAGTTTGCCTGCCATCATCTCTGATCTTCTTCTTCCATCATTCAGCCTGTATTTTTCCCCACCGTCTCTCCTCTACCCCCACTGCATAATTATTTAGTTTCTGGTGACTTTCTCTATTCCTATAAGCATTTTTCTCCACAATTCAGACCAAACGGCCATTTTACCAGTAGCCTGATCTGTTGTTCTTAAACTCTTCACGATGATTCTTCTTTTCAGATCAAGTATTACAATGGCACAAAACTCTATTCTTTGGTAGAATTACACACCTGCGTCATCAGTTGGAGTGGAGCGGGATTGGGCTAAATGACAGTTCACTACACGGCGTGATAGATGGCTTCGCTCGTCTTCAACAGACCAAGTATTGAATTGTTTTTTCATTTTGTATGAATCTTTGCTTATAAGGTTTCAATCTGTCTGACCTTCATCGGGTTTTTTGGCTTTGAACGTCATGTTTTTATACACATCATATAAAATATCATGTTTAGAACAAGGATAAGTTTCTAATCGCATTTATTCACTTTCTGAAACCGCTTAATCCGATGAAGAGTAGCGGGGAATCTGTAGCCTATTGCAGCAGTCTTTGGGCGAAAGGTATACCTTGGACTGGTCGCCAGAAGTTTATAATCGCATGCAAAGTCTAAAGCAACAGACCAGGTAAGATATTAGAAGATAGTAAGATTACAAAAAACCAAAACCACTCAAAACAGGACAGGCAGGCCTGAAGTTCGAACCACAGACACAGGTGGATAAAGGAGACGATATGTTCATATGACTGGGTGTCAGAATGGTTGTATGGAAGCAGGACTAAACACAGGAAGAAGACACAGGAGGCAGGCAGCCAAGGCCGGATTATCCCGGTGGGCATCGTGGGAACAGGCCCAGGGGCCCATGCCCACTTGCTGTGTTGCTATTGGTACCACTGGCTGAGAGATGGTAGAAATGTTGTTTCACAGTGTTTTCACAATGGCTACATTTACATGATGTTTTTTTAATTTGGAATTAATAAATTGGAATTAAATAATTCAGAATTAACGTATTCTCCTATGAGTTTACATGAAAATAATAATTCAGAATGAATTTTTACATGAAACACTTCTTAATTCCTCTTTAGAGCGGCGGGTTGGGAAGGGTTCTGATTGGACAGAGGGTGCACGTGACGTATGACGTATACCGGAAATAATCAAAGTCGGCTCCCTACTTCTCGTCTTTTCAGTCATAACTTGTAAAAACTACATAATAAGTTCCAGTTTCACCGCTATTTTTATTATAAATGTGAAGTAGCAGCTCAACACCAGCATATTACTTTACTTTCTGCAGCAACTGAGAAGGAGAAGAAAGATAGACCACCGAACACGGGAGGCAAAACAAGGCGCGTCATCGGGACAGGACAAGGTAACGAGCATGCTCAGAACGACCGGAATTAACTCAGAGCGGAATGAAGGTTCACATGACACAGGAATTAAATAGATCTGGATTAAAATGCGAATAAACCAGACACTTACATCGGAATTAAGTTTCATTCCAAATAGAAATTAACATTAGGAATTATTTTTCATCAGTTTAAACCGGAATTAACTATTTATTCAGAATTAAACAGGAGTTAAAACTCCCATGTAAACGTACGGATTGTTGCGGTGGGGAAGGGGGCCCCTGGAACACTCTGGGCCCTCTGAGCCCAGGGACTTTTAATCCGGCCCTGCAGGCAGCTGAAGGAATTAATGGTTTAATGAGGAAAATCAAGACAATCCTCAGATAGGATGACGAGAAATGGTCACTCAGCTGTGGAACCAGAACTGAGACTGAGATTCAGACGAGGTGAACAAGGATGACACGGTGGGAAACGAGGAGCTTCTTAATGGTGAATGAACGCAAAAGATGTGATACAAAAGAAAAGAAATCCACAAGAACTCAGTCAAAACTCAAACTGCCGTTAGTTAAACTCAGAAAAGGTTCGTTTGACTAATCATGACACAACTGCTATTAAAAGGGAGAAATACCTGCTCAAACACTAATTACTTCATTTTTCAGGCCAGGTTTTTATAAAAACACGATATTCTAAATAAGATCAGCTGTATATGGAAATGTTGACATTCATTCATCGTGCACTGTGTAAAAGTTAATCCTTCCTTATCCTGAGCTGATGTTTGCTTGTGCTTCCCTCCTTCATCCACTCCAAAGGCATCTAGATGACATGATACTGTTTTTCCACAGAGAGTAACTTTACTTGATCTCTAAAATGACATTGCCATGGCAACCCATTCTTGTATTCAGAACCTGTCAGCCTCAAACATTGTTTGGTTTTCCGTCACAAATTCAAGTTATTTCAGTGCTGCAATCAAACACACAAACAAAAGGATTTGAAATACAATCAAGATTTAACAATATTAAAATGTCGGCAGCACTTTAAGCTGGATATTTGAGTTCTGAAAGTGTTCGTAACCCTCTGAGCCGCCTGAGTTGTTGCAGCTTTCCTCGGTGTCTGCTGCTTCTTGACTGGTCAGACCAGATCAAACGTGCAACTTTGCTTGTTTCTGCACAGAAAAAGCTTTAGTTTTTACTCTGCTGGAGACTAAAGAAGCATTTCACTCTTTGTTCACAGAGATGAGACAAAAGAAGTGAACAACAGATCCAAATATTCTCATGTTACTTGTATAATAATACAGCAAAGTATTCTGTCTAATCGTTTTTGGTTCGGATCAGTTAAACTCTGTAAAGTTTGTCCTTTTCCTGCCTTCAGTGTGAAAAAAGTGAAAGTAACCTGCATGAGTTGGGATTATTTAGAGGCTGTGGTGGCTTTAGAGGTGAAGGATTGAGGAAGTCAACGTGGCGTTTGATGAGGCTGTCAGGCTCGGCGGCGTCAGCCAGGCGCTCAGCGTGTGGCCTTTTTCAATGCTTCTTTATTGGAAAGTTTCAACACATCCTCTAACTGTGTTGATTCCCTGTTCACCCCCCTCCATCGCTAAGTGACAGCAAAGAATAAGAAAACACTACTCTCTTGTTCCTTTTTATACATTTTCTTTTACTCTAATTTCCCCCCTTTTTGTTTTTTCCGAAGCCCAACTCGGCTCAGTCAAAGCAGCGTCAACCTATTTCTGCAACAGACACAGTGAATCCTTGCAGGTCTCCGGGGACTCCTGCCAAGTTTGGGGCTTTTCAGTTCTCCCCTTTTTTCATTGGAGGGGAGAAAGGATGTAAGCTCACAAGGCGAGGAGCATGCCTTTGTTGGATGCAGGAGACTGACGCACTGCAGGAGTTTTGGAAACAAACCAGGTTGACTCTGTTCTTCAGGCCTCGGCTGCTGCTTTTCTTTCTGCTCTGCAGACACAAACAGGTCCCATTCAAACCCCGCTGCTTTGCATTTCTCTTATAATTAGCGGGGAATTACCTGGTTTTCTGCCCAAACGGAAACTATTTCATTTCATCCTTGGAAAAGTCGCGTTTGTTTGCGACGTTTTCGTTTCGACGCGTCACCTTTTTCCTCTGCTCGACTATTCCCCATAAACACGGCTTGTAATTTCATTTGGCACGATTTACAATGAAGTTCCGTCACATATTTCTCTGTCACCTTTATTGCTTATGCTTGATGTGGCGCGTGGTTGAAATATTTAGTCTTATTTATGATCCTTCAGGGCCCAAAAAATGCTTGAAGACGGCAGCTGACTTCCCTGCAGTGCAATGATCAATAAATTTTACATATTAATTAAGTCTCTCTGTCATCTCCAAGGCCTCTCCAAGGCCTCCCCCCACCACCACCAAGCATAGAAGACGTGCTGCATTAGGAGTGTGTGTTTTGTTCAGCGGGTATGACGGCGTGAGGAAGACGTGGCAGCCATCATAATCTGTAATTTACAAGAAGTGTTTTTCATTTACGTCCTTTTCTTTTATACGACGTGGAGATGCAGAAAGTTCTCAGCTGTGGCTCAAACAGCCATGAAATGCTTTTACAGCCCCGCCGGCCTTCTGGAAGCATTACGTTCTATTAGCGTGTGGAACGTAAATAAAAGGGAACATGACGGATTTCATCCACTCAGTTTGTTCCTGATGGTTGGGCAGGAAAGAGGAATAAATGTAAAATAAAAAAAAGGGGGGAAAATAGTAAAGCAAAACCAGATTTAAAGAGCATCAAATCTTCTGCTCCCTGAGATGCACCTCGGACGTACATGTGGATCCTGCCAGGCAGCAACACACTCGACCTCCCAGTCCCAAAGGTTTCTGCAGCATCAGAACTTTTACCAAACGGTCTCTCTCCCTGACACAGGATTAAAACTCCTCCTCTCCACAACCTCTGCTTGCTTTGAGACATGTGATCTTGCTAAAGGGCAATGCGACCGGTTCAGGTCTGATAGAAGCCCCCCCCTCAACCCGTCCATCATCGGACATCAGAACCACTGAAAGTAGATTTTTGTGTAAAAATCCAACTTTCAGACGGATAATTAAGTGGAATAGTTGAAGAGTTGCCCTCGGAGCGGGTGTAATGAGGCTCGTAGCTTCAATGTGAAGTCGGCTCGCTGCTACAGTTTCCTTCATTCTCCGAGCCTAATGAGTGGTGGAGAGGCTATTGTCTTCATCAGCCCATCACAAGGTGGAAGAAAAATGATCAAATCGCCTGATGAATGATTAACATCTCCGAACAAGAACTTTTCTCCACCTGCAAAGGCAATTAATTAGAAAGCGACGATAATTCATAGGCTGTTATTAAATGGCGGAGTTTGCTTTCAAGTTGCAGCCTGTTAGTCTGGTTTATTGAAGAGACATCTGGCCAAACATCTGGGGAAGAACCAAACAAAGCGGAGCGGTTTATGCTAATTCTATTTTTGCGTTTTGACAAGTCATCTGTCCCAGTTCCGTGTGAGTTGCACTCCGATGCAGAGAAAAAAAGTATCCAAATCCAATTCCAACACCTTTCATTTGCTCCACATTGAAATTCAAATGTGGCCTGATTATAATGTTTAATGTGGATGCCACCCTCAGCGATTTTAAAAAGCATGCTGTATAGGAATGAAAAGAAGCTCTTTTTCCCACTCTTCGCATGCTCTCTAAGGCTCTCTGTTGTGTTTTTTTTCTTGTGCACCAAGTGCCTGGTCTTAAAAAACACAAGGACAGCTCAGGATTATGGTTCTGTGTACGTCTTTCATTGCCTTTAAAATGCAAATAAAAGATTAGCTTTGAAAAGAAAGTGTTTGGCTCGGGAGGCAGTGGTAACCATTCACACATTTCTTCTTTTAAATTTCCCCTCATTTCTCAAGATCAGGCTTCATCCCTTCGCCAGGACCCAGAGAGCCGTGCAGGACAGAGGCAGTCCGAGCACCAACACTCACAGCTACGGTGGTTTCAGTAACGTGACTCAGTATTACTAATTCAAGTTAAAGGCGATGACGCCGTCTGCACGGCTCAGGAACATCAAAATAAGAAAAAACATCTCTGCAGTTTATAGCAAAAAAAAACCAAAAAAAACAAATGCAGCTGGATAAATGACTTAGTCATTACGCTGTCACAAAACCGTTCCAAACAGGAAGCAATTTTTCTTCAATATGTAGTGTCGCGGGGCGGAGGAAGGATTAGAAAACATTTTTTTTTATCAACAAGCCGTGATTCCACCATTAAAACCACACAAAACACATGCAATGTCCTCATCTATGCTTCAATTATTTCTCTTTGTCCCCTTATGGCCTGGTTTAGGTGTGTGGGCTACCTCTGCACTTCAGCTCAGATACATCAGAACCCTTTACAAATAAATCCCAGTTCATCTGCATCCCGGGGAAGTGGGACGGTATTCACCTCATGCATGATAAAGATCAGGTGATTCCCATCATTTGCTGTCAGAGTGACACCTGATAAATGCAAGTGCAACCCTGATTTTGGCAAACGGCACACTAAGTTTTATTTTAACCTTTCCAAATGGGAAGTCCACCACTTGGACTTTGGAAACAGATGGTGCTAAATTTGGGAGACTTCTCCTGAACTGTGTGTCCTAACTTCGTTCTGCTCCATTATATTATAAATGGTTTCTGCAGAAGATGATCATAAACTTGCACCATGGTTTGATCGAGCTTTAGAGCTACAGCTGCATCATTGTGCTTTTCTTTCTTTCTAGGCTTTTAACTTTTTCATTTCTGCAATGTGGCCATCGTCATTTGTTCCCCACCAGGAACCCAGATCCTAATATTTACTCGTCTACTCCAACAATATTCAAAAAGACTTTGTGGTTGTGGAAACCAACTCATTTCATGGTGGGTGGGCAGTGTTCAAGTCCTCAGAAGGATCGATAGGATTCAAGGTTTTGTTTGGAACATGTCGTTCCACCAGAATATGCAGAGTTCATATGAACCTGACCAGGTTAGACTACTAGCGTGTGATGTGGAGGACCCCAGGGATCTTTTCTAGGCCCACCTTCTATAAATTTTTCTTTGCCATTGTAGATCAAAAACTACTTTAATATCATGTACCGTCGTATTAATTCAGAGTATGTCAACTTCTAGTGCTTGTTTTAGGACATATGTATGTTTGCATCCATCCGCTCTTTCCATTAGGCGATGTTTGTTCTCGACGAATTTATCTTGAATTTCGAATCTTAAGATCTGCAAAGAGAATTTCTAATCACGACCACTGACAAGGTGACTCCTGCCAATTGGCTAAAAATGTTCCATGCTTATTAGAACATGGTACATGAACCTCAGCATCACATACGAAGTGTGTAAAACCACGTTTGAACATTGTGAGACAGCGAAGTGCAGATTATCCAATCAAACCTTCATGCAAGCCGTGTAGAATTGATCCGAGCGCACTCACTCGGGGGTTAATAACCCAGTGGGCATTCATGGAGTCTCCACTTGCTCCCAGGAGCGTTAAGGATTATTGACTGCTGGGTAAAGAAAATGGAGAAATCTGCAGAATAGAGAATTGCCACATAATTGGATTAAACTAACAATTTACTGAGTTGAATGAGCACTGTAATCAGAACAATGAAGCACCCAAACATCCTGGACTCTCTCCACTAAAGAACCAGCTGGGTCCAAGCTGAAAGATTCCTCTGATAAAGGTTATTTAAAAATAAAGACATCATCTTGTCATTCCTTTTGTTTGGTCTGTCAATGAACCCAACCGTCGCCGGTCTGTGTGTTTGGCGAGCCGGTGAAATGGCCGTGTCTTCCATGTTCCTTGACCTCTTTCCAGCCTACAGAATGGAGTCAGCGTGTGCCTGAGCAGCCTAATTGGGTTGACAGTGCAGAGTCTTGCTGCTTGCACACATGCATGACATCCAGACTTCTGACAGAGCCGCCTGCCTCTGCACTTCTTTGACGGTCAGAGACAATAGCACTTGAGCGAAGGTTGAACCACGGACACCTTCGACGCCGTCGATTTCATCAAACCACATTTGAGCGTTTTGCGTATTTGTTGTTGAGTTGTGAGGACTTACACACAAAATCATCAGCGGATAAAATGTGGCTCAGAGTTAATGAATAGATTTTAATGGTCACTCTAGGAATGTGTGTGTTAATTTTCTGTCAGAGCGCATGTGTGTGCCCGGTTTTAATGAAGCTGAATGAATTGTGCACGGGGTTGCTGGTGCGTGCAGCGTGATTATGTTGAATATGTTGTCTCTGTTGTGTGGTGCCAGCAGTTTAAACACAGGCTGTGTAGGTGGAGAGGTGGTGGGAAAGCGAGGAAGGGAGAAGCAGAGTGGAAAGTACGCGAGGCTGGGCTTCATGAATTCATTTTCCCTTCCCTCCTGTGTCACGGGGACCTCATCTGAACCCATTATGGTGGTAACAAGGTGACAGCGAGTGGTCTTGCTTCAGGTTTTGGCCCCTGGAGCTGTCTGGCTTCCTGTCCATGTTAATTAAGGTGGAGAGTGAAAGTGTGAGATTTGGGTGCAGTGTTGGACAAAAGCGTTTAACTAGACGGGCTGAATGAAGACAGAGTTCTCCTCTCTTTCCCTTAAACAAGTTTGCAGCACGATGATTCATGCTGAGGCCTTGATCCATCTCTGTAAAAGAGCTGCAAAGACACAGCAAACCATTATCTACACTTAGAATATCGTTCCAAGCTTTACAGTTGCATACCTCCAGATATAATGGCCGAACATTTCCAGCGTCTTCTTTCTGTGAGGGAAACATTGGTGAAGTTCACTGGGAGAGCATTTTTAGTGCAAAGTAAGTGGGCGATCGCGAGATGTCATCAATTCCAGTGCATGCCTGTTGCCACGGAAACAGAAGTGGAGAGGCTTTTCTCAAGGATCCTGTTAAACATTTAGAATGTGCAGCCTGAGAAAAGCCGAGGCGAGTGGCGATGTACGGCGGAAGATTGTCCACCTTCTTCCTCCTTCAGACCATTAAAACTGTGATGTGTGTACATTTGCACATACTTAAAGGTACCATTTCTATTAATTTGAGGATTAAACAAATGGAAAGCACTGCTTGCAAACCTTTCATTTAGCAAAAAGAGCAGCATTTTGTTTGCACGGCTGACCTTTCGAACGCTGCCCCTCTCATGCCGTTTTAAAAACCGGTCAAGCTGGCGGCTACTGATACTCGGATGTTTGTGTTTTCACACCAACTGCAAAACATCACCAAACTTGGTCATTATCTGCACAAGCGAGCCACGCTGATGCCAAGCTCAGCCCAAAAGCACAACAGCTGTGTGACACCTCCTGATGGAGGAGGCCCTCTCCTGAGGTAATCTCCCAGCAGACAGGCCCTAAATGGGAAAGGGCTCTTGCAGTAACGAGGTGGGCTCAGCAGATAGCAGCTCTGTGTAATTCCTGTTAATTACTGTCCTGGAGGAGATAAGACCTGGTTGGAGAGGCTAAGAGAAGCGATAAGGAGGATCAGGGATTCGCCTCAAGGATTTTCCACCCCTTGGGCAAAAACAGTCTGGTTGTCAAGAAATGGTCTGAAGTTGGAAGCTGCCCTGAAGTAGTTGCTGCTTTTTCACTTACGCTGCGGAAATAATTGGCACTGTGCTGATTTTTAAGGGCAATGTCGATGGCTGAAGTTGAGGTTTTATCTCATAAAACATCCAACATGCAGACGAGGCTTGACTGAAGGTATTTACTAATCGTATATATACTTAAGTAGTGTATAGCTCATGATGAAATCATGCAGTTATAAAGACTTTATCATGAATTGTTGTTGCTCATCATGAACTGATGATGATCTCAATGTTGATTCATGTGTTTACTTGTTCATTAATTGATCATCAATTAATGAACATTAGTTTCGTATTAATTCATCAATATGTTGACATATTTGCCAGTTTAAATAGAAACATATTTAATTCCCTTTTCATTTTTATTTATGCTAGACACACTCAAAGAAGTTCATTTGGGTGAAAATGGACATAAAAGTGCCTTGGGTGACTATTGATAAAGGTTTATTGTAGATTTTTTTGTTTGTTTTTTTGTTGTTACTAAAGCAGTCATGTATTTGATACAAAGCATTTCCTTAATATACCAGTGTCTTTATTACATGTACTGCATTAATACAGTGATATTAAAACTCTAATAATCACTGCGTTTTTACATCCATGTTTATCCAAATTAACGTCTTTGAGTGTCTCACATCAATAAAAATGAAAAGAAAATCAGTAGCAGTGAATTAAATATGTTGACATATTTGCCAGATTAAATAGAAACATATTGATGAATATACAGTAAATTAATGTTCATTAAATGTTATCAAATGAATCAACATTGAGCTCATCATTAGTTCATGATGAGCGACAGGAATTCATGATAAAGTCTTCATAAATGAATGAATTAGTTCGTTGTGAGTTAAATATTTAGTATATGATTTGTACCATTATTGTAAAGTGTTTCCACTAATTGTTCCATTAAAAAGTTTGGGTTATTTCATCAATAAAACTCTTAAGAAAATAAGGGAAATCTATTTAGAGGTTTAATATAGTTTAGAAGGAAACTTGCATTTAATACTTTCTACAGAAACCATTCAATCCCATCAAAGTGATTGTAAGTATACTTTCATCAGCCTGCTTCCCGTCTTTAGAGCCGTATCCTGGTGGCGCCCTCGCCTCCTGCACTCATCCATCCAGTAAAGATGGCCTCCCACCAAACACCTAAATGGGTTTTTTCCCTGGTGATGAACGCTGATGAAACGCTGACGTGCTGAAAGTTAGCTTTACCTGGCGGGAGCTAACCATGGAGGATAGAGCGCTAACAACACTCTGGAAAATCTTCACACACGTTTAGTTTCACTGAGATCATGGCTCACTCTGACATCTTTCTCTTCCAAAGAATAACAACCAATAACTGCTTCAACGCAGCGCCAGCTAAACTCCGTACACCTCAAAGTTCCAGCTCTGTTTGAGGATCTCCCGAGTCTAAAGCAAACAAGAAGTCAAATCAGCCCCCAGTTGCAGAGCTTTTCATTGTATTTCACTTGATTTGTTCAAACTCTGCATCATCCTGGGCTCCTCAGGGATTTAAAATGCAGCTTTTGCAGCACTAAGAACCTGTTTTAAATGCGCTACCATCGCATTAAAAGCCATTCTGGTTTGGGAGATTTGCTCTAACTGTTCATGCTATACCATAGCTTAGCAGTGATGTAGACTGAGGGAGAATAACTCTATAAATTAGACCCAACTTGATGGTTAGGAGCCCATAGTATAGAAATGCCATCTGTCAGAGAGACACAGTGGCGACGATGAGCTAATATCTTCATGTTGTCTTCATGTTCTAGGAAAGTTTGCATTGCATTGCAGGAGGAGTTTCCTGCAGGGCATCTGTTTTTGTCAACAGCTTGGTTGACCAGTTGTCTAAAGGTTAAAGGTAATAAAGTAATATAGTGAGTGATTGATGCTTAGTGAGCTCAGTTTAGCTTCGGAGGAGAGAATGATTGTTTTCTGTGGTCTGCCCAGCAACTAGGAGGAGTTAAGCATGGTTTATAATCGGGTGTTACTTCAGCATCTGGAGAGAGAGTTCTCTCTCCAAGCTCCAGCGCGTGCTTGTATTAGTTTATAATAAAATGTTCATTGTAAGAAGACAGTTGACTCTTAGATGTATTACAACTTCTCAAGACCAGAGTATTTTCCACCACAGCATCAAATATTCCAGTAAAACAAGAATACAAGGGGTTGAACTTTGCAAGGTACTTGAACAGAAGTATCACCCCAAACTGTTCAGGAGTGACATTGGTGTCTTAATATTTCAGCAGATTTGTTTCAGGACTTTGTAAAACCAGTTCTTGGGATATTTCACGGTGACGCAGCAGTCCGAGCTGAACTTGTTTCGCTTCGGCCACGCTGAGCTTTCACATCGAGGTGCGTAGCTGCGTGTCCTGCCGCACGCTGAGAACGGCATGGGGTGTTTGTACAAGCAGGAGACTCTTCAGATGCATATATTTATGTTCCCTGCTGAATTTTCAGAGGTCTTTTGGGATCAGTTTTTGCATTCTGAGACGTGACGTGAGCTTTGAAGAAACTTTTTTTTTTTTTTACTTGCCTGGATCCACAATCATCTTCTGATCCGAGCAAAGGAAGAATTATGGATAGTTATAGTTTATTTCATGATGGTTTACTATCATTAATGATGCAGAGCAGAGCTCAGACTGGACCAGTATCTTGGCATCGTGATGCTGACAGACTTGGGAGTCAAAGCAGCTCCAGGTATCTGCTCTCCTGTCACTCCTACATTAGTTTGGCTTCTGCATCCCAGCTGAAGCTTCAGTAACTGGACTATTAGCTGCTGCAGAAGCCCTGGAGTCTTGTCACCTACTCCCAGAAAGAGACCCTGCTGGGAACTTATTGCAATCATTATTTTTATACCATTGTATAGAGGTACAAGGCACACTTCTTACCATTAGTTACTATATAGATAAGAGCACAAGGTATGATGTAATCACCTTACTAATCCACTTTTCATCAAAACATTTGATTTAAAATTGAGAGATTTGGTAGATTATGCCCAAATTATGTTTGAAGCATCAAAAAACTCCCTTCCAGCCAATATTCAGAACCTCTTTAAAGACATAGATGCACACCATAAGTACAATTTAAGGATAAATTGTATGAAACCAAAGTAAGAACCAGTCTAAAGTCTGTGTGTGTCACTGTGATTGGAGTCAATATGTGGGACAATCAAGCAGAAGAAACAGTTTAAAAGGATGTTTAAGCCATAAAGAGGGATCAGGATGCAGTTAGCATCAGAGGGTGTACCGTATAGATGTATATAAACCAACTCAGTCTGTTGGTTTCCTTATATGGGCTGTGATAAATCGGCTTTCATTATGTTTTTATTTCCTGTCTTTAAAGCATCGTGAGATGACATTGCCATGATTTGACGCTATATAAATGAAGTTGAATTGAATTATATTACAGATGGGGGTTGGGTAGTGGTCGTAGAGGGCGTGGCCTGTGTGTGTGTGTGTGTTTGTCTCGTCTTGATGTTACTGTGTTGTGTGTGGATAAAAGTTGGTGTGGAAATATAAAAGCGTTGCTTCTTCTTCCACTCCATTTTCCAACCATCCATATCGACGTGTGTAGTTTACTCTTTGTTTTTGTGTAAAGTGTGCAGGTTTGAACAAAAATGAATGAAAGGATAATATATTTGAGGTGATTAATTGTGAAAAGACGAGTTTATTTGATCTGAATAATAACCCTACAACACTGTAAAGACGACACACAGTCGGTGTGTCTGAACCAACTGAAGGTCATGTTTATAGCCTTAAAGCTCTGAGTGGTTTTGCTCCCCGTGTTTGGGACAGTTTCTAACCAGACATGCTCCGGTGAAAACTCTGAAATGTTTTTCTCCTCCTCTTTCTGTTTTTTGCTCCTGAAATGAAGGAACCGCTTCCCTTTGGCGTTTCAGTGTAAAACGGCTCAAAACTCATTTTTTACTTTTTGGTTCCCAGTTGGATTCTTTTAAAATGTTTTCAAATGTTCAACTTTTTATTGAATTTTCATTTGTTTTATAGTTTTAATTAAATTTTATTGTTTTATTTTCGCTCATCTGCTTTAAATCTGCTTTATAAATAAACCTGAAGGTATTCTGGGACACTCATGCTATTAGATAATGAAAACATTTTCTGAAGCACCGTTTGGTTTTCCTTCTGAATTCCTGCTTTTGTCACATTAAATGTCAGTAACCTTTGAAGGCCACGTTTCTGTGGAGTTTTATGAATAATTTGTTAATGCTACACTTTAAAGTTGCACGATGAATTGACGTAAATGCTACTGAAGTGTGAAGCATCTATTGGTGGAGACATTTTGTTGGCTCTTGTGTTAAATATTTCATTTTCCCTTTTTAACTTTAAAATCTATTTTAAATCATTTCCTAACTTAAATGAACATTAATGAATGGTATAATCCAAAAGCACATTAAAAGTGTGCTGGACGACGTTTTCAGCAGAACTGTTGATGCCGCTGCAGATTCCCAACACGACTCCACGGATTTTCTTTTAAGAATAGTTCAAAGCAATTCTAAAGAAAAATAAAAAAAAAGGGACAAACATAATAAAATAAAGAACATGAGTCCTTTGGGATCCAATTCATTTCTTTGCCACATTCCAAGCCTCCATTAGCATGCGCTGGGGAGGAACCCTCTGAGTTGTCAGTCACCTCTGCTGTACCATGAAATCAGCCCAAATCCCAGTTGCTGTTTATCTTGTTTCTGCTGCAGCTGCGTCACCTCGCCAAACCTCTGACCTGATAACAAATGGGGGGGGTTTGTTTGAGCACAGAAACCAACAAGTAATGGGCGAAACAGCAGTATGAAAAATGGGAGGCTGATAAGACGGGGTGGCTCTTTGGGAGAATTGAACACTTCATGGAGAACTGGTATGGCTCCCCGGGGCTTCAAGTCCAGGGATGTAGGAGAAACGAGGCTAGTTGTCTAAATGCATTACTGTAATAAAACCTGGAACGGGAAGTGGTGCTGTGTATCTGCCTACTGACCTTGTTAGTATTAACTTCCTGTATCGCTCTCTGGGGTGTGCCTTCTGGTGGCCTGCCTGGAAACTCCTCATTTCTTACCTTTTTAGAAGTAAAATAAATCAGCAGTCCTCTTCATTCTGCAGCTCATCATTAGCAGCTGAAGCACTTTTTATCCAGCGATACCAGGAGACTAATTACATCTGTGTCACCACGAAGGTTTGGCTTCAACCTTCTCGTGTCATCAAGCCGTCGCTGCTGGAAAGAACAAACATCTGTAAGGTAGTTATTCAAATCATAAGCCAACCAATCAAAACTATATTAAAAGGAGATACTTTCACCACTACAGACTAAACATAAAGATCTCAATGTGCTTCATTGTCGGTGATGAAAACACAGATGGATTCTCATTTCTATCAAAAATGGTTTCTTATCCCATCAAACACTAATTAAACTGGATAAATCAGCACACAGTCCCTCTAATAAAGATATTCTGCAGCGCATGAGATCATTTAACTCTCTCATTGAATTAAATGGGACGACACGGCATGCTTAACCCTCTGGGGACCAAGGGTATTTTAGAGAAATAAAGCTGACTTCTTTTTAGTTTAAATGCTAATAAACACCACCTTTCAATGCCCCATAATGTCCTATACTTTGTTTTTTAATATTTTGAATTGAAATATAAACTGCTATGTAAATGAGGATCCTTTGCTTGATAAAAAGAGTATTATCATTTTGAACTATGACTAAAGGTACTGAAGCTGCACAGACTCTGTTACCAAGTTATACATCTGTTACGACGCCGTTGTGTCGTTTATGTTGAAATAAACTACTTGAGTAATGCAAATATTTGTTTGAGCAACTACGCATGGTATGCGTACGTAAAAGCTGTTGTTTTCATCATTTATCGGCCTTGTAAATACAGAAGGCAGCTATCCGACTGCTAACCGATGCAGAGTGACACTGTTTGGAGGCGTTTCCTGAGGCATCGTCAGCTCTGATTGGACAAACACGTGTCATGCACCAAAGACAAGGACTCTGATTGGACAAACACGTGTCATGCACCAAAGACAAAGGCTCTGATTGGACAAACACGTGTCATGCACCAAAGACAAGGGCTCTGATTGGACAAACACGTGTCATGCACCAAAGACAAGGGCTCTGATTGGACAAACACGTGTCATGCACCAAAGACAAGGACTCTGATTGGACAAACACGTGTCATGCACCAAAGACAAGGACTCTGATTGGACAAACACGTGTCATGCACCAAAGACAAGGGCTCTGATTGGACAAACACGTGTCATGCACCAAAGACAAAGGCTCTGATTGGAACACCTATTTTGACACAACACTGTATCACCTATGAATGGGCTACAGTGATGCTGGAACTACCGTCTGAAAGTCCGGAGTCTCCCGATTAAGAGGGGGAAAAAAGAAAGTTTCTATCTTTTAGGGTTCGACAGCTATGTTCAGATAAATACAACATGGTCCCTGGCGTCGCCGACGATACCGGCGTCCCCAGAGTGTTAAGGACACAAGACGTGTTCCAGCACTCCGGACCAAAATGAAGCTGTTGGATCCATTTAATCTGAATCAGGTGTGTTGGTGCAGGGAAACAACTAGAACACATAGAGGACTGGAGTTTGACTCCCCTTCTTTAAAGCACAGAGGATAAACTGTTTGGTTTACCCACCCTGGGCTTCTGCATCCACATCCTTTACGTTTCTGTTTGCAGCTTCCTGTCGGCGCCACAGACCGCAGCTTAAATTACTTCATCATGTAATGCTGAAGAGACGGGATGGCTGCATTCTGAGGGTAAACGTGCAAACCAAGTACGGCTCAGTAACTTTGTCATCTGATGAAGCCATCCAGGCTCCACATGACCCAGTTTCCAAGAATACTATGATGAAGTGATAAAACTCAAACTGACATGTACTCACTGAAGTATTTAACTGTCTAAAATGTGCAGGGTAAACGGATTGCAGAAAGGGGGTTTGGTGTTGCAGCGTTTGGGGTCTTTTCACGCTTTGTGCGTATTTGTGAAGTCATCCTTCGCAGCAGACCCACAGCGAGGTATTCCACTGCACATGTTGGTACCTGACAAGAAGACTTCTATTCACACCAACGCATCAGGAATTAGTAATGCTGCAAGGCTTAACAAACCTCAGTCTTAGTTTATTATTCACATTGCTCTTTGCTTATTTTTATCCAACAAGTTTCAAGTTGCAGCACAACCATAAATCAGACCACAGGATGGATGAGATGTGGGCACAATGCATGCAGTTTATCTGGGCGCTTGCCACCAGAAAATGATTCCTTTTTGCTCTCAGTGGAGTCGCAGGCAGGCTGATATGAACCAGATATAAGAGGTAATGTGTTTCTGGAACTGTATGCAGCAAATGATATCAGCCTTAGAATTCATGTTCAAGGTTATTTTTACAGACGTTTCACAGAAACCTGGAAACTATTAGTCAACATATTCAGTTAGTTTCTGTCAGAACTAGGATGTACCAATACCGATATCAGTATCGGCTCAATACCAAGCGTGTACTCGTACTTGGTATTAATAAAAGTGTACCGATACCACACTAGTCAAGCCAGCGCAGATGTGTGTGATGACACGCTTCAGACGTGTTTTAAAAGAAATAAATGCCTTGAATGTTAAAATGTGACATTTTTTGTTCCACTAAAAGTCAGATCTTTGTTTTAAAACCACACATTTATAGTTGTATTTAGGTAAAATGTGTCAAATCAGAATAAAACCTGTTGAAATAGTTAGATCTGTAATGTTATATTTGTATTGGTGAGGAAACTTCAGAAAGGATGGGTCATTTATTACAACCTGATGAAATCTTACACAGTTATAACAGCAATAATAACCAGAGTCACAGTAATGTTCACATAAACACATCTGGTATCGACAGATATTCACATTTCAGATATCGGTATCGGATTGGAACAACCAAAAAATGGATTGCTGCATCTCTAATTAGAACATCTGTAATAATCTGTGACGGGACTGAAGCATGAGTGCATTCACATCAGGATAGTCCGCTAGACTCTGTCCGATTGGGGACATGGTCCAGCTGTAAGGGGGGGGGGGGATCGTGTTCACGCTGTACTTTGGTCAAACCAAACCATTAGAATAAAATATCCCCATTCCCACCAGAGGTGGCGTTGCACTGGTATTTAGCTAAAGAGAGAACAAGAAGACGTGAAGAAGAAAACTATGGCTGTTTGGGGTTTTTATTGTGTCTTATGCAAGTATCCTGCAGAAATCCACTGCAACAATGGACGCAGTGTGAACACCAGACGAGGCAGAGGACCCTTAACGCCATCGCTATGGATTTACCCACAATGCAATGCTACGCCTAATGCAGGAAGGGACTTTTTGCTGTCCGCTTCCTGTATTTGGTCCACTTAAAACGGACCAAGACCTGTGTTTGTACACAGACCGGGTCGGCTTCTTTGATCCAATTTAAAATGGCGCGTTCACATTTCCCCAAACGAAGCGAACTTTCCGAACAAACGGACTCGGACCCAGAAAGCCGGATGTGGACGCGTCCTTACAGTGACAAGAAAATATTCCAAACCTGCATCAATGAAATCCGAAGTATTTCCTCGAGTTTCCAGCTTTCCACTCCTTCAGTTTACGAGTGAATAAACTGCGAAAAAAGATTTGTTGCAGCTAAAAAGAAGGAAATGAAGCAAAATAATGAAGCTAATCTGAACTTCTGCTACCTGCAGGTCCCCCTCCATCACCTTCCGTTTGTCAAAATGTCCTTTTAGGTGCGCATGTGGAAGAATGTCACTGTGTATATCCTTCGTAGGAGAGCTTGTCTCAGAGCTTCCATGTTCTGTTTTTAAACGACTGCTGTGTCGCCTTAACTAAGTGTCAGGTAGCAGGGACCTTATAGAAACCTACACGGTGGGGAACTCTCAGGAGGATTCCCAAAACACAATGCATCTGTAGTATTTATAATTAGTCTGCTCTGCGGTACCTTACTCAGCTCAAACTCCAGCTCTGAAGGAACTACAGCACGTCTCCGTCAGCCGCGTTTGCATCACAGTGGACACGCGACCGAGCTACAGCGGCAACGTTCAGATTCCCGGGACGACGTCTCCTCCTATGCAAATCAGCATGTTTGCGTCTGTGCTGCGCAAATACAGGGCAATGAAATAATGCAGAGAAAGACGGGTTGTTAACTCTGTGGCTCCCTCGCCCCACAGAGCTCTGAATTATTTATGAAAGTGCTGACAGAAGAGGAGCAGGTTCAACAAGGCGCGTTCCTCTGGGGGGCAACGGCAGCCAGCAGTCAGGTGGAGCTCGGTTTGTCTTGCGGACCCTGGATTTTAATGATGGTCCACTGGTCTCGTTATGCGAGCAGCTTTTCTCCTGTGTCAGCTGAAAAGTGGTCGTATGCGATTCTGTAATCTCTGCTGTATGTCTGCACCCCAAAGTTTGTTTCTTTTACTCTCACCCTACTGCTTTCACTCTCAGTTCGCCTGCTGTCTTCCTTGCTTTTACCTTCCTCACTTTTTTGGTTTTTCACTCCCTCATTCGGCACGTCTATATTTGAGTTGCTCTCATCCTCTCCGTCCGCCTACGCCCCGCTTCCATCTTGTATGTCTGTCGGTTCCCCTCAGCACACTCCTAATACCCTCACTGATGAATGACAGCGCGTTAAACGTAATGTAAATCATTCTTTTCAACCTGCATTAGCTAATTAGAAGTCTAATTCTGTTCCTGTAATAAGAAGGGGGGTGGAGGAAAGCCAGGTCAGCCTTAAAAGCCAGTTAGTGATCAAAAAGTTGAGGTTAATTAGCAGCAAACTGGAGAAAATCTCATTCCAGAATTAATACTTCTGTCTGTAGTTTCGCAAATGAACTTATAAAGTATGGAAAGCAGCTCTTGACAAATTAACTGTACAAGATCAGGAACCTTTATTGGACGTTGGATTTCCACGTCTGAGAGACTGGTTTCATGGCCGAACCCAGTGACAGGTTTCATGGTGCAGTCATGAGAGGGATTAACGTGAGGCCGGAGGAGCCACCCACGGGCTCGTACCAGCAGGCTACGGATATGGCTGCTGCTGATAAAACATAAAACACATCAATAAAACTTTCATCCTTTTCAAATACACATTCTCACTGCTAACTCGCGAGCCACCGCTTAGAAAAAGGAAAGAAAAAGTCTAAAGTCAGCAGCCCAGCCGGATCCAGATGGTTTGCTGTGGAAGCTCTTCCTCTAAATAAATGAATCAAGGAAATGTTTTAAGATCTGAAGGTAAAGATTGATCTAATTTGTGGATTTGATGCTTTTTTTTTTTTTTTCTAATTTCACCAGTAAACTTTAAAAAAAAAAAAAAAAATTCTTAGTAAGTCAGTCTGGAAACAGGAACATGGTTTATGTACATCTCTGATCTCCAAGTGTTACCATAATGTCAGTCTTTGCTATCAAGAAATATTACAGTTGAGGTGTTTCAGGCCTTCGACACCAAACAGCGTCCTCCATAACTGCGACGCTCCTCTTAATTAAATTTGGTATCGACCTCTTTAAACTGATACTGCCGCGCTGACAGCCCCGTTAAAGTTATGGCTCCCACACGGACCAGTTCAGACTGAGGTATTGTAAAATTTTACTGTTTTGATGACTCACCCCAACCCCTTCCAAGGGATTTGTTGTCATCTTTGCCCTTGTTGTGCAAAAGAACGTAAACCCAACACTTTATAAACACCTAACTGCAAAAAATAAAAACTGTAAACCTCTTTTCACCCTCAAAGTTTGTGTTTTGAAATGCAATCTACTGAAAACAGCAGCTATCCGTGAGGATGTACAGCCGGGCTCGTCTTGTGACCCCCCCCCCCGTCGATGTATCGCTCCTCAGGGCAACTGCATAATCTGGCATCGCCTTCGCTTATATGTCTTCTCGCTGTCAGTCTCGGCTCTCCAGAGGATGGGCACATCAGGTGTCTGCAACAGGAATCTCTGCTCCCATCATCTCCCTTGGGGCTCACTTGTCAACAGGAGCAGCACCTCCAATGTTTAACCTGAAGGGAGCAGGGAGAGGAGGAGGCAATGGATTGGACCGATCATTCAGAGACATGAAATGGCAGGAAGACGCGTTTCTTTCAGTCTTTTTCACCATCTACATGCTGTTTTACCAATAGTACTTCACTTGAGCTGAACAATTTCATTAAAACTATAAAGAAGTGAAGATGTTTCCATCTTTTATGCCCTTGTTTTAAAGAAACTCTGTGGCAAGAGCACAGGTATCACGCTTAAGCTAGTTAGCAAGGTGGCTAGCCTCCAATGATAAGACTGATTTAAAACTAAGACTGTAATGTTGAATATGTTAAGGTGTTAAACTCCACAGGTAACTAAAGCATTTGTCAGTTTTAAGGGTAATTCAATTGGGTAATTTAGTTAGCTTTGATCTTAGCTAGGTCAGGCTAACTAGCTTTGATGAGGCTTTGATCCACCATGTTTTATCTGCACTTTGAAGTGGCTCCAACCTTTTGTAACTGGAATTAGCTGACTTCTTCCAATGTGCCGTTACTTATCTCCTGCTGAGGTTGCATTTTATCAGCTGTAATCTCTTTGGCCTTTCTTTTGTCTTTGTCTTCATTTGACAAGTAAAATAAGGAGGTTTGATAAAGCGTGGACATTGTAATGTCCCACCTTGATGGCTTACCTTAGTTTAGCTCATGTTGAGACTTTATCAGCCTCTTTGGGAGCTAATGTAGCAAAGCTGTTTACTTAGTTTGGTCTAAATAAGGTGTTTTGTATTTTATGCACAGAAAAATGCATTTCTGAATCCATCCCGCTGTTCTCGCTTATCAGTTGTGTTCGGTACAAGCTCTCCTACAGCTCTGTTTTCATGGAAGCAAAGTCTCGCCCCTCATATCCCTGCTACATTCCTCTCTGAAACCAGCCTGAAATTAAAGTCACGACTTGGGTATGAACTGCTTCATTCAGCATTACAGCCCACATCCCCAACCGATAACAAAGAACTCTTCGCCTGTATCACATTTCTACCATTGTGGACGCATCTCGCTCCCCGCGGTGCATTTTCACAGCACATATCTATTATTTCTGCGCTATTCCGCTGCGATCAGATATGGCACATCCCTACCGAAAATCCCCAACTTTAACCTTGTGAAAAAGCTCGCAGATTGAACTATATCAGCAGTTCCCAGCTCCTCTTGGTTGACAGAATATCTTCATAGAGGTTCAGTCTCCTCAGTAACCAAGTATCCACGTTTGACGGACACCCACACACGTGTGCACCAACACACACAAATTAATGCACACTCTGTTGAGAAGCAGGAGGCCAATTATGGGGTACTGTGACAGACAATGGCTTTAGGGAAGTCACTGTCCCCCCAGGCAGACCACAGTGCACTTGACACTTTGCCAACATGTCCAATGACAAAAATAAGAGCCCTATGATACCTCAAAATGGAAAACAAAGACACAATGGAAACCTAAAAGCTGTTGAGCAGTGTTCTTCAGCAGTGTTTTCTCAGAAGACCATATTGAACCGCGCTGCACTGTTTACTCGCCCAGTCAATGACTTCATTGTGGAAAAAATAATAATAAGCTAATCTCTCAGGCTAAAGTCATGGTCTGTATGTGTGGCACAGGTGCTAAAAAAGAGAAACGACTAAACTGAAAGCAGAATTTCTATCACGACTTTGATACTTTGAATTGACAACGCATAGAAGATATTGCATCATTCAAGGATTATCATACAAATTAGGACAGAAGACTTCTTTCATCTTTTATATTAATAACTAACGAAAGCCCTAACTCTGGACTGAGAACAAATCCTTTGATAAACGTTGAGTCAAACATGAGGCAGGGACACCCAAAGCAGCCGTGAAGCAATGAAACCCTGCCAGTAACCCTTCCTACCCACTGCATCACACACACATCCAGCCAGCAGATGTCACTCTTTTGGCTGCTTCCAATGGTTCAAAGCAGAGAGTCGCTTTCACTGCGGTCACGCCACAGTGATTCAATGCTTCACTAAGCTTCAATTAAACCATCCCAAGAGGCATGTAAGGAACAACAGGATAACCAAACCATAAGACGGAGCTGATAACAAGACCTTGAGTGCACTACACTCAACTCAACAACCTGCAGGTGATAGATGAGAATCTGGCCGTCAGGAAACCAAGGAGTGTTCATACAGAGGGTGCTAATGAATAAATAAGGAGCAGTTACGGTAATCAGCAACTTGGATGAAACAACAGGGGAGCGGGAAGTATAAAGAGCAGAACACAAGGTGGGAGGTGGGACACAATCAGGACAGAAAGCAAAAAACCAACAAACTGGACCAGAAACTACAGAACCAGAAAATACAGAACAGAGGGAAATGGCAAACACAGAAATCCCAACCTAAACTCAAAGAACAAAACTAGAGAACACGCACAAGACTGGAAATCTAGAAATCCAACAGGAATCGCATAGAGAATTGAAACTTATAGATTACTAAATACTAAAATTCAATGTTAGCGCTAACATTCATTTCATCCTGCATTTAAAGCCCTAACACGTATCTATGGATTATCTCACTGCAGTTCCCCCATAACAACGGCTAACACCGCATTTGCCTGCTACCTGAACTCTCTCCAGCAAGGAAGAGTCAGTCCAGTGTTCCCATCGTGTCTTCTGGGGTTTCCATGCTGAGTCAGCCATGGTGCGTGTTCCCATTCTTAGCATGTGACACGGTGTCGTAAAGCAAAATACTGCTGCAAAGTGATGTGCCAGGATGGAAGAAAGAAGTGTGGTTTTAGGGATGCAGCGATCCATTTTTTGGGCGTTCCAATCAGATACCGATATCTGAAATGTGAATATCAGCCGATACCAGATGTGTTTATGTGAACATTATTGTGACCATGGTTATTACTGCTGTTATAACTGTGTAAGATTACATCAGGTTGTAATAAATGACCCATCCTTTCTGAAGTTACCTCACCAATACAAATATAATAACATTACAGATCTAACAAGTTTTATTCTGATTTGGCACATTTTACCTAAATACAACTATAAATGTGTGGTTTTAAAACAAAGATCTGGCTTTTAGTGGAACAAAAAGTCACATTTTAACATTCAAGGCATTAATTTCTTTTAAACCATGCCCAAAGCTTGTCATCACACACATCTGCGCTGGCTTGACTAGTGTGGTATCGGTTGTGGTATTGGTACACTTCTATTAATACCAAGTACGAGTACACACACTTTGTACTGAGCCGAAACTGATACTGGTATTGGTATCAGTGCATCTCCAGTGGTTTCTCCACCTTGAGATGCTGCGGGACAATGGCAGCTACATGAATGTACATCAGTGTTTCCTAGTCCTGGTACTCAACTACCACTGTCCTGCATGTTTTAGATGTAAGGCTACTTTAACACACCTGAATGAAACCAATGGCTTGGTACCAGGCATGCAAAGAGGAAGTTCATTCATCTGAATCAGGTGTGTTGGAGCAGGATGGTGTCCAAGACATGCCATGGTGGTGCTGGTACTGATGTGCATGGCAAAAAGGAGGGCTGGTGTGCAGTAGTTTCTAAACGATTCCTCATTAATTTACATTGGAGATTTCCAGAAGTAGATAGAGTTTCAGACTTAAATTTCTTTCAGCTATTTCACAAACAGAGTCTTTCTGATCGGGTCTCGTTTCTTCACTAACAGTAAAATAAAAGAAATGGATTAGTAATATTCAGAACTGGAAGCAAAGTCATGTTTCAGTTAATTTATGTACATTTATATTAATAAATCTCACATTACTTGTTAGTTTGACGTAACTAGTCACATGTTTTCCTCTGCAGATGCTTTCATGTCCATAACTTACATTACCCAGCATGCCACACGTGTGCTAGCAGGTTTTTGGACTTGACTGTCTGTGTGAAACTGCATGCAGCGACCAGATAAAACCAGCAGTTGTTTCATCTGAACTGTATCATACTTCACACGTCTCATGTTCAGAATCTGCTTTCATGTATATGATTGACGTGCTTTAGTGCCTTAAATCACACTGAACTGCTTTTGCTGATAATTTTCTGCTTTGTGTCGCATCAGTGGCTATTAACAGGACATAGTTTCTCACTCACATGTAAGTTGCTTTGGATTAAAGTTTCTGTTAAATGACTGTAGAATAGAACAGAAAAGAAAATGAAGGGTTAATTAAATTGATGTAAATGGAATTAAAGGGAGGTTTAGCAGAGCACACACACAGTTGCCAAAATAGAAGATGGTATGCTTTGCATGATGCCTTCTAGGTCATTAAACACACAAAAACATCTGTGCACTGAGCTTAATCAGGTGCATTTTACCTGAGAAACTGCTTTTATGTATTTAAACATGGGGTAGATCTTCCATTATGTCAAGGCTTGCAAGAGACAAGTGAGCGTGCTCAACATGCCGTCCACCCACCACTGACTTCTCTTCACATGCATAGAAAGTAAATGACCCTGCTTTGTGAGGGTTTCTTTTTGTTTTTGGCCTGATGTTGTAGCATAATGAATAAAAGAGTCTGATTTTGGGCCTGAAAGTTTAGATGAAAAAGGTTGGAGGTGGGTTAAAATGCATGGGGAAAGGAAAATGAGGAAAAACCTACCCAGTCGTCTCGTTCTTTGAGGGGATAAGTGCTCAAACAGGCAGCCTGACAGTATGTCTGGACATTCCCGCTGGAGCTATAATAGCAACTGACAGCTGGAAGATTTTCCGCTTGGAATAGAAATGCAGACACTTCTTTCCCCTCAACATTTTACACCATCACTTAGTCATCATTTTAAGTACAAGTGGCTAAGATAGCAACCTTTCTAACTGTATGCAAAGCCAGAAGTAAGACCCTCCTCCTCCTCCGCGTTACCCGTCCCTGCTGCTGAACCCATCCACATAAAATACAACCAGCAGCTCAACACTGAAGGCAGCAGAAGCTTCATCTCTACAAGTTTTCTAAGAAAGTAAGTAGCAATTCAATCCCAGAGCCCAGAAAACACGAGGTAGAAAGATGATTCATACGTTTTACTGCCAATCTGCACATTATATCTAGATTAGTCGTAATGAAAACATACAGTTGTCATATTTATTTGTACCCTTCCATTAAAGAAGGAAAAAAAAAAAAAAAACAGCTGCCTGTAAAATAAGCTGAAATTGACAAAAGTAAGAATAAATAAAAATTTTATGAAAATCATATTTTCTAATTCTGGTTAAATAGAAATATTTTTTAAAAAGCAAACAAATAAGATGATTTATTACATATTCCATCACTTATGAAGTAATATTTAGTTGAACAATCCTTTAATGTTTCCGCTCCAGTCAGGTGTTTTCTGTTCCTCTCAGTCAGACTTCTGCACCTGTTGACAGGTATTTTGTCCCACTGTTCAACAGAAAACTGCTCTAATTTATCCCAGACAAATTTGTTTGTTTGGTTTTTTTTTTTCTTTCTTCAACTCATTTAAATGAAAAACAGTGTCTTATATTACTAAATTATATTTTTACAAATTTTTATTTATTGTTCCTTTTTTAAGTCTCCAGTTATTTGAGTGACTGTTGTAAATTCAGTCTTTTCAATAATGAAAGGGGATGAAGACATATGAGCAGAACTGTAACCCTGTAAGGACTGTCGTACTTTCATGTGAACACGGATGTTTTGAGTGCTCTGATTTATCTGAGAATATCATTGTTCATGGAAGTGACTCACTGCATGCACAAGTCAAATATTCCCAACACAGAGGGGTAATATTTGACCTTTTTGCATAAAGGGAAGCTCATGAATCAGGAAACAAAGAAAGGAATACCTCCTGGTGAACATGACAGTAAAACAAACACGATGAAAGATGAAATGGTCGACATAACGTCCTCGTTTTAAGCTGTTCGTTTAAAAAGGGAAACCTTGTTTCTCAGTTACAGACAGGTCTTCTTTACTGGCTAGATGAAGAGCTGAAGCTGCAGCTATGAAGTCATCAAATCCCAACAACAGGACTCGTTTGTTCCTGGATATCCTGAATTATGTGTTTCCTGTCCGTATTGGTGGTTTATGTTTCCTCTGACCTTCCTGGGGACACCTTCCTGCATTTCTGCCACCGCTTCACCCTGACTGTTCCTTAAATATTCAAAAGCTCTGCTGTTATGTGCCTGCAGGGTTCTTCTGCACCTTTCTGATCTGCTTTCATTCCCTGTGTCAACTGGACCCTGCAGGATACCTGTTAATGGTGCCCTGGTGCCACCATGGATGGAAGCTGGAACTCACCACCAGATTATTCTCTTGTGCTGGGAAACTAGTAAATAAAAGTTGGACAGACAAAGAAACTTATCAAATTAAAGTTTGTTAATAACACACTTTCATATGTAAAAGCAGCACAAAATGGTTTACATTACAAACGGGCTTCTCAAAAACACAAGGAATCACACACCCGATGATAAAACTCATCAGATGCAAGGTGGTGTAGTGGGAAGTGGTTGCTGGTTAGATCCTTGGCTTTGGGGGATGGGTGGGTTTGAACCTGAAAGGTTACTTGACATGAAAAAATAACCTAATGAATTGGCTTCCATTGTGTTTCCTTCTCTGTCTGTATAGGGTCTTGAGATGGCATTTCTGTGATTTGACGCTATATAAATAAAGTTGAATTGAAATTGAATTGAATTGAACCTGACATGCCTGTCCTTGGACTTTCTGGACTTACCTGGTCACTCTGAATGGTCCCTAGGAGGGAATGTGAGAGTGATTGTTTCTGTGTTGACCCTGTGATGGACCTGCGACCTGTCCAGGGTGTACCTGCCTCTCGCCCAGTGGTTGCTGGGAGAGACTCCAGCTTCCCTCAACACTTCATTTGAATTGGTTTATATCATGACTGACTGACATCAAAGCAAACACACACACCCAATTCTGCTCTCTGACAACTAAAACAGACATTGGGTACGGTTAGATTATTTTTAAATTCAGAATGAAATCATTCAATATTAATGCATTCTCCTATGAGTTTACATGAAAACAATTCAGAATGAAGGTTTACATGAAACACGTCCTCACTTAATTCCTCTTCAGAGCGGCGGGTTGGGAAGGGTTCTGATTGGACAGAGGGTGCACGTGACGTATGACGTATACCGGAAATAAACAGTTAGCTCCCTGCTTCTTGTCTTTTCAGTCATAACTTGTAAAAACTACATAATAAGTACCAGTTTCGCCGCTATTTTTATTATAAATGTGAAGTAGCAGCTCAACACCAGCATACTACTTCACTTTCTGCAGCAACTGAGAAGGAGAAGAGAGATAGACCACTGAACACGGGAGGCAAAACAACGCGCGTCATCGGGACAGGACGAGGTAACGAGCATGCTCAGAACGACCAGAATTAACTTAGAGCGGAATGAAGGTTTACATGACAGAGGAATTAAATAGGTCGGAATTAAAATGCAAATAAATCAGCCACTTATATCAGAAGTTTAATTCAGAATAGAAATTAGCATTAGGTAGGAATTAACTGTTTACATGGTCGTTTTTCATCAGTTTAAAGCGGAATTAACTTCTATTCAGAATGAAACAGGAATTAAAACTCCCATGTAAACGTAGCAAATGAGGACTGAATGTAGGAAATCCACCCCCAACACAAAATGCCTCTAAAACGTAACGGTACAAAAGATCATCCTGCATGCCCCGGCACCTGTGTATCAGATGAGGAAACTGTAACCTAGGGGTCCATTTGCATTAAGAGCCACCTCGCCCATGTCCAAACAAGTTGTCACAATGGGAACACACGTCGGGGTAGACTAGGTCCACACCACAACCATAAGGCTGCAGCGCAGGACCCCAGCTACCCAGACAAGAACAGCCAGCACAGCACGGACCATGCAGTCAGATCAGGCATAGCTCCTGGTGTGGAGACAAAAAACAAAGATCAAATCAATCTAAAACCAGTGGAATCAAACTTTTTTTTTTTAATATATAATTATAGGCGTTATTTTTGTGTTACAGCCACTAATAGCAGAATGATTCCCATCTTGATCCTGCGGGTAAAGAATCATTAAAACATTCCCTTTATTCAGGCAGTGATCCAGATCACCCCCAATATCTAATCACTTGGTTCTTATTCCATTACTGGTTAGATTTTCTTTTAATCAAACTGTCAATAACTTGAGTTATGATGCTAACAGACAGAAACGCAAGTCAGCACCACTAAATACATGTAAAAAACATTAACATGCATAAAAATACATGTAAAAGTACATAGAAGATATTCGCGGCTTCACCTCTGTGTTTTCAGCTTGATGTTTTATGTGCAACTTTACACACCTTTCAACATCAGCTCTGCCTTCACACTTCAACATACCTGTTAAAGACAAACATCCAGAAGCCTGAAATTCTTCTGCGCAGAGACCAAAAACTGGGCTAAATGGCAAACTGATCAGTAATTTGAGACTTTAAACTGGCCGTGAGGTTACTGTGCCTAATGACACACGCTGACTTGTCTTTTTAGTTGTGTCCATTATGCCACTAATGTTACTGGTTGGAGTTTCTTATGAAGTTGAATTGTTTAGACTTCTTTTGGCCAAAGTTGCACTGATTGTAGCGACTTCCACAGTAGCTACCGAGGAAAACGGTGTATTTGCTTGATGTGCTGTTGGTTTCTCCCAGTGATGCACATTGGCTACATATTTGGTATGCTCATTTATCTATGAACTGGGGTGCATCCACTGCCTGATGTTCCGAGTGAGATGTAATATACATAGTATATGTAACCTTATGTGAATCAGGATACTCATGCAGAAGGTGGTCAACAAAAACTACAGCTACCCAGCCCTCCTCTCCAGCAAAACCCGAGTGACTGGCTGAGGACGCCTTAACTAGTCAGCCTTACACTGATTCCCATCCACATCACCATGACAACCACATAACACCAAGCATCCACCCAGTGATAATTGCCCGTCTAAACTACATTTATGGCTCCTACATTTATGTTTTTCCAATATACAATAGTAGTTAGCGCTGTCATTTAGTGAATTCAAAGTCTTTAAATCAGCATTATAATTTGTTAGGCAGTTAATTTACTGCTGCACCTTTTGTTGTGTTTATTTTACGTTAAAGGAGGCGCTGCTTTTGCTTTAGCTGCTGCCATGGGGAAAAAAAAAAAAGGTCATGGATCAACAGAATTCTTTCATGTCACAGTTAGTTTAATCTTGAAATGTTTAAGGCAGCCTAAGCGAGGGTTAAAAATGAAAGTAAACAGATCATGTTTGTTATTTAGTAATTCCATCTTTAATGCATTAACATATTTGGATTAAGCTAAAGGGATCAACTGTCCATATGTGCTTGTTGCGATTGCTTACACAGTTGTAACTCCTTCTGTCATCTTATCTTCTGGTCTGAAAACCCAGATTTAAAGAAATGTATAAAAAATGTGTCTTTCTGAGAATTAAAGCTCAAGCAGAGAGGGATCGTTGCCTGTGGCAAACATTGTCCTTGCATAGTTTCCCTTTGCTTTGAGCATCTTCCTCATGGTTCTGCAGACATATTGGAGTGGGCGGCTGTGCAAACATCAGTACGTGGCGAGTTTCGGCTGTCCAAATGACAGTCACACACTTACTTTGCTGTGACAGTCACACGCTTAACACTTTCTGAGTTGCACTGATGCATCCGTGCACACATGCAGAACATGCACAGTCACTCTGACAGTTTGAGTTAACCATCTCAATCTGATGTGCTCAGATCTCCACAGGATGCTGCACAAAACCAGAACACCGCCCCCAGTCAGGTGAACCCTTCTTGATTTCCTATAGAAAATGAATATTGTCGCTACCTGAGAAGAAGAAATGCGTAAAATGTTAATCTGTATATTTGATGAATGTGTTGGATTTTGGTGCTTTCAGTACTTTTTGGTTTAAAGAATATTTCTAATGTTTTGGTTAAAAACTTCAAAGTATTAGAAGTGAGCAGAGGTGGCAATTCCTGGTCCAGAACGTAGAAGTCCTGCCATGTTTTTGGATCTACCTGTACATTTAGAACAGGTGTTTTCACTAACAGGCTCCTTTACCTGGCAAATACACTCTGCTCATTAAATTCAGCTGGTTTGGTGACTGGTCAGACTGGACTTTTACTTTCTGGACCAGGAACTGCCACGTCTGGACATGATGATAGAGCAGGTTTCTGAACTGAACCACATCTTGACTTCATCTACCTGAAGGATGGAGTCATCTCATGTATGTTTACCCGTCATCTGGACCTCTGGTTGTTACTTTTGTATTCACTATAAACATTTAAACAAAGCATTGTAATTGGGTTTTTGAAAGTCAAACTGTGATCCAAAAAGTCTGGAATATGATGAAATAGATTTGCACAGCTGAATTTCTTGCCCTACAACATCAGGGAACTGCTGGTACGCTGGACTCAGCAAGTTTCAGCTAAAGCAGTCAGATCATGTCTTCCAGTCCTGCTGGTTAGAAATGTTCAAACTCCAATCTGTCAAATATTTATTTCCAAATACACACACACACACACACACACACACACCGTGCCACAGTTTCTTTCCCTCTGTTGCTGTTCACAGGTCTGTCCGTGCAGCAGCGTCCAGACTGACAACATGCAGCCCCAATTTAAAGTAACTCGCACAAGATTTTTGTCCTCAGCTGAGGAATTATTGCACCAACACAGCCTGGACATCTTGCTGGCTCAGCAACATCTTACAAACACACACACACACACACACACACACACACACAAAAGGCTCCTTTCATCTCCCATCCTCATTGTTTTTTGGCTTTACATTTCATTATCTATATTATTCCTTTATGCTCAAGATTCTGTTTGTAAAAGTGAATTAAAAACAGAGAAACTAGAATGGCCTTTGTAAAACTGCAACAACCAGGCTCATTGACAAATCCATTTAACCGGTTTAACTGAATAATGAAAATGTGACTCTCGTCATTTTGAACTGTAACCTCTTGGTTCACAGCGATGGCAATTAACCCAGGGTTTACTCCATTTTCAGACAATAACCCTGTAAAAATTGAGGCCAGACTTCCTCTGGAGCAAAGCCAGCCAGGTTAGGATCAGACTGAACCTGCCTTTGATGAATTAAACAGAATTTAACCCTGCGGTAAGAGCCTCAACGTGGAACCAAATGAAAACTGTGTAAACACCAAACTGCAGTCATTTAGTCCATGTAATGTGATGGTTGGGTGCTCATAAATTGGGATTCTTTCACTGCAATCACATTATTTTCTGTGCAACATCATCCCAATGGTTATGTTTTATTTTTCTATACATCCTGCACTTCCGGCTCAGATATGTTGCAGCAACTGCAGAATTGGAAATAAAGCAGAAATATCAGGTTGTTGAGCTTTTTGTGAGAGAGGGAGATAGCCTGGCACTGGCTTTGGCTTTGGGGGGGAAGGTTCCCTACTGTGTGGATTGGTTCCAGTCTAGTTGGAAAACCAATATAAACTTACAGGGCAGTGATAGCCTCGTGCAAACAGGGTGAAGTTTCCAAATCCTATGAGCTGAAGGTATCCTGCTTCCAGGGACTAAAAGGAGCCTTGCACATCCCTCATTCTGCAACATATCGACTTTGTGCCTCAGAAAACGAAACCTCCAGACTGCTTCTGAGCTGGTTGTTTAAGCACTGTTGCAGCAGCGGCCTTGTACTGAGAGGTTGTAGCAGTCCTGCAGAAACTCTGCCAGTTGTCACTTCCAATGAAAGTGGGTTGTTAGTCAACCTGTCTGCCTAAATAAACTTGAGATAATCACAAGCAGCATCACTCTAATTTTCCTCCAGCGCAGTAGTTTATCAGCTGTGCTAATGCGTTTCATGATGGTAAGCTATTGCGACCACATAGCGAAAGCTTTCAAACTGTTTTCAAATCATTTTTGTTTTGAGTCGGTGGTTCAAGGGAGATGAGTATAAACAAAAATCAAATTACTTTTTTGTTAGATTTTTTCTGAAATACTACTAGCACATGTTTTCAGCTAGTTCATGTTCTAAGAACAAGGCATTTGACTGCATAATCGATTACCTGAGGAAAGAAATGTGGGATTTTGAGCTCCAAAGGCAAGTTTATTCTCACTGCACGTGTCAAACATTGGCTCGTTGTATGGCTTTACTCATATGCACATACCAGGAAATGGAGAAATGGCAGATTAATACATGTGAAATCCAATAAAATTGACAAGTATGAAAAAAGGTTAAACACAAGGTAAAAACATGCTGCTGGTCATATCTGGTTTCCAATGAGAACTGAAGCAACATATTGGCAGAAAAAAATATTTCACCTTGATGTTGTGGAGAAAATGGGCTCCCTGCAGGCCAGACCCAGGAGATGGAAGAGGAGAGATGGTTTAAATAGAAATAAAAATAAAAACACTCCACTAAAGACCTCACAAGGCAGGATGATTCTGGTGAGATTTGCTATGTTGCAATCACAGTCTCCCTTCTGAGATTTAAAGCTTTGTGTTTATAGTGGGTCAAACCAGTAATGGCTTAAGGTGTAATCTGTCATGAATGGCTGCTTCTAAAGAGGTTAGCTTAGATTCTGCTTTATTTTCAGGTATAGCAACATAGGGGTTATATGTCTTCATGATAAGAAGAACAAAGAGACACAGAAGACCTCTTAATTAAAAAGATTATTCCACTGACCTGCTTTGGCCATAGTGTGAAATGCCAAATGGCTCCAATCACAAACAGATTGGAGTATAAATCCTTATCCGAACTACTTTTCATCTCAAAGACTGTTGTAGTAGTAGTTGGTGTCTGAACACCTTTTCTGGACTAATACCTGTACTGAATTTCAGTCCGCTCCTCTAACCTTATTCTGGTTGCAAACTCAGGACAGTTCCCAGGTCTGGTTATGCAGGTGTCTTCAAAGCATCTTTATTCATCGTTTCGGCAAAAAATTCACAAAATAACAAACATCAAGCCAGAGAAGTCAAATCTTTTATCACTTTCCCTCTGGTAGACGTGAATCGGCCATCGGCAAGCTGGTGCCCCCTTCACCAGTAGCCTCATCTCACCATTGATGGAATTAAGGTGGTTAACCAACCCTGACTGATATCTACGGTCATTGAACAGACACTTTTATCCAAAGTGACATGCAACTTGGGGTTCAGTGTCTTGGCCAGGGACATTTTGGCACAGGGAAGCCTGGAATCAATCCCCCAACTTTCCAGTTGAAAGACGACTGCTCTTCTTCCTGAGCTAAAGCCGCCCATTTATCTAGGAGGACGATTTTCAGCCTGATCTTAAAGCTAGAGAGGGTGTCCACCTCCCGAACCCAATCTGAGCGCTGGTTCCACAAGCGAGGGACCTGATGTGCATTTATTAAATACAGAAACGTGATATACAATGGAGCTTGGTCTCTAAGAGCTTCATGTGTGGAGAGATTAGCAGGAAGCCAATGAAGAGACTCTGTTTGGTCCAAAAGCATGGATTGGTTTCTGTACATCCCTTTGTGACAGGATGCCTCTTAAATATTCGGAAGCCACCTTTTCCCATGTGTAAAATCTGTTGTTCCTCATCTATCAGTGGAATGGATCTCTATCTAATCTGTGAAGATTACAGTAGGGACATACATAGATGGGGATGTTCAGTATCAGAAGACAAAAGCAACATTGTTTCCTTAAGTTTATTCATTCATTCATTCATTTTCCAAACCGCTTATTCCAATTCAGGGTCGTGGGGAAGCTGGAGCCTATCCCAGCCGGCTTTGGGCGACAGGCAGGGTACACCCTGGACAGCTTGCCAGTCCATCGCAGGGCTTCCTTAAGTTTAGCGAAACCATTTTTCTGCAAGATTTGTTTGACATGCGGCCATGTTTTGTTTGCTGTGCCCTCCATCCAGCTGGCCGTCTCTCTGTCTAAAGCAGAGTGGGCAGAAGGCAGGAGTCTCTGTTGCTAATGAACCTTAGCTATGTTTATACTTATAACACAAAGGGCAGAAGTTGCAGAAGGTCAAGACAGTAAGTGGCCTGATGAAAGTGTCACTCTGGGGAAATTTCAGCCACGCGTTGGAGGGTCAAAAATGTCAGCTGGCAAATTCATCCTGATAGCCTTAACTCGGAGAGATAATGCGCAGGGAGGCAGGGAGATGGAGAGGAAGGAGAGCTGACTGCAAATGCGGGGAATCATAAATCTTTCCTTTGATCACTGATAAAGATGTGGGTGGATTTGTTGTCTCTGCCAGCATGCCTTTGGAAGAGTGTCATGTCATTTGCCGCATGTCTCCCTCCTCTCGACAATCTCTGCTCGGGCGGTCTCGTCTTTTCTGCATTGCCATCTTCTCCTCTGTGAATAAAAAGGAAGATACTGACTTTAAAAAGAGTGACATTACAACAACTCTTCCTGTAACTTTAGCAGCGTTGACCTTTTCGCCAGTTTGGATTCCTTTTGTCCGGATCCTGATCGGTCATTCAGGATGCTTGATGTTCTTGGCCTTTTCTGGAAAAGTCTTTTCATGCTAACAGAAGATGCAGAGGCTGCCTCGGTGTTATTTATTGTCCACACACCTGCACCCTGCCGAGAAGCAAGCACTCTGCGTGCTTATAACAGCTCTAACAAATCTAGTTGTGATCAAAATTTCCTGTCCCAGTCGAAGCCGGATTATCCAATGACCATTATAGGCATTGGACCAGGAGCCCACACCCACTTGGGGTCCATTTGGAGACTATGGGGCCCACGTAGGCCATACAAACACCAGCAGTTTGGACATGAAACAAAGTGTACATCAAGGCCAGATAGTTACACCACAGTGTCTAGTGTGTTGCTACTGGTACCACTGGCTGAGAGATGTTAGAAAGGTCGTTTCACGGCCCTGATCCCAGTCAGCTGAGCTATAAATGCTTAAAATCACATGTTTTTCTTCTGATTTCTGAGCAGTTTTAGCCATTAATTTGGAGCAACATCATGGGGAAAGTTGGTAAAAGCCTTTTGAATTAAATGGAAATTTAGGAAAATAGAGGCTGACGGACTTGAACTTTTTCTGTGGAAAGTTGGGAAATAAGACAAAAGTCATGCCTGCTGTCTGTAAAGAGGAAGAATACCAGTTTTTTTTAGATGTACTTGCAGAAGTAAGTCTGCTTCTTGTGTTAATTTGAAGCATTTATTGTTTGTTTGTTTAAATCCCAACAATATTTTTGACTTTCCCAAACCTTCCATTGTACAGAATTCCCAGGATGAGTTTTCTTCTGAGCCAACAGATTTCCTTCTGCCTCTCTGTTCAGGTCAGTGTTTCCTGTAGGAGGCAGTGAAATGCACTCCTGGAGGATCATGGAGAGAAATAATCTGAAGACAGTTTGATCATATTAGTTTCCATTATAGTTTGTCTGATGGGGCACTTACGGCCAGAAGCTGCAATTAAACTCTAAATAAAACAGTATTTTCCAGCCTGGTGGTGTGCAGTGGGAGGAATCCAAATTCTTTTAGTAATGCCTCATTTAGGATCCACAGTTTTCCCATTTGGCCATTTGGACTCATTTAGGACTCTGACACTCATCCTCTTGCTGCTGTCTTCAGCAATAAAACCTACAGTGTGTGTGTGTGTGTGTGTGTGTGCATGGCAGTTTATGGAGCCCTTTATATATTTGTGAACCTTTGCCTCCCCGCCTCTTCGCACACAGCAGCTGCAGCGTGGACTTAAACAGGTGCATTAAGCCAAGAGCTGGCTTGATTAGTCGGATCTATGCAGAGAAGTGATCAATGCTCGCTTTGATGCTACCTGACCTGAAGAGTTCATCACTCTGGCTGACCTTTCCCTTGCTCCTCAAGTCGCACTCCTCCCCTGCTTGTACTCATCAAGCCTTCATTTTGTTCCATGTGTCCACAGCAAATGGCTGAACACATCACCGTGCACAGGGGGACGCTGCTCCAATGCGGAGCTTCACAGCGTCGGCTGCATTCGTCAGAAATATTCATTTAGTCCGACGTTATTCAACGCCCAATGACTTTCGTCTGGTCTGCTGTGGACTTTGTAATCAAATGAATCATTGCAAGTGTAATTTTTTTTTCCTTTTGCTCAATTCTCAATTTGAATATTTCTCATTAGCTCGAGGAATTTTCATCTATCTATCCACCGCCCTCTTTCTTCTCTGACAATACTGACATTTTGAAGTCCTAAACGTTGCACTAACATCTATCCCACATCTCCATCATTAACTGGGTCCATCTTGCGTCTGCCTGTGCCTGTCATTATTTGCAATCAACGCCTCGGCTGAATATAAATGTCAAGAGCACCCCTTAAATCCCAGCACAGCGTGTGCTTGAACAAAGCTGCGCCGGCGCACCGGTCTGGAGTTTTCATAGCAATTTCCACTTTAATGACCAAAATCCCAGTTGGAGGGTGAGGTGTAAATGTGGGACTGATGTTCAGATATATTCTCCAGGGGATTGATATGATGTTTATAGATGATTTTGAAACGTAATAACAGTCAGATCAGTTCAGTCTGAGAGAAAATGATTCAACAAGGGTTGAACTTCTCTCCTCTGTTTCAAACTTTCCAACTTCTACAATTTGCTCAGTGATGTTTGGTCTGAAGGGAGAGAATCATTCATTTATTACTTTTACCAAACGTTGGTCTTCGCTCTACTGGCTGAATCCCAGCCTGGACACATTACATGAAAGATCCGGAATATTATCACACTTGACGATACCAGTAAAGGATTTCCACTTCCCAGTTTCCTGAACTAAAAGCAATTTTACATCATTTTACAAACTAATATTTCATGTAAAGCTGAGAGTTGTTGATATTCACGCCTTTCCCAACAAGCAATGAGGTTTTCCTCGCGGTTTAAATGGAGGTTTTCCTCTCCACTGTCATCTCTGGAACTGATAAACATTCAATGCAAGATGCAATCCATCTTTTCCTTATGGCAATTTTTTTTGTTAATTTCTGTTAATCCTGTCCAAACAACAAAAAGGAACACTTTAATATTTAGTTGTTTAGCTTTAATTCGGGCATTGGCATCCTTGCAGTGAACTGCAGTTATTCCAGCCCAGTTTCCCATGATGGCGGGAAGTCTTCTCCAGCACATCCTAAAGACTCTGAATGGGGTTCAGGCCTGGACTCGGCGATGGCCGATCCATGTTAAAAGAAAGTCTCATGCTTCCTGAACCACGCACTCACAATTTAAGCCCGATGAATTCCGGCATTGGCGTGTTGGAATATCCCTGTGTCGTTGGAGAAGATGGAGTAGCTCGGATTATTCTGTACATTCAGGTTGTTAGCTGAACTTATCTTTGGCACATAATGTTGCTGAAGCAGAAAAATAATCATCCATGCAGTAATTATCCAATGGGAGGCTCTTATTTGTATGTTTGTTTGTTTTGTTTTGCTACAAAGGCCTGCAGAGCTGTGAGAAGCAGCACACACACACACACACACACCACAGGGACTGCTTCTTCCCCGCTCAGCAGATACTGCACCTGAACAAAGTGCTACAACTCGCACACCTCCAAAAGCAGTCGTGTTTGAAACAAGAAGGAAAGCAGAGAAAGGGAATTTCAACAACAAAAAAAATCTATTTAGAAATACAATAAATAAGACACCAAGGTTTTCCACCTTTGGCAGAGATTAAAACAGACCTTAAAATAATGGATTATTATTAAACCAAGCTGCACATACATTTTATAAATGTATGAAAATATCTGAAACTGATGCAGAAGAGGATGCTAATGATGTAGCAAACAGGTCAGTCATTAACTGAACCTTCCAGCTACGATTTCCTTCAGTCATTAAATGTTGTGCAGAGAGGCCGGTTTCCATACGGAGGACCAAAGGTTGGGCTCGGGTCTACAAGGGGGCAGCGTTGCTAAAAATGCATCAGGAAAGGTCTGTAGAAGTTACAAGCAATGTTTTCTTGGCATTTTGTCGACGGTGCAGCGGCTACATTTGGACCTTTTCTTCCTCTGCTTGTCTATAATGAGTTTGCTTAATGGTTATTTTGTTGTTCTTCCAAAAGACGGAACGAACATCATGTCATCTCATGTGAGTGAACAATATGTGGCTGCTCCCGTTGAGAGGCCAAATCAGCCGTGGAAGCGACCACAAACTGCTTGACTGTCTCAAAAAAATAAGAAATTTAGACACGACAGCTTCAGAAAGAATATTAGAATTAAGATTTTATTTTTAAGTGTGCTTTTCAAACATTTGAATAATTTCATGACTGCTCCTCGAACACTGGAATTAGACACACTGAGCTGTCATTAATAATGTTTTGATAGGATAAAAGAAATACTCTAAATCAGCGCCACAGTCCTGCAGGTTTTCCATTAATGCTCCAAAACACCGGCGTCAAAGTCACTGTGCAGAAGTCCACTGCCTGTTGGATCCATTAACCAGAAGCCAGGTGTGTTGAACAGGGATACATCCAAAACCTGCAGGATAGCGGCCCTAGATCACCAACTGTGGACATCCCTGGGCTGCATGAACCACGATGTTAGTCTTCCTTTTTCACCCATTAGAACCAGGTGTGGAACTAAAATGAATAAAATCATATTGCTTCTAATAGATAATGAAAAGTGGAACTTTGATTATAAAATGATACGAGCACTTTAATCAATCCCAACAGAAACAACAATAAGGCTCAATGTCCAGCATGTTCATGCTCAGGAATTCTTTCGTAAATTATTGAAGAATTCTCTGGAAAATAAAACAGATTCCCAAATGTGTTTGAAATCCTTTGTTCAAGTTGAAGTGGCACGTTGGCATCCTAATGAAACGAACAACACTGCTGTTTAATCTGCTCTGTTAGGTCAAGAGGTCATGTGCTCCTCCTGGGGACCGTTTTCCGTCAGTGCATCTTTATTTATTCACTTAGGTTTGAGATCTAGCAAAGGTGCTTTAATGCTCACTGGTTTACCACTGGTTTTATACAGACCAGCAATAGAACTGATTCCCATTTTAATGGCGACTTATTTTCTAATGGAATAAAGTTTATTTTCCTGCAGGAGAAATTCTGTAATAACTAAAATAACCAAATTCTATGTAAATCATTGCATATTATTAAAAAACTTTCCTTTAAAGAACCCACGATTTGTCTTCCATTGCATAAATATATATATATTTTTTACTTGTTTTGAAATAAAACGGTCATTTCTGTGTCCATGGAAGAAAACTGATGGAGTCATTTGAGTTTCCTGAGAATTTAAAGAAGGAAAAAGGGTCTAAGTGGACCATTAAAAGGGTTTAACAGGACTGCAGGAGTGCTAGCTTGTCTTTTCCAACATGGATGACAGTGAAACAGTCCTCCTTGCATGCACCCCAACTGCTCTCAACACATTAATACACCCCAACATACACACACAATTACAACAAGTGCTCAGTTCCCTGCTGCTCTCCCATCCAAAGCCATGAGTGGTCCAGGCTCATGCTTTTATCGCCCCCACTCTTCTTTGTGTAGCAGCATGGCAGAGGTGAATCCTCTGCTGCCAGGAAACAGAATAAAACAATGGAGTCAGTGAGACATAGCAAGGCTAATGGATTCACTGCCACCTCGCCCCCCACCTTCGCTTATCATGTGCAAAAGTATTCATCGAGTCTTGATGGCGCTGGCCATGCATGACACCGATTCATTTAAATGGCCCAGAAAGAAAGAAGAATCTTTCACACACCTGCAGAGTTGGCAGAAAACAATTCAGCAGTGGTTTATTGAATCAGCATTTTCTATCTCCAGATTGTGCAAATGTTTGCTTATCATTTTAATGTGTCCTGTTATGCTTCTGCTGTGGGATTGCTATATTATTTGACAGTGATGATTATATTCAGAGCAGGCAGCGTTGCTGGACTGTTAAAGGCCGAAGACGTTTAGTTTGCATAAAAGTATAATTCAGTGACCCACCATCCTCTGACTAAAGTTTAGAGTTCCTTAGTTGTGCACTTAATCAACTCTTAATTAAATTATAGATCAGGGCCAACAATCCGACAATAATTCTGCTAATAAACTCCATTCTGTAACAATACTTGGCCAAACGAAGAAGGTAAAGGTCTGCTTGTTTTCACGCTGTTTTTTTACTGTTTACCTCTTTATAAGCCTTTATTAATTCTGAATATTTTATTACAGACTGAAAATCACCCAGCAGACCAGGACACCATCAGTCTGAAACAGAGATCCCTCCGGTCTGGTCCTCAGGATTTAGCTGTTTCCCTGCTGCAACACACCTGACTCATGGGTTATTAGCAGTCGTGTGCAGAGCTGGACTCTACATAAGTCAGTCGGGGTGTGTTGGAGGAAGGAAACATCGAAAACCTGCAGGACAGCGACCTTTGAGGATCAGGATTGAGTCTAAAAGATATGGCTAGCGCCATGTTAGCATGATTGAATGTAGCTACTACTGTCATGTACACATGCTTTACCTTTTCCAGTACCTCCCCACAAGGGTTCAAAATGATTTTTTTTGTTCTTTAGCTAACTTGGCTTTTTATTTTCCCAATGTTTTGGGAAATTTTCAGAGAATAAAGACTGGTGGTGAAGATGTAGAAGCACAAGATACGTCGCCATCAACCTACGGGATGGATATCTCACATTCTTATGACCCTTTTGGCCAAATGTGCATCCAACTGACCAGAAATCAGGTCTCGTAGTTTCAATTTAAACATTTTTTGCAACCGGTGCCAATTTAGCAAATCACCCCATATTCATAGTTGATTGACGTCTATTTGGCTTTTTTTTTTTAATGCTGATAAATTTGACGAATCAGTCAGTGTCGGCCAGTTTCATTCTCATCTTGCAGTATCTTATAAATGACGTGACCAACATTAAAGGGGTGCTATTATGGTATTTGGAGTTTTCTGAGCTTTCCTACAGTGTTAGTGTTGAATCCTCATCAGACATGTGAACGACACTGTTTTTTATCACCTAAACGCATGTTTGAGTTTGAGTTCCAGCACTCTCTCCGTTCGGTTTCCATGGCGACGAAAAACGCGTCGTTTTTAGACAGTTTTTTTCTCCTTGGAAATCCTTGTGACGTCCCGGGGGATAAGGTTCGGTGATTGGTTACCTTCTACTGGTTAACAAGGGCATGTACAGATACATCAGGCGGGTGGAAAACGTGGGATAAAGTTATTTCCAACGATGGCTGGTGAGTTTACCAAAGAGAGACATCCTGCTGCATTCGTTGCTGTGGGTTGCTGTTTTCCACTTCGTTTTCAGGCTCTGATTCAGGTTCCAACATGTAGGGCTGGATGCTATGTGTTGACGTTGTATTTTATTGAGTTCATATCAGCCTAATCCTTCTGTTTATGAGATGTTACAATGACGGTGAAAGCAGGTGCGGTGCGCGCTCCCGATGTAGTGCAGTGGCGGGAGGCGGGGCTTAATGCGGAAGAGTCTCAATCCACTCGTTTTGCCCGCAGGCTGATCTGACAGCCTACGGAGAGGGTCGGTCTGAAGTAAATAAAGTGATTTGTGACAATAACTCCATCAATCCCAGCCCTTCTGGTCTCAGAAATAAAAATAAATTAACCTGAAATGCACATAATAGTTCCACTTTAAGGAACAAAACACTAACGGTACCATATGTGATGGAAATGTCTTAATGGGATATTTAGCAATAGACTTAATCCATCACCCGCCAAACCGGACAGTTTTCTTTCATAGCCACCAAACTGGGTCTCAACTTGCATTGCCCTGGTCCTTATTGTTCCGTAACGGAGGAAAGCACATTCAAGATTTAAAGCTTTTGGTCGGCAGAGCACAATTTCTCCAGTTTAGTATGTGATATGTGATAGTTTCATACTTCTCAGATGGAAAAACTGTCCACAAAGCTGCACTGAGAAGCACCTTTTCAATACTCACTAAGTCAGTTCCCAATTCACCAAATGTCTCCTCAGTTTTTTTCATTATTGTGTCAATTGTATTTATTTATATATATTTTTTGTAAATCTTGGTTCTATTCCATCGAACCTAAAAACCCTAACCCTTCTACAAAACCTATAAGATGCATTTCTTTAGCCATTATCTTTCAGATAATGGTCGCCATGTATAAAAGCTAGCCATTGACTAAGTTCTTGCTTAACCTTCTGTTGACGTTTTTCCCTCAAATGATAAGCATGGTATTAATGATATGCTTGCGTTACCTTGCAGAGGTTGCTCTGGACCATTCATTTATTTATTTATTCATTATCCTAACTGCGTAGTCTGACGAAGGGTCATGTTTAAGCTGGAGCCTATCCCAGCAGTCTTTGGGTGAAAGGCAGGGTACATCCTGGACAGCTCTCCAGTCTATCCCGGGCTCCGGACCACAGTTTTGTTTGTTTTCTTGAACTTTTTGGTGGTTGTCATTTTTGGCTCTGGATATATCTTATACCAATAGTTGAAAGTAATTTAATAGTTGAAAACTCTTCTGTTGTCTTTAAGCGTTGATGGTTAGCTAACAGCTTCGTACATTCACACCACCTTGTGGTAGTAGTCATGCATTATTATCTTTTGCTGGTTAAAACAAAACGGCGTCTCGAATTTATATAATTTCCATCATCATCAAATCCTTCAGATAAGGCACAAAGAACCCGCATCCATCAGGACTAAACTGTTTTATCAAAATATAATGATACTCAGTCAAAACCCCTAACCCTAGCCGCCCTGCAGGCCACAACCACCATTTCCCCTCAGCTTTTTTTCCCTCCCATCTGTTGGCAGTCTGTATCTGAAGGGAAAATTGCTCCATTTTTCAGCCTGTTTAAGCTTCAGTGGTTATAGCGCCTGTTTTGACAACCCTTTAAGTTTTCATAAACTTTACAAATGCCTGACCTAGCATGCATCTTTTGTAATGAAGAAGTGTGGGATGGTCTTTAGAGCCCTCACAAAAGGCTGTGTGCGTCCTTATTCATAAACGCATCTGCAGTAGGCCTATTCAGAAAGAGTTTGGGGTGAATAAACAGCTTTCACTGCCCTTGAGTAAATGGACACATTATTCAATTTGCATTGCTATATTATAATAAGACACTAAAAATACAGTGAAGCGGCCAAGGTAATTTGATAACTTGCCACCTATATCAAAACCTGATGTATTGAATATTCTATTTTGTGTAGTTAAGCAGCAAAATGTGCTTTACTGAGCTTTTTTCAGCCCAGGTTGCTTTGTGTGTAAATTGGTTTGATACAGCGATGCACGGCCTCTCTGCTTCCCTGCCTTGCTTTGACGACACCAAGATTAAATGGTTGGCTGAAACGCAAAGCTTTGCCATTTGGGACTGTGTTTTGTACACACCTCCTGTCTGTTGGAGACTTCTTCTGCTTTTGGCTGAAGTGTTATGTCATTTTTGTGTCATCAGACATGTATGATGGGAAAAGTGTTAAGAGGATTTGACAGTGGTGAAACATCTGCTTTAATCCTTGGGTATTTATAGCAAGTTAAGTAATTGTAACCCATTTGTAAACATTTGTTTGCGAGCGAGCAGTCTGTTGACTTATTTGGTGACATTACAGCTTGTATGAAATCGCTTTTGTAGGTTTGACCCTCGTTCTCTTTTAAAGTATCATTTCTTTCTATGTCAATATACGTCATTAATGTAATTTATGAGGAAAAAGTAGCAGAAAAGTTGCTGTTAAATTAATAATGATGATTGAAAAGGAGAGTTTATTTGTTGGCAATTCACTTGGTCCTAAAAGCTGTTCTTCCATATGGCTGCATCTTCCCGAGTGCAGCAACGTGAATGCTTCAGCGTGGTTTCTGATTATCATTCCCCTGTGCAACAACCCAGCTTCTCCGGTGCATTAAAACTCACAAGAATGGAACAAATGGCACAGTTTTCACAATCATTCCAAATTAATGAGTCTCTCCTGCAAAGAAATGCAAATTTCCAAACACTGCACTGCTTCCTAAAACAGTACTGAGGGAGGGGAAATTTCTTTCAGCCATTTCAGAAGCAGGCTTAACGCTGCCTGCTCTGGTATTCCCCAGTCCCGCAGAGCGCCTCCCCCCTCATAATGAAAGCCTTATTGGCTTTGGGGTGTCGGAGCAGCGAGGTTAGTATGTGGAAAATCTTCACGGTCTGGCATTCGTGGTGCTCTGCAGTGCAGCGGAGTTACACAACTTCCTGTTTGTCACACTTTGATATCATTGCATAGTTATGTGGGTCATCTGGCCTCCCAGAAGGGCACCAAGAAGGTCAACTGTGATGTAGACAAAAAGCAGAACCACATGGGATGAAAAATGTTTTGACGTTTGCGAGGTTCAAATTGCTGCCGGTAATCCTGCAATTAGCATAAGAAAGAAAGGCTAATTATTTAGGAGGAGGCGTGATAACTTAGCGGCTGCTTTGTTTTTGTTTTTTTTTGTTTTTTTTGTAACTATACAAATATTTATTTAGAATGGCGATTTAAAATGTGCACATTTTTAGTGTATAAAACGTCTGTCTGGAGCATAGACTGTATATAAAGAGATGGGCGGAGCCATGGGCAGGTTTCTGATGAGCTGAATTGAAGCTCGGTGGGCGGTTCCTACCATCACCATCTTGGCAGGGTCACGTGTGTTGTCTCGCCCAGAAAATACAAATATGGGCAAAGAGGCGGAGCTGAGAGGGGGGCTGTGAGCGTCATGGTGGATGATTGACATCAAGCGAATCCCGAGCTTTCTGTAACTAAAAGCTAACCTAGCTAACCCGGAGCTAACAGGAGCTAACCAGCTAACGGAGGTAAGCGGGCTAAAGCTAAGTCACGTTGTTAACCGGCTAAAAACTGCGGTTGTTCTACGTTCTTCAAACTTGAAACGGGAGATCGGGTACCTGTCAATCAAAAGGACCCGCCCCTAAATATGCCAAATTTTGAGATTAAATTACTTTTAAATGGGCGATTAGAAAAAATTCACTCCCCCCACAGTTGTCATGAAGGTAAACCTGACCTGTTAAACCGAAAATGGATTTTTGAACCAGGCTGTAAACATGTTTCAGGTCTGGACACAGGTTTGAAGAAGAAAACAGGAGAATCCAGAAGCTGATGACTTTGGTGCTGAACTTTTTAAAACAGCCGGCCTGCCAGATCTCCTTGCTTCCATTTCTATCTTCCATCTATTACAAGGAATACTGCTGCGTCAGTGTGTTCCTGCATCTGTGAAAGATGACTCCGTCGTGCGATCGGAGCTGAAGCTGCTGTCGACTTCATGTCGGGCATCTAGACCTCTGCGGGATTTGGCCCGAACCCCAGAGATGCATGATGGGCGAGACAGAGATGTTTGATGTAAACTGTCACATTGCTCTACTGGTGTCTGTCACATAACGTGCCAACCGACGGGGAAGAGAAAAGAGCCGAACACTGCCAGGCAGTTTTTTCCATGAGCTGATTAACCTTGAGCTGCTGTCTCACCTTTTAACTAACGATGAACCCAGTTTGCACGGGAAGCCTCAGACACAAAGTCCACGAGGACATCTTGTTGTTTTAGCTCGCTGAAACACGGAGATACATGATGCAGGAAAGGATACAAGCATGAAAGCAACAAGAACATGTCTTTGGCATTTGTCCGTTGGGTGACACATCGTCCCGGAGCGTAGCCTGGATCGCGGATGCAGGATTTGTGGCACGGCGTGACACTCTGTAATCCGCCGCCTGCACTGATTTCCTCACCTGTTCATTAGCAGGAGACCAGGCCTCATCACCTCCCACCATCTCTCTCTGAGTGTGTAGAAAAGCAGGGTGCGATATCTTTCTATGTGGATTCCCTCCATTTTTGCGGTGTTTGCATGGCTGTAGCGGATTATAGACGGTTTACATGCAAGTCCTTCACCTTGGGACCTTTTTAAATCTTAATTAATTTCTGATGATTCCTAATTAACACTGCAGATATGAGTCTCTGTCGCCAAGGAGCATCCACACTGGGTCGTATTTAGAGAAACAACAAGCCCCAACTCGACCCTGAGAGATGGAAAACCGCTGAAAGATGAAGGAGATGGAGGATGGATGACCAGAAAGGAAAACTTCTTTAGCTTTTCTGGCTCCGTGTTGTTTACCTCCGTCCAACGGCGTTTCTGCTCACTCCTCCTCTGCTAAGCAGATAGTTGAGTAATGCATCACCCCTCTGCATGACATTATGGAAGAGTGTTTTAAACAGTGAGAGAAGGAAGAGGGAGTAGAGAGGAGGAGATGCTCTGGTTGATTAATAATTCATGCTCTGCAGATGATCTGTGAATAGCAGTGGTAAACAGGCTTTTATGGCTTTCAAATCAGCTGTGTTACGTTGCTGCACAGAAAAACCCCGAAGAGGACCAACCACTCCATTGTTGCTGCAATTCTGATTCAACTTGTGGCTTGCAGGAAGGGAAAATAAGCGCTAGCCTCATGAATGAGAGGCACGACTTTGTTAGATTTGTCTGAAATGCCTTTCATATCTGTTGACGAGGGGAAAATTGTACGTGGTGCTCCATTAGGCAGCCGAATCCTTTCCTGCTTCCACAATAGCTCCGCTTTGATAACTGATGATGTGGAAATAAGGCCGTGGCATGACAGGCATCAATTTAATGCTAATTGTGTTGTTTTTTTCATGAGGAAACTTCCGTCGGAGACGTAATATCTGGAAGAAATGAGTTTGTGTACATGTTTGTGAAGATGTAGTGGTAGATATGAAAAGGAATCATGCAGCGTTTCCTTTGTCCTGAGCTGCTTTCAGGAACCAACAATTCCAGCCGCCAAAACACCACAGAAGGATGTTTTGTACTTTATTGTCGTATTTTCATGCCAACCCCTTCTCTAAGTTATTTTTAATTTGCGGTTGCAGCCCCACAAACTGCATTTCTCCTCCCCATTTCTTCTTCTTCTCCTCTCCATAATAAGAACATGCGAAGTGTGAATTTTTTATTATGTTATATAAGAAGCCCCAGCACCCCCAGAGACCTGTGTCCTGGTTCTGGTGCGTTCAAAACAAGCACACGAGAGGAAGGGAGCAGAGAAGAGAAAAAGTTGAGAGGACCAGAGTGGAGGAAGATAAGAGAGAGAAAAGAGGATTGCAGAAGGAAGGGAAGAGCGGGTTGGAGGAGAGGGAGGATTAAATGAAAGCAGGGGGAAGAATGCATGCGGTAGAGGAGCCTGTGGGGGGAGATCTTCCCATTAAGAGGCACAGTGCTCAGCGCTCTGATCTCAGAGTTGTGTTGTGATGCCAGACAAGAATACTCCAGGGCGACAACCACTGCCACCAGAGAAACAGCTCTTCTCCGACTGATATGCAAATACTGTGTACAGCTATAGCGGGGAGGGGGGCGTGCAACGGGAGTCAAAAGAGAGTGGGGGGGGTGACACGGGGATGATCAGCCAGGATCCTAGAGTGACTTTGTATGGAAAGCTATTTAGAAGTGTGACCAGGAAGCCTGCCACGCTGTCTGAACGCGTCTACTGAGCGGTTTACAGGTTAATCGAGGTCAAATGTAAATATCCTCCTCATGTGACGACGATTGATACAGGATGGATATGGCTGACAATGACTCCCTGACATATGATTGTTATGATTTAAGTGCTGCTGCCGAGATCGGACACAGTATGTCAGGAAATGTGCACAATGGCTACCGTTACATGACGCTTTTTCATTCGGAATTAATCATTTGGAATTAAACAACTCAAAGTTACAGTATTCTATACATAATAATTCTGAATTGAGGTTTACATGGTAAACATTTACCTTTTATGGATGAGAATCAGCTTCTCCAAATCTGAGATCATGGTCCTCAGCCGGAATAGGGTGGATTGCCCTCTCCGGGTCGGGAGTCAGGTCCTGCCTCAAGTGGAGGAGTTTAAATATCTCGGGGTCTTGTTCACGAGTGAGGGAAGGATGGAGCGTGAGATCGACAGACGGATCGGTGCGGCGTCTGCAGTAATGCGGGCTCTGTGCCGGTCTGTCGTGGTGAAGAAGGAGCTGAGCCAGAAGGCGAAGCTCTCCATTTACCAGTCGATCTACGTTCCTACCCTCACCTATGGTCATGAGCTGTGGGTCGTGACCGAAAGATCGAGATCTCGTATACAGGCGGCTGAAATGGGTTTCCTCCGCAGGGTGGCCGGGCTCTCCCTTAGAGATAGGGTGAGGAGCTCGGTCATCCGGGAGGAGATCAGAGTAGAGCCGCTGCTCCTCCGCATTGAGAGGAACCAGTTGAGATGGCTCGGGCATCTGGTCAGGATGCCTCCTGGACCTCCCTGGTGAGGTGTTCCAGGCACGTCCTCTCTGGGAGGAGACCCCGGGGAAGACCCAGGACACGCTGGAGGGATTACATCTCTCAGCTGGCCTGGGAACGCCTCGGGATCCCCCCCGCAGAGTTGGCAAATGTGGCTGGGGAGAGGGACGTCTGGGCTTCCCTGCTTAGGCTGCTGCCCCCGCGACCCGACCCCGGATAAGCAGCAGAAGATGGATGGATGGATAGACGGACAGATGGGTAGATGGATGGATGGATGGATGGATGACATTCACCTTTACTTGATTCCACTTTAGATCGGTGGCTTGGGAAGGGCCCTGAATGAACAGGGTGTGGGTGTGACATACTTAACGTCTACTGGAAATAAACTCCACTTCCTGCTTCTCATCTTTGCCGACATAACATGGAAAACTCCATAATAAGAAGCGTTCTTGCTTTGATCTTGATTATGATATAATGAACCAGCCGTAAGGCTACGAGGAATATGTGCACCATCGGGACGGGATAAGGTAACCAGCATGTGCAGAATGACTGGAGTTAACTTAGAGCGGAATGAATGTTTACATGATACAGGGAATAATTAGTTCACATTTAAGATGGAATGGCTTCAATACCACTTACTTTGGTATAAAGTTTAATATAGAATAGTCATTTCCATTCAGAAGTAGCTGTTTACGTGTCCATTTTTATCTGCTTAAAGCAGATTTAACTCTTATCCAGGATGAAAGAGGAATTTAAACTCGTGTAAATGTGAAAATTGAGCGAACCATGATAAAACCATTATTTATCATATTTTCTTGCCAAACTTTTAACCAGTTCTATAGCTTACCTCGGTGGCGGTGTCCATTCAGAGACAGCCAAAGATCAACAAGTGGCAAAAACGTCATGTCCGTCTGGAAATGTCTGGAATGAAGCGGAGATGTTTTGATGCCTGGAGGAAAATGTGTAAATATGTAAATAATTTCTGTTGTGTGTTTGTTTCAATGCTCATACTTTTTCGGCTGGAAGCCAAGACTTGAGAAGGATATGCAGATGAGAAACGGGTCAGGCACTGTTGATCTGTGTTGTTTCTACAAACTACTGTTTGGAATAAATTCTGTTTTGCAGTTCTGTTGGCCTTTGTGCCATTTTTTACTGTTATATTCATTTTACATCATCACAGCCTCGTCTTCTGTCAGCTGAGGCTTTCCTGGAAGACGTCTTAAATCTGGCTTTTACTTAGTTGTATTTGTTTTTATGTTCTTTGTTTTTTATGTTTTTTTTATGTTTTTGTGTTTTGTTGTGAAGTGCTTTGTGGTTTTTATCTTGAAATGTGCTAAATAAATAAACCTTTACTTACTTACTTATTGGTAATTGTAGTGCTTAAAAGTATTAAAGTTCTTCGTGTGTTTTTACATAAGATGACCGAGGTTGACAGTAAATAAAATTTTTAAAAAAAAATAACTTGGAGATTTCATGGTATTGAATATGCTGACACTGTAAGGTCTTTGTACGCTTTGTACGCTAAACAGTAGGCTTGATTTACTTTTTTTTTTTTTTTTTTTTTTTTTTTTAACTGACATTTTATCGACAGATTTTAGATGGATCAGATAAACTTTATTTATATTGCGGTTTTCATCGACACAAGGTCACAAAGTGCTTCACAACTCTCATCGATATCCACCAATACAGATAATTTTGGAGTTAGCTGTGCCAAACAAATAAAACTATCTGGAAAACTACACATGACATCTTATATTTAGTCATTTTTAGTTTGATAACTAATGAGAAAACCAAGTCGATATGGAAAAGAGAGGTTTACAGTAAACATGGCCGATCATTCTGGTTCAAAAAGCACAAAAAGTAATAATGAGAAGATGTTATAATTGGTGAAAGCCAAGTATTGACCTGTTTATTTTATTGTTTGCTAGCTGACGTTATCCCAATGTGTGATCCCGATGTCCTGTTCCAGTTATTGAAGCAAACTCCGCGGCCTGGATACCTGTCGCCCTGCCAGAGCCTTGCCTCCACTTGATTGCCTCTGGTCAAAGTCATTTATTTTTTATTTTCATTAACGGAAACGTTAGATGTCTTTTCTTAGCAGATATGGCAAACCCGTTAATGAACATGCCAGTTAAAATGAAGATGAAAGCGCCAGTTAATTATCTCCTGCAACCTTCTGCGGGACAGATTAATTCCAACACAAAAAGAGAAGTCATTACCGCAGGCTCGACTTGTCAATGTGTTGATTCGAGAAGCTGTTTACGAGGTTCATAGGGCCAGAAATGAAATTGAAATGTACTTCAGGACCTCATTACAGCTATCACACCCTCGTGTAAAACTTATTGGAGAAAAGTCGGACGTTGCTGAATTTGAATTCAATAAAATGTCAAATGACTGAAACAGGAACCGTCCGCCCAAACAGACGGTGGCGTTTTGACCCGACAGGGAGACTCATGAGCGGATTGGCTGGATTACAGCACAGTGATGCCGCTGGAGCTCTGATTTCTATTTAAACACCCACCGTAGTGTACAGCAGTAACTAATGGATCCCTGCAGCGTGGATGGAGCCACACCAAAGGTCAACCCTGCACACACACACCGGGACTTAAACTTTGACAAACTGATTAAATGCATCCCTTGTCACAGAGGACCTTTTCCTTACAGCCAACAACACATTACTCTGCTGAAAGATCCACAAGACACCAAAGGGCAATTGATGAGTATTTTTAAACATTTTTTAATAAATTTCAATGATTCAGGCTTGATCCAAATCCTAAAACGTTTGTCAATAGTTGCTAATCTGAGCTAATGCTAACCTTTACGTAAAGGGCTGAAAATTCCCGATGCGTAGCACGTCTGGGGTCCTAATCCGAATCTTTATCACATGCAAAACTATAAGTAAGGATTGCATTTAAAGGTCGACATAACTTTACAATAAATACAATATAATCAAAATAATTAATAATAATGATTAAAATGAGATGAAACAACAGGTTTTTCTGGCTTAAATGAGTACAATTACCTCAAATGATTTGAGTACTTTTGTGAACTCTGAGCTGCTGGTTGTGGAAGAAACTCCGTCTTTACATTTTCTTAACCACTTATTCCAATTCATGGTGGCGGGAAACTGGAATCTATCCCAGTAATCACTGGGCGAGAGGCCGATCCACCCCGGACAGCTCATCGGTCCATCGAAGGGACACACAGACGGACAAACAACCATTCCTACGGACAGTTTAGATCAGGAGTGCCCAAGTCCAGTCCTCCAGATCTATCATCCTGCTGTTTTTAGGTGCAGCCCTTCTCCAAGTCACCTGAATCAAACAAGTGTCTCGTTAGCAGGCCTCTGCAGAGCTGCATGACATGAAGAAGAGGAATTCAGCTGTTTGACTCAGCTGTGCTGGACAGGGGTTGCATCTAAAGGTTGCAGGATGGTAGATCTCCAGGACTGGACTTGGGCACCCCTGGTGTAGAATAACCAGTAAACCCAGCATGGTGTGTTTGGATGGTGGGAGGAAGCCAGAGAACCCAGACAGACACTCCACACAGAAACCAGTTCAACCCCCCCTGGAAGAAACTAAATGTGATCAATTCCACATGAATTACAGAAGATACTTCACTAAATCTTGGTTTTATCCTCAACACACATGATTTCCAGTTAATTTAAACTAAATGACTCAAATGTTGTTGGAAAAGCCAACTCAGCAAATGTTGTTGTTGCTGATTGTTGTTAAAGAAAAAAATGATGCAACTTCAGTCAAATGATCTTCCCAAAATGGATAAAAATTATTCATATTCTTTCTTTATTCATCATTATTTAAAGGATTTATTTATAAAAAGAAATGTTATAAATTATAAATCTTTGGGAGTTTTTTCCTTCCCACTGTCGCCAGTGTGCTTGCTCAGGATGGGAGATTGAGTTGGATCCTCAATCTGTTGGTTTCCTTATATAAGCTGGTATAAACTGGCTTTTATGTTTTTTTCCTGTCTGTAAAACGTCTTGAGATGGCATTGCCATGATATGACGCTTTATGAATAATGTTGAATTGAATTGAATTGTTAAGATTCATTATTTAAAAAAAAAAAAAAAAAAAAAGCTGCCATATTAGTGTGCAAGTGTGTTGGTGTGTTTAGGTTAAGACGTCCGTATGCGAGATGTCCTCTGCCATGTTGGGCTTTCCATTCTCCAGGAAACATAGGACATTGACCGTCTGCATGCACTGCAAAAACTCAGCCTTAAAAAAACAAGAAAAAAATATACAAAAATGAGGTAAATATTGATTAAAATAAGATAAATTCTCTGCCAACAGAACAAGAAAATTTGGCACGTCAAGACTTCCTAAAACAAGTAAAAATCCTCTTTAAAGAAGAGGAATTCTCCGGCATATAAATAAGAACGATCTTACCTGCATATGTGGAATCAATTTAAGATTTTTAATCTTACTTAGATTTCAGTTTTTGCGGTGTGCTTGGTGAAAGTGTGTGTGTGTGTGTGTGTGTGTGTTATTGTAGCCTGCTTGCTCAGATGAGCTTTCATTATGAGTGCTAATGGAACGCGATGGCCTAAAATAGCCCGTTAACGATGCGGCGTGTTTAATGGAGGTCATGAGAGGCTCGCGGTGACCAGAGACTCCTCTGCCATCGGCGGCTGAAGCAATCAGCTGACACCAGCCATCGCCGCTTCCCTCTCTACCTTCATTTCTGCTTCCTGTCATTCCCACCCACTCTGTTGGGAAGTGGGATCCAGAGGAGGGAGCAGTAGGAAACTCTGCCTTGTTACATCATCACAATCCACGCTTTCGGCTCGCCTTCCTCCCGAGGCGATGGGTGAGGAAGTGGTTTTATTAGTGATCGGCAGCGCGATGGAGTCCAGACTCTAACGGATGCAGGGTGTGAAGTGAGGCGGGGATCGGGGGGGGCTGATGGGATGGATGATGGAAGACAAGAGGAATGGCCTCTGTAATCGCCGGCCAGCGTGTTTAGTCATGGTTCTGCTAATCTCTGTTGACCTTGGCTGCTGCCTGGCTGGCTGCATTAACATGCACACAGTTAGGAGATGGGCTCCCAGCCTGTCTTTGGGTCTGTGTGCATCCCCCTCCCTGGCAACCATCCCTCCTTCATGGAGCTCCCTTCTTCCCATACTTACTGTCTATAAAAGAATGACAGACTTCAGGATTTATGATGGCATCCGAGTCGGACTGGTGTCAGAATTTGGCAGACTGGAGGCTTTTTAAGGTTATTTTTATAACTTTCCTGTCTTATTAGATAATGTGAAGCCGAGCGAGACGGCAAAGACAAGAGGAATGGGAGATGAGGAACGACGGGAGGCAAAGGTCTCAAATAAACTTTGATATTTAATTTTCTTCTCGCCTTGCACCGTATGTCTCGCAGCGCCATAAATAAAGTTCTTGCTTTGTTTGCTGCCCTTCCAGGAGGTCAGGGGCAGCTGGGAAACGTCGGCGACGCAGAGCAGAATTATCATGATTCAACTTTTATTCAATTCAACTTTATTTGTACATCGCCACTTCACAACAACGTTGTCTCAGGACACTTTACATCCACATCATGTCGAGCCAATTCATACATATCCTGTAATAGAAACCAACTGATTGTATCGAGTCATGACTTGGATCCAATCCTCCATCCTGAGCTGCACGCGGCGACAGTGGGAAGGAAAAAACTCCCCTTTAACAGGAAGAAAACCTCCGGCAGAACCTCGACTGGTTACATGTACATTTTTATCTGCTTAGCATCCGAAACAGCAGGAAGACAGAAGCAGCGGATGTCCCCATCGGAACCCCCCCCCCCCCCCCCCAATGCTGGATTTTATGTTGTAACTTCTTCTGCCGAGCGGAAATGGAAAACTTGTCTAGCACTTTCCATTTGCAACTTTGACTGGAAAGAAGGAGCTGATGGGAAAAGAGGAAGATAAAGGTGTGACTCGGCTTTGGAGAAGTTTCAGATCTGAGTTTGAAGGTTGAAGGCTCCAGTAGAAGGATGGAGAAAAGGTCCAGTCAAACCAAAGCCACCCTCCTTTGGGTTCCTCTGATCGTTGGAGAGACAAACCTTGCAGTCCAGGAAGACGTTCCTCCTGATGGCCGGACAGCAGAGCTGGTTTGGGCTTAGCTTTGATTGATATACTGGAGCAGCAGTCTGATCGATATCAGAGCCACTGCTTCTTATCCAGTGAAGCTGCTGCAGACATCTTGTAGCTGCCGTCGTTTCCCTCCAACCTCTCCACCCTTTCCAGCGTTATCTGCTGAAGGAGACGGCGGCTGACGGTCGGAAAAAAAGCGACTCGCAGCTGAACTTTGAGTCCACACAAAGAAAACATTGAGGCGCAGGACGAGAGTCCGAACCCTCCCTGCCTGTGTGTCTTTTGTTGACGTCCATAATGCCTCATTTTTTTTAACAAGGTCGGAGGAAGTGGACGCAGCCATCTGGCATCCAGTTTTAGCTGCCAAGCAGCCTGTCCGTATCGCTGGCTTTGACCACCTCAAGGCCTGGAAAATGGCAGGAAATGAGACGGACTGTGGAGAGTTTAGATTTTCTTTTAACAGATACGAACAGACTTTAAATCGACCCATTTACCAAGAATTTTTTCCTGATAAACAGCAATATGATGCCATAAACCACAGAAACACGTAAATACTGGGACTTTGGATCAGTCCCTGGGGGGGGGGGGGGATTGTAGTAAGTTGGCAAACAGGAATGTTTTTGTGCCAAAATTAGACTTTTTTTTTTTTTTTTTTAATGAAAATAAGGATTAAATATTCCATAACACAAAAAATTCATAACTGAATTATTACTCCAGAAATGTTTTATTTTCTAATTTGACGTGTTTTTCTCATTTTCATCCATCATGTTGAGAAATGGGATTTAAATTCTGTTTAGTAGTGAAACGGAGAGATTTGAGTGTTTTGATGCTCTTGATGATTATGGCTTTTCATGTGGTAAAAAGATTGTTTTAAACGTTAAAATGGACTTAAAGCCATCTTCAGTTGCTGAATACCACACACTCATCCTGCAGCTGAATATGCTTAACAAGGAGATTTAAAAATGATACTATTATTCCAAAAAGTAACCCTTTATTGTGTCTATTAATAAAAAAAATAAATAAAAAAAACAATGCCACATTATTTTAAATACATTTTACCACTACTAACAAATGCAATTATACTTTGTTTATTGGTGATATTTTAAATTTTTTGTTTTCTTTTATGTATTCTCTGAAATATTTACAAAATGATATATAATCATAATTATATTATATAAATATTTGATCAAATATATCTGTATAATTTTCCTTTCCTATTTGTCAAAAAGACAAATTTACATAATTACAATATATGCCTTTGTTAAAATATTTAGCATATTTATTTATTTCTGTGAGTGTTTCTGTGTTGGATGGATCACTAACATAGTCCACAGCTTTACCATCCTCAGTCATGAATATGCAACAAAAACGTTTGTAAATAGGTGTCCACTGTAGTAACCACTCTGCAGGAAAGGGTTAAAAATAATATAAATGAAAATAGGAATAAAAACTGAAATATCTTTCCTTTTAACCTTTCATTGAGGCTGGTGTGTTAGTTGCTCGTGACAGATTTGAAGGCCTCCGTTGTCATGAGCTGCTCTGAGCATATAAAGTAGGAGCACTTACTGAATGAAAGAGCCGGTCTGAACAGTCCAGGAATAATTGCTTTTATTTAATGTGTCCAACGTTTTCCTATGGTGGCTTCTTCAAGATTCACAACAACTTTATTCATCCCAGAGGGAGATTCACACATAGCTCATCCACATCGCATTTCAACCACATAATATACATAAAAATATGGGCGGAGCCTCCGTGACGTCACCCGTAGGTTTCTGAAGAGCTGAATTGAAGCTCGGTGGGCGGTTCCTACCATCACCATCTTGGCAGCGTCATGCGTGTCGTCTGACCCGGAAAATACAAATATGGGTAAAGAGGCGGAGCTGAGAGGGGGGCTGTGAGCGTCATGATTGATGATTGACATCGAGCGAACTCCGAGCTTTCTGTAGCTAAGAGCTAACCGAGCTAACCTGGAGATAACAGGAGCTAACCAGCTAACGGAGGTAAGCGGGCTAAAGCTAAGTCACGTTGTTAACCGGTTAAAACGGCGGTTGTTCTACGTTTTTCTGACTTGAAGCAGGAGATTGGGTACCTGTCAATCAAAAGGACACGCCCCTAAATATGCCGAATTTCGAGATTAAATTACTTTTAAATGGGCGAGTTAGAAAAAAAATTCACTCCCCCCCCACAGTTGTCATGAAGGTAAACCTGACCTATTAAACCTAAAATGGATTTTTGTACCAGGCTGTAAACATGTTTATTCCTGCTGTAAACATGTTTATTTCTGCTGTAAACATGTTTATTTCTGCTGTAAACATGTTTATTCCTGCTGTAAACATGTTTATTTCTGCTGTAAACATGTTTATTTCTGCTGTAAACATGTTTCTATCTGCTGTAAACATGTTTATTTCTGCTGTAAACATGTTTATTTCTGCTGTAAACATGTTTATTTCTGCTGTAAACATGTTTATTTCTGCTGTGAACATGTTTATTTCTGCTGTAAACATGTTTATTTCTGCTGTAAACATGTTTATTTCTGCTGTAAACATGTTTATTTCTACTGTGAACATGTTTATTTCTACTGTAAACATGTTTATTTCTACTGTGAAGTTGGTCTTTTTAACATGGGAGTCTATGGGGATTCACTCTGTTTTGCAGCCCCTAGTGGATGAAGGGGGAACTGCAGTTTTATGCACTTCAGCATAGGCTTCACTTTTACCTGCCTGAGGCTCCGTCCATCTTTCATATGATTCTATGATTTCAACACGAAAGAGACAATGTCCAGAATGAAGTAAATAACAACAAATACTTCTTACCTGGAACTCCCACAGAGAAACCAACTCTTCCTGTTTGACTCTAATAATCTTTAAACAGATCCAGACTCTGCTGTTCAGGCTGAACTGGTTGTTTATTGTCTGTAAGTTAGCTCCAGTTTCATCAAACCTCTACTGAGTGGGACCATGCAGATGAATTATGGTGATGATTTCCTTCCCTGAAATAAGAAACTGCCTTTGATTTAACCTTTTTTAGCGTTGTTCCGCTGCAGCTCTCCTCTTTCCCCTCCGATGGTCATCCATCTAAAGCAGTCAACCCCAGTTTAATTAATTATGTATATGCAAATGTGTCTCACAGTGCCAGGATCTCCATTTTCATTTTCCTGACTTTTTTTTTTCCTCCCCTTTTCGTGCTTTTTTAAAAATCTTTTTATTTTAACGTGTTCTTCGTCTGTGGCGGCTCCAGGTGGATTTATTGTAAATTTAATTTGCATTAAGCTTCTAATTTGCTGACAATGTGAACAAATACATTTTTAAAACTGTTACGCATCTCTGCACCCACAACTGCAAACGGGGTTGCTCTCCGCAGCCTGAACCAGGGATGCGTTGGCAGGGAGAGGACCGGCTGCAGCCGCTTTAATGGAAATCTTATACTGAGCTTCTAATTGGAGCAGAACATGATGGCTTATTTTGAATCAGGAAAATGAACTGCTTGTTATCAGCTGCTTGGCCAACGGATGAGGGAATTGGAGTTTGTGCGTTGAAAGGTTTTTTTTTTTTTTGCATGTGTGTAATGAGTGGAGCTTCTATCTGTGTGTGTGTGTGTGTGTGTGTGTGGTTTAAATGGTTATATAACCCCAAAAATGACTTAAATCACCATTACGTTTGTGTTCATTTGTCATTTTTTAATCATTTTTCATATAAATTGAAATAATTTTGATTAGAAATTGTCATTTTTTTGTATTTATTTAAAGGAAAATAGGAAGATAAACTTGTTTGTTTGTTTACTTAGCATCTTTTTATAATTCATGATGTGAAAGTTTGCAGCTCAACTGGAACAGTAAGTGACCCTCGTGCCATTTGACATTTTGACATGTGATTTACGGTCTGCACTGTGGTTGGAGATGTAATGTCAGAAGATTTTCCTCCAGAGGGAACAAGCTTCTGAATTCTGACTGGAAGTCAATCACTTCCTGTTTCGACTCAGCAAACCAGTTGGCTTTTCCACATCCCACTCTTCCCAGTTACCCCACTGGTTGGCCTCCACATGGAGGAGCCACGTGAGATTCTATTCATCTCCATTTGACCTTCATCTGTGGATAAATTGTATCCTGAAGACGGTTTTTCACTCGTGCCGGTTTGAGTTTTCAATCGTCTGATTTTCTCTGATTAATTGCATTGATTTGCCTAAAATTCAGACTTATTATAAAAATGCTGCTATATAAACAGAAATTCAGTAAATTAAGGGAATATGCTGTTTTTTAACGGCAGTAAAACAGCAGTTTCAGGACTTTTTTCTAAAAATGTAACGAGTCAGCAGTATAAGTTTCAAAGCCGTGTGTTCCTTTAATCTTCATAAAAACAAGCAGGAAACTCAGAAGATATGGTCGAAAGGGAGAACTCATTTACTGGAATATAAAGTTCATATACATTAACTTACCTAAATATTTAGTTAATGTGCAATTCAACATTTTCCCTTTAAATTCCTGTAATGACAAAGCAAAGGAGAAAAATGTTCGGTAACAAGGCAACTAAAGTTATTTAAATGAGCATGATTACTTGAAATATGCTTTCATAAGGAAAACTCAACTTCTTCTTCACCATACTGATATATTTATGGCTTTTCTGAAGATGTGTCGCTGTGTCAGAGTTAATCCACCTGGAACAAAGTAGAAAATGTTGTATTCTCCTCCTGAAAGAAAAAAAGCATCCCTTTCAGTTCAGAAGCCCAGTTCTTCTAGGATTCAGCAACGTAAGGTCTGATGAGGAACTGTGCAACAATAGAGGTTAAATTACTAAATATCAGCAGTTTTACAGATATTATGTAGGGAAATATCTCAGAAACCCATAGGCTGGTGTTGGTTAAGGTAACTCTATCAATCATTATAATCTGGATCATCGAGTGGTCGCGCCTGAAAAACACCATGAGGATCCAGAAAGAAATAAACTCTGAGGTCTGTGATGGGAAAAGTGAATAAATCTTTCTGTAATGTCCTTCATCTTCATATAAACTACCAGGATCTTCATATAAATCTCCTCAAACGGAGGAAGAATCACAGGAGAACACATTCGCTGAGTTTTTCAGTTGGAATGAAGCGTTTGACCACTAAACAGCATTGTGTTCGGGTTTGTGGAAGAGAGTTTTCTGTCCATGCATTCAGTTTTTAGCTCTAAAGTGGACGATTCTGTTATGTTTTTGTCGCTTTCCTTTGTAACTGTTTGGGGTTTGAACACAAAAGAAAAAATGGCAATTAAAGGTTCCAATAAGAGGTGGGATTTTATTTACAAATGGATTTACCAAAGAAACAATAAGGGACAACTTAAAACATCCTGTGACAAGAGCAAAATCCACTATTTAACAAAAGCTAAACCAAAATTCTGTAATCACAAACCAAACAACCCCGGCAAAAGACGACAAAGAAAAACTACAGTCCAATGTCTGGAAACCTACGGGTCTTCAGCAGTCACAAACCAGACACAGCTGCCCTGAATTCCAGGGATAAGGATCCTTACATATGCCCTGTCCTCATGTGTGTCCAATGGGGAAAAAGCTTGCCATGTTTTCCACCAGCCATGGTGGTACAGGTGGAGCCGAGGGATGGCAGCCAATCACCTATGGGCTCCGGAGTCTCTCCATTTGCATGAAGCCCTGCAGACCAGCAGATCAGGACCATAGTCGGTGGAGTCTTTTGGCTGACGTCTCCATGTCACTTTGGTGTGGATTGCTGCTTCCTAGCACATGTAAAGGTCTTCAATAAGAGGCTAAACTATATTAAAAGCTGCATATAGACCTACATTACAGTTTCTGTTGCTGTTAAAACCGAAGATTGAAAACAAGCTAGCAGCAATGCTGTAAAACAGGCACAGTACAGCAGGAATGACATCTCATAGAGTGGGTGTTTCTTTCCTGTGGATGAATAGAGATTTGGTGTAAATAGAGGGAAACAAACAACCAGAAAAAGGCCTCAACTCAACGCTGGCTCATGCAATCCACTGAGAAACACTGTCAATGGTTACAGCCATTCCAAACCAGTACTGATGGTTTGTGACCAATGGTTTATCTACATGTGTTCCGAAAATGTGAGAATTGGGCCCTGTGATGGACTGGTGACCTGTCCAGGGTGTACCCTGCCTCTCGCCTGCTAACTGCTGGGATAGGCTCCAGCCCCTTGCAAGCCTGAACTGGACAAAGTGGTATAGAACATAAATTATTACAAAACACAGGAAAGATGTGGTTACCCACACCAAGTAGGTGATGATTGTCCAGGCATTGATCCGTTTGTTTGTGTTCAACATAACTCAAAAAAGGTATGAACAGATTTTCATGACATATTCAGGGGTTGTTTGAAATGTGAAAAGGAAAAACTGATTGAATTTTAGTGGTGATCCGGATCACCGTTTTGGTCCAGGAACTTTTTAAAGGATTCTTTAACATTATAATATTGGGCCATTTCTAAGATTTGTGCACGCAACTCCAACAAAACAGTCGGAGCACTTAGGAAAAATTATCGTAATAGTTTATCTATGATGGAGAACGGGTAGTAAGGAAAAAAGGAACAGGATGGGAAAAAAAAAAAAAAAACAGGCACAAAAAGACTGAAAAATGCAGATTTGGATACAATACCTACATGTATTGTATCCAATATTTATTATAGATGTCACAATATGAGGACAACTACGACCCTTGGCAGAAGTTTTGTACTCTCCATGGGGGTTTTTCTAGTCATCCTTCTGCAAGCATGTAAGAGGTACGTTGGTGGTTGATGGACTTCCGTCTGAAGACTGGAGGTGGGAAAGAGGTGGGCACGATTTTAGGACACATCATTAGTCGTGTTCCTCCGGGTCTTAGGGTGTTTCGGCCTTTAACCAGAGGCGGCCAGCTGCAGGGTCATCAGACCTAAGCCTGCTTCCTATTCCCAAATATAGTTGTAGCTAAATGGCAGCCACCTTAGGACTCTTACATGGCAGGGTCGCCCTGTTCCTTCAGACGAGTCGAAGCTGCCTGCATACTTCTTAACTTTCTATTTGTGGGCCCAGCAGGGATCCTTCCTCTTCATCCAGAGCCACCGGCTGCTTCTCTCTGCCGCCTCTGAGGCAGTTTTCATGGCTGATTGCATGTTCTGGCCCCTGACTCTAAGGTCTGTCAGAAGTTTGGTGGTGACTGTTGCCACAAACCCCCTGCTTCCAAACCTCCTCTCGCTGGTTTTCTGCTTTCCAGCTGTGCTGTTGTGCTTCAGTAGGTAGCTCTGCGTAGTTTAGGTGCTTTCGTTCATATGCCTCATCCACAAAATCCTCCCAGGGTACAGTGAGATCGATTATGTAGACCTTTTATAGGGATGGGGACCACAACACCAGGTCAGGCCTTAGGATACCATAATGAAAAGCCATAGTCTTAGGCTTACTGTATAAAGTTACATGTCATCGTGAATTAAAACTTGTCTTAGACTAGATGGATTTGTGAAACCTTGGTTGGCTTCCAGTGATGAGTCAAGGACAGATTTTATCTCAAAGGTAAGCAAACATTCAGGTTTTTATACCCTGTTTGTTACCTGTAGATTTATATTTGAAGCACCAGACAAGCTGGAAAAACAGAGCCAAAAATACCACATCCTGTGCAGAAATGTGGGGAAAAAAAGGCATCGGCATTGTCAGGAAGCATCCCACCAGCTGTCACCACTTCCCCATGTCACTGGCTTAACATTGTCACAGAGAATGAGTGCGGTGCATCATATTATCCAGTCTGTAATTGAATTGTAGCGGGAGGTGGGTCGGTAATCAGTGTACAGCAGGTAGTTTTCGTTCCAGTGTTTGACAGTAATGTCCTCTAATGGGAAGCTCTGGCTGTACTCTTGTTCCAGGCCACTAAGTTTCCGCGGATCTGCCTGTGTGGATGGGGTGTGCATGTGTAAGCATGCAGTTATGATTTTGTGCTTTACTCTACAAGTCTGCAAATTTGCATTATGTTTGGTTTGCCCTCTTCTTTTTGTATTTCGTTCAACCTTGAAGGCAGATCTTTCCAGAAACTGAGTTGCAATCCATGACTGCTCAATTATCGGTGAAGGCCTGGAGTGATTTGTTGCACGGATGCCCTTCCATGGGCGGCTTTCGGGGACCTTACTGTCCTTGCTGATGTGACGCCTGAATCATTTCTCAATCATAATCTTCTCTCTTTGAACTGCTGGCACAGCCTCCCGTCACCCTCCCGCAAGAAGAACTGAATAAGCTTAGAGATGGAGGGGACGAGAGCACGAAGGTGATGCTCTGCTAGTTAAGTGTGGGAAAAGCTGGGAGACAAAAAAAAAAATCAGACCAGAGTTGACATACGAGATGTGACACCAGCGTCCGTCAGGACAGTTGCCGCCGTCGCTTCATTCCATATTCTCGCCATCTTATCATTTCACAGACAGCTGACGCAGAGGCTGATGTGACGAGGCGTTTCGGCCATCTGGCCGCGCTCTATTTTCACCAACGCTCATTTTGCGGGGGCATCGGAGCACAACGCCCAAATGGTGTGTTGGTGTCCGTAGTGGACCGGCAAGGTCTGAGTCACGGCTATAAGTGCACCCACACTGCCATGATACGGCACAGGAGAACAGGCGGACACTGCTGCCCGTTCTTTGAGCTCATACGTGTGTTTTCTCATGCATTTTGTACCTGTGTGGGCTGGGTGAGGACATTCAGGGTGGGGAAACAATATCTTACTCACACTCTTGTCTTGTGTGCGCAGTCATGTCTGCAATGCAGCATTCAGGCATTTTTTTGTTGTTTGTTTGTTTTCCTTTTTTTTTTTTTTTTCCAGGAGTCAGTATTGTTTATATTGTGTGTCTCAATGCCTCCCAAGGCTGTTTGTTAGATGAGAGGATTACTGGCGCCGCAGGGAACAGAGGGATGATTTTCTGATGATATAGTGCTCTCTCTGGAGGAGAAAGCCCAGACATAATAGGATCACTTTTACATCTGCTTCTTATGAAGTGTTCCCTTTAAAAAGGCTCAGACTGCGAGTAAACATGGATACTGGTCAATTTCTATCATTTAAAGGCCCAGGAGAATAAATTTGCTGTACAGGAGACTTAATCACCTCTCTGTTGGAGTAGAAGATCAGGATGAAGATGAGCATCAGACAGTGATATAGAAATCTGTTACGTCTGTGATTGAACATAAAAGGGAACATGGTTATAATCAACCACACAAACAAGTTTGCTTTGAAGAATTATGTCCGGCTGTTTCCATCCATGTGGAAATGGAGCTTACTTTTGATGTTCCTCTGAATAAATGCAAAGCAGTGCAACATTTAAAAGCCCAGTTTTTCTTTTTTTTAATCATTTCGTATGAGACGCCTTTTTGCATCAGTTTCCATATATAATCATTGTATGAAATCTTAGTAAAGAAGGTAAAGAAAGTTAATACCAGTATAAATAAAAGCAGACTAAATCTGCCAGCCAGTTTGACTGAATCATGTCTGTATGGTATTGTACTTAAAGAAGTGGCCTATTTGTTATTATTATTATAATTCTAGTTATTATTATGTTTGGGACAGTAGTTCTTTTGTTTTGAAGCCACTTTACTAACACAACAACAACAACAGAAGAGAAACTTTGATAAAAGTCCTTGACTGACTGTTATTGGCTGATCTTAATAAGCAAGTCAAGACTTTTCAGACTTTAGAGTTTGGTCTTGTGTAGAAGACGCCATCACCTGCTCACCTTCAGAGAGCCGTCTCATCTGAACAAATAAGGAATCTCTTTGAGGATTATCATCTCTGATTTCCTGTGTTTTTAATACAATCCAAACTGCTTAATGCGAAAAGCTTCATGAACTTTATGGCTACCTTACAAACACACTGCAGTGTGTTAGACTGAAGGATGTGTGTAAGGCTGCAACGATTTGTCGACAAAGTCGACAAATGAAAATTCATCGACACAAAATTTCCTTGTCGACGCGCCGCGTTATAAACGCCGTAATGTCTTTGCTAATAAAACGCTGCGCCAGGCAACTTAACGCCATTTACCAACCCCGGCTTCTGAGACAGTATAAGAACTCTAAACACCAAGCAAACGGCACAAAGCACCACAGGAAGTGCTGGGGGCAGTATTGTCCTTTTGTTTAAACAATGAAGAAGAAACTGACGGCGGCGCAACCTGTTAACGATGGGAACGACAAAACGATGAAAAAGATGGAAACGATAAAACAGATGGAATTGATGGAAACCATGGAAACGATTGGAACGATGGAAACCATGGAAACGATGGGAACGATGAGCTCTGCAGCAGCATCAGAGCCAGGAACTGAACCAAACGATCAACAGGGCTGGTTATGTGCAGGATGTAACTCTGGAACAAAGATTTCTGCACAAGCTGCTGAACATGATACACACTTCTCCACTTCCTCTGAGAAAACCAGGTGTGTTCAGTCAGAGGCTTCTTCTACTTCAATGCAAGACAGGAATTTACAGGAAGGCGTTCCCGCCTGCACCAGAACTAGACTTTCATTATTTTTTCTCATTAAAAAGAGGAAAAAAAAGAAGAACTCTAAAGTTTCTCTCTGCAGATAAACATGTTTATTTTAATTTAATATAAATTATTTTAAAAAAAACAAAAAGCCCAGTAACCCGTTCAGCTTATATTCCTGCAGCAGGCTGCGTTCTGCGGTGCACCGACACTGTTTTTACACAAAGTCCTTTAACAAGACCCCCGCTAGCCCCATCTTGGCTACATCTGCACATGATGCAAGCCACACACACACACACACACACAGATGCTCGTGCACGATCTGACACTGCAAACAGAAACAGCAGCAGTTCTCCTGTTTACACCTGAGCAGCACAGTGGGATCATCCACAGGTTTGATCCCATGAAGGTGTTTTCTTAACAGCTTGCATGTGATTGGATGATAACAGACACAAATGCTGAAAGTCACCTTTTATTTTTCCCTGTTTGTTTCATGTTTACTTCTGCCAAGGCTGAAGTCACGGCTGCGTCTGTTAGCAACACAACGCACACATTAACATGAACACATTCAGGAAGTCTCCGGGAGGGATTAGATCTGAGGAGTGATCCGGATCACCGCCTGATTTCAGGAATCTTTATGATGAGAATGTGGGATTCATGAAACAATGTCCAAACATCATCCTATTTCAGAAACAACATGAACAGAGTCTCTTCAGAAGGTATGGGAATGAGTAGGGTTAATATGCGTTTGCAGGTAACATATGGATGGATTATGTTGGAGTATTTAGACAGATGATGGTTCATCGTAACAGATATGATGGAATAATGTTCGTTATGTTTTGGGTTGCATGATGACGGATAATGTAGGTGATGATGTGTGAGTTTAGATCTTGTGGGCTCGGCTGACATGCATGGTGTGACGTCTGAAGCTGGAATTCTGTGTTTACATGTGGGTTTATACTTGTAGTTAGTGACATTATATGATGTGCAACATTGACAATCAGAAAAAGGGGAGGATTTAAAAAGTTTTACACTTTTTTCTCCTTTTTAACACAATAGATTGTTCCCTTGTATATTGTTTTTTTTTCTTAATTTTGTTTGCTTTGTCGTTTTATATTCATGTTAGAGGTAAAATTTAATTACAGTTTGAAATAAACAGTAAAACAAATTTAAAAAAAAAAAAAAAAAAAAAAAAATCAAAGAAAGCTTCAAATTTAAAAATAACGCCCACAATCATTGTCAACACATAAAAAACCAAACAAATAGCAATGGTTTGGTGGAGTTCTGCTGGTTAAACTGATCCAGTTTAGCTCCAGCTTGGATCAGAAGCTTTTGTGGCCAAACGATGCAAACATGCATCAGACAGTGTTGCTAAGTCAAAGTTTTTAACCTAGAGAGGAAAAAGCTTTATGTCTAGAGTCAGGAAAATGATCTTGTTTGTTCATGAAAGCATGAGCACAAATAAAAACCTGGAGTCACATGATATACATTATCATGAAATGATCAAGTTTCTCTGATTTTCTGTGAAAACTAAAAGAATAAAAACACGTTAAGTCACATCTCTGATGTTCAGAAGGAACCAAATCCTGCTTTTGGATTATTTAGTTTCTGTTCCAGTGAAAACTTCAGACCAGGTTTGGTTTCCTTCATGTCTGCATGCAGTTTATCTCTTCAGCGCTGCGATGAGTCCAACCTCCAGTCTCTTTATTCCCAACGCGCACTGATCGGAAACATCCAGCTTCTGCTCCATGTTTGGGAAGAAATCCTCCTTTCTTTAGTTTGGAGCGAACCTTCCTCTCTCCTTCCCACATGCAGAAGGTGTTAGTTTCGTAGCGTCTACCTTGTTCCCTTCACTGCTGGCAAAGTCACCCCCTTCTCCGGCTTCCTGTCCCCGTCAGCGTTTAACCTGCGATTGGAGCCAGCGGGCGCCGCTCTCTCTGGAAGCCGTGTCCAATCAGAGGAGCGGAATCTGATACAGACGACGGGATTGGGGGGGGGGCAGTGTTTATTTTACGATAGGAAGAAAACAGATTTTTTGTTTGTTTTTTCCCCTCCTTTTCTCAATCACATGAGCATTTGCATATAAATAAGAGGCCGGTGGCTGTCAGGGAGAGAGCGAGTTTGAAAGAGAGACGAAGCAGACGAAATGAAGATGAAGTGTCGTGTGAGTAAAGTGCAGGCGAGACGGGGGGGGCTTTATCAGCTGGGGAGGAAGGGGGAGGAGGATGGGAGGTAAATGTCACTGCAATCAGTTAATAGGCTCTGCAGCAAAAATCACCTTTTTCCTCTTCATCTGCATTAATCTGAATATTTTTCTCCCAGAAAACCAGTCGTTCCAGTTAGAAGTTTGTTTTATTAAACTGGTTCTTTTCGGAGGGAAAGATCAGCTAAAGTCCACCGTTAAAAGTTTCTCGTTTGGTTCCATGTCTGTCCTGTTGGAGGGCTTCGTTTTCATCCCGCATGTCAAACCAACCAGTTTATCATTCTCTCTCCCAGTAATCCCAGTCTGCTTCAGTCCTGCGGAGATCAGGAGCCGCTGTGGGTTGAGCCATGCCACCTTCCCGCTGCTAGAGTCTTGTTGCTTCGAGCTGATCGATCAGCAAACGGCTGATCGGGTGTGGTTTGGAAACTTCCAACAAAGCGGAAGTTGTATTTTCCAGTTCTGTTCTCTAACTGGTAGGAAAGGTGGCGGTGCAGTCGTCCAGTCAGTCTTTATTCATGAAGCGTTTTTCATGCAGTAGAAAATGTAGCACAAAGAGCTTCAAATTAAAAGCCAAAGAAATGAAATAAAAATAAAAATTAGCCACTAAAGAAAAGGAGGACTCATAAAATCCACATGTTTACAACCCTGAAGAGGCTCCGCCCCAGTAACTGTACTGGGAAGCTGAGACACTGGAAAATAAATTAGGTTGCAGTTATTTTTCATGGTTTTTTTTGGAGAAAAACTCAAATATTTCAATATTTCCACTTTATTTTCTGCTGAATCTGAAACAGAATCTAACTTCATGTGAACCAAACGAGCTTTGATTGTTTCTTTTCTCCGTCTTTCCGGACTGCATCGTCGAGTGGCCCGGAGTCACATGACCTTTTTTCCTCTCGATGTATCCTCTGATGTATCTGCTGTAAGGCGGCGCTGGTAAAACTGTCAGCGTGGCCTAAGTTCAGCTTGGTTCTGTATTCTTCTGTTGTCATTAATGTAAATGTCTGCATGTCAAACGGTGGACGAGCTGCTTGAACCTTGATTTTCCCCTCGAGGTGAATAAAGTATCTTTGATTTGATTGATTGTTTTAAGGTGGAATCCCAGCAGGATAATCCGGCAAACTCGGCTTCATTTGGCCTGAAATTCCAAAGACTTTTCACTTCTTTGGTTTGGTTTCACATTTTCACTCAAACAGACCGAAGTGGTAAAACTGTTCAGCAGGAAGCGAGATTTCCCCAAACAACCAGAAAGAAGAACGAAATCTGGCCCATCGATTGGCTCGAGATGAAACCATCTCGTTCTCCACTGGTAATCAATGAAGCAACATAGAATTCATCCAGACCTGAGGATTGTGGTTTAGCTTTGGTGTTAAAACCTGATGTGGTCCAGTATGAGCAGCAGGAGAGGCCGTGATGCGATGCATCCTGCACCATCCTACCGCTTTGATTCACTGGATGCTGCGTTGCTTTCACAGTCCAGGTATCCCACTGCAGGGTTCACCTGCAAGCAGACCAGAGCAGGTCTACTGGGTCCTGTGGAAGCTGGATCCAAACGCAGGGCTGGGGCTGGAGGCAACTGGATGGAAGAAATGATGTTGAATGGAACTAAGAGCACTGCCACAGCAGGATAAAGCAGCACACGCTGAAAATAACCAAACAAAGCAGATGGGCTCATAAAGACTGTAAGGGGAAGACTGGGAGGACTGGGAGGACTGGTCGGGACCATGGAGGATGACAGGGATAAGGCGACATCAGAAACCAAGGAGTAGACCGTACGCTGTGGGAACTAATGACAAGCAAAGCAAAAAGAAACAGGATCTATAAAACCAAGCAAGACAAACCAGAACCAACACAAAACACAAGTAGAAAAAGAAAACTACTAAAACCGACATCAGGCCCAGAGTCCAAATGGACCAAACTAGTATTCTAAAGTAGGACGGCCTTCGTTGTCCATCAGGAGAACATTCATTGGTAGATTATTTATCAGGCCATGCTTGGGCTGCTGCCATCCTCTATCTGGGATTTAATCACACAGAGACGTGTTGATTCTTATTTATTGCGATCAAACGATCGTTTGATGCTTTTGTTCCATTTGCCGGCACAGAACTGGGAAAAAGGTCTTTGTCCACTCCGCTCCGTCTACGTGGAACTCTGCAGAGAGACTGGAACTTGTCCCAACTTATTTCTTTGAACGGTTTTAAGTCCAGAATGAGAGATTTTGAGACGTCCTCCTTTAGTTGTTTTTAATGATCTGTTCTGTTTGAGTGGTAACATGTCAACATGTAACAAGTCAGGACTCCCTGGAGAAAGAGCTTCTTAACCTCATTGGGACTTTCCTGCTGAAATAAAGGTAAAATAAAAAACTATCTGTGGAAGTGGGTTAAGGTTCGTTTAAAGTGGACTAAATGGAACCAGTGTGAATGCAAGCCAAGTCTGGAATCCCTTTACAAAGCAGAAAATAACATGTTAGCCACCTTTTTCTCTTTACATGGGCCATTAATGTGTGTGTGTGTGTGTGTGTGTGTGTATGTGTGTGTGTGTGTGTGAAGGCTTTATTTTAATATGCAGAAATGATCTGAAGAACTTTTAGTTTATAAATAAAGTTTAATTTGATTTCAGTGTAATTAAAGCAACTGAACCTTGATCTCCGGGTGGATGGGACCAGTTGCCACGTCCCAAAGCATCCCCTCAACCTCACTTTACCGACTTTTAGACCACATGGAGGCCCTGAAACGGATGAAAGGAGAGTATGATGTTAAGTCTGCGTGGCGTCTGGCAGCTCTGCCTCGGTCCTGCTGTGCCGGGCTGCTTCTGCACACCAGGACCAGCAGAGAAAGTCCTGCTGACCAGGAACTGTGGTCCAGATTAGTCCAACCCCCTGCTTCTCCTTCTGTACATTATTAGTCTGCAGGGTTTCCTTCCTCCCTGCAGGATAGAACTGCAGCTTCTGCCAGAGTGGAAGGCATGGTTACCGTTACTGAAACACCTCAGAACCGACATGCTGTATGTTGTGGAGCATCGCTCCCGGCCAGCTGGGTGGAGATGCAGCTTCCAACCTTTCATTAGCTGCCCATCATCTTGTATTTTTATCCTTCTAAGCATCTTGCATCGTCAGCCTCTTCCCGCCTGCGCTCGCATCCTGTGTGTGTGTGTGTGTGTGAGCATGGACTCGATGCAGATTTCCATGGCTGATTGCTGTATCGGCTGATGACTCATTCTCTTTTTCTTTCCAACCTGCTGGAGGTACCTCAATCATGCAGGTAATCTCCCCCTTGCATGCTGGCAGCCAAGAGGTTACCGTTCCCACACATCAGAGCTATTTCCCTCTTAATTGAGACCCACTCTGCTGCGACAGCGTTTTCACAAGCTGGAAAATGGCAGGTCAAGATTTCAAGACATCTGCCCCCCCCCCCCCCCCCCCCCCCCCCCCGAGCCTCCTTCCTCTCGGCTAAAGTGGCTGTGAAGTTGATAAGTTCCTTTAGGGACCTGGATCCTGTCCAGCTTAAGGTGCTATGCTTCTCGAGGGCAAGTAAAGGTCGACGTCGCTTCACCTCATAGGTTGTGTGTGTGTGTGTGTGTGTGTGGAGATGTGAGACCAGACTCTTGTGTGTTTATTCAATCAGCCTGATATATGCATGTCGTTCTCACTGAATTACAGAGATTTTTATGGAGAAAAACTGTGGCGAACCATCTTGTTGAGTGCTTATGAGAGAACAGACACTTTGAGTGAGTCTCCGTGGCGACCTGACTCAATCTGCATACGATTAGCCCTCAGCACACCTGTAACCCAATTTACGAGCTGTTCACCTCCCCTCCAGAAGGAGCACACACTCACTCTCATGTGACAGTAAAATGTAGAAAGAACAAGATGAAATAACATTTCTTTAGCTTTATTGTGCTGCCCTTTAAACCAGATTGCAGTTGTTATATTTTTTTTCGTATTTCGTGCTTGTTTATTTATGTAATCTTGGCCACTTCAGCGCAGCATCTTTTCAGCCAGTTCTACATCGGTTTTTATGTGACGTTTACTCTGTCATTTAGAGGGCAGCACTGGTGAAGTTCCAGTTTACGTTTAGGCCATGGATGATAAATCTAATAAATATAGTTTAAACGGGGTAAAAAAAAAAAAAAAAATCTTTAGATAAATTAAATCTGTCCTCAGATAATTAGACCAAGGTAAATAAGATGAAAAGAAGACAGTTTGACCACTAGCTCCGTCTCATAGATCGTTTAAGAAAGATGGACGGAGCCTTCGGCGGTTAAAAGTGAAGCCTATGTGGAAGTGCATAAAACTGCAGTTCCCCCTTCATCCACTAGGGGCTGCAAAACAGAGCAAATCCCCATAGACTCCCATGTTAAAAAGACCAACTTCACAGCAGGAATAAACACGTTTACAGCAGAAATAAACATGTTCACAGCAGAAATAAACATGTTTACAGCAGAAATAAACATGTTTACAGCAGAAATAAACATGTTTACAGCAGAAATAAACACGTTTACAGCAGAAATAAACACGTTTACAGCAGAAATAAACACGTTTACAGCCTAGTACAATGAAACATTTTCGGTTTAAGGAAAATGTTAGGAAATTTAATTTAAATTACTTAAATTAAAGTAGTTTCATCTCGAAATTCGGCTTATTTAGAGGCGTGTCCTTTTGATTGACAGGTACCCGATCTCCCACTTCAAGTCAGAAGAACGTAGAACAACCGCGGTTTTTAGCCGGTTAACAACATGACTTAGCTTTAGCCCGCTTACCTCTGTTAGCTGGTTAGCTCCTGTTTTCTCCAGGTTAGCTCGGTTAGCTCTTAGCTACAGAAAGCTCGGAGTTCGCTCGATGTCAATCATCCACCATGACGCTCACAGCCCCCCTCTCAGCTCCGCCTCTTTGGCCATATTTGTATTTTCCGGGCGAGACGACACACATGCCCCTGCCAACATGGTGATGGTAGGAACCGCCCACCGAGCTTCAATTCAGCTCTTCAGAAACCTACGGGTGACGTCATGGAGGCTCCACCCATCTTTTATATACAGTCTATTCTCCATCTTAACAGCATTGCCAATTATAAATAAAACCAAAGGATGAAAACCGTGAATATGACTCTGTTAGGTCCTGATTTCCATGCAGAGCATCGTGCAAACATTTCAGTGATCATTTGGCAAAACTCAACATCTGACAGTCATCGGTTATCGTTTCTGCAGGCTGCAGCAGCTGGGACCTTGGACACAGTCAAACACTGACTGAGGAATCATTTATGTTTATAGTCGGGTCGTGGGGGTTTACGGTTCTTGCGCCGCCCACAAACACAGCTTATGACGGTTTCAGTCTCTGAAGAACTGCTGGAGCTGTTTCCCCCACCACTCACCATGCAGTCAAATAGAAATCTGGTGAGCTGGGAAATGTTAAGAGTTCAATTAGGCTTTGTACCATGTTTGTATCCTGCCAACAGATTAGGCAGAATCCCTCCCCACACTGAGAGAAACAATAAACCGCTGTCAAAAGTCTGAAATGGGCAATTTCAGGATTGGTGGAAGATAACACATGCTAGTGCTGGCAAGCTGCTCGTGGCGTCATTAGAGATAAATGCAGCAAAGCCTTTGAAACTGTTGGGCTGGAGTTCAGTCTTAAATAAAATTTGATTTATTTTTTTTATTTTTAATCAGTCAAAACTGTGGATATGTTTGAAACTCTGTGCTAGAATTAATTGTTATGCTACTGCAAAGCATCTTTAATTATACAGCCCTGATTCCAAAAAGGTTGGGATGCTGTGAGGAATGGAAATGGAACGCAGTGATTTGCAAATCTCATAAACCCATAATTTCACTCCCAACAGAACAGGAACAACATACCAGATGCTGAACAGGAGACATTTTACCATTTGTATGGAAACATTTGCACATTTTGACTTAGATGGCATCGCAGAAGGCTGAAAAATAATCATTTGCTCAAATCAAATTGGATCACTGGCAACAGGTTGGTGACATGATTTGGTATGAAGAAGAGGGTTTCAGAGGAGCAGAGTTGTCAGATGGGAACATGGCCACAACTCGGCGTTCCTTAACATAAAACTGTGACGATTCTGAAGCTCCTACCATGTGGAGTGAATAACATGAAAGGATTCTAAGCATGAGGAGGGATCTTGTGGGGAAACTTTTGATTTTAAAGCCTAAAGGCAGGACTCTATGTGTTCAGGGAGACTTTCAGAAATCACTGTGTGTACAGAGTTCATTCTAAAATCTACAAACGCAGGTTAAAACTCTGTCATGCAAAGAAGAAGCCAAAAGTAATCATGATCCAGGAACACCGCTGTCTGGACTTCCCTGGAAACCATGATGCCACGTCATGGTGCCTGGCTGTGGCTTAGGTGGTAGAGCCGGTTGTCCTGCCGGTTGTTGGCAGTTTGAGTCCTGTCCCCAAAGGGAGACACGAGTGTTCTCTGAGGGCCGGATGAATGCAAAGCGTTGCATCTGGAAAGACATCAGCTGTAAAACACGTGCCAAAATACAACCGAGCAAACAGAGCTTCCGTATCGGCTTGTTAGTTGGAAGCCGATGAGTTGCCGTGGCGACGCCTTCAGGAGGAAAAGCCAAAACATTTCTGCCATGTTGTGCAGACTAAAGAGGAAAGGGAACCTGTTGACAGGGAAGAGTTCAGATGCCTGCCTGTCCGATGCACGGTGTTGCATGGCTTCACAGGAGACTTGTCGGGGTGCAGAAATGGCCTTGCAGTTGTCCAGACCTTTCACCTTTCAACTTTCAACTTTATTTATTTGTACAGCGCCACTTCACAACAATGTTGTCACAGGACACTTTCCATCCACATCATTTCAAGCCAATTCATACATATCCTATAAGAGAAACCAACTGATTACATCGAGTCATGACTTGGATCCAATCCTCCATCCTGAGCTGCACGAGGCGACAGTGGGAAGGAAAAAACTCCATTTTAACAGGAAGAAAACCTCCGGCAGAACCCGGCTCAGGGAGGGCAGCCATCTGCCTCGACTGGTTGGGGTGGAGACGACAGGAAAGACAGATCAACATGTACAACTGCACTTATTCAGGAAGACCTGCGGAAAAAAGGAGAAATAAGTTAGAGACGGCAATATTGTCATATATTTATACATTAATATATTAGAGAAATAGAGCGAGGTACTTCTCAGTGCATCAGGTAACATCCCCATTGCTACATAAGTAATGGTTGGCTAGACTACCCATAACTATAAGAGCAATGAGCAGAACCTGGATAGTTGGGTCCCGTACATGCAGACTCCAACTCAGTTAACAGAACAACATTTGCCACTTCATGATATATTAGATCCAGTCTGTAAGGTCCAGGACCATCTTCATTCCTGGCTCAGACCAGAATGGGACAACATTCCTCTTCTAAAACTCCAGCAACCAGTCTCGTGACTCCCAGACCTTTACAGACACAAAAACCATCTTTTTCTATCATATGCAAACTGAGTTTTACCATGAAATGGTAAAATGTTCCCACACCTGACATGTTGTCCACGCTCTATCAGGAGCAACATATGGGTTTATAGGATTAGCAAATCAATAACATTCTGTGTCACAACTTTTCTAGAATTGGACTTGCACGTGATATCATTAGTAATTCAGCATTTTATGCCCTCGGCTGATAAAATAGGCTGTAACTGAGTGAGGCTGTTAGATGTTTGGTAGCAAAACAATTACTGTGTTTTCTGGTACCAGGTCCAGTCTGCACAGCCAAATTGATGGTACCTTTGAGTAAATTAGTCTTTTCCTCCTCTGTCTGTGTTGGTAGACTCCGGTGAGCGGTGCAGAGATCAGTTTAGAAGTCAGCTAGTGGTGCTCGGTGGACTAGTAGCAGATTTCTACCATACTGATCCCAGAGCAGCAGCAACAGACAATGATGCAGCATTATTCTCACATATTTTCTTTGAGTTTAAATGAGATGTTACTTTAATATATTTATCACCTCAGTTTGGTTACTAATCATAAACACAATGTATGACTTAACGAGTCATTTTGCTGGTCCTTTGTTGGAGTTGCTGCCTACCTGTACGACCTTGTCTACCTGCTTCCTGTTTTTATCAGTTGTGAGACTAAAACACCTCAGTCTCAATTAGAAAGCACAATTAGAAGAGAAACCATCTTGGCTGTGGTTGTCTTACCTTAAGCCTTCAAGTTATTATCGTCCACAAACTAATTAACAAGTTCTTGATAAGCAACGGTCGACCCCCTAGTTACCATAGAAACAGAAAGACTTCATCACAATGAAAGGATTTTGCTGGTGGGCAGCTCACCGAGTGCACATTGCTTTCCATTACATTACATCTGCTTATTTTTTTTCCTGCTAAATATTCTACAACAATGTAAGATGGATTTTTGTGTGCCATGCTTGCAGAAAGTCACATTTAACAGAGGAAATTCTGAGTTTAGAGGGTCACGTCTGACCATTGCATGAGAAATTTGTGTTGGAATATTCCCCAATTGGAAACCACAACTCAAGCTTTAATTGCACAGCTACGATCATGTCAGATCAGCAGGATGCTGCAGACCTCTCCATCTCACTGCTACCGCTGAGTGTAGTTTAAGGAAAATGTCAGACTAATGGGCACATTAAATGCATTTAAAGCACCACCAGAAAGATTGGCAAAGTCTTTTCCACCTTGGGACCCCCTACAGTTGTGGGATGGAATATCACTGTGGTAACATTAGATCAGTGAGCGACAGCCGTGCATTTAAATATTTGACATGATGAAGAGGCAACCAACAGTGTGAAATAATGTCATAGGATCCAACAGTTATAACAGTTGAAATATTGTCTTTAAATCTTTGATAACATGCTGTTCTTTTGACTCTTATTTCTTGTTAGCATGTTAGTCACTTTAAAGAAGCAGCTTTGATCCCATTAAGATTACAAGGTGTATATAGAGCAAAAAGATAAATGATCATGATTGTATTTTTTTTAATGATCTTTAACTTCCATTTTCCACTTTGAGTAAAACACTGTAGCAGCAGACTGGGTCTCAACCCCATATTGGTAGAATTACTAATATAGAGCTGATCAAAGCAAAAACCACACAGAACAAGAGACCTAAACAGTCATTACCAAGCAGAAACCTTGGAGAGTTAAAAGTGAACCCTATGTGGAAGTGCAGTTCCCCCTTCATCCACTAGGGGCTCCAAAACAGAGTGAATCCCCATAGACTCCCATGTTAAAAAGACCAAGTTCACAGCAGGAATAAACATGTTTACAGCAGGAATAAACATGTTTACAGCAGAAATAAACACGTTTACAGCAGAAATAAACATGTTTACAGCCTGGTTCAATAATCCATTTAGGTCAGGTTTACCATGACAACTGTGGGGGGAGATTTTTATTTATTTATTTATTCTTTTTTATAACACTTCCGTTTCTAAGTAATTTCATCTCAAAATTAGAAATTGTTTGGGGTGTGTCCTTTTGATTGACAGGTACCCAATATCTAGCAGCAAGAAACCAGAGTGTAGCACAACCACAGTTTTTAGCTGGCTAACATAGCTATAGCATGCCTACCTCAGTTAGCAGCGCCATCTTTCTGTTCCTCTTAAATTTCTTTGGTTTGTTCCTTTTGCCATTTGTATGTTAGCCACATAGCATAACAGTAGGTGAGTTTTCATTTCACCTAGAATTGCGCAAAAACTACATATCCCAAAAAAAAAAAAAAAAAGCCAATGGAAACGCCTACATAAAAAAAAAAAGTCTCAAATCTCGCTAAAACGTTTTTATGCTTTTATTAAGTTAAGCCATTTCAATATAGAAATATATTGCAAAAGTTGAATGGAAACACTTTTTTTTCACATTTACATGTCCCCGGACGTGACATGAGGAGTCATAACCATTTTATTTCCTGTAAAGATGGCGTGGTGTGGAAGAAACAGAAAATTTAGAGTTTTAAAGACAATGAAAGAGAAAAGCTTTGAAAAGCCGTAACAAATTCTCCACAGCAAGGAGAAAATCCCAAAATAATGCTATATAGAAACATTGCATGAGGCGCAATTTTTGTAAAATCTCGCAAGAATAACGAGATTTTATGAGACTTGAGGCTAATATGCTAAACGCTATTCAATTAAAACAATTGCTGTTTATCAAAACTTACAAATATTGTTTTTATTTTGAAAAAAAAAATGCAATGGAAACGCAGTTACTACCTCTGGGATACTCAGTGGTAGCCAAGTCCCTAGAAACTGTCCTTCTGTCTGCATATCAGTCTTCTGTGTTGAATATAATTGAGCCTTTACCATCATATACACCACCAATCAAAACATTTGGATAGACTTTCCCATTGGTTTTATTGGGAAAGTGTATAAATGTCCTGGAATCCCTCTGTGTTCTGTCTATTCCCCCCTAGAGTACAACAAAAGTTAAACCCAGTGGTTGGAGTCTGACATATTCCTGTGAAGTAAAAGTGTGTTGTGCAAAGCAGCCAAAGTTATGAACTGCAGTATGTGTGGGTGCTCCAAGGCCGTTTCAGCCCTGCGGACTGCATAAAGAAAAATTGTTTCACAATTAGTCAGAGGTTTAAATGTTCAAACATTTCTGTTGTTGCTTGAAAGTATTGAAGAACTAATGATGTCTAATCCAGAAGTTTTTCTTTCAAGACAAAATGCTGCATCTTCGCTGGATCCATTTTCTTTTTGAACCGCTAAACTTTCTGTTCCCCATCATATTTCAAGACAACTCAGCTGAAATGAGCTACAGCTGAAATGCATACCAATTAGCAGTTGAACAAAAATCAAGCGAACAAACTCAAAAGAGCCCAGAGTGAGGAAAAAAAAAGATCAATTGGACCTTGATTAGCCTCTCATTCCCAACAATCTCTGTGTAGTTTAGGGTGGAGAGTAGTACTTTGGAAAAAGAAAATTGTTTGCCCATTAAAGGACTGAATTTGTCCCAAAGGAGAGTGGTTGAGATTTAATAAAACTTAAGGATGACTAACAAGGTAGCTGAACTTTTCTAGTTTTCTTTTTTTTTTTTTTTTTTTAAATTGAAAGAAATATAATTTTTTTCCCCAAAGATAAGTATTTTTCTGTAGCGTGATACTTCAAAGCAGTTTCATTGGAGAAATATAATTCCTGCTTCTTTAGAGATTTCTTCTTCAGTTTTTGTGCACGAAACTTCATTTTTCCAGTCGGACAGATTACCAACACATTTTCTTTCCCTAAACTCCCCTCTAGCTGGCTGTGAAATGATGCTTTTCTCTCTTGCGTCTTTTCTTATTTTTCATGCTTTCTCTGACATGTAAAGCATCCACCAGTGCTGTCGCTGCCATTCCCAGCATTCACAGTTTACTGCCCAAAACGTCACTGCACAATGACACAAGTCAGAACCGTTAACCATTTCAGTGCAGCCTGCTGATTGGTTACAAGGTTCATATTTGGTAAATGAAGCATTTATAGAAACTCTGACATGGAAACATGTGAGACAGCTGTGCTCGCCAGATGTTTATAAAGGAAGGGCAAAGCAGTGGGTGAAGCAGTGGAGAGGGGGGGCAGGAATTGAGCTTGTTTTTTACTAGTAGGATGTATGTTTTTATTATCAAAAAATGTTTCATTCATGTTTAACTGGATTTACAATAGTTTCCAATCCCTGACCCAGCCAGGACGTGCCCTGCCTCTCGTCTGCTAATTGGTGGTATAGGCTCCAGCCCCCGGGACGCTAAACTAAACTAAACTAAGCAATGTAGAAAGTGGATGAATGAGCTACAACCTCCGGCTCTTTTGTTGCTGTAGAGTTGTTGAATTTCTAGTCTTCATCACCACTTTCCATAAAAATGAAAGCGGACAATGGAAGCATTCAGGATAGTCCAGTAGGCTCGGTCCGATTGGGCACTCGGCTCAGTTGTTGGGGGGTGTATCCATTCAGGCCGAGATCGCATTCACACTGTACTTTGGTCAAATGCGCCAAACCTTTACTATAATATATCCCCATTCCCACCAGAGGTGGCGCTGCACTAGTATCTAGCAAAAGAGGACAAGACCTGCGTGAAGAAGAAAACTCTGTTTCCTCCACCTGCCAGTTAAACATGGAGACCAAACTATGGCTGTTTTGGGTTTTTATTGTGTCTTATGCAAGTATACTGCAGAAATCCACTGCAACAATGGACGCAGTGTGAACACCTGGCGAGGCAGAGGACCCTTAATGCCATCGCTATGGATTTACCCACAATGCAATGCTACGCCACATGCAGGAAGTAACTTATATTATAGCCCGCTACCTGTATTTGGTCGTTTTGAAACAGGCAGTGTTTGTTGGTGAACCGAGTCAGTTTCTTTGGTATGATTCAGAATTTGTTTGGCGCATTCACATTTCCCCAAACGAAGTGGACTTTCCAAGCAAACGGGCTCTGATTCGAATCAAAAATCTGATGTGAATGAGTCCAAAGCTACAGCTGTTAGTCAGATCTTGAATCTGTTTTTACTTTCCAGGGTTTTTAGTTTCTGTTATACCCTTACAAAGTGACTGCTGAGCGCTGAGGCACATCATCAACTCTCAACCCTTCGACTACGTTTGCACTTTTTATGATAAAGCCTGAAGGCCCGCTTCGTCCCTCAGAGTATTTTTTATGCACACAGCTGATTCTGGTCTGCCCTTATCTTTTTACAAACATGCCTCCCTCAGAAAAGTTTTACAAGATGTTGCCTTTGCATCTAGGGATGGGCTTTACACTAATTGATGTTCTGCTTTTATTCTCCTGGTCAAACAAACGTTTCATGTAAAGATAATGTAAATCCCCTCCTCATTGTTGGTGTAGCCTGCTGAAACTACTGTTAGGAGTTACAGGCATACAGTACAGCATGGCCTTGTTTTAACCTCTTATGAATAGGAACTCCGTTTCACATGTTCTGCTGTACAGATGCACAGATGGGTAAACTTGCTGCACAGTTGGTTACCCATGCTGTGTTGGTTACCATGGCAATTGCTTCCCTGTTAGCAGTGAGGCAGCATGGTGATGCCCACAAGGCTAGCTCACCAACCCCTGAGTCTTGCTCTGAGACACGGACCACAGCTCACCAACCCAAAGTCCTTTTCAAACCCAGTCAGACATTTCACATGTTAATCTTTCAATCAGAAAGTCAGTTTAGACTGGTGTGTGAGAAATCTGCAAGAATTATATCTGGCAACTTCAAACCCTCATGTCTGCTCTGAATTACTGGTGTAATCATGTTTCTAGCAGCATTTAAGTCTGACATCGAGTCTGATAAGCTGTGAAATAAACAGACTTGCAGGAATATCTGAGTGTTTCAGGTTGAATGTGGTTTTCTGCCATTAGTGCTTTTTAAATAGAAAACAGAGTGAATTAATGGTAAAATGTACTTCTATGACTTGGTCATTTATAAGTTAAATACAAACTTGGCACATTTCGCGGCATTCGTTCCAGTCCACTGCATTTGCTGATGACATTTTCTGTTCTGTCTCTTTCAGTGGAAGGCTGCACAGATTGGTCGGTGGACTACCTGAAATACAAAGTTCTTCTGGGAGAGCCTGTGCGGATTAAATGTGCTTTGTTCTATGGATATATCCGAGCCAACTACACCCATGCCCAGAGCACAGGACTCAGTCTCATGTGGTACAAAAGTGCTGGACACGGGGACTTTGAGGAACCCATTAGTTTTGATGGCACACGGATGAGTAAAGAGGAAGATGCTATATGGTTCCGACCAGCAGAACTGGATGATGTTGGATACTATTCCTGTGTTTTAAGGTATGTGATTTCATTTTCTACTTGAAGAAATCCATTTCTACAAAAGGTAGAAAGCATTTGGGAAGGTCCCCTGCCACTTTTGGGGATTATTTTGCCTGTGTGTCTGAAACAAAGAATATAACGCATCATCTGGATCCCAGTGGGTAGATCGTAGAGCTGCATAAGAGGCCTCTCCTGTTGATTTCCAATGAAGCCTCTCATCTTTTGGCCAAAAGAGCACTGGCCGATGCTCCACAGAGCATTGTTTATGACTATGAAACCCCCTCTGCATTGCTTCTAATGTTATATTGTTTCTTTATTTCCCTATTGAGGGCAGTAAGCCATTTGGTGCAGTTGGGGAGTCGGTAACTGTGTGGCCTTCACAAGTTGTCCTTTCTAAGAATGAGACAGAGCAAAGCAGTGAGACTGAAGATGTGGACGGTAATTCAGCACAGGACGACTGAGGGCACTGGAAAAGCTGCTTCGATAAAAGAAAGAAAACAAGGGACTTGTGCTGTCATCTTATGATTTATAAGTTTGTTTGCATGGTAAAATTTCAGGCTTCCCAGACGTTTTCATTAACATGTCGGCAGGTTATGGTCGTTCGGAATGAAAAGGCTACGATACCACCTTGAAATCCATTGTTAACTTTTTACACAGAACAAAAGGGACTTTAAACACATCAGCCTCTTTTTTCCTTCATCAAAAACACACCAACTTGTTAGAAAGAAAATGGTGAATGATTCAGTCTTCAGCGCCAACATTCAGCACAAGTTTCCTTGTGTTTCATTAGTTTGATTCTAAGAGGGGTTTGGCTATTGCTATGCAGCACCATTAGCACTCTCCTCTTCGCTGTGGCAGCCGCCATGAATAGAAACAGGCAGCACCAGTCCAACAATTCTCTATTCAGTCATTTTGGCAGCATCTTCTAGAGGTAGACAATCAGTCAGCTCAGAGTTATTGTGTAATCACACTGAAAGTAGAGCCCTGAGATTCGATTTGGACGAGCAAAGCTGCTTTTTTTTTGCCAGTTTGCACACTTAAGAACCAAATTAAGGGGCAACACTTGTTTGCCCATCATGGAGCAAAATAAGAAAAGAGAGCACTTTTCTGTCACTGGGGATTTCCCTGTGTGGGTGTTTCTTTAGGCTTTTGTCAGCTTTATTTGCTCTCTACAAATTTGAACAGTTTTTACATAATGAAATCAAGACTGAATGTTTATTCTGTGCTCGTCAATTGGGAAACAACAACTCTGACATTTATTTCCAATGCTAGCTTTGGTGCTGCAATCAGCTTTAATGATTTGCTGCAGCTGAGGTTGTTCAAATCTACATAGTGCTGGCACAGTCTAATAACAATGTGACTTTTCCCACAAGCCTATTTGATTTACATAGGGCAACAAATAGCTTATGTAACTAAATAACCAATACATAGATATACAAAAAAGAATAAATAACACTGTATCACTCAATACTTAAGTTGAAAATGAAACAAGCTTATGCGTCTCTGTTTGATTCAAAATGTTTTTAAGGCATACGCAGTTCAAATTGTACAAAATTAAACCAATCAGTTTCAGATTAAGACAAAACCCACATGATTTTAACTGGGAATCAATTTAGCCCTGCATGTAAGCATTCAGCTAGACTCAAATGGGCTCCGGTGCTTCTCATGTGTAAGTTTCAATCACTTTGGGGGAAAAAAAAAACAAAAACAAAACTGTAGCACAAGTGTAATTAATACATCTAATAAAGCCTCTTTCATTCACATGATCAAGTTCTGATTTTATAGCCACAAAAAATTAACCCTCAGGTAACCTTTGAAGAGAATTTAGTTAAACTTGCACATGCAATCATGCCTACACACCAAACAATAAGAGCAACAGAATGACTTAAACCTGTTTTTGACATTCTTTTGGGAATATTCTGGTCAGAAATTCAATGATACCCCTCCAGTACACATATACTGGCAAAACAGCGGTGGTCCAGTTAGATGGTCAATTTTCAGTTGGAACTGTAGCTCAACTTAACTGTAAACACCCCCATAGTTAGAATAATTCAGCCATGAAGATCATATACATCATCTGCAAAAGAGGTACCTTGGTTCATATGTTTATACGAAGAGAGGACATGCTTGGATAGATTCCAGCTCCACTGTGAATCTGCACTGGAATGAGCACAGATGGATGGATGGATGGAAAAATGGAAAGAAAGAGATGGGGCAGTTGGGCTGGCCAGATTAGTCCAATTATTTATTCTATTAATACTAACATTGGACTTTCTATAGAACCAATACGATCAACGGCTGCTTAGATGTAATGGAAATACATTAATATTTAGCATATTATTAATATTCTACCAAATACATCATGATATGCAGTTTCCCCACCATTAAAGTACACAAATAGCTCTACTTTAAATTAGGTGAGTATTGTACATATTGGTGGTACCATGTCTGTATTTAGTTTTTACCAAATCATCACCACTGTGATGGAGAACAAGTTGGCCACAGCAGATGCTAAAGATTTATTGAACATCTCACATGGAGCAACAGTTTATACCAAGAAGCCACAACAACTACTAGTTAACTTGTGTCCTTTAATGCTCTGCTTTGTTCTCCATCAACCTGATGGCACGTATTAATTTGGCTTCCATGCTTGCTACATGCTTCACTAGCTAGCTGCTAAGTTCCTCTGGGTGCTGGGCAGGTAGCAGTTTGTTTGCTGGAGCCAATGGTGGCATAATGAAGATCCATTCCTGCTCTAAACCTGCTCCATGCTGTTCAGGGCCGTGAAGGAGTGGAGCCCATCCCAACTGCCACCAGGCCGGCATTTGCTAATATTGAGAAATGCATTTACACTTTGCAGGTTGGCAAAGACATATTACCAAAAGTGATCATTTTATCTTAAATTTCTGTGAGCTTAAATCCAACAGCTACATTAATTGAACACACTGATAAGCAAAAAACCAATGGAAGTGTATTAATTTGTCACAGGGTGTTTACTGTCAGTTTTGCAACACTTGAGTTGGGGAAATAGACTGAGTAGAGTGGATAGTTGCACAAGCTTGATTATATAGTAATAACTTATTAACCTTGTAGGTAAAGGGCGTTTACTCTCGACTGGCTCATTAGTCAGCTTTATACAGCGACACATGGTGCCTTTCAACAGGGGGAGGGACCTGCTCAAAAGGCAGGGGAGGATTAGGTTATTGGATGCTGTGTATATGTGTGTGTGTGTGTGTGTTGTGTGTTTGCTTTAATGCATTTTCTGAAGTGCACAATGAATCAAAGCCCACCATGTTGGAGCAATCAATTACAATGACTGATAGTTGAGTGTTAGCTTAAGCAGTGAGTTATTTTGAGTGGAGTCAGGAAAGTAAGTCCAGTGCTTGGCGAAACGATGATCGCAGACCTTAAAAATCATGTTTGTTGTCAAAATTGAAATAAAAAAAAAAACAACTTTATTTGTCCCTTAGGGGCAATTTTAAAACAGCTGCAGCAGCAGTCCAAAAAACAGGTAAATAAGTACCAATGTAACGACTAATGTAAACAACAACAGGTCTATATAGTTCATGAATACACACACATCCTGAAAGAAACTCTGCAAACTGACTGGTCGACCACATGAGCAGTGAACCTGAAGTCTTTCTGAACGTCTTGAAGTCTTGTGAACGAGCTGCTTGCACTAATTAGCTATAACATAGAGACTGTCACATGTCATTTAGGGGATATCCGTAACCTTTGATGCACGCATGGTTCTGCCATGATGTGTGTCTTTGACTTCATTTTAACTTCCCAACTGGTAGGACTTAAAGTTTCAGTTGCTAATGCCCTGGTGCCAGATACTAAAGGGCAACTGCTGATGTCTGGCAGAGTGCATGTCTCAGGGTTTGGTGTGATGCTAAGGAGCCACAGCGGTGGTCATCACTTTGTGGCTCATCAGCGTTTATATCACATGTTCTGCTGCCTTCATGCTATTCAGAGTCTGAGATCAAAGAGAGACACTCTGAAGTACTTCTGGTGTGAAATCACTCGAGGTGAGGCTTTTAAAGATCAAGTAATGAACCTGCGAATGGCTGCAACCTGACTCTTACATCTCCCCCTGCTTTTGTCAGATTCTCCTGGTTCTTTCTCTTCAGCTTATAGGTTGACACGGTGTTAAATTGTAAAAGTGGATTCATCCAAATTTACATCTGCGTTGCTGCATTTTGAGCTTCTCCGTCAATGTGACTCATTTCAATTCTTCCAAGTTAGGGGATTGCTCCTCTGTTTGTGGAGTGGGCTTCCTATAGACGATCAGGGTTTGCATATGTTAACATATTACATTTGGATTAGACTCTTGGCAGTATTTTTAGTTGAGGATCCTCGCCGTTTGAAAGACGGAGGCTCCTCAGGAATTAGAGCAGTCCTTGGAGGAACAAATGAATCACAGCAAAGCAGCAAATCATTTCTCACTGGATGCATTTCATACCTCAGCAAACCAACAGTTCAGTCCCAGTTACTGAGTTCCTCCAGTGTTATTGGTTTAAAGCAGGGTTGTCCAAATCCAGTCCTCAAGGACAACAACCTTTTAGGTTTTAGATTGTTACCTGCTTACACACACACACCTGAATCCGGGTCATGGGGAAAACACCCTGTTATTAAGCATCTCTAAATAGCTTAACAAACTTAAAACTATGTGCTTATGGATGATATTAATGGCTAACTGCCATTTATTATGCATAATCCTGAAACAGTCATTGTCCAGAAGCAAACCAAAGCTTCACAACTTTTTCTTCCAAGCGCAACACTTACCACTCTGAACATGCACCACAGCTGATTTAGCAATAAAACACAACAGAATTATCATTGAGGAGAGCAAAACAAAAAGAAAGCGACAGAGCAAGAGATGAGACAAGAGTCAGCATCAGACTGACTTTTACCGGCTGGATTGAGTTCAGAGAAGAGACAGGATGCATGTAAAGAAGGCTTCTTTATGCAGCCACCAAAGTGCAACATTATGCCAAAGTCAAGTAATGTAAAGAAGATCCAAGCATGTTGCACATGATGTTATAGATGATGTAACATCAGAAATGATCTTTTCACTGAATTTACTGCGTTATTGGTTCATTATGCTCCATAATAATAATGATAATAATAATAATAATAATATTTTATGATATAAACCTTGAGCATTGGCATTGAATGTTTTGCCTGATTGGCTATGGAAGGGATAATGCAATCTGCTTCGCATCGGATGGTTCACGCCTCCCTGTTGTGTCTTCATTTCTGATAATGCACACCTTGAATGGCATTATCCCACTAACATCATGGTCACTTACAAAAGAAATATTAAAATAAATTATTAATGGGTTATTGTAAGTTTTTACCAATAAAATTATAAGTTTTTTTTATAAGAGATTGAGTGGACTATTTAGTTTCTCCCATTGTGAAATGTTGCCAAGGTAACCGGCTCTGGCCACAGAACCTGCAGCTTGGTCGGCCACTGCTGTAACATACAGTGGAGAGAAGTTAGAAGAGTCCTAAATGTTATGTTGCATGATACAAAGTATTGTTTCAGAGGGGAAGTGCACGTTTTACAAAATTTTGTTTCAAAGAATCAAAGTCCACAGATAGTTTCCTAAATCGTTTTTGTTGCAAGAAATATCATCCACCATTCACTCTGATCATTTCATTTGTATTGAGCAAGTAAGTGTATCCTGAATTGTTTTTATAAATATAATCCAATATTTAATCTGTATCAAGCAGGTAAGGAAGGTATGGAAGACAAAAAGACAGGCAACAAACTATTTAAATTTAAATGCAGTAGTGTAAATAAGTATAGCACCTTTCCAGATAAAAATCCCCATGTGCTTCACAACAAAACACAAAAACTTAAACAACATACAACATTAAGAAAAAAACATATAAGCAAATAAAACTAAGTACAAGCTAGATTAAAAACTATGTCTCAAGCTGCTTTTTAAGCAATCACTGACTCCGCTGATCTCTGACTGAGAGGAAGGAAGTACCACAAAGCAGGGGCAACTGCTGCAAAGACTCCGTCACCTTTTGTTTTGAACCGCGTAGACTCTGCCAGCCAGCAGACCCTGGTCAACAGATCTCAGGGACCTGCCGGGTACATATGAGTTTAAGAGGTCCCTAATACAACCAGGCGACTGGTTATGTAGGGCTATATAAGTTAGAACCAGGATTTTGAAGTGTACTCTGCAAGTGATGGCCAACCAGTGCAGCTGGATCAGTAGCGTGCTGACAGGAATCCATTTTGATGATCCTGTAAGTGGCCTTGCAGCGGTGCTCTGGACAACCTGAAGATGAGATTTTTTGTTAAGGCAAGTAAAGGTGGACTTGCAGTAGTCAAGCCTGGTGGAGATGAAGGAATGACTGATCCTCTCCAACTCAGATGGTGAAACAGTTGGCCTCAGCTTGGTAAACACAGGGACAGACAAGTGACTTTATGTGGGCATCTAAGGAAAGTGCAGGGTCCATGATTACACCGAGGTTCTTCACTGACGGCTTAATAAAACAGACAAGCGGGCCGAGACTCCCAGCTACTTTAGGGAAAATTTGTCTGGGGAGCAAACAAGAACTTAAGTTTTTGCGTAATTTAGTTGAAGAAAATGTTCACTCAACCAAGTCTTGACAGCATCCAGACACCCAAGTAAAGCAATGCTGTTTAATTCTTTTTTTATTCAGCTTTATTTGTATGGCACCACTTCACAACAATGTTGTCTCAGGACACTTTACTGGAACTTGTTTTAACAGATGACCTACAACACTTTTTAATGGATACCCTACAGCCAATCAGAATCGAGTATTGACCCAGACCATAGTGCAGCGACCATCACCCACTTTTTTTCTTTTTTTTTTTTTAACTGAGCCCTAAATTATCAATGAAAATGTAAATAAGAAGTCATTTTTGTGTTACTCAACAAATACTCTGTTGTCTTGAATGATTACTCTTATATTCTCTGATACACATGCATCCACAGTGTAAGTTATTACTCCCCTCTCACAGGGAAAATGGCGTCCCACCAACACGAAGCAAACAGCTACTGTGTTTTTCTTTTAAGTCAATATACTATATAGGATCCATCACATTAAACATACCATACTGAGAGTATTAGAATACCATAGAAATGCTCACATTGAGATAATTGTGATCTTATTTTTCTGATCTGAGATCACATTAAACAGTAGTGAAACATGATCATGATGAACAGAGTGCATTTTCCCTGTCAAAACCATCCCACTGCTAGGAATACCATTTGGTAGCAGCTTGGACACTGTGTGGAATGATACAGATGATGACTTAGACGCATCTGTTCTGAGATCAAAACCATCTTAATGTTTTCATTTAGTAACTGTGAAGAATGTTTACCACGAGCGGCTGGAAACAGTGAACCCACTCTATACATAAGTCTTTATTGGTTTGGGGTAAGTAACTGACCAGGGGGATAACACCAGACTGCTGTGGCACACCTAACCCTCCACCAGCTGCCTTCGCCATCGAGCCAAATGGCACCATTTTATATCCTCTCCTGCTGATTGGGCTAAACCACTTCCACCCAACAGAGGTGCTTCCCATCACAAAACACAACATTCTAATAGATTCTAAACATAACTCTAAATGGATCTTATAAATATAAAAACTACCTAACCAAATATAACATAAATACACGTAAACTAAATCTAAAACCATTTTCCCAACCTAAAACCCAAGTGCCATTAATCTACGCCCCACCCATCTGTCTCATGGATTCTCCCAAACCTTTTATAAAGGGTTCAGGCCCTTGTGGAGACACCCAGGAGAGGACACCAGCCAGGTTAAAGGGGCCATTTTACCACTAACCGTATTCTGCACCTTCACACACATTATCTGTCAATCACCATCGATGCTTTCTTACACAGGTAAGACAGAAGTCAGATGTCAGGAATGCCAACAAAACATTTCTATGATTCTATGGATATTTACTGTACAAAAAAATGTGAATAACAGTACCTAAACAAATCCAAATGTACCAGACATTATTTAGTTTAATTTTTTATGACTTTTTCTTTTATTACTTTCGAACATTTGATATAACGGGCAGCTGCTTGGTTACAGGAACGTTTTCAGCGTGAAAAGCAGCTGGGAAAATGGCAAAGAGATGCAGCGAAATTCACTTTATTATTCAGATTGTGTGAATTTTACACCCTGCAGATGAGGTTGGGATTCTTTAGTTGTCATGTTTTGTACATTACAGCTCTTCAGTTAAGTTATTATTGTTATAATCTATACGATGCACTTCCATATAAACAGCAGCCAAATCTGCTCTAATATTTCTCATTATTCCCTATGATTTTACTCTTTTGACCTTCTTACCCCATCCCCCCCCCCCCCCCCCCAGGCTTCCACACACAACAATGCACTTGCACTCATCACATTTTTGCCTATCTGCTCAGCTGCACTTAAGGGTGTCAGAGGGCATTGTCGTGCACAAATGCACACACATATATCTACAAACACGCATCAACCAACACAAACAGAGCTTGTCAGTTCTCTGCTCCCCCGAGAGTCGCTGCTACTGACAGGAACTTAATGTGCTTCCAATCTGTATTTGAAAGCAGACCAACGCTAAGATGCACGCACATGCTCAACATTCACAGCATACAGCCTCTCTATTTTACTCTCTTGGATTATTGTTGATGTGCGCACACACACACACACATCTAGATGCATTACAGACATATGAAGAGGGAGCGATGGGGCCACGTTGAATACAGGAGCGGAGGGGAGCAGATGAGCGGCACGATGCTTCAAATTGAGGTCAGCGCTCGGCTGTTTCAGATGTAATACCCTGAGGAACTCTGTCGTATGCAGAGCAAAAGCATCTGCACTGGCAGTGTGTGTCACTTACTGTACAATTATATGAAACTCCGAGCCATAATGCCGAAGCCATCCGGGTGCTTTGAGGATACCACCAACTCAGCAGCTTTAATGCAAGTGTCTCCGTAAGCCTATTAGCGTTCCAAAGTTTCTAATTCCTGCTATCCTACACAGCACTGGCAGATGAGACGGCCATTTTGCCGCTGGCATGGCCAGCATGACAAGGGAAGGGACATGTTTGGCTTTGCAGTCATCAGGACATGTATGGAGAGAAATTTGTTTCTTTATCATCCAGTCAAATAAGTTAGATTCGAAACCAAAAATTATTTTTGAGAGCAAAAAAAGAAGTGAGAATCTAATTTTTTTTGTAGAGAAACAAATTAGGTTCCAATTAAAATATATATATATATATATATATATATATATATATATATATATATATATATATATATTTGAATAAGCATATTTCTCCAATTTTAATCAAAACTACAGTTTGTAAGCGTTGATCCCCCTCCCGTCTCCCGTCGCTTTTTTTTTTCTTTAGGACGCGCCCCTCAAAAAGGTTGCGCCCTGGGTGGTCGCCCACATTGCCCATAGCAAACCGTCCCTGCCAACAGGCTATCAACTTACTGCAAGCAGGAGAGAAACAGGTGAAACGCAGAAGGTGTAGCTGGCGACAAAGCGAGGTGAAACCAACCAATAGAAACTCTGCTCTCATTCACCAGCGCAGGCCCCGCCCATCAAATGCAGTTAAATTTACAACCAAAACTTTAGAAGTTGCAAGGAAAGAGGACTGATTTGCAAACAAAACTTTACAACTTGTAACCAAATGTTTTTTTTAACTGTAAAGAGAAGAGGACTTGTTTTATGCACAATGGTTGTAGTTTTTGTGTGAAGTTCACCTCACTAATGTGGAGCTTCATCGCTGCCATTAGCCGGAAGAGTTTGCGCTCGTTTGTCTTTACATCCAGTTTAAAGATGACAACACGGCTAGCTAGCTAGCTAGCAGCCTGCTGAGATTCTGTTTCACGCCGATCATCTGGAAACATCGCTCTGATGACGTGTCTAAGGAACGCTTGTATCTAAAGTCATTGGTTTATGTGCAGCACTAACTGGATCTTAAACCTTTTGAGGTTTAAGAAAGGATTAAAGGAATATTTCCATTCAATGTTAAACACACACACTGGGTTTATTTATGCATGTTGTGCAGTGAAGCTCATGTGCGACGAGTGGAAAGAGTTTTGTAGAATATCGTCTGTGCTGCCTTTTTGTCACTTTCTGAGAAAAGACATCATGATGTGCGCTACTATCACTGCCTTTACTAACCAGCTGCTAAAATTCATCCCAAAACTTGGAGGTGAACTCTGCACCGTCTCACAGTGGAAGCATGTCTTCATAATCTTCATAATATGTTGGCAGTGACGTCTGACAATGCAGCTATTAACATACGTAAAAGGAACATTCATTATTTCTGTTGTTTTTCCTAACCAGACAAATGGTGCAAAACTCTGAGAGAAATGGAGCCAGAAATGCTCCAATAGCACAAAATCACAGACTTTATTGTGAGTGTCCTTGTTCACATGCTTGCTTTTGTCTTTTATTTCTGTTTCTGTCTTAAATAAGTTAATTCGTAGCTTTATTCTAAATTCAGCTGCATTAAAATGCAGTGATTGTGGGCAGAGATGGTTGAAGCTAAAATAAGTTAACTGACATGAGGGGGAAAGCATCTCTGTTAATGATTAATAACAGCTAATAGAAAACTTTGCATAACTTCAGAGTAAAGGCATTTTTCATTTATGCCTTAGTTATTCTTTTTAATAATACCTCAAACTAATTTTATTCAACTAATGGATTAAACAATTTGTTTTTTCGAGAAAATTGTTCAAACGTGTTGATTTGGCCATTAAATGCTATAAAAACACAACTGGTTTTGAGTTTTATTCGCTGAAATATTTTTTTTTTTTAAAAACAAACTAATGTTAAAACATCTTTTTCATCTTTCCAGTTGTTATTCATTCATATTTCAGAGGAATTTCTTACCCAGTCACTACGTGATTCAGGAATAATCAGTAAAACACAAAATAATGGAAATAATCCTTTGCTGCAGCCCAACTCAGGCGGCGTGTCTGGTGTCAGCTAAATAACTGACTGTTAGTCGCCGATGTTCCTCCAAAAGACAAGGCTATGTCGACGTTTTGACCCAATTTATTAGCATGGATTACTAATTTAATCCAAAACAAAGGAAATTAATCAATAGATGTCTGTTTTTCTTTTTAATTACAACTCTTCTTCTTCTCTTCAACTCTTCTCCTCTTAAACTCAAAGAAAGAATCAACAGCTGCTAGAAGATTTAACAGAGTTTGTTATAATAAGATCAGTAATGTGCTTTTTCACCATTGATAAAAAGGTTAAAGCATTTCTGACCCAACAAACAGAAATAATAACCTTTTGCAGTCGGCTGATTTATTTTGTTTACAACTTTTCAATGACGGCGCGTTCTGTCACCTCCCTGAGAGATCACCAGCCACAAATACTAATAGGGACAACGTGGCCATGGCCTGGGAAAGGTGTGAAGTGGTTTTTAATGCGTGTGATCCCCATAGACGTTGTAGGTGTGTGTATGTAGAGGCGCAAGGGAAGTTACACTCACATCAGTGAAGACTTTTGTGTTACTTCTGTCCTCTTTCGTTTCATCAAAACACTTCCCTTACGTGACTCTAGCGCTTCCGAAATGGAAATCCCGGTCGTCATTCGCCGGCTTTCCTAAATGAACGTTTAACAAGACACCATTGTTGTTGCGTTTGAGGCGGAAACGAGCACGACATGAAGAAGCACGAAGCAGGCACACGCCCACAGCAAATCCATCACATTCAAAGAGCGGAGATTACAGCCTTCGATTCAAACAGATGCAACAGCAAAGGAAGGATCCCACTTCTTGGCAGGTAGCTAACGTCACACCTTTGACCCCGTTCACATCCATTGCCGCTGCATTCGAATTATTAATGGGTTTCCTGCATGTTCTGCAATATCCAGGCTGTCGCCAGGAAAGGACATCAGGAGAGGAGGAATGTAAAAGTCTAGCTGTGCTTTCTGCTTGTGTTTGTGTTCCTGTTGAAGCCCGAGTCGCTGGTTCCATCGTAGCTCACCCTGCACCTTCCCATCGCGCCGCCCTCCTGTCCCAGGCTGCGGCCATGCTGACTGTATTAGTATTCGTGGGCAGGAAAGGCTGGTGATCTCTCAGGGAAGTGACAGTCACAATGGGCTGCTTGGAACACTCTGTCATTCACCTCCAGTCAGGGCCTGTCCAATTGATCCACCCCAGCTGTCACAGCCAATGAGAGACGCTAGACTAAGGAGAAGCAGGGATGGTTTGTGCTGCCATGGGTTATGGATGATGTATAATATAAAAGGATGGTGTTTGTGCTATAAGCTACCTGCTAGGAAAAGATTCAGTTTGCTGTAGCCCTTGCTGTGGAGACCTTTAACAATGACATACCAGTTTTTATTAACTGGCGTCTCACAAAGGAGCACAAAGATGAGGTCTTCATATCCCCCTAGAACTGGAAAAGTACTTTTCCTTCCATGATTTATGATTTTTATGACAGCCTCATGATAGCTCACAATGGCTTTGCCACTCTTCAAAGCCATCTTGGTTGTTTTCGGAGCACTTGAAAGCCTTTGCAGACATCGGTAGCCAAGCACTTCGAGGGAATATCAACATAAATTGTTACTTTGAGGTAATATCTCCATAAAAATGCAGGATCCACTGAAACATAGACCTTCATGTGGTTCTGTGTAAAGAATCAGGACTGTCTGAGTTTCTTCAGTTTGATACTTTTGTCTGTAAAACATTTTTATTACAATCCCAGCAATCCTTGCTAAGATTGGGGTGCTTTTGGTGGAGAAATGTGCAGTCGCTGTGGCGACAGAAGAAAAAACAAACATTACTAGCTTAAGAGGTTCCCAGAGGGATGATGGCAGAACACAGGCGTCAGTTATTCTCCGTGTGCAGGTGGGGATTTTTTCTAAACTGTGTGACATGGATTTGCCAAGCAGCTTCATTCACCAGTCGGGTTATTGATGATGCTCCCCTGTATTCAGTATTCTTTGCACCTGTATGGAGAGAGAGAGCGCTCTGTCAACACTATTTGGACAGCCTGCTGGTTGGCTCTGTGTGGTTTAGTTGAGGCTGTTTCCCCAACAGCCATTGTCTGATGATGTATGGGCTGCTGTTTGGGCTCAGGCCACCTTTCACACTGCGCTTTATTCAGCTTTGTGATGTGGCCGTGTGAACTTTGCCAGGTATTCACTGTGGACGTCTGATGCTACAATGGCAATGTCAGAAAAGAATGTGGACCTGAAACCACTCTGGTGCAATGGGGCCGGCTTGCACTACACTTTCAGCAAAGGATGAAATGCATTCTGACTATTGTTAAATCCTATACTGATTATACGTCTTTAATTTGTGTCTTTACTGATATCTATTCAGTATTTGTTTCCCTGAAGCTTTGTGGTTATTTTTTTGTGCATCTCACTCGAGTCCCATTAGCTGGTGCACAGCTACGCTAAGACCAAGGTTTTACCATACAATTAGTTAATGGTTTGGATTTATAATAATAAAAAAAAAAAAATATTTCACTTAGCAACAGCATCTTTTCACTGAACATGTGAAGTCTTGTATGTAATCCCATCAAATAGCACTTAGCATGAAAGCCAAGGTTACTTTGAGCAGCGGTATTGTAGTGTGTTCGTTTGGATCCATTTCTTTACAAGTTTCATCCACATTTGCTGATAATTAGCTTGTTTTGGATAAGTAATGTGATTTTATATCATTAATGACAAGCAGCTACACCTATTAGCTGAAGTAGTTGACATATGGAAAGACTAGGACCAGGAAACACCTAGAAAATTGTTCTGCTTCTGAAAATCTTTCACTAGTTTTCAGAATTTCTAAACATATTTTTTTCCTAAAGAAGCATGCATGTTCAGACAAGTGGTCTTACCACCATCTATACTCATTTAATACATACTGGTTATCTTTGGATAAACTAAAACACTGGTTTGAGCCACTGTGCATGAACTGTGGTCCTTTGGTTTCATTGCATTCCCTTTGTGCTACTTCTGATTGAACATTCATCCCAGACTAAATTCCTTTTGATTAAACTTGGATCAAATTACTTCAGGGACCTAAAGGAAGGTTTGGAGGACCCTTGGCTTAAATCAGCTGTCACATCTGCATGGAAACTGGTGAGAATCCAGCAGAAAGTCATGTGACCAGGTTCGTTAGTTTCTGCATTAACTTCCAGAATTATCTGTGATTTTATTCACTTTGTGAGATTATTTTCACATTCTGAGGCTTAAAATGCTCAAATTCCAAACTTTTCATTAAGTCAGATCCTTGGCATGGTTTTCGCATTTGTTCCCACTTTCTCTTTTCTCAGTCCACGCTGAGCTGCAGAGCCATCAAGTAAGATGCAAAACCATCGCTATCTGATAGTCGGGACGCTGACCTTCTCTTCCTCATATCTGATGGTGGTTTTTATCTGCTGGACAAATGTCAGAAATACCATTCCCCACAGCACAATCACTCTGGTTCTGCTGCCAGTTTCCTCCATTTCCTTCCCTCCCAACTGGATTGTGAACAGCAGAGCTGCAAGGGAGACATCTGCAATACCACAGCTGTCAGTCAAACCTTGGTTTAGAGCCGAGCTCACACAGCTCTGCTGAGTCCTACAGGTGAGAGAAAGATGTGGAAGTTGTGCGGCTTGGGACAGAAACTTCATTAAAATTTCATAAATCAGAAAGAACTACTTTAAATTTAGCTTGTGGCCCACATTGTGAAACATTTGATGAGGTGTTATCCCCACAGAGTCACTTTTTTTCTTTTTTACTTTAGTTCTATTAAAATGAAACATGTTCATTTGTGTGGAAAGAGTGAATGAAAAATCTGGTGATTTATGTAAAAAAGAAAAACAAACATGGTCAATCTAAAATCCTTTCCAAAAGGGGATCCGTAAGTGTGTGTGCGGGGGAGTCTTGCACTTTGGTATTAAACAAATCCATTTTTAACTACTTTTTATTGTTTGATTGGTTTATTATTATTTTTATGTGTTGAAATCATAGACTGTATATAAAAGATGGGCGGAGCCTCCGTGACGTCACCCGCAGGTTTCTGAAGAGCTGAACTGAAGCTCGGTGGGCGGTTCCTACCATCACCATCTTGACAGGGGCATGCGTGTCGTCTCACCCGGAAAATACAAATATGGACAAAGAGGTGGAGCTGAGAGGGGGGCTGTGAGCGTCATGGTGGATGATTGACATCGAGCGAAGTCCGAGCTTTCTGTAGCTAAGAGCTAACCGAGCTAACCCGGAGATAACAGGAGCTAACCAGCTAACGGAGGTAAGCGGGCTAAAGCTAAGTCACGTTGTTAACCGGCTAAAAACCGCGGTTGTTCTACGATCTTCTTACTTGAAGCGGGAGATCGGGTACCTGTCAATCAAAAGGACACGCCCCTAAATATGCCGAACATTGAGATTAAATTACTTTTAAACTGGCGAGTTAGAAAAAAATTCACTCCCCCCACAGTTGTCATGAAGGTAAACCTGACCTATTAAACCTGAAATGGATTTATGAACCAGGCTGTAAACATGTTTATTTCTGCTGTAAACATGTTTATTTCTGCTGTGAACATGTTTATTTCTGCTGTAAACATGTTTATTTCTGCTGTAAACATGTTTATTTCTGCTGTGAACATGTTTATTTCTGCTGTAAACATGTTTATTTCTGCTGTGAAGTTGGTCTTTTTAACATGGGAGTCTATGGGGATTCACTCTGTTTTGCAGCCCCTAGTGGATGAAGGAGGAACTGCAGTTTTATGCACTTACGCATCGGCTTCACTTTTTACCGCCGGAGGCTCCGTCCATCTTTCTTATACAGTCTATGGTTGAAAGGCACTTTTGTAGGTTTAGAAAGCAGTTTGATGTCTTTGTTTTAAAGCAGCACTGTCTGCGAAGAATAAAATCGTTAAATTTGTTTATCCAATTAAAACTGGACTTTAAAACAACTGTAAACATTTTAGTTGTGCCAAATTACCTTGAATCAGGATCTGTTCACTCTCCTTGTGTGGTCCACTTTAACCAGACACTCTCATGCTCAGATAATGTGAAGATTTAAACTTCACCTGCAACTGGCTGGTACAGTCCAAACATCTTCAGCAGATCCACCTCCTGACTGTGATTATCAGACACTGAGGAAATCAGGAACATTAAACTTCAAACTATACACCCAGAAGGCTACATGTAAAGTAAATAAATCTTTAACTGATACAGCTGATCTAGTAGTGAAAGTAAACACATGTTTTGGTTTACAACTAAATGGATCAACCAGGAAAAAATCCAATAAGGAGCTGCATACTGGGGGGAATCCTGCAATGGCCGATGCAAAGTCTCTGTTCGTAGTCAGAAACTAAACAGGCCCTGAATTAATGGAGATGTTTCATCACTGCTGCTATGCTCTAATCGGAGGAGATCTTGAAATCTAAACAAGAATCAGGAGTTTTTCACCTCAGATAAAGCTGAACCCACACTTGTATTTGTCCAAGGCATGGTTTGTTTCCGAGAAGAGGACAAGAGGAGGTGATGCAGAAGGTCAGGAAAGCTAAGAGTGTCTAGCTTTTCACCGCTTGCAGGGAATATTTCCTACTTGAATCCAAATAAATAGCTTAGTTTTTCCAAATCTTAGGCAGAAAACAGCCTCACTCTAAAAGGCGGTATCTTTTCACCAATACAACTCCCATCCCTCAGTGCAGGACCCCAGCGATGCTGGTGCGAGGTGCTGAGTTTGTGTTTTGCATAGCAGCAGAGCTGCAACAGGGCCTGGAGACCAATGAATAAGTAGTACAAGGAAAATACAATGGAGATAAATTGTTTATGCTTGTTCTGAAATCAAGTTGTGAGCATAAAGAGGAGTTGTGAGTTTTATGGAATCGAAAACGAGATCCCTGAAGGCATCGACTGGAAAATGACTGAGTAATGCATTAGCACACAGGATGTGCTATTGTCACTTTGAGTCATGCAACTCCAGGGAAAGCTGGGAAGAATCATCAGACTTGTTGGAGAATCATTTCTCAGAGGGATTTTTGGTTGTGGATGAGATTATTCCTTGTGGAATAAACAATGTTTTCTTGGTTCTTGTAGGTGTGTCATGGTATTTCCAGGATATGCTGCTGCAAGAAAACGATGAATCTGTTTCTAAAGCTGGGATGTCTTTACATTTTACACATGGCAACGATAACATGATGATGAATATATTCTAGAAAATAAACCTTGTTTCACATAAACATTATTATTTTGGAGTACAATATGGTTATTAGACCATTAGACCACAATACATTTACAACTAGTCATATTAAACCCCTCAATTTTACACATATTTTCATTGTTTTGTCACCAGCTGCTGTAGAAGCCCCAACATGCTAGTGAATATGATGTGATTAATAATAATATTTTTAAAAATGATATAAAAAGTATTGTTGTTGACATGAAATACAACATAAGACTCCTAGCTTAATGTGTACATTAAAAGTTGTGTTTTTAGGAATGATTCCATGTTTTAGTTTTTCCCCACTGGGATTTATAACCTCTTGTCACACAGAGCAAATTTCTGACTGCTAAATGTTAAGACTGCGTAAATACTTAACAGTATTGTTCTCCATGGAAAGGGGGTCCTGCATAAAAGGTTTGAGAACCACTGGAATAATTTAAGCCCACATGTGAGTTAAAAGCATTTAAAAGTGTAGTTTTACTATAATTAAATTTGCAACTTGTTTAGTTTCCTTCAGACATTTAATTAGATATATTAGTCTCATTTTTATATGCCAGGAATTTAGTTCCTCATGTATAATGGCATGAGGAACTAAACTATTTCATCAGTGAAATGGCAAAGTTGGATTCAATTTTAGGGATTTGGTTGTTGTCCTTTGTATGCGGATACGGATGCTTAATGTACGACATTTTAACAGCACGGCGAAGGTTAAAGTATACACAGAGTTATGAGCTGCTCCCGGTGCAGTGATGAAGGCAAGGCGGTGAGAAAAAGGGGCATGATGGAGGAAACGGGGACATGGAGGAACCATACGCTGAGAGAAAGGTGGCTGGTAGCTGAAGATGGACTCTGTTGTTCCAGCATGGCAGACAGGTGCTACATTCTGAGACAGGGGCTAAGTAGGAGCAAGCTGGCCTGCAGTCAGATTCCGGCAGTCCGGGTGCTTCATCATCCTGGGCTTGGTGGAAGAGTTGACAGGTGAGTTATGAGCAGGCGCCACAGGTAGGAACCCCAGTCTTCCCACTGCTCACTATGACCTTCGCTCTGGCCATAAATAATGCAGGGACTATAAAACACTGATTGAGGATAACTTGGCTGGTTCCATCTTGGTCTGGAATAATCTTGATGTTATGTGGGACGGCGTTGGACGACCACAGGAGGGCTGACACGTTTGACGCCGCTTCATGGTTGACGCTGCACGTGACTACAGCTGGATCCTGATCCTGAAACGGTACCATGGTCAATCTGAGCAGTTTAAATGTGTATCTGTGATGGTCTAAGCCACAGTCTGCCGTTGACTTTCTCCTGCTGCTCTGAAAGCATCGCTACATCTGTCAAACGCAATCGCACCACGTTCCATTAACTTTGGAGTGTGTACATCTACTCATTACATCCTGATGTGGGCTCTGTTCATATTTCATGTTGATCAGATAGCTTAAGTATTTTGAGTCATTTTACTCATTATTTGAAGCATTTGCCTCCACAACGGCCAGAACAAGAGTGTAGACATGGAGAATATGACATGCAGACATTGAAACGTTGTTATTAATGCTGAGATTTCTGAGTGAAATGACCAGGAATTATGATGGAGGCTGCCAAATCCTGCCTCCATTGATTTTTATCTCACGTCAAATATAGTTTTTCAGCTCGCTTGTTTGTTGGTTTTTCTGCACTTAAATCAATCTAACAGTTCAAGAAAACAACCTTTAAATTATTTTGCTGGGAACCTGACTTGTATTGCAACTTGTTTTGGATATATTGGTACTCACAATGTCTTACTTCACCACAAACCACTTTACCTTCCTTATCTAACCCCATTAAGCCAAAACGCAGGGGGAATCTAAGTCCCATCTTCCACATCCTGCAACTTTTAGATGCAAACTTTGTCCAGCAGACCCGACTCAAACAGCTGAATTCCCTCTTCTGCATCTCACTCAGCTCTGCAGAGGCCTGCTGATGAGCCATTCATTTGATTCAGGTGTGTTGGAGAAGGGATGCATCTAAAAGTTGCAGGATGGTAGATCTGGAGGACTGAACTTGGGCACCCCAAGCCAAACGTATCATATTTGAGACATTTGTTCACACCAGACGCATTTTGAGCATAAAAAATGCTCAAAATGCTGAACGCTTGCCGCTGGTCACCAAACTGTCACTTTTGTGTTTGACGCTCCCGCCACGTTTGCCGCTTGTCGGGAGCGAGCGGCAAACATTGCGGAAAAGAGAGGGGGGAAAAGGCGGAGCTTTCCCTTCGCGGCATGGCTTCATTAATAAACAAAGCTAGAGAACATTGTTGTAGGGCGTCTCAGCCCCGTTTCTGGGTTTACCAGATAAATCGTAGGCATTCTGAGTTTGGTGAGTTTCATCATTTATTCCAGGAGCTGCGTGCCGATGAAGTTCGCTTCCAGCGCTATTTTCGTCTCACCCCGGCCCAGTTTGACAACCTGCTGAGCCGAATTATATAAGATAAGATAAACTTTATTTATATTTCGTTTTTCATTCATAGACACAAGGTCACAAAGTGCTTCAAAACAATAAAACATAAAAAACCTGCAACATGTGGAAAAAAAAAAAATCTATAAATTGCTCCGATTGGTTGACGCTCTGTGTCAAGCGGCAAAAGTTCGGATTTTCCATCTCTGCCGTTTGCGGCACATTCCGTGCGTAACATGCGTCAACCTTATAAAACTTTTTAAAATTTCTGCGCGTCGCGCCGTGGAGGCAAATGCTGAAAACACCGTGAGAAAGCTTGACGCCTCCTTGACGTCACATCGACTTTCCACGTAAACTTGATGCTCTTGTCTCTCAAAACACGTCAGGTATGAACAGATACCAGGATGTAGAAGACTATACTATCATAATTTGACATATCACATGGTAATAAAAGGTAAATACCAATGTACTGTTGCACTCAATGTGACTCTTGTCCTTTATTGAGATTCACAGCCAGCTAAACTCTCCCATGCACTCCATCCTCCAAGAAACAGACAAGTGTTGTAGTTGAACTGGATTTAATACATGGACGTGTGAAACTGAAATACACAAATGGAAAAATGCAATTTAGCATATTAGGGCTACCAAGACACATCACAATATAAACATGGAAACTAATTTGCAGCAGCAAGCATATAATCAAATAATAGTACAACATAATCAACAAAACTACTTTGTAATAATGTAGACAACATGCAGACTTGCTCATGTTGCCACTTAAAGGGCTGAACACAAACAGGTGGCTTGAGATGAACTTTCAGCTTAGTAAACACACCATTCTCCTGACAAATAGAGAAAACAGGAAGTTCCTATTACCCCACTTCCTTACAACTCACCATTGGCCCGGACTGTCACATGGAGAAAGCAGTACAAAAAGAACATTTATGACAATGCCTCTAGGGGGCATTGTCATAAACTGTTTCAATACAACCAACCCTCAAAAAAAATTTTTTTCTTTCTTTTTTTTGCAACATTTTGTGAAAGGGTCAAATAAAGACGATATGTTAAAAAAAAAAAAAAGACTTTTACCTTTCTTACCATTTTTTTTCATGGTCTCTTTAAAGGATTAGGACAATCATGTTGCTTTGTCGTATAAGCAAGTACTCAAATGTTAGTACTTGTACTTGGTTTGACAGATGGTACCAGCGGCATATTTACATTCATCCATAGGCACATCCACATAAACTGTAAAGTAAAATGTAAAGATAAAAAAGAAAATTGCTCCATGGCCTACCATTGTGCATCCAGACATTTTGCTGTAAAGACAGACGATGACACAAAGCTACACCTTAGCTTTTCCACTGCTACTTTGCTGAAAATATGACTTTTTTTGCCCCCTTGTTCTTCTTATCCTCCACCTGTTTAACCGCTTTCTATTTAAAATGCTTAAAGTAATGTTACTGTACAGCACTGACCAGATTTCTAAATGAAATCCCCAAAGGATTAATATCTATGATGGGTTCATTTCCGTCCCCGCTAACGTCATTGTCATGAGGTAACCTTTAGCCCACCGGCCCCGCGACATCTGCTTCACACCAGGACTCTGCTCACAGAACACTGTTACTTGAAAGTCAGCTGAAATAATTAATCTGTAATTATTTCATCACCCAATTTCTATTGGGGAGGAGTTAGTTTAATTAAGAGATTCATTAAGTTAGTTCATTAATTTCCCCACAGGTGCCCTGGTCTCTCAGGAGGGTTTTAAATCAGTTCTGCAGCTTATTATTGGAACCAGATAAAACACTGAAGCGGCGACGAGTTAAAGGTTTCCATTCGGTTTCATCTTCGGGATTTATTGCCTGTAAATATATTAACGTAGATAATAAGGATTTATCTGGAATATCAATTCATACATGAAATATTTAGTTTGTATTCATGCAAAGTCTCACAAGTGGAGAGTAAACAGTGGTGTTTTCCACAACATGCCATTCAAAATCCGCCGCTAAAGTCCTTACTGACCATTGCAGATAATTTCACTCTGTTTGCTGCATATTGCATCTCAAATCCTCTGCCTGCCCTCCAGCTGTATTCCATAGCTGTCAGCCTGACAGCTCAGTGTGTTGATGTATGCAGGATGTCATCTATCATTGCCACGACACTGCATATCTGCTTCAGTGTGACACATCGGACTGACACGCTCACCTATTAATGCTACGTTGTCACCTAGCTTGTTATCATTGTAACTTTGGCACGCAGAATTTCACAAACACTCAGCATATGGCCTGCAATTAAATCTCAGGAGTTTCCTCCAGTTGAAGATTTTTTTTTTTTTTTGGGGGGGCTTGTTCTTTTTCTGTAAGTTTCCGGGATATTACTGCGTCCATGCCGAGTGGATCGTCAAAAGATCACCTGACTCTTCAGGCTCAAAAGGCGTCATGATGGATGTGAAATGTTGGAAAGACACCGTAGGACAAAGTGTTGGCTCACACAATCGATCACTCATGCGGAGCAGATGACACCGTTCTGTCTCTCCATCTCTCTCTCTCCCAGCCGGCGAGTTTATCAGCACTGCCCAGAATACTTAACGGAGAAGAGAGAGCGCACCCGTGGGATCTCATTTGCACAGGTGTCCATCTGGTAGAAGTTGTCTGGGGTAATCTCCACATCATGTCACATTTGCATTGGGGCTTCATGAAAACGGCGCTCTCATTGTGAGAGGAGTGTGTAGAGCTGGCCGGTTGGAAGGGCGAGGGAGTGTTAAGCTGATACCGTAGCCAAGACCAGTGTGTGTCGCGCTAATCCACCAGGCAGCTAATACTTTGCAATTATATGAGGATTTAACTTGTTTGTAATTGTTTGTTGGTTTAGCTCAATTTGTATAACCAGCTTTAGTTAGAAAATTAGCAGTGAGATTTTCCTAAACGCTGCTGATTTGTTTGGTCTTTAAACCAGGAGGGATTCGCTGCAGTCAGCCTGGAGGACTTGTCAACTGTGACAGCCAAAGAAAAGGTGCTTCTGCTGAATTTATTGATGATAAAGAAGCCTTTCTTCTGTTCTAATCCTTCACACAGCACAACAGTCACAGTGAATCAATATGTTAATTGATTCCCATGTTCTGTTAAGAATTACCCAGGTCCAATCAAAAACTCCATCCAGGGCAGGACGAAGTCTGATCGGGATGCTCAGCCTGGACTGGGTTTGGGTTTTAATGAGTCTTCTTCAAACAAAGCACGCAGATAACAGATGAACCATCTGAAATGACTGGAAGCTTTAACATTTCCATAGCTGCGTTATTTCTGTATGATTAAAAAAAACAGAAATGGAGGTTCAGTGATGCAAAAATCAAGAAACTTGTCAAATCTAGCAAGTAACATCAGACAAACAGATTTTTTTAATCATATTTGAGCTCAAATGGGCAAATTTTATCATTTAATTTCATTTAAGTTAATTTAAATTGAAATGAATTGAAATGAATTGTTGACTCCCTATGAACTTGCTTGTGAAGACTAAAGCCTACTTCGTATCAGTTTGTTTGTCTACACGTCGTCATCATATCTCATTAAAAATATTAAGAAGATTGAAAAGGATTCAGGAGGATTGACTCCTGGTGGAAATGCAGTTTCAGCAGTTTTCCTGGGGTATTGAGTGGGTTCTAAGTCATTCCACATCTGGCTCTAGAGCATCACTGGGAAAGTGCTTCAGACTAAGACCATCAGTTCAAAAGAAATGGAATAACTTAATATGCTAATTGCTTCCTATTCATTATTAAACTGAGATGAATCCTTACCAAAGAACATGGAAATTAGTCTGATAAACACTTCGTTAGGTCAAATGAAAGGAACTAAGTTGAGTTTACATGGTGTGAAGCCCAAACCGGTCACAGCCAATGAGCACGGCAGAGAGGGGTGTGTATGGAAGTGGAGCGTAATGGTTTTAAAACATGATCAAACAGGACATGTATGAATGATATCGTAAATGACTGTGGTCTATGGTAGTACTGCAAAGGATTGTTTATTTCCAGCAGAGGACAATCCAAATTGCACAGGTTGTTGTAAAACTCCAATGTCGGGTGGCGAAGGGGTGGAGCTTATCCCAACAGCTAACCAGGCGAGAAGCAAGACACACCCTGAATGGACGACCAGTCCATCGTGGGTCTAGACCACGGGTCTCAATTTCAAATATACAGAGGGACAAAATTTAAAATTGGACATGATCGCAGGCTAATGTGGCTATTTATTGGAAAAATCTTCCAGATATGACAATCTACCCCATAGATTGGTGTAAAACTCCCATGTGCTTTCAGCTACTGTGTTTCTGTTCAGGTTCTCCTGTGTTCTCTGGGTACACGAGCTCACAAACTTTAATCATGCACTTTTTCCCAAACCTTTCCTCATTATAGGCCTTATTACACCATCCCTGCTGCAGTAGCTGGACGTTGCTATGGTTACTGGCTACAGAGGAGAGCGTCCTGTCCTAACTGATGCACCAAACCTCGACCAGAGCATTCTTGGGGTTGGTGATATTGGCAGTACATGTGCAGTATAGTTCCAGTGGACCAAAAATAATCCCACTGTAGGCCAGAGTTCGCCACCTCTTGCCTAGACCACTGTTTCTCAAATGGGAGTACGCGTACACCTGGGGGTACTTAAGGCATTCTAGGGGGTATGTGAATTGTTTTGAAAACAAATATTTGTTTTCTTTAAAACATCCTGAAACAAAATATCAATAGGATATATAAATATTTAATATATTTTATCAAATGTAGGTGTACATTATAAACTGAATTTACATTTAGATTTACACCATTTCATCCCTCCCAAAACCTCACATTCTGATGTGAATTGAACCCCATCCGTTATAAGGCAAAGCATATCCGTCAGTCACTGTCGCCTTGACAACACAAACCACGGAGTCCTGGTTGAAGCGTCGTAGAGATTTCCGTTGTTTTGCACGGTTAAAAGTTTTATAAACCAAACACAAACGACAAAGTGTTGTATTTCAAGATTTGTTTAACCAAATATAATTTGCAGTGGGGTGGGGGTACTTGACAGAAAAAATAAAAAATCTTACTAGGGGTAATGTGTTGCACAAAGGTTGAGAACCGCTGGTAGAGACAACCAAACAGTTTATATTGTGATCAAAATAAAAACTGACCAGTACTGAAAATATCCTCTTTGCCATTCCATCCAGCCTGATATGTGACCTCCAGTGGTCATGAAAACTGAACTCTACAGAACATGTTCATGATGGTGACAGTTTCTGCCCTTGATCTGTTTCTGACTTTGTAGTTGGTCATTTCACTCCAATAAAGCTGGTTCGGTTGTGATATGTTCACATGAAACCATTGCAACCTACAAAATGACTTCTATGACTATGATGGAGGCATTGTAAAAAGAAGTTTGGCTCAATTCATGAAAATGTTCTTATTCTGTTGAAGTAAATATTTATGTGTAAACCAAACCTAAATGGGGAAAACGGGCTTTATTGTCGTGTTGCTGACAGAACACATTCTGGTCTATATTTAGCATCTAACAAAGATAAGTTGTTGAGGGTGGCTGACTCCTCCGTCCAACCAGACATCTTTCACCCTTCAGTCATATTTATACTCTCTTTACAAACATAAGGGTTATACTCATAAAACTGTTCCTGCTACTGCTTATGGACAATATGTCCACTAGAGGACAGTATCGATCAGTTTACTTTCGAGTTCAAAAACAAGTTTCGGTAGCTACAGATCATAATTAATTCTCAGACACAGAATATGTGGTTGCACGTGAGCTGTACTATGCAAGCAGGGCTCTAAATTAACATTTTCCAAACCGCTTATTCCAATTCAGGGTCGCGGGGAAGCTGGAGCCTATCCCAGCTGGCTTTGGGCGACAGGCAGGGTACACCCTGGACAGCTCGCCAGTCCATCGCAGGGCCACACAGAGAGACAAACAACCACACTCATGCTCACACTCACTCCTAGGGGCAATTTAGATTGACCAATTAACCTATCAGGCATGTGTTCGGATGGTGGGAGGAAGCCGGAGTACCTGGAGAGAACCCACGCATACACGGGGAGAACATGCAAATTCACCGTGCAGCCCACTAAATCAACATCTCAAATGGAAATTTACATTAAATTTGGCAAGGATAAAGAGAAAATTACTTGACATTTTGTCAAGTAATAAGTTAACACCTTTGAAGTGATTTAGAAGAGCCGATTCCTGTTCAGGAGAGCTGAAACTTCAGGCACCACAGCTCAGTAGGCAGCGGGTGGGGCTTAAGCCTTTTACATACTCTGCAAGACGCAAGAACCTTTTCCTGTTCCTCGAGACGAGAACAAAAGGATGTCAATTTGTTCTCTCTGGCATGATTGAGGACAGCTTGCAGCTTCTTCTCAATGCATTTTCTTCTCCTTGGGGGTCTGAGAAGTATTGTGTGGTTAGTTGTACATTTGAAATTGGTGCAGTTAACATGGAAAAGCTATTCATCCATCCGTCTTCTGCCACTTATCCGGGGTTGGGTCTCGGGGCCCAGGCATAAGCAGTGAAGCCCAGACTCATTTGCCAACTCTGCGGGGGGGATCCCGAGGCGTTCCCAGGCCAGCCGAGAGATATAATCCCTCCAGCGTGTCCTGGGTCTTCCCCGGGGTCTCCTCCCAGAGGGACGTGCCTGGAACACCTCACCAGGGAGGTCCAGGAGGCATCCTGACCAGATGCCCGAGCCACCTCAACTGGTTCCTCTCGATGCGGAGGAGCAGCGGCTCTACTCTGATCTCCTCCCGGATGACCGAGCTCCTCACCATATCTCTAAGGGAGAGCCCGGCCACCCTGCGGAGGAAACCCATTTCAGCCGCCTGTATACGAGATCTCCTTCTTTCGGTCACGGCCCACAGCTCATGACCATAGGTGAGGGTAGGAACGTAGATCGACTGATAAATCAAGAGCTTCGCCTTCTGGCTCAGCTCCTTCTTCACCACGACAGACCGGCGCAGAGTCCGCATTACTGCAGACGCCGCACCGATCCGTCTGTCGATCTCGCGCTCCATCCTTCCCTCACTCGTGAACAAGACCCCAAGATATTTAAACTCCTCCACTTGAGGCAGGACCTGACTCCCGACCCGGAGAGGTCGGAAGAGAGGAAAAAAGGAAATGGAGAAGCATGAAAGGGAAAGTTGCTGCTTCCACATATTTGCTGATGAAGGTTAAACAAATAGTTTTACTCAACTGCTGATCGATGTGGTGAGAAAACACAAACAAATTTACATTTGGCATTTAAAGACACTGTTCAAAAAAATAAAGGGAACACTAAAGTAACGTGTTGTAGATCTGAATGAATGAAATATTTTTATTAAATACTTTGTTCTTTCCATAGTTAAATGTGCTGACAACAAAATTACACAAAAATGATCAATGAAAATCAAATGTATCATCCCATGGAGGTCTGGATGTGGAGTTATACTCCAAATGAAAGTGGAAAAACACTCTACAGGCTGATCCAACTTCGATGTAATTTCCTTTAAACAAGTCAGAATGAGGCTCAGTAGTGTGTGTGGCCTCCGTGTGCCTGTATGACCTCCCTACAACGCCTGGGCATGCTCCTGATGAGGCGGCGGATGTTCTCCTGAGGGATCTCCTCCCAGACCTGGACTAAAGCATCCGCCAACTCCTGGACAGTCTGTGGTGCAACTTGGCGTTGGTGGATGGAGCGAGACATGATGTCCCAGATGTGCTCAGCTGGATTCAGGTCTGGGGAACGGGCGGGCCGGTCCATAACATCAATGCCTTCATGTTGCAGGAACTGCTGACACACTCCAGCCACATGAGGTCTAGCATTGTCTTGCATTAGGAGGAACCCAGGGCCAACCGCACCAGCATATGGTCCCACAAGGGGTCTGAGGATCTCATCTTGGTACCTAATGGCAGTCAGGCTACCTCTGGCGAGCACATGGAGGGCTGTGCGGCCCTCCAAAGAAATGCCACCCCACACCATTACTGACCCACTGCCGGTCCTGCTGGAGGATGTTGCAGGCAATGTTCTCCACGGCGTCTCCAGACTCTGTCACGTCTGTCACATGTGCTCAGTGTGAACCTGCTTCCATCTGTGAAGAGCACAGGGCGCCAGTGGAGAATTTACCAATCTTGGTGTTCTCTGGCAAATGCCAAACGTCCTGCAGGGTGTTGGACTGTAAGCACAACCCCCACCTGTGGACGTCGGGCCCTCATACCACCCTCATGGAGTCTGTTTCTGACTGTTTGAACAGACCCATGCACATTCATGGCCTGCTGAAGCTCATTCTGCAGGGCTCTGGCAGTGCTCCTCCTGTTCCTCCTTGCATTCAGAAGGAGGTAGCGGTCCTGCTGCTGGGTTGTTGTCCTCCCACGGCCTCCTCCACGTCTCCTGATGTACTGGCCTGTCTCCTGGTAGCGCCTCCATGCTCTGGACACTACGCTGACAGACACAGCAAACCTTCTTCCCACAGCTGGCATTGATCTCTCATCCTGGATGAGCTGCACTACCTGAGCCACTTGTGTGGGTTGTAGACTCCGTCTCATGCTGCCACTAGAGTGAAAGCACCGCCAGCGTTCAAAAGAGACCAAAACATCAGCCAGAAAGCATCGGAACTGAGAAGTGGTCTGTGGTCACCACCTGCAGAACCACTCCTTTTTTGGGTGTGTCTTGCCAATTGCCGACAATTTCCACCTGTTGTCTATTCCATTTGCACAACAGCATGTGGAATTGATTGCCAGTCAGTGTTGCCTCCTAAATGGACAATTCCATTTCACGGAAGTGTGGTTGACTTGAAGTTACATTGTGTTGTTGAAGTGTTCCCATTATTTTTTTGAGCAGTGGATATTACCATGTCAGGAAACAGTGACAAAATAAGCTAAAATCAAAAGAGAAGCAGCATCTGACTGCTTGTTTTTCAAACTCCGACAAAACTTCAGACAATTTTTAAGTTTTATTTATTTATTTATTTTCCTAAGACTTGGTTGATGGCTGTTCCAATGTGAAGGCTGAATTTCCCTTGGAGGTCTTGAATTTGTAAGACATGGAAATTAGCTATTTTACATAAATCTACAACCCAGCAATTCTACAATTAATGTAAAGTGAAACAGTATTGAATCAGTTCACTTTAGAATGACTTTACAGGACTGTTGTCTCCTCAGATGTATAACCAAAACATTAAACAGTGAAAATAAACGTGACCCGAATACTCAGCAATATGTCTGGACCCAGGCAAGCATGCAGTCTCCAAACATTACAAGTAATCTTGGATTTTATGCTCCCTCTACCTTGTGTTATAAATTCACATCTTTATGTAGATGACCTGAACAGTTATGGTTCATCAATTGTTGAAAGTAATTTTCTGCTACCGTTCCTGTCAATATATCTGCCTACCACATGATAACAAAAGGCTCAATTAATCTTCAAGAACTGTTGACATTCAGAGTTGTCCCCTATAGTAGAAACCGCATCGCCAGCCTTTGATCCGTACGCACATATGGTATTAATTTATACATACAGACTCATAGTTTAACATGAATTATTAAGGGAACTTGCTTCATTATGCATTGCAGGTAGTTATACCTCAAAGGGGGAGGAAACAGTTTTTAATTGTCTGCATTAAATATATTAATTCACAGCAAAGAGAGTTTTTCTCTTTTAAAAAATTTACATAAATTATGAAAGAGATGAAGCTCTGGCAACTTATTGCAGCATCCAGCTAGACTTCAGTATGATGCTAAATGGTTTTTGCTGACAGATTTGTCCACATTGTCTCTTTGCAGGAACTCCACGTATTGCATGAAGGTGTCCATGTCTCTGACAGTGGCAGAAAATGACACAGACCTCTGCTACAACTCCAAAATGAGGTTCTTTGAGAAGGCTGAACTCAGCAAAAGCAAAGACATCACTTGCCCAGGCATTGAGGATTACATACAGCCAGGGGTGGAGCCTGACATTGTGTGGTACAAGGTAAGATGTGATTTCTTTTGTTATAGAATAGAAAAAACGTCTCATTATTTTGTGTCACTTGTATTTAGCTCCAGTTACTTTAGAAAAAAAGTTTTATTTCTTTGATTTATGGGACAAGAACACATTTAGTGTGAACATACACCTCTCTAGCTCCCTGTCTTTTGAACTGGACCAGTGTAACTGGCCCAGGCAGGACCATAATGTCTGACAGGCCGCTTTGACAGGCCTGCTAGATGCAGCTCAGGGACCAATTCATCAAACGTTAAGAGTTCAGGATTAAATGGCCACATTGTTTTACTCTCCCACAGAAATTAAATTAAAATAACAGGTAATGACTGTCGGCTCCTTGGACTCTGGTTATCGGTGATCGCTTTCACCAACCTGATTGAATTCTGGGAGGTTAACCGTCCGTATTCCAGCTTCTGTTGCCTCAGGTGGTCCAAAATCTGAAGCCCAGGTTAACCCCTGAACAATCCCCCCCCCCCCCCCCCCCCCCCCCCAAAATGCCAAATACGCCTGAAAAAGACATACCCAAGTTAAATTAGATGCTGTTCTTGAACTCTTTGGAGTAGGTTCAAAAGCATGGTCTCTATATAAAGATAACACTCTAAAGTTTTACCCTCCGCTTTCAGATTTATTGTAACTGTAACCAGCATAAAGTTATCAAAGTTGGAACACAAGGAAATTTCAGGTTTTTTTCCCTCGTCTGAATTTCTCTTCTACTTTGTCAACATGCTGCTCATGGAGAGATGGAGATATGGACTGGAAAATCAGATGTAGCTGTAGCATGAAGGTTAGGGGGTTAAATACTGACGTCTGTACTCCTGTATTATGGTGTAAGGATATAGAACAAGGGTAATTATACTGTTCTATTAAAGGCTGTTCTGTATAGTGTGTCCTGTGTTTACTATTGAGCATCCAGCAGTGGTGACATTCCTTCAGCAGGTGGTTCTCACCACCCAAAGGCCAGCATTGAAAAGCCCGACTGGGCAGTCGATGGTGTCAAATGAGAAGGCAACAACGTGTACCTACCTGGGAGGTAACCCAGAAGTTGGTTTTAAACTCCAGGCTTCCTTGGCCGCTTTTGACAGCCTTTTTAAAAGTATCAATATCAAGGATACGAGTACTTTATGACATGGTATCAGGCTGATACAGAATTTAGTAGAGTTGCGCTCGCCTAATTTCAGGAAAGGGTTTAAGTGAAGCTGCAGCCACTTTTTGTCAACTTGGTTGTTACTGCTGCTGTTGTCGCTCCCACCATAAAGTAGTTATCAACTGCTGCAAAGTCTCTTCTTACTCGAAGGTCATGGTAACAATTGATTAAAAAGAAAAAAAAAACAAAAAAAAAACACTTTACAGCCCAAAGCAAAGAAGCCAATGATGGTCCACTTTTCTCTTCAGTCTCGTAGGAGAATCAGTGACTTTCATGGACATTGTGTGGTTTTTTTTTAGGATACTATACTTCATCTGAAACATTTATTTATTCATTCATCATCCTAACGTCTTAGTCTGATGAAGGGTCGCTGGGAAGCTGGAGCCTATCCCAGCACTCTTGGGGTGAAAGGCAGGGAACATCCTGGACAGCTTGCCAGTCCATCACAGCATCCGAAACATTAAACAAGGAAATGTCCAGGATAATTCTGAAAATAAATGAATAAGCCATTGCATTTAATCCTAAAATAAATCTCCTATATATATGTTAAATATGCTAATTCCCTTTTATTTATGCATGGACAGTGTTACGTTTAAAAGCAATAAAAAAAAACCTGGAAATTCCACTTTCGTTCCAAATTTGTCGATCTCTTAAAATATGTGAGTTTCTTTTGTTAACTTAGCGATGCATGATTTGCAAATCATTCAGCAATGATTGTTGTTAATACGCTTATCCCCAGATGTCTCCAGTAAAGATTTGCGCAACATGGTGCTTTAGTGGCCATCTTTAAATTTTTGTCACTTCAGTATACTTCACAAAATTTGCACAACTGTGTTCACCTTCTGCTCTTTTCCGTCACATGATAGTGTGAAGTATGTATAGTATGACTCCCCAATGCTTTATTTCCCATTACAGACAGCATCCCTCAACTCTCTCAAGCAGCACAAGGTGTAATGTTTTTTTGTTACATGGCACTGATTTTAGACCAACGTTAAATGGTTTAAATTTAGTGTTGAAGATATGTCAAAGAAAATGGAAAATATTATTCTTACTGGCTAGAAGTAAAGGAATTGCACATTTCAATGCAATTAGATGACAGAAGAGAAGATTATAAATGTTTTGTAATAAGATTTTAAGAAAGAATTCAGTCTGTGTATGTAAAAGCATCAGAACGCGTGAGAATACAAAAGGAAATCTAAACAACAATGTTGGCTTCTCTCATTTCAATTCATATTGACCTTGAGGCCATGAAAAAGTGTCACAAGTGTTTGCAGCCACCTCACACACTGACTCTTTACAAATCTTCTACATCCTGTCATGAAGTAATAATTTACATAAAATACACAAGTGGCTTTGTTAATTCTGGTTTCCATTTAAATACATGTTTTCCAACTAAAAGTCCAATACACAGCTGGATAGCCTGAATAAAACTGTTGCCTCTCATTGTTTTATAGTGTAGGGCTAAAATCAGCTAACCTTAATGTCATCCCCGCCATAAAAACACAACAAATATCAGCCCGACTTCTTTTTCCCCATTCTCTTGGAAATGACTTTCTAACACAAACAGTAACCATCATTGAAATGAACAACAAAACTCTGAACTTGTTCTACACAGACATAGAAATCAGCTGTTCCAATTTCAGCGTTGGCGTTCTGCTTGAAATAACATATCAAACACTGCATGACATTGGCATATATGGAGCAAATTTCACAGATGATCTGCCTATGAATCCAAACAAACCCTCAAAAATTGGAAAATAATGAGTCACATGGAGTATTTTGACAGAGCATCTTCAATGTTCCCTATTTTCTTCCTTTTCATGCACATGCAAACACATGGATGCATTTAATTTCATCTTTACAGATGAATTTAAGAGGATTTGTATTGTGAATTTAAATGTTTAATTACGGAAAAAAGGTCACATTGAGTTATGTGCTTCATAAACAGTGGTAATACATATGTATGTGTTATATATATATATATATATATATATATATATATATATATATATATATATATATATATATATATAGTACCAGTCAAAAGTTTGGACACACCTCCTCACTCAGTGGTTTTTCTTTATTTCTTTCATTTTCTTAATTGCAAAGTACAACTAAATACATCCACACTGTGAAGGAACACATGCGGAATTATGCAGTAAAGAAAGTGGTAATAATGGTAATGATGATATGTATGTATGTATGTGTATATATATATATATATATATATATATATATATATATATATATATATATATATATAAAAAGAAAGCCTGGCTCCCAATAAAGAATCAACTTCAAGATCCTGCTCCTCACCTTCAATGCATCCATAATGTGATCCTTCCTTACCTGTCTGACCTGCTCCATATCACTACTCCCTCCTGTACCTCAGGTCCTCATCCTCCATTCATCTCACACTTTCCTCTGGTCGCTTCACCATCATGGTCAGCAGAGCCTTTAGTCGCCCTGGAACTTTCTCCCTTCAGAACATTGACTCTCTCCTATTATTCAAATCCAAACTTAAAACCCATCTGTTTAACCTGGCTGACTCTCTCTGACCCCTTTAACTATCTGCCTAACTATCTGTTTTTGTTTTTCATGTTTTTTATTCTTATGCGATCTGTTTCCTTTTCTTTTTGTAAGGTGACATCGGGTACTGAAAGGCACCTAGAAATAAAATGTATTATTATTGTTTTATATATATATATATAATATTGTTGAAAGGACAGTAAAGTCTTCAAGCTGAGAGGACAGGGTCCTTTGGATCCCTCTGGTTTGCCTGCAGCTGAGCTGGTTGTGATCTGGTCTATTGCAAGTGGGAGGAAGTTGAGAGAAGATGAGCGCCTGTCTCACTTCAAACGGTACTGGAAACCAGTTGAGTGGTGCTCATGAGGACAATACAGTTGTTTTCACAGAAAATTTTTATGATAGTAGTAGAGGTGGACTTGTCACATATCTGGTTAAAGCAGTGGTTCCCCAACTGGGGGGCGGGCCCAGGGAAGGGGTGTGTGGGAAGGCTAAATTTGTAAAAGTACTCATAGGAAATTATGATAAATCAACAAGAGAGACTTCAAGTAATAAAAATAAGAACAACCTATGATGGAGCATAGCTGTCCCTGCTTGACCAGTAATAGGAATAACCAATGGTGGGTAATAATGGGACCAGTCTTTTGCATGGTACCAAGGTATCATCTAAAATAATGAAGTCTGAAGCCAAACAAGTTACACCACCACTTCGGTACTTTTCATCCTGAACACAAAGAAAAGCCTGCAGGTTACTTTAGAAATAATCTATCCAACTATCATATATAGCAAAGTTTTTTTACTAAAGCAGCATCGTCTCATAGAAAACTTTTGCAGAGATTCCTGGTTTAAAATGTTTCACACTGAAGTAGAAGAATGGATAATAATACTGACACAGTTTTAATTATAGTTACCTACAATAGATCCACTAAAACTAAAGACACATTTCTGGGTTAAAGTATAACGCGGTAAGAGCAAACTAACGCCTGGAATAAAGTTCCTCTGGTGTTTAAAACAAAATGTTCTACTAAGTTTCTGTCATCCTGTCGACTTGGAGCGAGGTTTAACCAACCCCTGCTTTTTATTGTCTCTTGGAAAACAAGGAATGCAAGCCAAAGCAATGGAGAGAGACCATAGAGAGGAAGAGGGACACTCTGTCCATCAAGGATGTGCGGGAAGACGACATTGGGAATTACACCTGTGAACTGCATTTTGGGAACTTTGTGGTCCGGAGGACGACTGAGCTGTCAGTCACAGGTAAGGCAACATGCTCAGTTTTAACTATTATTCCCTGTTGCAGACTCAAGTTTTGTTTGGTTTTTTTGGGGGGTTTCCACCTCCCCTCCAAGGGCAAATAACGAAGATATAGCCATTTTTTATTACTTTACAAATCTGAGACCATGGTCCTCAGCCGGAATAGGGTGGATTGCCCTCTCCGGGTCGGGAGTCAGGTCCTGCCTCAAGTGGAGGAGTTTAAATATCTCAGGGTCTTGTTCACGAGTGAGGGAAGGATGGAGCGTGAGATCGACAGGTGGATCGGTGCGGCGTCTGCAGTAATGCGGGCTCTGCGCCGGTCTGTCGTGGTGAAGAAGGAGCTGAGCCAGAAGGCGAAGCTCTCGATTTACCAGTCGATCTACGTTCCTACCCTCACCTATGGTCATGAGCTGTGGGTCGTGACCGAAAGAAGGAGATCTCGTATACAGGCGGCGGAAATGAGTTTCCTCCGCAGGGTGGCCGGGCTCTCCCTTAGAGATATGGTGAGGAGCTCGGTCATCCGGGAGGAGATCAGAGTAGAGCCGCTGCTCCTCCGCATCGAGAGGAACCAGTTGAGGTGGTTAGGACATCTGGTCAGGATGCCTCCTGGACCTCCCTGGTGAGGTGTTCCAGGCACGTCCCTCTGGGAGGAGACCCCGGGGAAGACCCAGGACACGCTGGAGGGATTATATCTCTCGGCTGGCCTGGGAACGCCTCGGGATCCCCCCCGCAGAGTTGGCAAATGTGGCTGGGGAGAGGGAAGTCTGGGCTTCCCTGCTTAGGCTGCTGCCCCCGCGACCCGACCCCGGATAAGCAGCAGCAGATGGATGGATGGCCATTTTTTTCCTTTCCAGGAAAAGGGAATGTCGCTGTTTGCACACTGAAAGCAGGAAAGCAATTACTAATCCATGAACAAAAGCAGTTCCCACGCTGTTTTGGTCATTATTTCCTACATTTTGTGTCTTTTAAAACTGTAATTTATCAAAAATCTATAGTTTCCTGTTGTTGGAAGAATGAAGCTTTTGAAGCTGCTTTCCAGACCCGTTGCTGTCTCTCTGCCTTCTCGGCTGCTTTAATTGCTAAGCAGTAGGAAAATGCACAGAGCCACTTCAGCACTTTTCATGAAGGCTGCTGAAATATTTAAGCCTGAACCCAAAGCAGGTGACAGATTGCTTGTCGCTGACTCTGTCACAGCCAAGGTTGACATGGAGCATTTTGGACCCCAAATTTACAGCTTAATTATAGACGCCTCTTTCCTCAACTTCACTGTATGTGTGTGTTGTGAGTTGCGGCAATTCCAGTGTTATGTTTAAGCAAAAAGCAGCCTTTTTCTACATCTACATTTTGGATTGAGTGGCCTTTCTGAATGTTACGGCTTTTGGTGCCAGAAAGCAATGATTACCTGCTGGGTTGAACACGGCATTGCATTTCCTTTGCAGCTGCATAAATTGCTTATTTATCAGAAAGATTCACACTCTTTGGACCAAAATTGCTCCTGTGCTTTGTACAGTTTCACACGACCACAGATCCTCTTGTCTATGACTCATTTGGCCGAGCTCACCTACCCCGTGGTCTGCACAAACACAAACAAATGTCTGACGCAGGCTGTCACAAAATAGAGACAAATGAAGAGGTTCAGAATGGAGAAATGTGCGTCATCAGTGCTATCGTTGTGGCGTGACGGTCAGATGGTCGCATGCCACGCGCCTTCCGCGAGCTCTTACTTGATTACACTTCTGTGGGCCTTTTAAAGACAGACTCCGAACGCCGAGCTGACTCTTCAATCATTTCTCACCATCCTCAAAATGTCATCCGGGGGGAATAAGTCTTAATCTTTCTGTCTACTTTTGAGATGTTCAGCATTTCAAAACAGGCAGAGAGACATGATTAATGATCGGTCCATGCCAGGAGGAACAGCATTTCTGATTGTTGGAGAGAAATAACCCTTCAGCTGCTGTCTCTGTGAGTTTATTCCCACATTCAGTGGAAATGCCGGCATTAATGGTTTCTCTTTTTAACCTTAAGCAGGCAGCATTTACCATGACTCTGCATGAAGAAAAGACTTTAAACTTTCCTTCCTGCAGGAACACATGATCAAATATTAGACTGACCTCATGAATAGTTCATGAAATCATATTGCAGATGTGTTTATTTTTCTCCCACTTCTGGGGTTTTGTCCGAAGTTTCTCCATAATTTATCGGGGAAGTGACATCCTGGTGTTTTAAAAACATTTATGGATGAGTTGGAAATAAAACTGACTTTAAAGTTATTACATCATATTGTTTTTTATTCATTGAATTAAAGTCATTTTGAGGATTACTTGAGTAAAATCTGTGAGGCTTGCTTTGGATAAAATGACCCAAAAGCTTCTTCCATTGATCAACATCTCTCTCGGAGTGGATGGCTGTGGAGGCGTGACATGAACCTTGACCCCTCTACACCCGTCTCCCACAGCATCTCCTTCTTTAGAGATCTGTAGGACTCAGTAACGCTTAGCGGACTCTGTATTTTGAGCATGAGAAAGCTGCTCATAAACAGCCTGAGATGGCAGAAATGATGTGATTCTCCTCTCACTTATTAGCTCCATAAATTCTGCACTTTGCTATCTCTCCGTTCTTCCTGTGTGGGTTGTTTTAGGAGCATCTAAAACTGTTGCTGATGGGGCTTCCAGTTTCCCATTTGTGCTATTTGTGAGTCCCAAACCAAAAGAAAAATGGATATTTCCAAGTTTCAACACAAGCATGATGTTACTTTGGCTGTTAAAGGTCTGCTAAGCTCAGTGTGACTTGGGACCAAGCGGCAACCTCCTGCGGTTAAAAGTGAAGCCTATGTGGAAGTGCATAAAACTGCAGTTCCCCCTTCATCCACTAGGGGCTGCAAAACAGAGCAAATCCCCATAGACTCCCATGTTAAAAAGACCAACTTCACAGCAGAAATAAACATGTTTACAGCAGAAATAAACATGTTTACAGCCCGGTTCAAAAATCCATTTTAAGTTTAATAGGTCAGGTTTAATTTCATGACAACTGTGGGAGGAGTGAATTTTTTTCTAACTCGCCCGTTTTAAAGTAATTTAATCTCGAAGTTCAGCATATTTAGGGGCGTGTCCTTTTGATTGACAGGTACCTGATCTCCTGTTTCAAGTCAGAAGAATGTAGAACAACCGCGGTTAACAACATGACTTAGCTTTAGCCCGCTTACCTCCGTTAGCTGGTTAGCTCCTGTTATCTCCGGGTTAGCTCGGTTAGCTCTTAGCTACAGAAAACTCGACGTTCGCTCGATGTCAATCATCCACCATGATGCTCACAGCCCCCCTCTCAGCTCCACCTCTTTGCCCATATTTGCATGACGCTGCCAAGATGGCCATGGTAGGAACCGCCCACCGAGCTTCAGTTCAGCTCTTCAGAAACCTACGTGTGACATCACGGAGGCTCCGTCCATCTCTGTATATACAGTCTATGCTTGGGACTTGGTTCGAGAGGTTTGCAACATTCAGTCCTAGTGTTGCTTTCACACCTTACTGCATCACTTTAGCCTGGTTTCCATCAGACGCTCCGCTGTTCTGTGGTTTTTTCCCAACACAGCTCTCCGTTGTTTCCAGAGTGACCCAGAGGCAGGGTATATAGATGGAAGTTCCATCTACATAATTATTGGAGTGAATTATAATGAGAAAGAACACAAAAGATGAATAAAAGATGTGATTCTGAACTTGAGCTACCATGAATGCAGCGTCACCTGAAGTCGAAGCCAGGTGGAATAGAAAGGAGAAAACAAAATCTCTAACTTTTAAAAAGATAAAGGTGATACCCTTTGGGAAAAATAGGAAACATATTTGAGAGATAGGGGAAACACTTGAAGGAAGTAGTGTACCTTCTCTTTTCTCTTTTCTTTTTTCTCCCTCTGTTGTTGGGAGAGACGTGGTTTTGGTTTGTAGTAGAAGCAGAATTTGGGCGTTTTGGATAAATCACAGACGACGGTTTTTCAGGTTTGAGTGGCCGTGACTCATTGTTAAACTGGGGATAGTTTTTAATTGCAACACTTATTTATAGTTTTTTTTACTTGATATAAGTACCCCTCTTAGTTGAGTCTTGTACTGTAGCGGCAGTTGAGTCTTGTACTGTCGCGGTAGTTGAGTCTTGTACTGTCGCGGTAGTTGAGTCTTGTACTGTAGCGGTAGTTGAGTCTTGTACTGTAGCGGTAGTTGAGTCTTGTACTGTAGCGGCAGTTGAGTCTTGTACTGTAGCGGCAGTTGAGTCTTGTACTGTAGCGGCAGTTGAGTCTTGTACTGTCGCGGCAGTTGAGTCTTGTACTGTAGCGGTAGTTGAGTCTTGTACTGTAGCGGCAGTTGAGTCTTGTACTGGGAGTCTTGTACTGTAGCGGCAGTTGAGTCTTGTACTGTAGCGGCAGTTGAGTCTTGTACTGTAGCGGCAGTTGAGTCTTGTACTGTAGCGGCAGTTGAGTCTTGTACTGTAGCGGCAGTTGAGTCTTGTACTGTAGCGGCAGTTGAGTCTTGTACTGTAGCGGCAGTTGAGTCTTGTACTGTAGCGGCAGTTGAGTCTTGTACTGTAGCGGTAGTTGAGTCTTGTACTGTAGCGGTAGTTGAGTCTTGTACTGGGAGTCTTGTACTGTAGCGGTAGTTGAGTCTTGTACTGTAGCGGTAGTTGAGTCTTGTACTGTAGCGGTAGTTGAGTCTTGTACTGTAGCGGTAGTTGAGTCTTGTACTGTAGCGGTAGTTGAGTCTTGTACTGTAGCGGCAGTTGAGTCTTGTACTGTAGCGGCAGTTGAGTCTTGTACTGTAGCGGCAGTTGAGTCTTGTACTGTAGCGGCAGTTGAGTCTTGTACTGTAGCGGTAGTTGAGTCTTGTACTGTAGCGGTAGTTGAGTCTTGTACTGTAGCGGCAGTTGAGTCTTGTACTGTAGCGGCAGTTGAGTCTTGTACTGTAGCGGCAGTTGAGTCTTGTACTGTAGCGGCAGTTGAGTCTTGTACTGTAGCGGTAGTTGAGTCTTGTACTGTAGCGGCAGTTGAGTCTTGTACTGTAGCGGCAGTTGAGTCTTGTACTGTAGCGGCAGTTGAGTCTTGTACTGTAGCGGCAGTTGAGTCTTGTACTGTAGCGGCAGTTGAGTCTTGTACTGTAGCGGCAGTTGAGTCTTGTACTGTAGCGGCAGTTGAGTCTTGTACTGTAGCGGCAGTTGAGTCTTGTACTGTAGCGGCAGTTGAGTCTTGTACTGTAGCGGTAGTTGAGTCTTGTACTGTAGCGGTAGTTGAGTCTTGTACTGTAGCGGCAGTTGAGTCTTGTACTGTAGCGGCAGTTGAGTCTTGTACTGTAGCGGCAGTTGAGTCTTGTACTGTAGCGGCAGTTGAGTCTTGTACTGTAGCGGTAGTTGAGTCTTGTACTGTAGCGGTGTGTCTGGCAGAAGTTTTCTAAGCAAAGCTGCAAACGAAAAGCTGTTTCCACTGTAGAACATGCAGTTTCCCCCCAATCAGCAAAGAGTAAACTTCTCATTGCTCCTCGTGCAGCAGGAAACCTTTCCAATGCCGGGAAGAAATGGCTGCTTTCACTCTGCTTTCGGCTTTGTTGCCGTTTCTTTTCACCAGACGTGCGATCCTCCGTTTGATGTTTTATTTATTTTCTGCTTTCTATTGAAGACAATTTGAGTTTTTAACAGCGTTTTCCTTTCCTTAGCTGTGGCACCTGTACAAACCGTGTGAAATGAGCCAAAAGCATCGCTTTGTGATCTCTTTTACCTGCTGCAACCGCCTCTACACACACAATACAAACCGCATCTTATAAGGAGGAAGATTTTCCTCATAGACATGATGTTCCGGCTTTGTGAGAGGTTTGAATCAACGCCGCGGTTCATAAGCCTTCTTCTGATTACCCCTGAAAATGAATCAATATGTGAGACTGTTTCTGATGGATTCGCTGCTTTTCTATCGACTCATTGTCCTCCACTAGTTTGGTTATTCAGACGCATACGGGCAAAACACCCAGGTTTGTCTAATTTTCTCAATTAATCATTATAAGAAGCCTTCTAGGGTTCAGTTGTTCAGGAAATTGGTAGCCATTTATCCCCATTAATATCTCAACTAGAGGGCCAATTTTTTTTTTTTTTTTAAAATCTAAATTTAAGCTAAAGTAAGAGCAGAAGTAAAGAAAAAAAAGTTATTTTCCGAAATCTGAAATGAATGTAAAATCTGTTACGTCAGCATGTTTTCTGTGACTCTTTGTTTCATGGTTGGAAGCTCAGGAACATCTGTCTGTTTCTACATGTTATGTATTTCATGGCTTAATTTAAAATAATTATTTTCTCTCAAAGGGAACCCTAACTATTAGAATTTGGGGACCTTCACCTACTGTGCTTCATTTCATTCTTGGTGACTCTAATCACTTTCATATCTAAAGTTTGCTACGTTTTTATGTTACATGGAGAGCACCTTGTCTGGGACAAAGACCTACCGTAAGGTTGGTTGTCCTCAAAATAAAGAAAAAACTCAACAAAGAAGCGAAAGCAAACGTGACCGTACATGGAGGAACGAGACGACACACCGCTTCAGTTAGTTCAGTTTTCTCCAACCATAACTAAAACCACAACTAGAAAAGCAGCTGTAGAGCGGCCAACAGATGTCCATCAGCCGGTCACCATGGATCATAGTTATACAGGTAAGCGGCTGGAAGACAAGAGGAAGACTTGTCTTCTGCAACATTGTAATCTAAGAATGTGTCGGATTGGCATCATTCTGCTGCATAAACAGCAGATATCTGGCTCCTCTTCATCCATCTGAACATCATTTTATATCTTCAGCGTTCTTCGTCACTGAGCTCAGTTTCATCTGAAAAGGCTGAAACGTAACATTAGACGTGTTTTACACCGAGAATTACACAAGAACTAAATATCACAATAAAACATTGAAACACCTACACTTTAAAAAAAAAAGTCAAATATTGCTAAAAAAAAAAAAAGTTTTTATTTTCTTATGAGGTGGTTTTTCAGACGTTTCAATATTGGAATGTATCGCAGAAGTGTAATGGATCGCATTTACGTGTCCCTGGACGTGACGTGGGTGGGGGGTTGTGTGACCAGTTCATTTCCTGTGAAGATGGCGCGGTGTGGAACAAACAGTGGATTTTAGAGTTTTAGAAAAGAAAAGGAGGAAGAAAAGCCGAAACAAATTCTTCGTATCTAGTAAAAATCTTGCGTGAACAGCAATTTTTGTAAAATCTCGCGAGAACAGGATTTTACAAGACTTGAGGCAAAATACTGTTTAATGGAAACACCCACAAATTGCAGTTGTTTGTCGAAACTTACAGATATCGCTTTTATTGTGAAAGAAACGCTGCTACGGAGTCGGTGTACTTGTGAAGGGGCTGAAACCATAGCAACCATGTGACATCATCACTCAAAATGTCTTGCAATGTAAAGTCTAATAGCAGATTACAAGGTACATTTTATCTTTTTAATTATTATAATTACAGAAGCCAAACAGCTCAGATTCCTTTTAGGATCCTGATTTTGCAGCTGAGGGAGGGAGGTTTTTCCACTAAGTCAGGGTTCCTTTTAAATCACAAAAATAAAAAAAAAATCCCAAAAAGCAAAATCTCTATTCCATTGCATCCATTACAGGCTTATTGTGCTAAATTACCTTTAAATAATCCATGTAGACATCTGTGGTTCAGATCTGACCTTTTCACGTGGATACAAAAACTTTTCTGGAATTTCACCGCCAACCTCGCAGACCATTCCGGTTTACTCTACCTTTTAAAAACCGCACCACTTCCCCATTTCTCAGCAGCCTACAGGCGCTCTTAAAGCAGCGCAGTGGGACAAAAGGTCAGATTTTAATTGATTATGATGAGCACGGCTAAATCCTAATGAGCTCCCCGACTGTGTGATTGGAAGTGACGTTCAGTGTGGAAAGGAACCGGTGAGTTTTTGGACGTCTTTGTGAGCTGCACCATTTGATGTCTTAAATTAAACACAGCTGAGTAAAGGAAGAGCGAGGAAACAGATACACAGGAGAGCGGCAACTTTGCCGTGTAAAATAGACTGTAGCTAATGAGCTGGGACTGATGCCGTTAACCTGCGGCACACACTGAAGTGTGTTGGGTTGAGGAGGGGGAGGGGTTTGTTTTTCAGCAGCAGCGTATAAATAACTCGGTTGAAAACTATCATGAAAATATCTCTCAGCATGAAGTGCTCCTGCCTTCTTCCTTTAAGAGACTCTTGTTTTCACCTGGTGTCTTTGAGGTGGGAGTGTTTTCCGTCGGCAGAGCTGAGACTTTCTCGTGGCTCTTTGGCTTCGAGCAATCCTCAGTGCCACGCACATTGTTCCATAACCTTTTAGTCTGGGGCTTTGAAAACCAATTTTTCTTGAGTGAGCAGTAGTTTGTTGCTAGATAGTGTCATGCTACTTCAGCGTCTCGTTTAAGGTTCGATGTTAAGGAATATAACAGGCTGTATATAGAAAGTGCTATTCATACTTCTTCCAGCCTGCGACTGATGATGCAGATGATGGAAGCCGTGGATGTGCAGACAAAGTGAAGGATGGATGCTGAACGTGTGAAGTTGAACTTTGTGTGCATCCATGAAGTATGGGTAACTGATCATTAAAGTCTCTCAGTCTCAATAAGAACACATAATGGAATTGTTTGGCCGTTTGCTTAAATAGTTGTGAAATGACAACAATAACCATCGCTAGCTCTTTAGTTTGACTGAAGTCGTGTTATTAATGTTAGCATGTCATCAGGGCTCCTGTTTCTATCAGCCTGTTTCCTTTATCTCCTGTTTCATATAATCTCATGTTACGACCATAAACTGTATATAAGAGATGGGCGGAGCCTCTGTGACGTCACCCATAGGTTTCTGAAGAGCTGAATTGAAGCTCGGTGGGCGGTTCCTACCATCGCCATCTTGGCAGGTGCATGCGTGTCGTCTCACCCGGAAATAACAAATTTGGGCAAAGAGGTGGAGCTGAGAGGGGGGCTGTGAGCGTCATGGTGGATGATTGACATTGAGGGAACTCCAAGCTGCCTGTAGCTAAAAGCTAACCAAGCTAATCTGGAGATAACAGGAGCTAACCAGCTAACGAAGGTAAGCGGGCTAAAGCTAGGTCACGTTGTTAACCGGCTAAAAACCGCGGTTGTTCTACGTTCTTCAAACTTGAAGCGGGAGATCGGGTACCTGTCAATCAAAAGGACACGTCCCTAAATATGCAGAATTTCAAGATTAAATTACTTTTAAAAGGGCGAGTTAGAAAAAAAGAAATCACTCCCCCCACAGTTGTCATGAAGGTAAACCTGACCTGTTAAACCTAAAATGGATTTTTGAACCAGGCTGTTAACATGTTTATTTCTGCTGTAAACATGTTTATTTCTGCTGTGAAGTTGGTCTTTTTAACATGGGAGTCTATGGGAATTTGCTCTGTTTTGCAGCCCCTAGTGGATGAAGGGGGAACTGCAGTTTTATGCATAGGCTTCACTTTTACCCACCGGTAATGGCCGCTTGTTTCCACCTTTATTCATCAAAGTATTTGGTCTCTCAGGACTATTCTGTGGCCTTTCCATTCTCCCTCTCTCATCCCTGAGTTGACTCATTAGCATATGAATGTGGTTGGATAATAATTTGTCCTTTAATTGATGGAAGATAATTAATTTGGCCGAGGTGCCAGTGGAAATGAGACTATGATGTGGATGTACAAAGTAATCCTTTTTCTTCTTGGCAATTTGATACACTGTGTAATCAGCAGGTGCTCAACGAGTTTATTAATGGCCACATTTTTTATTTATCACTACTTTTGATTTTTTTTTTTTATTTTCTTAGAGAATAAAAAAATAAGCAGAGTGAATCAAATTGACTATTTTCTGTCTTTAATGTGTTGTCTTCAGGAGTTATTTGTTACTACATTAACCAGGTTTTAATGTATGTGGACATCAGCGCAGCTTGATTAAAACCTGCAGAATTCACACACTCTGCAGATCTCAGTGCTGCGTTGCTTTTAATATCTCCACCGCTGTTATGTCATGCCCTTGGCATGGCGCTGTGATCCTCCCAGCCTCACGATGCTCGCAAGCCGCGGCGCAGGTCCTCCTGCGGGCTCTTCTCGCCACTCGTCACCTCGCTGTGGGGAGTCAGTGGATTAATTAAGATTTGTCACTCAAGCATCTGGTTGTTGTGGAAATGAATGAGAGAATGTTTTTTCCTCTTTTTTTTTCCCGCAGTCAGGCTTATCCTGCAACTCTGCTGCAGTCATGTGATGTGTGACAAATACAACATACTCCAGTACTCGGGGTGTGTGTATATGTAGCTACGACAACACTGATTGTTTGAGCTTCGTCAGCACTGCAGGCGATTGAGCGTTACACCTTCTTGCTTTTCATATCAGTGCGTTTTCTCATGGGGATCCTCCGTGTCGGGGGCCGCACCTGTTTGACCAATAGGGCTGTTGCGGTGGGGGTGGTGTTGGTAGGGGCTCTGCACTGATGCCATATGGCTGCATAACCTGTGACTGCATCTCTGTTGGTCACTCTTGGAGCGGCTCCTGACATGAACGGATTCAGATGTCAGGAGCTGCCCAGCGGCATCAAGCCAGATACAGATGACAGAATCCTAAAGTTATTAGCTTTTATTTTGGCATCTATGATGAGGGGAAGGGTTTGGTTGTGTGCGTGTGTGGGTAACGTGTGTGTGTGTGTGTGCTTTTAAATGTGAAACTATTTTAAATTTTTTTTAATGTTAAGCACTTTGATATTTGTTTTGATTAAATTTGTTGAATAAATTAGAATTATGTATGAAAAGTGCAAATAAAGTTTGATTTGATTTGGCATTTCCATGCTAACATTACATAATGCAGCTACATTTTACATGTCTTACGGTGTGTTCAGACCAAATGCAAACGCTGAACGCTCGACGCTGGTCACTAAACTGCCACTTTTGTGTCCGACGCCCAAAACGCTCCCAACGCTCCTGCCGCGTCTGCCGCTTGTGTGTCTGGAGCGAGCGGCAAACGTGGCGGAAAAGAGAGGAAGGAGGCGGCGCTTTCCTTCCGGTCAGTTTGAATGATGGCGGATTCAGTAGAGAGATGACATGGTTTTATTTAATAAATAAAGCTAGAGGACGTTGTCATAGGGCAGTGATAGTCAGTGTTAATGCAACAAGAGCCGCACTCAGCAGAGAGCCGCCGTTGCCCCCAAACAAAGCGTTGCTAGGCAACGTATCCTGCTACGTTGCCAAATCAGTAACATTCAGCTTTTTAGCAGGGAATGGTTATCCTACATATTGCACGGAGTAATGGCGTCTCAGCCCCGTGTCTGGGTTCACCACAGGAATCCTCCAGGAGCAAGTTCAGCTTTGTCCATCTCTGGCTTTTGACGCGCGTTCCACGTCAAAAGCTTTAAAAACTTCTTAAATGTTCAGCACGTTCTGCATGGAACGCTAACGCCTAAAAGGCTCAAAACGCGACGCGAGAAAGCTCGACGCCCCCTTGCCGCGCCTCCACATAGACTTTACATGGAAACCTGCTGCTCTCGACGCTCAAAACGCGTTTGGTCTGAACACACCAGTAAGACACTCCTTTGGAGTCCAAAGCATGAAGCGCATGAGCGACAAATATAGATCTGTAACATAAAGTCACCTATGGTAACCTTGTCTTTAAGTATTTAATTTTTATTGGTAATTTTTGCAATAAAATCCATACTTTATAATTATTTAGTTTTCCATAAGCCCCAACGTTTTCCCTGCAATGCGAGGTGACTGCTGGCATCCTGCTTCACCTTGCAGCGTCCCAAGATGTGAGTTAAAACCCTGATTAGATTTATATGTGCACATAAGGTAAAATGTTTTCTAAAAACTTCAATAATCAGACTTTTTTTTTTCCTTCTGTAAAAGCTGAAAAGCTGCTGATTGACCTTTAAAAAAAGAGAATGATAATCCTGTGTGACAGGGAAATAAATGACTGAGCAATGAATGGAAATAGGTTCAAATGTTAAACTATCTGCTGATTTCTGTGGATAATATGACATCATCATGGGCATGGCTTTTATACATAGCAATCTTGTGTTTGTTTTTCTTTGACACGCTTCTGAATGAGGCGTTTATGACAACTTGCACATCAGGACGGGTTGTTTTCAGTTCCTTTGTGTGCATGTCAGTAGATTCTAACACCGCAGTTAAATAAAGGATGCATGGCTTTATATGACATCATATATTTAGCAACAAATGCCAGTTATCAAAGATCATGGCTGCTAAATGTGTCCTGGAACATGATGATGTGACATGATGGAACAGGTCTATGTGGACTGGAACCAGTTCCACTTTGTAGCGATGTGCATGATAGATGTGGCGACTTTTTTTACTTTACCAACCTAAATTTGGTTTTAAATGAAAATGTTCTTTAAGAGACTTAAAAGAAGCACTGCTGATCTAACAGCAACTAATTCTGCCTTCATCTTGTATCCTGTCTCTTGTCTGGACGCTTTCCAGCGAGTAAAAGTCAGTCCGATGTTGACCACTTGGATGAGTCGACATGCACGCCCATGACTGCCCGTGTGTTGCCATCCACTGTCTGCTATATGAGGCGGTGCCGTAAAGTGAAACGCATCCTGGTAAATAGAAATGGTGAATAAGTTTCTAATTCTCAGGATCCTACTGGCCAGTGGCATCTCCAGTAACGCACCCAGTGGATGTAGGTGTTCCATCAGAACGCAGGAACTGCTGTAAAAAAAAAAAAGAAGAAAAAGTAGATTTTAAGTTTAGTTTTGGTTCAAGTGCTTTAACATTTCCTTATGATACCGGAATACAAGTGCTAAAGTAAAGGCAGGTTTCATGATGCACCACTGGAGGAAAAAACACATGTTCCTTTACACACGGGTGTTTTTCCATGTGCTTCTTTCTTCAGATTATTTTCCTTTCATAAAACTTCGTAATCTTCACCATGACAGACAAATAGAACTGGTGTAATGTTTTCTTTCTTTAATAACTTTGTCTTAAGGAGCACAATAATAATTTATTTGGCTTCAAACAGCCAAAGTCAGAATATTAAAAATATGCTCATGTGCGCATCATTTTATTTCTGTTTTCGGAGACCAGCAACTGGTCTCAAACTGGTTGCACACGAGCTCACCCATCCGTCACGATCAACAAGACCACGTCAACATTTAATCTGGCTTTACAACACTGGACCACAGTTATGCTGAAGGTTAAGCACTGTGCTTATTTTTTATAGGTTAATAAGGTGGCTTTGTTTTCACGTTGTTTTTTTTCAAACACAGCTTTAATTAGCAGAAGTGGCTAAAGCTAACAAATAGTTCTGAGGATGACCAGTGAAGTTCTTCCATCTCCTCAAATGATGATTAACTTTGGATTTGCATTCAACGTTCATTTTAGATCCTCATCATCCCGTACGACTGTCTATGTTCGATAATACATGGTTAAACTTGTTTAGTCCCACCCCAGCACAAGCAGGTCCTGCCTCCATTGAGTCCTTTGACTCCACTTGGTCTCCCTTGTTTTGAGCAATGCCCTCCCCTCCCAACCCCCCGTGGTTTGGCAGGCAGTTTATGTGTTCCCCTGCCATCACTACCCCATACCAGTGACTCAACTCACCCCAGCAGCAGCCTGTGCATACTCTAGTGCACACTCAGCATCCCAGTGGGTTTCCACCTGCTGGTGCCATCACAGGAGCAGCAGCAGCAGCACACAGGAGGCAGGATTGCAGAGTTTATGGTGAGGAGGGGGTTTGAGGAGGGAGTGGGCGAAACAGGAGAGCATGAAGAGAGTACAGAGCATGGTGTTCTCTGCCTGGAGTGGTTACTTGGTTACTGTATAGCAGCAAAGGCTGTAATTTCACTGAAAAGTGCATGGCTGTCAAATGTGTTTTTGATTTACAGCCAAAGGTGGTTTTAACATAATGGCTTCACTTTGAATCATCTCCGATAAAACATTCATAGATACAAAGCTGGTGGAAATCTGTCACCTTGCATTTGCATTCCTCTGTAACCTTGGGTCATCTGCTGTGTCTGTATTGTTTGCTCCAATGAAACAGTGACGGGTAATTGGCAAGATGTGTCTGGATGCCTTCTCTTTCTCTTTTGGCTCAGCCTGGCAGATGTGAAGCTCCATAAACAAGCCGCTTTGAGTTGGCCGGCTTTCCACAAGGTTAGGTGACTTTGATCAGTGTCCCTTTGTTTTATGAAGTGGCACTTTCTGGGCACGATAGCTGATCTGAACAAACAGGACTATCTCTGTTGGTATTTTAACTTAGGACTTAAGACGTGGCAAACAAAGGTGGATGAAATTGGGTTTCTGAGCTAAATGTCTTGTGAAATATTACATTTTGGTATCTGTCTGAGCCTTTACGTTGGAGAAACACACAAGTGATGCTTTTTAATGCAGTTGAAGGTCCTCAGGATATTGAGAGCTTTTGTAATGATTATAGTCATCATTTCATCAACTGTAGCAGCTGATCTTGTAACTGGAAATCAAAGCAAATCCCATTATGACAGTGTAGCTTTACTGGCCTCTCTTTGGTCTTTCCGACTGAGCTGGTTCCAGAGCTGGTTCGGAGCTAGACTTAGGCAGTCCAAAGCCAAAGAACCGGGGCTAAGCACAGGCTCCTGGTTCTCAAAACTGGTTCTATCCTGGCACCAACTCTTTGCTGAGCCAGAGTTGAGAGCCGCTTCACGTTGTGTGTGTCAGCAGCTGGGGGTGGGTTACCTGGCCAAAATACGAGCATTGGAAGTTGGACCGATATCTTCATACCAGCTAAAATTTGACTACAAGAACAAGCAGAACTGGTCCGAGGAGGAGAGTCGGTGTTTCCTGGCTCTTTGTTCGTCCACAGAGATCCAAGGTAAAATGGACAAACCTGTGTTCAAGCAGCTACAGCAGGAAATGGCTGCTGCTGGCTACTAACAGACCACCATCTCCTGGTCAACAAATTAGTTTAATGAGTTTTACAGAAGATTTCTGGGGATTAGAAAACGAAGCAGCAAGGAATGACTCAAACAAAACCCACATTTCCAGATCCTGATTCTGTTCCTGGTGACCGGCCAACAATGATGCATCACTGACCAGACTCTTTCAGTCTAAACCAAAACTGCTTTTTGCTAGCACTGGAGCTGAACCGCCTAAGCACCAGCAGCAGCAGCGGTTCTTCTTTGGTAGAAAATCCCTAAAAGCTTCCAGTCAGCTACAGGGTTCAGTTTAATGTTTTATTGCTCACTTTTAAGGGTCTCCAAAGTGTTGGGCCCCAGTACCTGTTTGAACGTTTTACAGCCTTATGACTCATCGGAAGCACTGGAGTCTATGAATCAACCCTTTTTGGACATTTTCAAGCTAAAAACTAAATATGACGAAGCCTCTTCGATTATAGTTTGGAATGTGTGCTACTTCTCTCAGTCTCTGTCTTTATAGAACTTTTTAAAGCAACTCTTTCCAAACGTACAACTCTTTGCTTCTGACTCCTTTTGATGGAACATTCATAGTCAGTATAGACATTCTTGAAGCTTTTGTTCCCCTGGATGTGGAAAGTTTCATTTTACAGAACTTTTTTCCAGCCCAGAGCACCGCATGGCAACTGTGTTTTGCTTTACGCCACTAAGCCACACACCAGCATCTGGATATCAACGCACTGGTTGCTTTTGCTGTGGACTATGGCTGGACTATGTTTCCGCCAAGAAACATGCAGGTGTATTTTGTAGGCAAAAAGTCAAAGGTCAATATGTTTCCTGACTTTTACTGGCCTGAGAGAGCTCAGAGAAGAGGCAGGATGCAAGACGGGTGCCCAGCCTTTGTAATGTACGTCCACACAGCAAAAACCTACCAAAGCTGAATAGTGTGCCTTTAAAATTAAATTGAGTTGCAAATTTTGGCCTTTTTACCCATGCAAGCACCATTTTCTTTCATTTCTATGTTGCTTTCCTGTTTTTTCTAAGTTGTATTCATTGTGTTCCTTCATATTAATTATTTCTACAACTTATTTAGAACTTTATCCAGTAACAATTGTTTTAAATGCACTATTGTAGTGATTTTTACAGTTGATGAGACATATTTATGCAAAATACAAGAAGCTAAACAAAATTTTCAGTATGTCAGTCAGCTGTATATTTCTTTCAATTTGCTGTGTTCATCTATAGTCTGTTTTATCCACCATCTGTCTGCTAGTCACCTCTTCTCTGTCATCACATTTGCAGATTTTGAATGTGCATTTATTTCAGATTTTGCAGCATTTAATGTCAATCCATCTGATTTGATTCCCTGTTTTAATTAGAAATTGATACATTTTCTTGAAAGCATATCATAAGTAGTGTAGCATTGGATGCCACAGTGGCTAACACTGCAACTCGGTGGGGTTGCCAAGCAGAAGTACTGCAGGAAAATGTTGCACACAGCCTGCTGTGTTAATAAGTTACAAAGGTCTTATATCCTTTCCATCTGTTTTGTTTTTGTTTGTTTTAATTGCCTTTATTATCAGAAAAATCAATTAAAGTACTGCAACATGGTGCGTTGGGATAAGGAGCGTGACGAACCTTCGCTTCGTATATGATGTCAGAAACATGAAAAAACAAAACTTCCTTTCAGAACTGCCATGCAGTGTTTTCTTTCAGCACTTCAGCATACAAACTGTCCATTAACCACAATGTAGCTGCTGTTCCCTCATTTTGTCTTGCAGTAATAGCGCACTGTGACAAGGCAAGTTTATTTATACAGTACATTTCATATATAAAAGCAGCTCCGTGTGCTTATAGAGCCTCACATCTGCCAACAATTAAAATCATATTAAGACCTAATTTTCACTGTGGGAAAATGTTGCATCTGAATTATTTGACACAGATTTTCTCGTGTCAGCGTAGAAAATAGCGTAGCTATACCTCAGCTTTCATAGATGCCTTTAGATGGTAGGAGCAGCATCATTCCTGAGGCTCTAATTGAAGTGAAATACCAGAACCACTTTGTTGTCCTGAAAGCGAACCGGTTCAACAGGAGTGATAACTGTTGGAACAGAAAAGATCACGTGATCAGCATCCATTGATTTGATCTTTAAAAATGGCAGCCTTGGAAGTGATCCCCCTGAATGGAAGAGAGATAAAGAGCTTATTATCCCTGACTAAAAATCAATGGAAGGAATTTGACAGATTCCTTGTTATTTGACAGACATGAACATTTCCAGCTGAAACTGAATAAAAAATATGAAGTTGGGAGCATTATTTCTGCATCACAAGGCCAGAGACTCTTATATCCCAGGTGATATCACATCCCCAAACATCCTGTCACCTTTACAGCGGCTTCCATCAAACATCTCATCACATATCTATCAGTTAGTTAACTGTGCTTACAAACGCTCCTCTGACACACCATACATCTGGGATTGCTAATTAAGATGGCATGTTACATAATTAATGCCTTCACTCTGCTAATTAGCACTCACTTAGTGCTGCAGCTTCTCACATGTGAAAATCTGTGCTAAGCTAGCGTTAATATAATTCCACAGCAGTTATATAAATCAGACCAGAGGAAAGAGAAGAGTTGTTTGATATGAAGATTTACAGAGCAACAAGAAAAACGCCACATATGGTCTGATACAGAGGATATGAGCGCACGGCTGTGATGTTGCTTTAGATGTTGAGTGACTTTAGATTTATCGCTCAAGGCCACGAGTGCATACGTACTCAGCCTTGAAGCAACTCTTTGCCTGCCACCTCTATCTCTGACTGTTGGTAGAAATGCCCCATCAAGGACACTTCAGCCATGTGTCAATCCTCCGATTCCACCAGAGAGATAAGAAGATGGGAGAGAGCAGCGGCAGGACTCCTGCATAATTCATAGTGAGCAAAAAATCAATTTTGTGGCATAAATTACTTTGATGTTAATTAGTTGTAGATTGGTCTTTTACAAAAGGTGCATTCTGAATCACTTCGGGGAGAGGCTTGTAGCACCGGGACGAAACCGGCTTGTTCAGCTGGGGGTTAGTTCGCCTGATCTTGTGTGGGGAAATTAGGCCGGTCTCCTTCGAAAGATGACCGAAAATATTTTCAGGATAGAAAAACTTCAACTACAGTCTTGCAGCTGTTAAAAAAATAAAGAGCAGCACACACACATATTTTATCCTGCACACTCACATGCAGACACACTACCACACAAACCACCCTCGGTCAGAGAGATTGCTTACCAGCGCTGAGTTCAGTGGCGATGCCCAGTTGGGCCTTGATGTAATGGAAATTGATTGCGCTGCTCCCAGGCTACACTGTCATGACAAGTTATTTTAATGGCATTAAAGCGGGCTTATGCTGAAGTTTAAAAGGAGCGGGGCGGAGGCACGAACACTGACTGGAGGCATATTTACAGCATTGCTAGGCTCTTATTTATTTATGAAATACTGCGCTGTTTCTCCTGGAAAGGAAAAAAACAAACTAAACAAAGACGACAAGTGTACAATGAAAGACTGAGCGGAAAACGATGGGAGGTGGATGGTTGATGAGGGTGACGGTTCAGAGCCATTTTCTGCACACTGACGAGCTCGCACCTCACAAGTGCTTGCAGTGATTGATGCAAGCCTCAAAAGTTATAATTAAAAGATGATTTGTGCTATTCGGCGCTCACTAAGGTGTCACTTCTATGACCCTACAATAAAGCACATACAAGTCATATATAGCACATTGCCCATTTATCCCACTGGTAACCTGTCAAGCAGAGGGGAAGGAAAGGTTCAGCTAAGATGAAATTTGTTGTTTATTGGCCTCGTGGAGGTAATGGTTCTGACATAATAGCTGAGGATGAAGAAATAGTCCACTGTCTGTCTGTGTGCGGTTTGTGTTCCTCCCTGTGAAAACGGAGGCAGGAATTCAGCTCGACGCTGCCGTTTCTGCAGCGTGTTCCCCAGGTGAAGCCGGTTTGTGGACTTTACCTCAGTAGTTGCTAAAGCAGGACAAACATGTAGTCAAGTAAAAGTGCATTACTTTAAAAGTAACATAAGTAGAAGTGAAACCTAGTTATCCAAATGGAGTGAAAAAGTTTTTCTTTTAATGATGCAAGAAGAAAACTGTGGTTATTCCACATAATACAATATTAAAAAGTTAAAAAATAAATAACATATGTACAAAATTACCAGTTAAAATCAGTGTTTTTGTGTTTCTCTTTAACAACAGAAAGCTTTCAGAGTTGGCCATGCTACCCGCTAGGAGCCACAATGTTTTACATGAGTCTGTTAGTTCTGTAGAAACCTTCATTTTGTTCTAGTAAACCCTTCTGTTGACAGACAAGATGCAGTCCATGAGGCTGCCATTAAGCCATTAAAACACACATTATTCCACATTTAACTCCATTTACTGAAGTTAAAATGTGAACTTTGGTGATAATTCATCTAAATCTGAGACCACACTGATAAACTGTTGTGGTTTGTCCATTTCTGTAAACATTTTTTCAGAACTAATTTCAGAAATGGATTGTTTAGCCTCTAGATTATAATGTATGCTCACAGTACTTTAAGTAAAACAGCTTAGGGTTGCTATGACAACCTATGGTTGCTATGGACTCAGCTGCTTGTAAATTGCTAAAACATTCTTGACTTATCAGAATTTGCCATAGTTATTAGCTAGAGCTAATTTTCTCCTCAAAGAGAAGGGAAAGTGATCATGTAAGCTTACAAAAAACAGAAGACTCATTTTTAAGACCCGAAAAGGCTAGCGCCCAGTTAAAAACAGCCAAAACCATTATGATAAAACTCACGGCGACATGTTTCTTCAGGTTAGACACCTTCGAAACCTTGTATGTCACTGCTCTCTTTCATCATATGTCGAAGAAAAACAAGTTTTGTTTCGGAGTTCTGAGGTGTTTCTTTAACAGTTTAACATTAGAGACAGCTGTCTCTGCTACGTTTCAGGTATTTTTTTATTCGCTGCCTCTTTGTGTCTCTCTGCCGGCGTGGAATTTTTGTGGTCATGTGACCACATTACCACATCATATTGCTGAAATGGAGCCAATGAAAATGATTCTTGTTGCTTCTGACCAGTGAGGCATCACTCTGACAGAAATAAAACATATCTACATGAACAAGGGAGGTTTGAACGTTGGCTTTTCTGTGTGGAGTTCTCCCCGTGTTTGCGTATATTCCCTCCGGGTACTCCAGTTTCATCCCACTGTCCAAACACATGTATGTTAGGTTAACTGGTTACTTTTTGGTTACTCTTATTTGTGTCTCAGTGTGGACCCTGTGATGGACTGCCGACCTGTCCAGTGTGTCCCTGTCTCTAGTATTGCTGGGATAGGCTCCTGCTTCCTTCTGACTCTTAATTGGAACAAGTGGGTAAAAAAATGGATAGATTTGAACAAATAACAAAAAACGGGACGCAGCCAGGTGCAATAACCCCTGGCTGCAGCCTGGAGAATGGGGCAGGGCTGGATATTGGGCGGGGTTGGACGTCCAATGGGTGTGGTTGGATATCAAATGGGCGCGGTTAGGGTTAATCCAATCAAAATGTTGAGGGGGCGAGGTTGGCCGTCCAACCCCGCCCAATATCCAGCCCCACCTAATCCTCCAGGCTGCAGCCAAGACTCTCTAAAAACCAGATGATTCTAGTTTCTCCAGGTATTATAATCAGTCCTGTATAGCAAAGAACCAGATGTTCAGCCAACTTGAACGCAATGGTTTTAAAAGACCTTCTCGCCAAGTGAAGCACTTCATCACAAGTTTCTACACAAGGAAAAGTAAAGAGGATAGTGCAGTAAAACTGCTTTTAAAGTACACTTTTATCAAATAAGTTCATCATTACTACAGACTTCTAATAGCTTGTTAATGTGAGTGGTGTTGTGGACCACTCTGCACACGGCTTTATGGAAATGATTTATTTCACATCTTGCGTTTAATAGCATGTCAGATTCTCTAATCATGAATAATCACTTTAATTGTATGTATTTCTTCATGTTTTCTCCAGAAGCCAATTAGGGCTCATTGTGTTGCATTCTGGTGAAATCAAAAGGGTTCTGTTCGCATTGATGGCCGAAGTCGCCACCGCTGCTCCGCCCACCATGAAGGATCATTGACACAAATGGAGTTGATGAAACCAGCAGGTGGTGGTGATGGTGGCGTTGATTACGGCGGTGAAAACCGACCCCTGAGCTTTGAGGACAGGCACTGAGCTTGTCAGGTTGAAAGTGATGAAAGTAACCAGTCAGATCTTAGGGGAAGGTTGCAGATGTGCACGCTCGCCCCCTGCTGGTGTCGCTGTCCACTGTGCACAGCAGTTGACCTTCATCACACGGGTCAGCAGATCCGAGATCTTGGTCACGCCGTTTGATCATCCGGATGATCCCGGAGAGGAAGTCTGCAGTGAGGTCCGCCATGAGGAAAGGCTGTTTGGTGAGCTGCATCTGTGGGCAGAATGTGTTTGTCACATGCAGAGAGAGGATTAGAGAGATCAAGAGCAAGAATCCACCTACATACGAGGAGTCACTCATCCTTTACACATTCTCTGTTCATGTTCAGCTCCTAGAGAGTTATCGGCTCACAGAGCTTCATTTAATACGTCTCGGATCTCTCTGTGACAGATTCGGAGCATCTTCAGCATTAAGTGACCCCTCTTTGTTGCACCGATGTCTGGCTTGTTTTGTCTGTTTTTTGTCTTTGTGGGCATGATGGAAACCAACTTACCTTAATGTCCAGTTTTCCTCCATTTAACTATCATGTCATCAAGACTTTGGAAGTTTCTCTCACTGGCAGCATCTCCTCTCAAACTGTTTTTATTTCTGCTCTGTTAAGTGAGTCATTCACCTTTCCCCAAAACTCCTGCAGAAAATGTTCACACCTTCAGTCCATCTGGTGTTGTCGCTTGTTTAACACTTACATAACACGATGTGACACCCTGTATTTGCTGTCAAGCATGTTTAAAAACCAGTACAGGAGCCCATCCTGCTCACCACTAAATCTTTTTCTATGTTTTTTATTTGGATAAGATTTCTTTAAAGCATGCACTGCAACAGTTGAATAGATTTTCCTTTTGGCATGACAACAGATGCATTTAGAGATGTCATGTTCGAAACACAACCAGAGACAAATGTTTGTCCCATATTCAGCCTGGAAATTACTGTGATCCAGGGCGGCTCCTCTGTTTTTGGACCACTTCATCCCAACGTAACACTTGTCTAGGTTGGGAAATGATATCTGGAAAACAGCATTTTCTGTTTGCTCCGAACAGGACCAAACCTGTGTGCTACGTGGGCAGGAGTGTGCATGTGGCTGCACTTTGGATAATTAACTGGATTATCTTTGGTGCTCTCATATTTGACTACTTGACTACCAACTCTGGTGGAAACCAGGCTGTGAGTCGCTCATGATGTCCTGCAGCGCTTCTGTTTTGCAGTTGGATTTTCGCCCTGAAGGAACTCAGAAAGCAGAGGCGGGTTTAGCTGTCTCTGCTGACAACTGTCTGACATCTGATTATTCAGGACCACAAAACAATGTTGTGTAAAGCTGATGCTAGCAGGATCCTGAGTTGATGACTGCAGACTTATTTTTGGATCATCACGTTGACATTAAGACAGTCGTGTAAACACCCATCAGCCTTTTTGTTCAGTCTGCATACTGCTGAGCTGAAAACCTCTTTTGCCTTCTGAACTGCCTTAATTCTTGTCCAAGATTCAACAAGGTGTTCCTCAGAGATTTTCCTCCATATTGGTATGATGACATGGATGTAGATCTGGTGACTGTGGAGGCCGTTGGAGGACAGTGAACTCATCGTCATGGTGGAGATGATGTGAGCTTTGTGACATGGTGCATCATCCTGCTGGAAGTTTCCATCAGAAGATGCTACACTGTGCTCAGAAAGCGGTGGACGTGGTCAGCTGATAGTACTGGACCCAATGGGTGCCTCAGCTTGTCGTTCTTAGCTAACAGGAGTGGTTCTTCTGCTGCTTTAGTCCATCTGCTTTAAGGCTGTTCTGCATATCTTTGTTGAAACCAGTGGTTATTTGAGTTCCTGTTGCCTTTTGATCATCTCCAACCAGTGAAATGAATCGTTCTAAACAATATGTCCTCACATGCAACAGTTTTTTTCAAAAGAAAAAGTCAACTTTCAACTTTTACATAAAGAGCCATATCATTATCGCCATGTGACCATTTACAGAGAGAACAACTGTTTTGATATATCCATGTGAGGAAGATTGAATGTCTTTCAATGCTAAAGACATTTTATATGTAAATGGAGCAGAAAGCAATAAAAATCATCGTCAATTGCTTATACTGAATGAAACTGTAGCTTCAGAGCTAAATATCTCTCGCTGCTGTGGTAACGAGTTGCACTCTAGTTTCTGAAAGGCCCAAAATGGTGTATAACCCTTTCTTCCTTTCATGTATGGATAACACATCTCTTCTGAATGACTGTAGTGGATCTAAGGGGTGAAATCAATAGAGGTTCACAACTCTCACCTGGATCATTTCAGTTCATGGAAAGAGCAGGATGTTGTAACATTTAGCACACTTGGTGGTTTCACGGTGCTGCCTGAAGCATGTATTATCATGCTTCTGTGACACAGCTATGCTTTAGTAAGATCTCCGTTTGAAGACGATGGAAAAACTCACAAAATGAGGGTTAAAAGATGTAAATTCAGGGCCTCTCAGCTGAGTACCAGGACAGTTTGAGCCTTTCTGCTCCCTATTTTCCTCACCGACAATGGGTTCAGGAGGGCTTGCACGAACTAGCGATGTAGGGCGCCACAATGGCAAAGCTACTCGTGCTGGCACTTGACAGCAGCTACTGACCTCTTTAAACAGCTGGAACATTTGGCAATGCCTGCCTCCGGAGACTTGAAGGGCCACTGGCAAAAGGGTTGAGAGGAAGGAAGAAGGGGAAGCGGTGTGAGGAGGGAGAGAGCGAGGGGTGGCGAGGGCGGTGGGCATGTGGAAAAGCTGAGAAGAGGGAGTCATTGCTCAGCAAGAGAGGACCACTGTGCAGAAATGGCACCAAGCAAGAATTAAACAGGGCACTGGCAACGAGCTGAGGAGGCGGTGAGAACAGAGTTAAAGTCTATCAGACAGATTTTAATAGTCCTGGTCAGTTTAGGTGCTGGCTTCAGTCGACACCTACGCCAAAGGTTTTCTTTTCATTGCGATGGAAAGGAAGTTGGTGTGTTTTTGGAGGTATTGACGTTGTGTGTTAGGGGCGTGGGGAGGTTACAGACTCTCACAAAGGGTCCCTTCGCAACATGTAGCAGGGTTTAACTTGCTGGCAAGATAATGTAGTTGGGGTGTTTTGATAGATTTGTATGTCTTTCATTAGTGTTCATTAGCATTCGTTGTGTCTCATTGGTTTTTAGCGTGGCAATCAAACTTATAATGAACAGTAATAAAAGATACACACCCATCTCTTCCTGTGTGAGGCTGCAGGTGGATACTATACCTGTGTTTGTTCCCCTGGTGATCTAAAGTATGATTTTTTTAATGTCCGGTTTGGTGTCAGTTTGAATCAAAGAGGAAATGCTTCTTTCAAGCGATGGCATTTTGCTCTGATGTTCAACAATCACGCCACACTAGAAGAGGCAGAGATAACAGTTTCTTCGGTGACAGTGGCCTCAGCAGACCACATGCACCAGAGCACATACAGATAATAACTGATGGCCAAAATCTGCCTCAGCAGGTTTTAAGTAGAGTGAGCCTGCAGATGTTTGTTCAGTCTGCAGGCTGCTACTCCAGGAGCAGGGAACCTTGGCCCTCGTCCTGATGCTTTTTGATGTCTTCCTCTTCCAACACACCAGATTCAAATGAATGAATCAAAGCATAGATCTTGACAAGCTGTTGGATCCATTTGATTTAAATCAAGTGTGGTGGACCAGGGATACATGGAAACCCTGCACTATCCCTACACTTCATCAGATATGGCTTTTTGGGTGGTCAGATATAATATGCGTGTGTTCAGGATCATAATCAAGGTGGCGGTCGATTAAAGCTAAAGATTAATTAACATTTCCAACTATTTATTGATTATTTTGTATGGCTGGAAAGATTCTGGACAGTTTTTTAGTCCACCGGGTGTCCACACTGATCAGCAGCGAGTCTAAACATTATCAGTCAGTTTTCTTGCTATTATCAGTGAAAGGTTTCACAAAGTGGGGATTTTTCTTGGTGCAATGGTGGAACATGGACCATAAAGAAATAAGATAAATAATAAAGACTTTAGGGTAAGGCTGAAAGGACATGCAAAAAATAATCTAACTCAACAGAAAAAGCTTTTACTCTATAAAACACAATGCACAAGTAACAACAAACAGTAGCGTGGGTTGGAAGATATTAATGTTAATGTCTAGCAGCAGGAGGGTGTAGAATGAACCACATAGTGCAAATGGCAGATGTTAATTGGTTTCCATGAATCTGATACTGAGTGGCTGATAGTTATATCTCTAAAACTAACACAGGTTTAGAAAGAACATGATAACCACTGTGTCACCATGCCGCCCATTAAACAATTCCACCCTTTGACCTTCCATGTCGTGCTGAGGCTGCATGGCTTATTTTGTGTAGGATTCCTTGAGTATCAGGATGTTAGTTTTCCTGTCTGTCCGTCTAAATCCACCTAAATTTAAATGGAAGAGATATCAAAAAGCTGAATGAAATGTTTTAACTTCCAGCAAAAACAATAAATGTGAAAAATGGCTAAAAACCTGCCTATGTGTTACATGCATGAAAAGGTTTCATTTCTTGGACATTTGAGCCCAATGTTCGGTGAAGGGTCCGGCTCAGCATTAATCTGCAGGTAAAAATAGGGAAGGGAATAAAAATATCCCAGCCATCTTACCTTTTTGGGCTGCATTGTCTTACTGATGAATCCCTAAAGATGAAAGCTTGATGCACTGCAATCCATTGATTGGTTGAAAGAGTCGTGACTTCTACGGTGTGTTCAGACCAAACGCTCGACTCTGGTCACTAATGAATGATGGCGGATTCAGCAGAGCGATGGCATGGTTTTATTTAATAAATAAAGCTAGAGAACGTTGTCGTAGGGCAGTTAGTCAGTGTTAATGCAACAAGAGCCGCACTCAGCAGAGAGCCGCCACCGCCCCCAAACAAAGCGTTGCTAGGCAACGTATCCTGCTACGTTGCCAAATCAGTAACATTCAGCTTTTTAGCAGGGAATGGTTATCCTACATATTGCACGGAGTAATGGCGTCTCAGCCCCGTGTCTGGGTTCACCACAGGAATCCTCCAGGAGCTGCGAGCTGATCGCTCTGATTGGTTGACGCCCCGCGTCGAGCGGCCAAAGTTCAGCTTAGTCCATCTCTGGCTTTTGAAACGCGTTCCACGCGGAATGCACATCGAGCTTAAAAAACTTCTTAAATATTCGGCGCGTTCCGCATGGAACGCCGATGCCGAAAACGCACAAAACGCGACACAAGAAAGCTCGACGTCCCCTTGCCGCGCCTCCACATAGACTTTACATTGAAACCTGCCGCTCTTGACGCTCAAAACGCGTTTGGTCTGAACACACTGTTAGTTGTTTTTGTCATGCCAAGACAAAAGTACATGATTTGCTGGATCTCCGCCATTGTTGTTTTCAAATAAAATCAATTTCTTTGTTATAATTCAAATAAAGTGTTGTGCTACGATGACATCAGGCTAGTATGTCTGACCCAACTACTGCTATCCAGCTCCTGAACAACATACTGGGTATGGAATAGGGGCAAAGATCAGGGTCTAGTATACCCAACCTCACCAAACCGCCTCATCCCGCACTGGACCTAATGGTGGAAATGGGCTTTGGATTCTTTCTCTTTGCCATTTTTTCTCTGCCTGAGCTTCTTCTTGGTTCTCCTAGAAATCTATTTGATTGATCAAATTCCCCATTAAACTCTCTATCCATGTCATGTGCCAATCTGTTTAAGATCTACTCTTTCCTTCATATTTTCCCATGTAATTATCTACACATGACGTAGGTGTGTTGGCTCACCTCATCATCACTTTGGTGTTCAAAACGCCCTGAATGGTGTCCATCTCAAGAGGTTTCCTAAAAAATCTGCTGAGATTTCTCTTCATTTCTCTTTCTTTATGGGGTGAACCTGACACACACTTCTGCTCCTCATTTCTGCAATTGCACAAGTCCATTTGCGCAGGATCTTGTTCAGACTTCCAAGCTTTTCAATCATTTTCAATGTCAAGCACAGTTTTACCCTTTACACACCACTTTCTCAGTCCATTTGCCCTGACAGAAATGTGCCAGATCCATTTTGATGTCATCCTCCTCCAAGCTAGATAAAACACTTACGGAGACGATGCTGCCCAGATAGCATCTCATGGCACCGTCCACCGCAGTGGTCTGAGTGGTGTCAAAGGTCATTTCTAAAAATATGGTCTTGAATGTTCTAGACTGTATGCTTCATGTCTCTATCTCATAGCCACAACAAAGTCAACAGATAAAAATCATATCTGACCCCTAAACCACAACAAATTTAATATAAACCTTTCCAACCCTTCCTTACCGCTGCAATTAAGTGTGATTTTTTTTTTTTTTTTTTTTTTTTTTTTTAACATCTAAGCTGCAGTTTTAGTGCCTGTGAGACAAATGTCACTTTTTTTTTTTACACTTTTTTTAGCAATATCTTATCAATAGTCTTGTTTTTTATAGTATCATTTCTGTGTTTTATCTATAAGTTTAATTATTCATTTAAATGGTTTTAATTAAAAGTGGCCTGTCACTTTCATTGCGCTTGTGCAATGACAATAAAGTTTATTGTATTGAATTGAATTGAATATTGAATAAATCATGTCCAAACAATAATAAGACAGCAGGTAAAGTAAAATACTGGATAAATTGTGACAAAAAACTAATTTAAAACCCTTTATACCAGACATGATGCAAAATATACAGCCTCCAATTTAGTGTTACTTGTATGAAATGAGAGCAGCAAAAATATAATAATACACAACCAGCTATGTAATGTCCATAATTTCTTATGCACTAAATGTGACTTTTTGGTTCCCTGATTTACTATAACGATGCTATTTCTGTTAAAAAAGAATTGAACTAGACTAAATAAACAACAAGTGTAAAAAAGATTTTAATGCTTAGGATCAGGTTTATTATCCATTTTACACAAAGAGGTGAGAATCTTCTTTTTGAAGGACCAGAATGCAGCGATTTGGTTCTGGTTGCTTTAAAGCAGCTGCACATTTATTAGCTTTTTCAGAACTTAAAAATGATTTATTACAGTAAAAATTTCCAGAGTTATGTTGAAGGCAGCTTTGATTAATAATGTACAGCAACTGTGCTGCATTCAAGACCATCCCAAGGGCCAGCTGAGTCCAGAGCAGAGTGTGCAAAAAAAAAAAAAAGGTTAAAATCACCTCACACACCAGAAATCACACCCTGCAGTAGTTAAAGTCAAATGCTATTATTTGATCAATAAAGTAGATTTGACTGGAGTAACGGGAGGGAACCACATCTGTTCAAGTGCAGTTCAGTTGTATTTGCTTAGCCGGGAATGTGGCTCGTTACCCTTATCTCTGTTCAGGCTGTTATAGCAATAACATTTATGTGCATCATGTAGCTTTTGCATCACCATCACAGTTAAGCATGCCCCGAGGCGCAGTATGGATTTTACATAGTGGTCACCAACTCACAAGGGATGAATAGATTCCTGCGTCAAAGTGAAAACTGTGCTCAAAAGAAGTGTTTGATGAGACCCATCTCCAGGTTTTAAAGCCTGATTTGGCTCTGTTTTCTGTTTTTATTGCATAGTATTCTGTAATTACTCAAAAATAATTGGTTTCCCCTTTTTTTTTTTCCTCACTAGGCTATGATTTATATATTTCCTCACTACTTGTTCAATAAGTTGGTAATATGATTTATGTGGAGGTCGCTCGGGTCGCACGTTGTGATTTCACTGGTTTACAACGCAGCCTCCCCCCCATCAGAATCTTTCTTCTTAAGGAAACTAAATGCCTTTTAGTTGCACCAAAGAGAACATCCCACTTTTAGGTGTGTCCTAACTGTGGGATTAGATCAACCAGATAGTCTCTGTTTGTGGGGGAAAAAAAAAAAAAAAAAAAAAACTGCTTCTTTTGTGTCCTGCTGAGACTCGAAGGTAATCCAACCCTTCCTTACATCCGCAATTAAGTGTGAAACTTGACTCTGTCACACTTGTTCCTACGTCTGCTGCCCGGAATCTGGGTGTCATGGTGGATGACCAGCTGACCTTTAAGCTCCATGTGGCCTTGGTCACCCGTACCTGCCGATTTACTCTCTACAACATCAAGAGAATCAGACCGTACCTGACAGAACACATGACTCAGCTTCTGGTTCAGGCTCTGGTCATCTCACGCATCGATTACTGCAATTCCCTACTGGCAGGTCTGTCTGCGCGCTCTGTTAAACCTCTGCAGATGATCCAGAACACCGCAGCGCATCTGGTTTTCAACCAACCCAAACGAGCTCATGTCACTCCGCTGCTTATCTCACTATACTGGCTTCCAGTTGCAGAACACATCAAATTTAAAGCCTTGCTTCTGACTTACAAGACAATAACTCAAACGGCTTCCGTCTACCTTCACTCCTTTATCCAGACCTACACTCCCTCTCCACAGCTATGTTTCACCAGTGAAAGACGCCTCGTGTTACCACCAATACGTGGGACTAAATCACCAGCCAGACTGTTTTCCTCTGTTGTGCCACGATGGTGGAATGATCTCCCAAACTCTGTCCACTCTGCAGAGTCCCTGTCTACTTTTAAGAGCAAGCTGAAGACTCTTCAAGGAGCACTTCAACACATTATGTTGATCTATTTTTGTTGGAAAGTTGGAGAACTTAGCCCAGTTCTTTGCAACAAACATTATGGTATTAATTCTTTGTATTATAACATAGGTGATATTATGGGGTAGGAAGGGAGGGGGAAAAAAGCCTGGAGCACCTCATGGAAGGACCTGCGTCCAACTGGACAGTCCACTATCACCTTCCTACGATGTCCTCTGTTTGATTTTGTGTTTGTGTTGTTCTCACTCACATGTAAGTTGCTTTGGACAAAAACGTCTGCTAAATGACTGTAGAATAGAATAGAATCAATTTATCCCAGTTATTGACTCAGATTATGGCAAAAACTAAAGAAAAAAAAAACAACATAGTTCTACATTAAAGATATTTCCAGTCTACGTTTTCTACGTGTGGACTTTGGTCATTTTTCTGACATTTTCTGTACATTCGGCGGAAATGCTGTTCCAACCTTAAGCACTCTGTTATTGTGGCTGCAGCCAGTTCCAGGTTTTCATGGGGCTTGTCAGCTGCCAGTGGAAGTTCAAAGCTTTTCTTTAGATGTCCATTTACAGAAAATGAGGTGAAACACTTTCTGTGCAGTGACCTAAGTGAGAAGGGTTTCTAAATTGCATCGCTGCTGCTGTATAAATGTCGGCCTGGTGAAGCTCATCATGGACGGTTTTGCAGAGAATGGTTCACACACAGAGAATTATTTCATTCTTCCTGTTACCCCTGCAGAGTTTTTTAGTTTTCATGTTTCTTAACTCAAGTGTATTAATCTGAGGTTGTTTTATTGTGGTTGATTATAGAACATGAAACAATCATAGATAAATTGTTGCATTTTGTAATCTGACACTGTCCAGATGTTCTGGAGGATTTTAGTCAAATTTAATGCAAACTTTTGCAAGTGTTCTGTATTTTCCGACATTGTCACAGTGCTCCAACGTGACTGGAAGTATATAGAAATGTGTATTTTGCCCTCCACATGTATCTCAATAAAATATGATCAACAGTTCTCAACATATTGCAGTTCAATAAAAAGTTGTCACTCATTACCTTTTATATGAATAACCCAACACAATATAAATATAACTCTAATATTAAAGAGGTTGGGATGCTGTGTGGAAAACAAATAAAAGCAGAATTAATTGATTTGCAGATTTTATGAGCCAGGATTTTATTTATATAGACTAGAAAAGGTACCATATGTTGAAAGTGAGACATTTTATTGAATATCTGAGTTGTGTGAGAAGATGGGGCCATGTTCATCACCATGCAGCATCCTCCAGTCTTTTAATAGGAGTCTGGAAATGAAATGGGATTGAGGAAAGCAGCTGCTGGACTTTACAGATGGATCCGTTTTCCTGTTCTTGCCGGACAGACGCCTTTCTGTGTGGAGTCTGCATGTTCTCCCCATGTATGCCTGGGTTCTCTCTGGGTTCTCCGGCTTCCTCCCATCCTCCAAAGACATCCATGTTAGGTTAACTGGTTACTCTAAATTGTCCCTTGGAGGGAGTGTGAGTGGTTGTCTCTGTGTGTGGTCCCGTTGATGGACTGGAGACCTGTCCAGGTGGATCTCCAATGACTGCTGGGATTGGCTCCATCTCCAGTGTGACCCTGAATTGGAATAAGCTGGTAAGAAAATGGATGGATGGTCGGACGGACCCTTTTTCTAACGTTACCTCTGAGAGACTCCATTTTCATGCTGTTCCTTATATTCTGCATCATAATGTCTAATGGATGTACATACATATATGTACCTCCTCTAACACTTCTGTTTAAATGTTTTACTTTCCATCTTTTGTTACCTCAGTCCCAAATGTGACATGCTGTTACCATCAAGTTGAAAATGTATTTTTTTATTGAAAGTGAAGTATTTCATTGAATATCTGTTGTCTCCAGTGGTGTAGTCCAGGGTATACACAGGTATACACACTTCTTTTTCAGTCAGAATAGAGTATACCCACTTCCACACCCCCCTATGGTGCTCCTTTTCCAGTTACAAACATCCTTACACATGTAGCTCCAGTCTGTTTGCTAGTACTGGTTTAGTTATTCCATTAATGATGATGGAAATGGAAAAGGAAATGATGACGATGAGGAGATATACTGATGGATTTATGCAGTCGTCCTACATGTCACTGATTCTGAAACCCCATTTTCTGTGCTACTATTAGTTAGGTTTTTGGGTTTTTTTTTTTTTTGATAAAGCGCAAAAGATTTTGAGTATACCTACCCCTTGAGGGACCACTCCACCACTGGTTGTCTCAGAAGATGCATGGTCATGTTAAATGTTTAGTCTCCTTACGAAACATCATTATCTACCAAAATATACCCTTACTGAACTGTAAACATGAGTAATAATCCATGAAACACTTCTTGAGCATACCCTGCCTTTCGCCCTAAGACTGCTGGGATAGACTCCAGCTTCCCCGCGACCCTGAATTTGGATTAAGCGGTTGGGAAAATGACTTCTTGAGCAGTTAAGTGTCCATTTATTTGTTTATTTGTGAATTCTTTAAGAAACCAAGCTCGTACCTCTGATCAATGTTTTACCGTACAGCGCCACCGATCACCTAAACATTTGTAGGAGTCTTCATAATCTGAGCGCTTCGCAGCATGAATTTTTAGAATGAAATTGCAGCTCCACAGATGAGATGTGCAAGATGCCAAGCTAAACAAAGATACTACTGTTTGTCCTTGGGAGCGGGACTGTATTCCACTGTTAAAAAACCATTTTGGAGCAGGAGGAAGCAACTTGTAAAATCTTAATTAAAAGATTGTATCAGACATGGAAAAAAGGGAAATAATGGACTTAAAAGAGAAGTTTTTACAGACCGAGCAGAGAAATAATCCACTCTGGATGGTGGGAATGAGAGAACTTATTTGCTGCGGGAAGAAAATTGGCATTTTTAATATAGTCAGCAGTGAAATCTCACATGGCTGCTGCTGAGGTTGTAGTGTGTCATTTGGCATTAGATCCTTCATCATCTTCATTTATCTGTGCAGTTTGTCTCCTTTTAGTCCTCATTATGTGAAAAACAAAGTATAATCAACTCAATAATGATTAATTAGCGTGCACCGGACTTGATCCACACACCCACCTGATTCCAACTTCCTATCAGTTGATGGATGTTTATGTGACCTTTGCTTTCATCACCGTGTTACCGCTTCTTCTATCGCCTGCTCAGCAGCCCAGCCCTTCCACAGCATTACAATCTGCCAATTTTTGGGGTAACATGTGCAAAGCAGGAAGTGTAGCACTTGCCAATGGCAACCCGCCAAGCTGATTCCCACTGCAGTATATACATAGTAATACCACTATTGATTGCTCTGAACATATTTATTAGGAAGAAGTGGAAAGCAGGCTGAGGGAAAAAGGGGAAACTTTATGACAGACACTACTCAAGATTAATTCACTTTTTAATTACCGCAAAGTACATAGGTATTGCCTGTCGAGTAGTTAGATTTAAAGCGAAGACAAACTGCAAGCAACGCTTGCTGAGAATGCAGTATGTGGAAGAAAGTGTGGGAATCAATAGCACATTTTTCTTTGACTCTGGTGTCTGTAGATGATTCTGAATCACATTCAGGCTCAGTGGAAACTGGACAGAGATTTGCCCTCTTCATGTTGTTTGACTGATTTTTTCTGCCTGCATCGTTTGATCCATATGCTATCAGAGCTGCACCAACTCATTCATGCTTTTGAATTCACTTACATTTGTTTATATGCTTCAGTAGTACAATATCCCTGGAGATAGGAAAAGAAAGTGTGCTTGGAAGGTGGGGTGAATGTAAAGTACTGCGCGTGAAGATTGCTTCAGATGCTTGAAGTAAGAACTTTATTGGTCTTTATGTGGTGCATAAAGAGTTGGGATATACCTGCTTGCTTCAAACAAAGCTGGTTCAGTACTGGAGGCCGCCTCTAGGGGGCAGTACACAGCAATAGGGCTCTAAACTAGTGGAAACATAAATCCACTGGTAAAGTTGTATTTTTGTGACATTTCAGTGAACAACAGTTTACCAATCTGTTGCTTTTAGACACTGTGCAGTGGAGAGGATAAATGATAAAAAGTCAAGAGGTGTTCTTCAAAATTATCCAAGATTATGTTTGCATGAGCACCTAGTGTTCAAGTTGGTATTGCACCCATAGGCTGGAGGACGGAGCCTCTGCGATGTCACCTGTAGGTTTTATGAAGAGAACGTTCCTACTGTCACCTTCTTGGCAGCGTCACGCATGACGTCACTCCTGGAAAATCCAAAAAAGAGCAAAGAGTTGGAGCTGAAAAGGGGACTTTGAGGGTGGAGGTGGATGACTGAACTCTATCTATTGAACTCTGACCGGCCTGTAGCTAAGAGCTAACCAGGCTAACCTGAACCTGACAAGAGCTGACCAGCTAACAGAGGTAGGTGGGCTAAAGCTAAATCATGCCGTTAACCGGCTAAAAACTGCACTGTGCTACACTCCTTCTTGTAGTTGAATATCAAGTACTCATCAATCAAGAGGACACGCCCCAATTCTGCTGAACTTCAAGATGAAATTCCTTCAAAATGGAGAAGTTATTAGTAAAAAATTCACTCCCCCCACCCAGAGATAACAGGAGCTAACCAGCTAACGGTGGCAAGCGGGCTAAAGCTAAGTCATGTTGTTAACCGGCTAAAAACCGCAGTTGTTCTACATTTTTCTTACTTGAAGCGGTAGATCCGATACCTGTTAATCAAAAGGACACGCCCCTAAATTTGCCGAATTTCGAGTTTAAATTACTTTTAAACGGGCGAGTTAGAAAAAAATTCACTCCCCCCACAGTTGTCATGAAGGTAAACCTGATCTATTAAACCTAAAATGGATTTTTGAACCAGGCTGTAAACATGTTTATTTCTGCTGTGAAGTTGGTCTTTTTAACATGGAAGTCTATGGAGATTTGCTCTGTTTTGCATCCCCTAGTGGATGAAGGGGGAACTGCAGTTTTATGCACTTCCACATAAACACCACCTGTAACCAGCAGAGGTTGCCGCTTGATTGCACCTCAAGCACATGACATTATAACTTGCATAATGCAAACTGTCTACGTGCCACACGTGCGCTGGGAATCCCTGAGAACTATATTATTTGTGCACGGACGCGTTGCCAGCTGCGAGTACGTCCCAGGCCTACTGGCATGGTGAAGTAAGGAGAATTTAAGTTGTCAGGTAAAAACTGGTGCACGTGCTGTTCAGTCAGCATCACTGCTAGGTTTCCTGTTGAGCAAGGTGGGATGGACTTATTTTATCTAAATGATATTTATCATTAAATGTGTTTGATAAACTGCCTGCTGCCTGTCGTCATCAAGAAGGCCAGACAGCCTTTATGCTTCAGTCAAAAAGTCACATGCTCTCACATTTTATGGCCAACGCCTCAGGACAACACCTTATCAGCAGTTAGGTAATCATATAGGCTTTTTAACCCTGTCAAGGACCCGTATCAAGCAGCCATTTCATATTTGTAACACTAACAGTAACGTGTCTGATGGAACCAATTTTTATTTCACTTCTTTTTTGTGTTTTAAGTTTGAAGTTCTAATTATTCCATTATATATAGGAACACATTTACTTTTCCATCTACAAGCAGTGATCTGGTTTAAGATGTCTGTCACAACAAGTTCATTAAAACATGGACTTTGTGACTTTATGATGAGGTTTAGATCAGATCGTTTATTTTTGAGTCAGTATCTTTTTCTGCCTGATGACAATAAGAGGCATAAAGACTCTTCATCAGCTCCGTTGCCCTTTGAATCACTTCTGGCTTCTTTTATTTTAATGACCTGTTGAGAAATGAGCTGATTCATCACAACATCTAATTCTGATCTTGCTGTTGACACGTTTCCGTCTGGTTACACCAGCGCAGCTACCTTTTTAAATGTGTGCTGTTTCCATGGCAACAGCATCACTTTAGCCTGTTTCAAATAAAACATTTGCCTTGACTCAAAAATTACATCCTTCTGACTTACAGCTGTTATTTATAAATAAAACATTGCAAACAGAGGTGGCTTAGTGGTGCATCGTGTGCGAATGCATAGCATGTAGACGTTACAGTTACATCCTAAGCTGCTAAACTCAGACAACTGGTGCTCAGACTTTCTTATTGATCAGTTCAGAAGATAAGGTGCAAGTTGTTCAGCTGGAAGTCCCAGAAGGATTTCCAGTATGGACACAAATACCAGCATAAACATGTGTTCGTGTCATTCTGCATCACTGCTATTTAATGGAGTTTCTTTGTAGAACTGGATGAAAACAAAGTTTGTTTGTTGCTCAGAAGCTGGAAAATACATGCAGCTGGGATATATTTAAATTATATACCTTATTATTTATCTGTAGTTAAATTTACTGATGACTTCATGCTATTCCCTGCAAAGTGAAAACTGAAACCAAGTTGTTTATGTGCACATAAAACACAACAAGACTCAGGTGGAACGGAGGAGCTACATGAATCCAGGTGAACTAACACACAGGAAACAAGCGGCAGAGAAAACACAAAATAAAACAGGAAACCAGAAGTGAGACTCCACACCATGGCAGGATGATCAGTGGATCCCTCTTTGCTTTTTAAATTGTATCGTCTTACTTTTGTTTTCCATTTCTGCACATGTTTAAGTCTGGATGTGAAACTTAGCAATGCACAGATGGGTATAAAGTAGAAGTAAAAATAAAGTAGAAGTCCTGCCATTTTTGTGGATCTGCCGATGCATCCAGCATAGATGTTTCCACCAACATGCTTGTCTACCATGCTGAGGAGCTGGGTTGATTAAATTCACCTCGGTTAGTGACTGGTTGGAAAGAACAGCTGGACAGGACTTCTACTTCCTACTTCTACTTTCTACTTCTAATTTCTACTTCTACTTCTCCTTTCTACTTCTACTTTCTACTTCTCCTTTATACTTCTACTTTCTAGTCCTACTTTCTACTTGTCCTTTCTATTTTTACTTTCTACTTCTCCTTTCTAATTCTGCTTTCTACTTCTACTTTCAACTTCTCATTTCTACTTCTAGTTCTTTCTACTCCTACTTTCTACTTCTACTTTTTACTTCTACTTCTATTTTTTACTTTCTATATCTACTTTCTACTTCTACTTTCTACTTCTACTTTCTACTTCAGCTTTCTACTTCTACTTTCAACTTCTCATTTCTACTTCTAGTTCTTTCTACTTCTACTTTCTACTTCAGCTTTCTGCTTCCGCTTTCTACTTCTACTTTTTACTTCAACTTTAACTTTATACTTCTCCTCCCTATTTCTCATTTCTACTTCTAGTTCTTTCTACTCCTACTTTCTACTTCTACTTTTTACTTTCACTTCTATTTTTTACTTTCTACATCTACTTTCTACTTCTACTTCTACATTCTACTTCACCTTTCTACTTTCTACTTCTACTTTTTACTTCTACTTCTATTTTTTACTTTCTACATATACTTTCTACTTCTACGTTCTACTTCACCTTTCTACTTCTACTTTGTACTTCCACTTTCTACTTCTACTTTAACTTTATACTTCTCTCTATTCCTCATTTCTACTTCTAGTTCTTTCAACTCCTACTTTCTACTTCTACTTCTATTTTTTACTTTCTACATCTACTTTCTACTTCTACATTCTACTCCACCTTTCTACTTCTACTCTCTATTTTTACTTTCTACTCCGTTTCTACTTCTACATTTTACTTCTTCTTCAACTTTTCACTTCTACTTCAACTTTTCTACTTCGCTTTCTACTTCTACTTTCTACTACTTTCTATTTTTACTGTCTACTCCTACTTTCTACTTTTACTTTCTACTCTCACTTTCTACTACCTTCAACTTCTACTTCTACCTTCTACTTTTTACTCCTACTTTCTACTCCTACTTTCTACTTCGACTTCTCCTTTCTACTTCTACTTTTTACGCCTACTTTGTACTTCTACTTCCTACTTATACTCTCTATTTTTACATCTAATTTCTACTTCTAGTTTCTACTTTCTACTTCTACTTTCTACTTCTAGTTTCTACTTTCTAATTTCTATTTTTTACTTCTACTTTCTACTTCTACTTTATTCCCCTCTGGCTATGCAGAGTCGGACTGCACGGACACAGCTGCATCAGTAAAGCTTGGTCCATGTTTTCTTTACTATCCTGCTGAACTTAGTCGATTTTGAAGGTGAGAATATTTGACTTGAAGTTGACACTGATAAATAAAAACAACCACTGGCTGTAACTAATTCAGTGTCAGGTTTTCTCACCTTCCTTTGAAAGGATTGTTTGAGATTCAGGCCGAGTGGTTTTGACAGGACGGCAATCAGTAAGGAGGCTGTCAGGAAGATGCATGTTCACATCTTAACCCATCCAACTCCATCACTTACAAGCACTGACCCAAACTGCCCCAAATGTGCATGCATGCACACGTTTTCCATGCAGAGGCATCTTTGCAAGTTGATGTCTGCTTGTTCTCCGGCATGTCTTTAGATTCTGTCTCTTCTCCGCCGACTCTCTCTGAGCATCACAGTCCTCACCATGTCCCAGTCTCCCTGAGAGGGTCGGCTAAACAGACGCCATGCTGAGAAGTTATGTTACTGTCAGTAGTTTAGTGAGTAGAAGATGAGCAGATTGACCTTAAGTCAGATCATTAAGTTTTAACTAAAACATTTTAAGCAAAAAATTGTGCAGAATTTACCTGAGAAAAGAAAAGTGATGGCATTGAGTTCAGCTTTATTTGTATGGCGCCACTTTCCAACAAAGTCATCTCAGGACGCTTTACATACACGTCATTTCAAGCCAGTTGATAATAAATGGCCTAGCTAAGAGAGAAACCCACAAATTAGATGTAATGAGACGGAGTCTGGAAATTATTTTGATCTCAAGTCTCAGGTGCCATAACAGTACTAGTGCTAATTGTCTCATTTATATAATGCAATATCATTCATTTGTTGTCGGCTGTTATAACCTGCTGAGCCGGGAAAAGATCATTTATTATGTAGACGTGATTATGACTTCACCTTCACTGAGTTTTATATAAATACAACTGCATATCTGAGTGTTTTTCCTCAGATATGCAGGAAACAAAACTGTTTGGGATGAGTTTTACTTTGCATCAAAAGCTGCAGTGAATTTCAGTTCATTTCTAGCAACTCACCTGAATCAATGCTTAAATGAATGATTGATCACTATTCAGCTCTGCTCATTATGTTTACTTTCATTTCTACAAGTTGTTTTAATATTCACTGCAAAAGCTCTTAACAATTCTCCATCATTTTTCATAGTTTTTGATTGTACATGAACCCTTTAAGTTCTGACCATAGACTGTATATGAAAAGATGGGCGGAGCCTCCGTGACGTCACCCGTAGGTTTCTGAAGAGCTGAATTGAAGCTCGGTGGGCGGTTCCTACCATCACCATCTTGGCAGGGGCATGCGTGTCGTCTCGCCCAGAAAATACAAATATGGGCAAAGAGGCGGAGCTGAGAGGGGGGCTGTGAGCTTCATGGTGGATGACTGACATCGAGCGAACTCCGAGCTTTCTGTAGCTAAGAGCTAACTGAGCTAACCTGGAGATAACATGAGCTAACCAGCTAACGGAGGTAAGCGGGCTAAAGCTAAGTCACATTGTTAACCAGCTAAAAACTGCGGTTGTTCTACTTACTTCTGACTTGAAGCGGGAGATCGGGTACCTGTCAATCAAAAGGACACGCCCCTAAATATGCCAAATTTTAAAATTAAATTAATTTTAAACAGGCGTGTTAGAAAGAAATTCACTCCCCCCACAGTTATGATGGTAAACCTGACCTATTAAACCTAAAATGTATTTTTGTACCAGGCTATAAACATGTTTATTCCTGCTGTAAACATGTTTGTTTGTGAGCCCCTAGTGGATGAAGGGTTGAACTGCAGTTTTTGGCACTTCCGCATAGGCTTTACTTTTAACCACTGGAGGTTGACTGTTGGGTCTGACCCAAGACATAATGTGTAAAATGTTTGCTTTATTCAAACTGAGGTATTTTTCTTTACCTTTAACAAAATAAGATTTATTACATTGTGTTTTGAGCAAGGAGGAAGGATAACATTAACAATTAGCTAACGATTTCATCATAAAGTAATGCAATAGGTCTCCAAAAACTGTATCTAATATGACAGACGTGGTGCTAAGTTTATTGTTACAAATGTAACCATGGATTTAGTGTAAATTTTCTAGATTCGTATATACATTTGGTAATGATTTATTAACTTTGAATTTATTTCTATATTCAGATTTAATTATCTCTGTTTGAGGGGCTGTGCCATGGTGAGCATGACGAGAGAGTGTGAAGTTTGTGTGGTTTTTCCATGAATATATGAGCTTTCTCCACGACTTTGGTTTCCTCCAGTTGTACAAAAACATGCATTTTAGGTTGCTTAGCATTGAGATGAGTTATTGTTTTTCTCTGTGTTGTCCCTGTGATGGACTGGTGACGTGTTCCATGTTTATCCTGCTACTAACCCAGTACCTGCTGGAATAGGCTCCAACCCCTCCATAGTAATACTTCAGCAACATATCTGATATCTTGACAGCTTTATGTTCAGAAATTGTTTGTCTATTCTCAACCTTTGTAATGGCAGAGATGCTCCAGATTTCAAACTTTGATCAATTCTCTGATTCCTCAAACTTTGCTCCAATGTTACAAACCAAAGATCATCCTCTCTTTGGTAACGCATAAGATAAACCTAAATGTTTGCATAAATAAGTAAATAACAGCTGACTTCTGACTAAAATGCAGCCTTTAGTATGTGCAACCATCCACACGTAATCCATGAATGTGTAGCTTTTGTTTAGCAATGCAGATGTTCAAGTTTGAATCTGCATCACCTCCTAACAGACACGTCATTACGGCCCAGATCTCAGCGAGTGCCACATGTGACAGTTGTGAGTAATTATATGAAGTGTCTTTCTTTTCCAAAGCCTTTCACTGGAGAATACATTCGCTCCAGCTTTCCCCGATGCCTGCACTTATGTGATTTATGTGATTTCCCCAGAATGTATTGTCCTATCCTGTGAGCCCTCTCATATTCAATTGTTTTGATGGATCTTCTAAAGCAACACCTTTTTCAATAAGAAAATATACCCTTATTATATTCCATTCCTGCAGGGTTTGCTATATTGGTCTTCTTTTTTTTTTTCCCCTCAACAAGTATCCTTGTTGGATATAGGGTTCATTTTTATACAGCGCTTTATTTTATTTGTCACTGCTTTCAGAGATTACAATTTCAGCTTGGAGTGTCTTCCAGAGCATCAGAGCATACTTTTTCAGATGGAAGATTTATGTCTCAGACCTAAAAAATATCATATCACAACAAGTAGAAGTAACTTGAGAGGGTCACAGTATGAAGAACGCACAATGTTCTCAGCATGGAGTGGCACGGCGGTGCCAGGATGGAGGCATTTAGTTCAAGTCGGACAAAATAAATCCAGCAGTGCAGCATTGTGCTGCCTTCACTGGTTCTTAGTGCCGAGGGATGTCTCTGGATAGCTTCCTCGAAGTTTGCCGGGCTTTATGTGAAACTGTTGCTCAACACTGCTGTGGCAAGGAGGCCTTGTCGCGTGTCCCACTGACAGATGTCACACCCATTCGTACAGACATACACCTGATATATGAGACGCTTAAATACCTGGTAGACAAATTTCTTCCCACCTGCATACTGCGTAGGATTAGCGGTTCACTCTAACATCTATGCTAATGCTACTGTGAATGTTAATGCTGTTACCAAATAAGGCAAACTGAGTCAACGCCTGAACGGCACTTAAAAGAACAGTGCATGTAGTAAAGCGGCAGTGACATCACAGGTGTGACTCACTGACTTGACGCATCTTTATTTTTCTTTATGATTATGCCATTGTCATGATGGTTCTATTTTGAAATGTCTATAAATTATTATAAATTATTTTTTGTGTGTATTTTTGTGTGGATACAGGACAGAAACTCATTTATTTGTTTAACTGGAGCAGAGGGAGTGGCTTTGGACCACTACCTGTTCAGAAGGAGTGGCTTTGGACCACTACCTGTTCAGAAGGAGTGGCTTTGGACCACTTCTTATTCAAAAGGAGTGGCTTTGGACCACTTCTTATTCAAAAGGAGTGGCTTTGGACCACTTCTTATTCAAAAGGAGTGGCTTTGGACCACTACCTGTTCAGAAGGAGTGGCTTTGGACCACTACCTGTTCAGAAGGAGTGGCTTTTGACTACTACGCGTTTAGAAGGAGTGGCTTTGGACCACTTCTCATTCAGAAGGAGGGGCTTTGGACCACTTCCGGTTCAGAAGGAGTGTCTTTGGACGACTACTCATTATGAAGGAGTGGCTTTGGACCACTTCTCATTCAGAGGGAGTGGCTTTGGACCACTAGGTGTTTAGAAGGGGTGGCTTTGGACCAACACTCATTCAGAAGGAGTGGCTTTGGAGCACTTCCGGTTCAGAAGGAGTGTCTTTGGACCACTACTCATTATGAAGGAGTGGCTTTGGACCACTTCTCATTCAGAAGGAGTGGCTTTGGACGACTACTCATTCAGAAGGAGTGGCTTAGGACCACTTCCGGTTCTGAAGGAGTGTCTTTGGACCACTACCTGTTCAGAAAGAGTGGCTTTGGACCACTTCCTGTTCAGAAGGAGTGGCTTTGGACCACTACCTGTTCAGAAGGAGTGGCTTTGGACACCTTCTCATTCAGAAGGAGTGGCTTTGGACACCTTCTCATTCAGAAGGAGTGGCTTTGGACCACTTCCTGTTCAGAGGGAGTTGCTTTGGACCACTACTCATTCAGGAGTGGTTTTGGACCACTTCTCATTCAGAAGGAGTGGCTTTGAACCACTTCCTGTTCAGAGGGAGTGGCTTTGGACCACTACTCATTCAGGAGTGGTTTTGGACCACTTCTCATTCAGAAGGAGTGGCTTTGGACTACTTCCTGTTCAGAGGGATTGGCTTTGGACCACTACGTGTTTAGAAGGAGTGGCTTTGGACCACTACCTGTTCAGAAGGAGTGGCTTTGGACCACTTCTCATTCAGAAGGAGTGGCTTTGGACTACTTCCTGTTCAGAGGGATTGGCTTTGGACCACTACGTGTTTAGAAGGAGTGGCTTTGGACCACTACCTGTTCAGAAGGAGTGGCTTTGGACCACTACCTGTTCAGAAGGAGTGGCTTTGGACCACTACCTGTTCAGAAGGAGTGGCTTTGGACCACTTCTTATTCAAAAAGAGTGGCTTTGGACCACTACCTGTTCAGAAGGAGTGGCTTTGGACCACTTCTTATTCAAAAAGAGTGGCTTTGGACCACTACCTGTTCAGAGGGAGTGGCTTTGGACCACTTCTTATTCAAAAAGAGTGGCTTTGGACCACTACCTGTTCAGAGGGAGTGGCTTTGGACCACTACCTGTTTAGAAGGAGTGGCTGGTATAGTATTTGGGGAGCTCATTCTGAACTTGAAAGTCAGGAGAGTTTGGAGTTGAGAGAACCTGTTGGTTTGTTAGAATACAGTGTAAATATTGTACATACTGTAAATATTATTGTGTTTGTGTATGTGTGTGTGTATATATATATATATATATATATATATATATATGTGTGTATAATCATTGCACTGTACTTTAGAGGGTTGGATTTTACAATGAGCCACCTGAAACGGAGACACAGATATGTCATGTTCTTGTACAGCATAGAACCCCGTCACAACTGGTGTTAGTGACAGTGTTTCCCACGGTAACATAATTCATGCCAACAAATTGTTCATCTCACGACGGCTCTGGGAACACGACTGTCATTCAGATTCCCCTGTAACTGGTCTAAAACCAGCAAGAGCTGGTTTAGATATTGTAGTTATACATTTGCACAAGCTTGTCCTCAGTGTCTCCATAGCCCACCATGCTATTGCTCTGGTAACAACACTAGCATGTGATTCAGTTAGATTTGCAACTTATAATCACACAAAATAATTCATTCCTGATAAATCATAGAAGAAAAACCCTGAGACTGGATGGTGTGTCCCTGTGCTTTTCAGTCGGCTGTAAAGAAAACAACAGTATCTGTACTTTAAAACAGTGCGATAAGTGGAGATGCTGAGGCAGGAGTTTGGCTGTACTAAAAGGTTTTTGTCATGTCAGAAATATGAAAATGCACCAACATGAAGCTTCTAATTAATGCATTAATATAGGTCCAAAAATCTTATTTTATCACTATAATGCATATGTGTGAGGTCTCTGTTGGTCCATCCTCCACACAGTACATTTTCCCCGACTGTTGGGTCATTTTTGCACATTAAAGGTCTTCCTGGTTGTTTATGCCTTAAAGCAACTCACCATGAGGTCCAACCTTAAAACTCAGCTTCTGACGGCACCCTGACGTTCTTCATGCACATTGCTGGAGGCTTTGTTGTCCTGCGGCGTCTCAGGTTGACAAACCTCACTTCCCAACACTGTGATGCATCTCAGGGATTCACAGGACAGCTGCATTTTGTCTTGACGCACCACTTCACACGCCAGCAGCTACAGATCAACACTTTGACCGATTAGGCAAAGAAATGCAAGAGAACATTATCAGAAGATGTAAGGAAGAGAAAGAAACTGACAGAGCAAGACATGACACATTAACCACCGCTGGACTGGCTTTTAAAAAGCCCAGCTGAGAGACGGGATGCAAGACGGATGCTAAATGAGTTCTTATTAAAGGGTGCCGAAACACAAAATCTGCTGAAATCCAGCTTTAAACACCAGTTGCTTCATGAGAAAATACTTCATCCAGAGTCTGCTTCCTCCCACCTGCAGTCTTAGAGCAAACATCTCAGGTCAGGAGGATGGTTCTCACACAGAGCCATCCTCAGCTGCATGAACACATTTATCTGACAAGCTGCTGTTTACCACCAGTGCCGTTGGAGAAACTGCTTTCCTGAAAGAAAAGTCTGGCTCTGAAGTAAACTAATAATCCATGTTTTGTTCAGCTGGGGGCACATTAAGTATTTATGGTGGCTTTTTCCAGACTCCTGACCTGCATATATACAAAGAGGCTCCCAATAATACCTTACATGTACCTGATAATGGCTCCTCAAGAAGTTCATGCTCTCCCAAAGACACCACGGCGAAAGTAATGCCACTGACCACGTCATCGTATGCAGTGGGCGTAACGCGCGTAACTTTGGCTCTGATTGGCCAATTGGTACGACCAACCCCTCTTTCTAATCCTGTGATACGGTGGAATCACGCTGATGTCATCATGTTTACATAAATGTGACCAATCGACAAAGCAGTAAATGTTTGTGACGCTGAATGACTGACACCTGTTTTTGTCCAATCAAACTGATGTTACCGGGCAGAAAATGGTGATTTTGTCCGCCTAACTACTCCCGAAGCATTGTGGGAAACGTAGTCGCTTTACTAAATGCAGTTTTATGTCCGTGGATTAAAGTTTTGGAGGCAAAACAGCAAAAGTAAGACAGAATGGGCGACTGCAGCTCAGGAGGAACAGAAGTCGTCTTTCAATCGGAAAGTTGGGGGATTGATTCCAGGCTTCCCCTGACTGTGTGCTGAAGGGACCCTGAGCAAGACTCTGAACTCCAAGTTGCCTCCTGATGTGCCTGTCGGGGAACATATGTACGTCACTTTGGATAAAAGTGTCTGCTAAATGACTATAGAATATAACAGAATATGTAATGCTGTTTTTCCTACGTGAGGCATTAATTCAGACTCTGGTTGAGTGAATCTTGGTCACAGCAACATTAAACTGGTGTGACTGGAATCTGTGGGATGTGTGCTTCCAGTAGAGGTGCTGTTTGTTTGTTTCCACGACACTGGGAGGACACGAGGGTCCAATGTTTTTAAGTATTTCTGTGGACTTTGTTTACTTGGTCTCCGCCAAGGAGGTTCTGTTTTCCCCGTAGTTTGGTTGTTGGTCTGTTGGCACCATTACACTAAAAGTTATGGATAGATTTTAATGAAATTTTTAGGATATGTTGGGGGTCTCACAAAGAACAGATGATTCCATTTTGGTGGAGATCCGGAAGAGATCCTGGGTTCTGGATCACTTAGAAGTTATGTTGGGTGTTAATCACAACATGCAATGCGGAGGTCGGCGCTCTCTGAGTGATTTTCTGGTTTGAGATTAAAATCGATCTCAGATTCGTCAGATTTGCCAGAAAGTTCTGTAAAAACTTGTTTTCAGGTCCGAACATAGATTTTCAGTTGTGTTTAAGTCTGAACTTGGATCCCATCATCTTAGCACATGAATATGATGTAAAGCCTCCCTGCTGTTCCTGCTCATACCCTGCTGGAGGACTTGATGCTGCCATGTTTCCCAGTGGAGATGGTGGGTTCAGGATCAGGTGAACTGTTGCTTTCCTTCCTCGGTCTCGTTTGACCAGAACACCTGACTCCACGTTTGCTGCCTCTTAGCCTTGAAATGGAACTTCATATATATTACAATGGCTTCCTCCTCCTCCTGATGTGTGGAGCGCGTGGCAGATCGTTGTCTTGGCTGATCATTGATCTCTTCGCTCGGCCTCTCCGTTGCTCTGGAACGTTTACAGATGCACCATACTCTTGCCATTGTGGTTGGAAGGTGACAAGATGAGGAAAAGCTCTGCGATATGAACACTTTTCTAAGGCATCGTATTTATCGATGAAATGTCTGCAATAGAGAATGTTTTTAACTCTGTGGAGACTTTAGCAAGGCGGGAGTCGGGATGGGAGTGAAAAATATTCATTGTTTTTCAATTAATAATAATAATTTAGAAAAATATTTTTTAAGAATATATTTTTTAAAACCAACATTTTAAATTTGAATAATATATAAATTCCTAAATTTTAAAACTTTTGCAATTTTTATTATTTTAAACATTTTCAAAATTTCTGTGTAAAAAGAAATCAGCTGTTTCCTGTCAGGAAATGACTTCATCCCGTTAAATTAATAATCCATCTTCTCAAAGCATCGTGTTGACCTTTAAATAAAACTGATTTCTAAATAAATCTGCCGGCACAATAAAAAACACGAAGGTTTAATGAAGAAGAAGGCAAACGGCGACGTTCATGTAGAACTAACAAACTTTGCATCTCCAGTTTCTCAAACTGCTTTCATTTATTTGCTGCAGAGGAAAGATGCTCTGTGAGTACGCCGCATCTTTTCTTTAATGATCTCAAGTTCTCACACACACACACACGCGCTCCTCCTCTTAATCTTATGTCTGCTGAAGTGGTCTTTAATGAGGTGTGAACAGAGGACCACAACCCTCTCCCTCCCTCCTCTCCCACTATTTCATCTTCCCTCCGTCTGAGCCCGGAGAGCGACGGGAACAGACAGACAGAGCTACAAAGAGGAGCGGCGGGCGACGCGTCGGCGGGCGGGGGTAGAAAAGGTGATGCTGGAGTTAATGGGAAAGAACAAGGTCTCTCTTTTTCTGTTTCATTACTCCATCCCTCCATCCATCATCATGTGATCACAGCCAGAGCAGATCACAGCCTGCAGGGGACACTTTAAAGGTTTCCTCTTGGGCGTCTGCAGACGGCGGCTTGTCAGCGCCGACGTGTGTTTATGTGTGCAGGGAAGCAGGTCAGGTGGATGTGTTGCTGCCCACTCCCACTCACAACAAGCCACTGCAGAATTCTGGTTTTGTTGCAGAAGACCGGCCAGCTCCTCTCATGCATTCTGGATTCAGGTTTTCCTTGGTGACTAACAGTTCAAGAAACCATTGTTGCCAAAGAGCAACGCCATGTTCTCCAGGCTTGTTTTAAACGTCTTTGATTGGCTCCCAGGGTTGGGATTTCACCTTCACCTCATTCAGAGCAACTTGCTTCACAGTTCAGTAGAGGAGAAGCTGCACTGGAGCTTGTCCTGCCTGAGTGAATGGACATTGTATTGTCATGTCCCAGCAGTCGTACGTGCACAGATCAGGACGGCCGTCGTGCCTGAAGAGAACGAGGATCGTATACAGCGCTGATTCATTCATCTCCCGCAGCATCGGGTACCTCATCGGGGTGTCCACCATATGAGTCAAGCTAACGAGCTTTCTTAACGACATTTCCTCCAGATATCTGTGTCACAGATCAGCGTCTGTTTCAGGAAGATTTCATTATCCAACGAGGTGAAGCAAGTTTTGGTTATCCTGCTGGAAACATGTTGTCTTTGGTTTACTCTTTGTTTTTGTTTACTCTGAGCCAAATCAAAGGAAAACAGATTGCATGACATTATAAAAGGTTAAAATAGGTCAATTTTCACTGAAGGGTCTGACTCGGGACGGGCCGGTGTGCATGTGGTGGGTTTCCTCAAGGAAAAGCTGGGAATAGTGCCGTGATATCCCGATTATACTGATCTGACGCTAGAGACCATTTCATTTAAAGTAATTTCATTTTATTTTATTATTTCATTGAATTTATTTTTATTTTATTTTCTATTTTATTATTTTATTTTATTTTATTTTATTTTATTTCTATTTCTATTTTATTTTATTTTAGTTTATTATTTAATTTAATTTAATTTATTTTATTTTTATTTTATTTTATTTTATTTCTACTTCATTTTATTTTACTTATTAGTTTTTTTTAAAAGAGTGGATTTTGACATATTGCAGTCTGTTGCTTCGTTATAAGAATGCTAACTTCCTCTCCAGCTCAGTTTTTTATATATAAATCCCTTTTATCCAAAGCGGCTTACATCTGGCAGGAAGAAGAAGAAGAACGATCTGACATGATTTGTCAAAATGGACAAACAGGAATCAAACCTGCGATCAGCTGCACGTCTGTAGTAAAACCGCTTCACGACTGACTTCACTCGGACAAACAGACTATAAAATCCTGGTGTGTACGACATAATGATGTCGCCACTGTGACATTCCTGGTGTTTACGTCCCTCCATTTCCATGTAAAGCTGCCTTTTCTTCATTTGTTTCGGGATTTGCAAATTGGAGATTGTCTCGGCTCTTTTAAATTTGTTTCCTCAAATAGGAATTTGTTTTAAATTTTTTTTTCTTAAATTTTTATTTTTTTTCCTAAAAATGTGAAAATGTTTCTTGAAATATAAATTTGTTTTAAAAATGTATATTTGTTTCCTAAAAAGGGAATTCGTTTTTTATTTAAGTTTTTTTTTATTTTTTTTTATCCAAACTTAGTTTTTTAATTAAATTGAAATGATTTTTTCATGCCGTGAATGGGTCAAGGTTCAGTCAGAGGCCTTTCTGTGTGGAGTTTGCATGTTGTATGCGTGGGTTCTCTCCGGGTACTCCGGTTTCCTCCCACAGTCCAAAGACATGATGTTAGGTTAATTGGTTACTCTGAATTGCCTCTAGGAGTGAGTGTGAGTGTGATTGGTTGTTTGTCTCTGTGTGTCCCTGCGATGGACTGGCGAGCTGTCCAGGGTGTACCCAAAAGACTGCTGGGATAGGCTCCAGCTTCCCTGCGACCCTAAATTGGACTAAGCGGTTAGGATAATAAATGAATGAATATCATGAATTGGTTTTCAAAGTGTAAATTTTTGTTTTTGAAATTTTAAAAATTTTATTAGTTTTGCACTTCTCAGCCACCGTAAATACGAAAACAGCAGAAACAGCAGCATGTTTAATTGCATAATGTCCTGAGCATCATATTTAATACAGTTTGACACCGTTTGCATCATTTTGTGGTAAAAACTTGGCTTAAAACCTCGTACAGAATCACACACCTGTCTTCTGCCCCCTGCTAACACAACAATAATGTAATTTTTGCACAGCAGTAACTTTGACAATATCAAATATCAATAGGAATAGGAAATATTAAAAAAAAAAACATTTTATTTTATGTTTTATATATTTGAAAAGGCCAACTAAGGACCTGACTTGAAAATAATATCCGTTATTCTTTGGTCTTGCTTTAAATGGTTAAAAATAAAAAATAGTTCCTTAAAAATTATTTTGACAGAAATTTCTCGAGTTTCTTTTGGTGGATTGGTGATTTATTGTCAATTTTCCAATTTCACGTCGTGTTCGATGAGCTCCATGTTTTATATTTTGATCCTTGACTGATTTTTCTATTCATGTTCCTATAAATACGTCCTTGTGCACCATTTCTACTCTTCAGACTTCATTAACTTGCAGAATACAAACCATCGGAGTGAGAAACTCTTCTTTCTGTCATAATGAGAAAAAACATTTCTAAGCACTTTTCATGAACAGAGAAAAAAAAAAATCAATTTTCCTGTTTTTTTTTTTATTTGCAACTGAGCTCATCGTCCTGCTTTTAATTTAGTCTCAAATTTCATAACTTTGCTTTAGTTCCCAGTAACGTTTTCAGTCAGCTGATCTGACGTCAGAACGATGGAGGGATTCGCACAAACAAGTGGATACCAATGACATTAACTCATACTGGAAATTACATTAAATTCCTTTAAACTTAAAACAATGAATGGTTAGAAAGATGGTTGTGGTGACAGTGATTTGTTCATGATTTTATATGGATATAAAGCATATTAAGCAGATTCTCGACATTTTATTACTGCCTTCTCCCACCGTTTCATTAAAATGTTTTATTTTCTTGAACGTGGTCTTATTTTTAAACTTTTATTTTGTGAAAGAATAAAATAAACATGAAACAAACAAGAGTACATGGGTTGAACATGGGTTGAACATGGGAGACGGTTTAATTGAAGAAAATTCATCTCTGCACCAACAATCTTCAAATAGAAACTAATTTCCACTCCAAACCATTCTGCATATCCTGTTTGTATTCATTTCTCCCAAATAATCAGTGGATGACAGTTATTATGATCCATCATCAAAAAGTTTAATTATCTTGATATCATTGAACAAAATAATAAATAATAAAGTCGCATTTTTTCCTCTCACTTAAAATCCTGTTCCAGCTTAACAATTCCAAAAACGTCAAATAAGATGTAAAGAAATGAAAATGTTCCATCTTTTTGTATAAAAATGTTTATTCAGATCCAGTTCCATGTTGACAGAGGAGCAGCGGTGGGAAAAGTACCGAAAAATTGTACTCAAGTCAAGGTATCCATCTAAAAATCTCAATTTAATCTTTACTTTTATTAAAAGTTACTTCGTGACTTTCAGTTACCTGATGTAAGTAAAGTATGAGTCATAAATCCAATCTAACGGTTGATCAATGAGAAATCCTCCCGCGCACGTCTACGTATTTTCCTTTCAGTGTCCGCCGAACGTGACCGACGTAGATCAGCAGCGAAGACGGAAGAACCGTAATATTCAGCATCACGGCTGATTTTTTAAGTTTGTCAGTCATTAACAGGGAAGTTTCCGGTGTCGTGAAGTTAAGTACTTGGGTCAAAATGTACTTGAGTAAAAATAAAATGACCCATTTCAAAAACTACTTAAAATATTACCAATTACTCACAAAAGCTACTCAAACACAGTAAGTTGAGTACATGTGTTACTTTCCACCCCTTTGATGCCACCTTAATGAGTCTCATTTAGTGAACTTGGACAGTTTTTGTCTTGGTTTCATTTGAGGAGACCTACACTGCCTCCCACAGCTGCTATATGGAGGTATTCTACCCCCACCCCTCTTTTAAGATGTTCCTCAGGTGCTACATTGGTAAAGACCAGGGAAAGATGGTGGCTGCACCAAGAACTTTTCTTCTTTTAGACCAACAACAGCCAAAGATTCAATTACATTTTTGCAACATCGGATGGTGTTTGTCTTTACTTCAGATGGCAGAGTTCTTTCCTTTGTGCAACGGCAAAAGTAGTCTGGTAGAAACTGTACAACCCTCTGGCACCTAAAGGGTCCATCCATCCATCTTCTACCTTTGTGCAGCCTAAGCAGGGAAGCCCAGACTTCCCTCTCCCCAGCCACATTTGCCAACTCTGCGGGGGGGATCCCGAGGCGTTCCCAGGCCAGCCGAGAGATGTAATCCCTCCAGCGTGTCCTGGGTCTTCCCCGGGGTCTCCTCCCAGAGGGACATGTCTGGAACACCTCACCAGGGAGGTCCAGGAGGCTTCCCTGGCCACCTCAACTAGCTGCTTTCAATGCAGATGGCTCCTACTATCTCACTCCCATTATCCCAGCCAAAACAGCCCGTTTCAGCACCAGCTTGCTGCCTTTACAGCCTTGTTGGAACATGGTGGCCATCCCCCAACCATCCAGAACTCTGTCCATCTGGACCATCAAGTGCTGCACAGCATTTATAAGTGAATAAAACTGGGTCCTAAAGTATATCTGAGCCCACAGCAAACATTTCTCCTTGTGAACATTGCTTGTGGGGGGGCTGAAATACAGCTTTATGCAGAGGTTCTTGGGATCCCAGATACACCAGCTGCTTCAACAACCTGTTTGCTGCTTTTTAACAGTTTTTCTCTGAACACAAAGTATTTGCCTGATGGAGATTTTCCTTCTTGCTCTTTTTTCCAAGCAAACACGTTTGGTTTATGTATCACAAACAATTTCTTCTAACCCTCAAGTTTTGTGAGGTGTCAAAAGTTTTCACTGCTTTCACAAGACAGGGAAATATTTCATGCTTTTACCTGCAGAAAAATCCTTCTTTTCTCCACGTATCGCATGGAAACTAGGACTAGAGGAACAACTGCCTGGTGTAGTTTCCTTTTCATGAAGCCCACCTGGGGGGCAAATTGGGTTTCTAATGTGTAATTAGGAAACTAATCTTTTTTTAGGTTGTTATCTAAAATTGTCTTAAGTGATCTAAATGGTAGAAACAGCACAAGCTAAATATTCATCAAACCTAAAGAGACCCTCTATGCAGAATCAAGTAGAACACAGTGTGGATACATTTTGCCTGAACTTGGTGCAGGTGACTGAATGTTGGTTTGCACAAAGCTTAAATTTACAAGAAATTGATTATGCTACATGGAACTTTGCTGTATGATGAAATTAAAGATTTTTTTTTTTTTTTGAAAATCAATGAAAGTTATGTGAAACTTGATTGTGTGTTTAGCTATTATTCATAAAGTTGTCTTGTCTGCAGCTTCAAACCTACCAGGAAAAAAAAATCATTTTAAGATTTCTGCAGTTGCATCATAAAGTTGCAATTTGCCTCAAATGAAGATTTGCATAAATATTTCTGAGATGATTCTCTGAAATATCCAGAAATATCTTTAATTTGCAATTTGTAGACATAAAAACATCCATGTTGCTGCTGTTGGGAGTTGTATCACCAGAGCATTGAAGTACAGGATTCAGCCTAATGTATATTTGGAAAACTTTTCACCTTATTTTCGTCTGGTTCAACTCAACAATCATCGTTCCAGTCAAACCCCGACTCATTTGTACTGAAACGAGCCTCATCCCTTTGAGTATTTCCAAGCATGTAGGGATAGAAAACCTCTCTGATGCCACTTTGAAGGCTGGAACCAATTAGGGAGTCTTTATAATGAGGAAGCCTCTAAGTGCACGTCTTTGTTACTTAGCAGCTGCCTAATTGAAGTTTGTGTATTTCGAAGGGATCTGTGACAAAAGATGTTTTAATGCAACTGTGATTCATTTTTAAATGCAGATTTAGTATTATTATTATTATTATTATGCATCTCACAGCAGATTCTAATCTTTTCCACACTGTAGGATATTACAGATTCAGAAATGCCTTACTTGTTAGTACGACTCGTATAGAGCTACTGTATGTGAAACACAGTGGCAGTGTGTGTCAGAGCCGCTTTAGCATCACTTACACAAAGAGCGACTACTTTACAACGTTAAATGGGTAATTCTGGGATGTAATTCATCCTTTTTTTATTTCTCTGTCCACTTGTTAAATATTATATATCTGTGTTTTGTTTTTTGTTTTTTTCCCTGTTTTAATGCAGGTTATTATGTGCACTTCAGTGAATAAATCATGCCTGTACGTTCCACTGGGAGAAGAATGGTGACGTTAATGTTGTCTGTCTTTGTGTTTTTGTTTTTCACAGCTCCCCTGACAGACAAGCCGCCAAAAATCCTTTTCCCCTCAGAGAACCAAGCGAGCGTCATAGAAATGGCACTAGGTAAGGAATCCTGTTTCCTCCCCAGCACGATCGCCTGTTTCCTGTCTTTCCATGAGATGGGTAGGGTTCCTCATTGGCCTGTTTGTCACAACGGCATTATCTCCGATTTCTAAATGAGTCCATCAGAGCCAATTTTTCTAAAGTAGGTCCTGCTCTAGATTAGCTGAAGCTTTGTTGTGATTGCTGTGGCTTATGTTACTTTTGGCTTTGCTATGCAGATGTGTTGGAAGTTATAACATAAATTTAATCAGCTGAAATTTCCTTGCATGGTGGTACAGTGGCTATGACTGAATCAGAGAACATTCTGGATTTAAGGGTTTCAGGATGAGCACGGTCAGGGTGTTTTCCTGACATTGGTTGCCCCTAATGGACGGTAGAAAAGACAAAACCTGCTTTTTGCTCAAACCCTGCCCCAGATTTCCTGGTTTTCTATAATTTCTAGGTAATCTGCAGCCTTTTTTTTTTTATCATTTCAGCAGCACAGACTTGTCACTCAAACCGCTGTTTGTCTTTGAAACAGAAATATGATGCTGTTCTCATCCAAGAATCAATTCAGTGGCTTGTTTTCCTGCCAATCGTTCATCAATATAATGTAAGACTTTGGGTACAGAGTAAAAATAAAGTGGGCTTCAGTGCAAAGCTTTCCTTTCTTTGCCCTTTTGTAGATGCAGCCTGAGTATTAATGAGGAGGCAGAGAAGAAAAACAGCATGAGTCATTTATCACATCTGTGTATGAAAAGCAAAGGGATTTGGTTCATGTGGCAGCCATGTCTTTCCCCTGGAAGCCTCCTCACTGTATTTACATTCATCCTGTGTGTCTTGGTTTTGTTGTGCGTCACGTGTGCCGCTCAAGTCGTCTCAGCTGTAATGAGCCAGTGTGCAGTCTCTTCACATCATCTCTGAATTTATGATATTTCAAGTGATTCCCAGCGATTGTTCCTCAGAGCTGAACACAGTTTTTCCTCACCAGCTCTCCATCTATGGGGGCTCATGGGAAAATTCCAGCTTATTGGACAGACACGCAGCTGTTGGTGGAAGAGAAAATGGGTCATGATGGCAGCTTCCTTTGAAGTAAATTTGTCATGGGCAATGAACACAACTGGCTCAGAGGTAAAAGGTGGCAATCAGGAAAAATAGGTGCAAATCGTTGTAGATTTAAACTGATGGTGGATAAAAGCCTCTCTGGCTGTTTTCATCTGATTAAGTTTTCATAGTGGATGATGGGGATTTTTAAACTCCATTTCCTGATAGCTGTGAGAACAGGCAATAATGGGGTTTGCTTTTTGCTATGCTTTTGGTTTTATTTTCATGCCCTGATTTCCGGATGTTGGCAGAGTTTTAGCTTAATTTTGAGGAGAATTAGCAGAAGCCTCTTTGCAGTCAAATTGTACGTTTTCTTAAAATAAGTCAACCACCTGATATAACCTAAATAAGTAGCTTCCCTCTGGAAAATCACTGCATTGAATATATTTCAGCTGGAAATGTGTTTAACACCAACTAACCCAGTGAACACCTTCTCATTTCTTATACAACTATGAGGTGGTCATGGAAAAGATGGTAATCCGTTTCAGAAGGGTCCAGTTATTGGCTTCAAGCAAAAGAAAAAGAAAAAAAAACATCTACTGAAGTACATGTAAGAACTGTAACCTTTGAGGAAGGAAAGCAGTTGGAGAAAATCTTCGCTGGTCATAATCAGTAAACATTAAGCTATGCTTAATGATTAAAGTAAGAGATAGGGCTGGGCGATATGATGATATATAACGTCTGGATGATAGAAAATGTCTATTGTTTCATTCGAGGCTCTATCGTTTACGCCACGATAAGGTGCTTTACTGCAGTATTTTACATCATCCAAATGTTCTTTACGGCACGCTGCAATACATAAGCAAACATGGAGGAAGACGGCAGCAGACGTGTTTCAGAGGATAATTCACTAAAAGATGAGCAGCCAACCCAAACTGATGAGCTTGTTCCTTAAAGAGGGAAATTTCTGTCTGGATGTGGCTTGGATATAAAAAGACTGATGTGGAACCGACAACAGACTAGCTCACAGTCCCAACAACGGACTCCGACACAACTAACTCATTTTATCACCTGTGCAGGAATCAGGATAAAGAATACAGAATGAAGAATAGAGTCAATGAGCAAAAGCTGCGTCAGGTGGAGGCGAAAGCTCAAAATAAACTCCAGACACAAACGCTGCAGCAGGTATTTACCTGTGGAACGTCATACAGCCAAAGTTCCCCCAGATGGAAGGAGATCACTGCTGCCGTTGCCTAGCAACATCTGATACATAACTGATGACTGGCACAACATTACAAAGTTTTATATGGTTATGTATATTGTTATGGGGATATAAAATGAGCTATATCGGGATATGAGATTTTGGTCGTATCGCCCAGCGATAGTAAAAGCATTTTCAAACGCCATGTGAAGGGAACTCGGGGCATTGGGCCTAAACAGCTGTGCAGACTTTAATAAATGCAAAAAAAAAAAAAAACTGCTTCAGTTTGGTGTGGATCATCAGGATTGGACCCTGGAGCAATAAAAGATCATGTGGTCTGATAAGTCCAGATTTACCCTGTGATACAGTGATACACCATCATGCCTAGTGCCGACTGCGCACGTCTGTGGGGCCAGTCTATGACCTGGAGTCGCAGCAGTTGGTCAGGTCTTCGTTCAGCAATGTTATGTGTTGAAAGAATAAAGTCAGCTGACTACTACAAGGTTGTACCAGATTTCTTCTCTGATGGTACAAGCATATTCCAAGATGATAATACTAGAATTAATCGTGCTTGTCAGGAAGTAGTCTAATCTAGAATAGGAGTGGTGAACTGAAGAGAAGAAGGTGTATCCTCTCAGAGTGGGGTAATGAGATCGCCATGCATTGCAAGGACCAAAATCCTTCATGTACTGTTTAACCGTTTCAGCTGATTTACAAACTTGATGCTTTCCTGATGAACTGTATTTGTCTAGAATAACATTTAAGTCCCCCGCCGTGACTGAAAGAGTAGTTCAGGGAGCAGGTGACATAATTTCCACAACCACAGAGTCCAGACCTGAAGCCAGTTGGATGACTTTGCACAATAGTCCGACTCGCCCATCAACACCACAAGATCTTGATGGAAAATAATTCAAAATTGGCGAGAAATAATTACTGGGACTTTGCAAATGCTCATCAAGTAAACAAACACAGTAATCCAAGCTGAAGGCGGTCCAACAAATTGTTTGTTTTTGTTTGTTTTGTTATTTTAGGAAGGGCAGTGTTGATTTTCTGCCTTTACGTGTCTTTTTATGTCTTATTTGGTGGGATTTCACTGTTCATCCCTCCATTAAAACCATAGAGGCCAAACGGCTTCAGCTGGCTGTTGATTAGGCAGGTGAGAGGAAGAAAACGTTGAGAAACACTTGTCGTAGCACTTGAGGGAAGAACGATTTGTGTCCTAATGGATGTGGTTCTTCGCTCATAATTGATGATATTTGAAATGCCTGATTAGAAGATTCAGTGTAAATATTTTCCTCCTCCCTTTGTAGATGATCTTTCTGCAGGCGGCTGATCAGAAACAGCTCCAGTCTGTAGCTCAGTCTGACACTTCACTGACTGCTGCTCTCATACTGATAACCTGGAACTTTTCACTTTTTTTTTTTTTTTTTTCTTTTTTTAATATTTGAAGATTGTCTTTTGTCCTTTTTTCTTGTTTGATGGCCTGAAAGGAAACTTTTAGGAACTAATTCAGTGAACTTTCCTCCTTACTTTTATCCTCCTGCTGCTACTGACAGGTTTGATTTGTTGTTGGTCTGTTTACGATGCAGAGCTAACCCGTCACCTGCAGCCTTACTCACCTCCCTCTCCCGGCATTTTATTTAGCCTTAGATTGAATTTACGGCTGCTGCGCCGCCTTGTTTGTGGTCTTCATTCTGGGAATATGCTGAAAGTTCCTCTGTGATTTTTGATTGGCTGGTAAAACAATCCCTTTCAGCGGCCATCTCATCCTGAAGGACATCACCCCTCATCCCTTAACACCCGAGGCTGCAGCAAGTTTTCAAAAATTGACAAAACAAGGTGGATGGTGGTTGTGCTTCCTTTCTAAATTCTGCCTAAATTAGCTTTCAAGTTCACAAAGAAAAGCTTAATTTAGGAAGCAAGCCTTGTGTTTGGTTACTGCGGTGCGTCATCGAGCTTTGATTTTGTGCCTCTCATGGGTTGTTTTGTTTCTGTGTAATTAAATAGGTTGTTTAGTGTATTCGTTTCCCCCCCGATCCACTTTGTCTTTTGCCTCCATTTATGATTCATCCTGTTTCATGCAATGATTTCTTTGGGAGCCCCTTGGAGATTGAGAAGGAAATTGTAGTTTTCAGTCAACAACGGACAGAAGCAGGAAAGTGTCAAAGGTCAAGGATGAATTCCTGCTGCACCAGAAAACCAGGCGTTTTGCTCCAGTATGGGGTGCTGTTGGGGAAAATAAGTCTGCATGTTTTATTATGTCTCTTATACCTTGTAGCTCTTCTTACATTTATTTTACATCGTTTTTCACTCAAGCAATCAAACAAAAGCACAATGACAAACAATAAGTAAATATTTCCCCAGTTTCCCCCTGCAAAAACCCTTAAACCCATCAAGAAGTAATATGGAAAACTCCTATTTTTATTATTTTATATGCATCCAAAGAGTGAAATCTAATAATAAAAATGATAATAATAATGATGATAATAATAATAATAATAATAATAATAATAAAAATGATAATAATAATAATAATAATAATAATAATAATAATAATAATTGATTAGGACAGTTTGGATCATTTAGACATCATTTCTCAAAATGACAAACATGGAGGTGAACAGTAAATAAAAAAGGGGGGAAATGAGAGGAAAATAAACATGAATATAGAAATATAGAATATAGAAAATAAACCCCACTAAACATATACATTTATTGGATTTACATTTGATATCCACCTATCACGTGCTGAAGGAACAAAAGTATGACAGTTCTGCAAAACGCTCACTGTAATCTGAATGTTTTATTGAACATAAATTGGTTTGCTGCCAATCAGAAAAGCGATAATCTGATTTAAAATCAGAAATCTCCCTCAGCAGGAAGAAAAATCAAGCTGGGAGATGATCGTTTATATTTTTATGAACTTATAGATGCAAACTTATCTAAATGAAAGTCTGCGTAGTGACTGTTTGGATGTGGAGATTTAAAATAAACAGGTGGAGGAAAACAGCTGAATACATAGAAATCTTGGATATTTTGTAAAATCTGATCTGATTTGGCACCATGACTACCAGACATTCTGTTATCACACAAAGCTGATACTTTTCCCCCTTTCCTGTTGGCTTGCACCCAGCATGCCACCAGCCCAGTTTCAGCAAGTTAAGACGATGGACATGCTACTGCGCACTGGAAGAGGGTAAACTGGAAAACTGTCTGCTACATATTTAATTTTATGGCAACACTGATGTAGAAAATCCTTCTGCAGCCAAACTGGTCAAAAGAAAGACAAAACCGAAGTTACAGACCAGTGTCTTCTGTTTAGTTATGCTTCTACCATTTGAAACATTTTGCTAATATAAACACAAGTGATCCACCTTTTGGATTGGATCACAAATGATGTAGACATGCAGAGACCAGTAAGTTTCTGATGTAGGTTCATGATTTCGGAGCACTACGTGGTGATTGAAAAGGCCTTCTTTTAATTATAAGCACCTCTCACAAAGCCCCACGAAAATCCCTTTGTTCTACTCGGTGCTTCCCGTTATAATCAGCCCGTCTGCACGACTATTAAAGGCTGAGCTTCCTCATTTGTTTGGTTGGTGAACAATAACAATATAAATTGGAAACTGGTCTTCAGTCGCTCATTGGAAGGAGTTATATTGTCTAATGAGATGAACTGGGGATGCTTCAGCCAGAACAAAACCATCATTATCTGCAAAGTGTGCAGGTGCAGTTCAGCTTTATGGCTTGACATGAGACCAGCATCTCCTCTCATCTGTTGTTGCAACCAGCTCTGAAACTAAATGTGGAGGAATTTGGGTTGTGGAAGGTTTTGCTTTCAGATTAGAGAACTAAAAGCATCACATCTCATTACTGAGAGCAGCAACTAACTTTATTCCTTAATCATATTCACTTATCATATTATTATGGATACGAGTTCTTCCCATTGCTGAATGGATTAACTCTTGTTATTAATATATAATAAGAGTTATATAACTACACACCAAGCAAGAGCCAGACCTGTCCAAACAGCAAGCTGAACATATAACATATATTAATCCCAAAGATTTATTACTTTTGGGACGTAATCTTACGTAAAAGGCCAGGTGGAGAGTCAATACCTCAAAATGAACATAGATTAAAGTATTCAATTCAATTCAATTCAGCTTCATTTGTACAGCACCACTTCACAACAACGTTGTCACAGGACACTTTACACACACATCATTTCAAGCCAATTCATACATATCCTATAATAGAAACCAACTGATTGCATCGAGTCATGACTTGGATCCAATCCTCCATCCTGAGCTGCATGTGGTGACAGTGGGAAGGAAAAAACTCCCCTTTAACAGGAAGAAAACCGCGGGCAGAACCGGAGTAAAATAAAATTGAATCATTCCCTGATCTTTTCTGCATCAGTTAATCAGACGTGATGAGGTGATTTGGAGTGATGCAGGATATATTTTACATGCGAAAACCAAATATTTCTGCTACATTAGGCAGGAAGACACCTCTACACCCAGAATTCACACAGCATAACGTGAAAGTGTTCAGAATGTAAACATTATATATATTTGGCAGCTTGTCTTATGTGTTTGCTTTAACCCAGGAGCCCCCGATCTGGCTTCTACAGGACCGTCTCCAGGCAGGGAAGCATCCATCACACATCCTGCTCACACTTCAGCCAGCACTTTCCCTACACTCCAAAAAGACACATTTTCAGTTTCCAAAAAGAGAAAAAAAATCCCACACAGCACAGTGTCAGTAACACCTATCCCTAATATCACACACACTAACTCTCACGTACAGCCTCTAAATGTCACGGACTCGGCAGAGCGCCCCATCCAAGCCAAAGGTTCAGAGGCCCAGGAATCAATATTACATCATTTCTCTCAATTAGGGCATATTTATTCCCCTCAAGTTATTGTACATCTGCGAGGGATCCCATCTGCATTCCTGGCGAGTCTCCAGATGAGCGGAGGCCCTGCAGGGGAGGGGAGGACGGAGGGAGATAAAGATGAAAAAAGAGAATGACAGAGAAATGAGGATGGGGGAGTTTTGGGCAAGGAGTCAAAGAAAGAGAGAAAAAGTGAGCAAATTCATTTAAGATTTGCAGAGGGGATGAAATATGATGGCGTCTTACCTTGGGTTATTACAGATGAAAGTGGTTACAAGATGGCACACTGTCCCAAATGGTTAATATGCCCCGCAGCGTGGAGGTATAAATCCTGGCTGTCATATTAGAAAGTGGGAGAGGTGACTGGACGGGGCTCTTGGCAAAACGACGCTCCCATTAGTGTTTTACATAAGTACGGTAATGAGAGGGACCGTCACGAGAGCCCAGCGGCTGGACCGAAGGAGGCTCATTTTACTGGATAGCCGAGGTAATCCACCAGAGCGTGACCACATGGCAGATAGCGTGTTCACATCTCAGATCATGCCTGACCTCAGAAATCAAGCCTTCCTGGAAGCTGCAAACTTAAGAGGAAGAATGTCTGAAAGCTTTTTGTTCCCTTTAGCAGAAAAGGTACTTAAGACATACTGCCAACCCTTTCCATCGCTTCCCATAGATCTATTAATCATCAGGTGAGCCTTTCGTTTAGAGAAAGTCTGGCTTTTAATGGCTTGCATCACACATGCATGTAGATAACCGAGACTGGCTTAAGTTTGTATACCTATTAGGAAAAAGTGAGACCAGCAGAGTATCCATAAAACATTTAAAGTACAACCCAACGTAACGCAGATGAAAGGAAAACCTGATGAGCATGGCTTTGTGATCTCTTTTGATTTTAATCCGAGTATTTTTGCAGCATTTTCTGCAGTGGAATGGTCCTACAGTCAGACTGGAGGCAGTTTTAATGACTGGAAAAGCAGCATGGTTGGTTAACTTGGTATCAGCCCACAACTCTCCTCTGATGCTTGAAGTTAGTAAGGTTAGATACATTTAGCCCGACACAAGTGATGTGAAAATAATGAGACGGAAAGGTTTTTCACCCTCTGGATGCATGTTTGATGGGATAGTTCAGGATCTTTGAAGTGTGGTTGTGTGTAATGTTCATTCCTAGGTGGTATTTTAGCGTCTCCGCGCTGCTTCTGTGAACAAAAGTCCAGACATGGAAACAAAATGATTGGTCTAGAATATCTTTAGATGCATTAATGAATGAATACCTACAACAAAAACAAAATCAGCATCAATTTTTAGATCATTTTTTGGGTAAAAATTGGAGGTGTGTAATCTTAGGATCGTCACAATTTGATTTGAGTCTGATTCAGATGCTGCAGTTCGATTATTAAACGATTATCAGGAGTTTCAAAGCATCTTTTTCCCCATTGATGTATTTTTTCTCACAATGTGCCTACATTTATTGTACTTTATACTCCATTCAGTGTTCATTCATTATCCATTATGTATGCGGGAAAAAAAACATGCATGAAAATCCCTATAGTAGTCCGATTTCTAATTAAATTGAATCATAAGGTTTATTTTTTTGAGGTTTTATACCATCTGTTCCCCAGTTTGGGGACCCCAGGTTTTAATATAAATGGAAAAATTGCTTGTCCAGTAACAGAAACGTAGGTATTCTTTTACATTAAGGAAATCTGTAACTCATTGTGAGACAAAACTACATATTGGGTAGTCATATCAAAATAACAGATTAATTTTATGTAAATGTGCTCAGAAATGACATTAAGTGACACTGTGATTGCTTTTAGTTATCCTGACCATCATTCTCTGTTTCCCTTCCAAGTACCTACATATTATACACTATACATACCTATTTACTTACATACATATGTACATACATACATACTGTATATACACATCCATACAGTGTATGAGATTCCAATCAGAACTGTAGGACCAGTAAAGACTCATTTCTGACCAGTTGCAAATGAAATGTATCTTTGGCGCCATGCTGGACTCCAGTAGCAGCTGCTACTGCAACAAAAGTTGATCTGGTTCATCAGCAAAGGTCCAGGAAAAGTGTTCTGGTCAAGTAGTTCATCCTTAACAAGTCTTTTACCCATAAAACCCAGTTTAAGGCCAAACTGGAAGGCTATTAATCCATGGTATATTGTTGTGTGGTCTGAGGTGAACTGGAAGTGGACAAGTTCCGTCCTGTTGGACTGGGACCCAAACAGAGGTGTCCAGAAATAGTAGGATACATCCGATCAGACTATGGCACCCTTCCCAGTTGTGTCTTGTTGTAGTAAAAGGTGATGAGGACTGACGTGGAGCCGTTGGTGGAAAAGATGCTGACAGACTCCATCTCCATCCACCGTGGCAGGTTCAGGGTCTCTGAAGACGGTGGTTTAGGATGGCAGCGACCATCAAAAGGACTTTTCTTACATCCATCCAGGACATGACACACACACACACTGTTGAGGCAGAGCCTGCAACATAATCAGACTTCACACACACACACACACACACCCACAATGATCTGTTTGTCCTGCTGTCCTTTGGAAAGAGGTTTTGCAGCACCAAAGCATGGACAGTCTGCTTCTGTAATATTCTAATTTCCCAAATGATCCTATAGTTAAACATTCTGCCTTTTAATCATTATTTCCCTTTATTCAGAATATTTTTCTAAATTCAAATGGCAGAAGTGACCGTCGTTGGAAAGGTGAGTTTATCTACGAAGTCATGCTTGGATATCACATGGGTTTATAGATGAAACACCTCCATTCTCATGGGTTTTGTGTTTTTTTTTTTTTTTCCCTTCCAGACTGAAAAAGAGCAACACAGAGTCCAAAAGGTGACATCTGTTTAGGATGTCACAGCTGCAGCAGGGGTGTGTGTAGAGCCGTACAGCAACCCTCTGTGCTGCGACTCTGGTGGTTTGGGGCTTGTTTCAGCACTGTGTGTCTTAAAAACATAAACGTTTCTTGTGTTTTTGGGGCTGGCACAACATGTCGCTTTTACTCGGCCTTTCTCTGACCCCTGCACGCGCTGCTTCTGTGGTGCGTATGCTAACAGACTGGTGTCAGTGCAGCTTCCCACCCAGCTGTTGCTCTAGAGACAGATGTGGACTTTAAAACCGAGCCGGAATTTTCTCCCTCATTCACAGAAACAACCGCTTCCCTGTTTTCTTTCTGACAAAGCAGCTCCTGCTTTGTCTTTTAGTGACTGCCCTCATCTCATCTTCAACTTAACCCAAACATCACTGTGTAAAATGCCAACAGCAGCAAGACAGACTTGGCAACCCATTGAGCTGTGATGTGACTTTTTACAGGTATTAGACAAAGACTGTATATAAAAGATGGACATAGCCTCTGTGACGTCACCCGTAGGTTTCTGAAGAGCTGAACTGAAGCTCAGTGGGTGGTTCCTACCATCTCCATCTTGGCAGCATCATGCGTGTCGTCTCGCCTGGAAAATACAAATATGGGCAAAGAGGCGGAGCTGAGAGGGGGGCTGTGAGCGTCATGGTGGATGATTGACATCGAGTGAACTCCGAGCTTTCTGTAGCTTAGAGCTAACCGAGCTAACCTGGAGATAACAGCAGCTAACCAGCTAACGGAGGTAAGCGGGCTAAAGCTAAGTCACGTTGTTAACCGGCTAAAAACCGCGGTTGTTCTACGTTCCTCTGACTTGAAGCGGGAGATCGGGTACCTGTTAATCAAAAGGACACGCCCCTAAATATGCCAAATTTTAAGATTAAATTACTTTTAAACAGGCGAGTTAGAAAAAAATTCCCTCCCCCAACATTTGTCATGAAGGTAAACCTGACCTATTAAACCTATAATGGATTTTAGTACCAGGCTGTAAACATGTTTATTTCTGCTGTAAACATGTTTATTTCTGCTGTGAAGTTGGTCTTTTTAACATGGGAGTCTATGGGGATTTGCTCTGTTTTGCAGCCCCTAGTGGATGGAGGGGGAACTGCAGGTTTATGCACTTCTGCATAGGCTTCACTTTTAACCACCGAAGGTTGCTAATCGGAATTAGATTAGCCTTCGGTTTAACATCAACATCTCAGCTTTTTCCAGATGCTCCTAAAGAGCCTGAACTTCCAGTAGAAGGCAGAAGAGCGGATCTTCTCTGGTGTTTGGAGGAACATGGTTTCCATCGCGGTTTGTTGAACGTTTTGGCTGCAGACAGCTTAAACTACCACGGTAACGTGCAGTTTGGTTGATATTTTTCAGAAGGTTATCACCCTCTCCTCTAAAGTCGGAACATAGAGCAAACTGCAAACCCTGCACACTCCTCCATCCTCTTGGCATGCATGTGTGTGCTGCCTGGTTGAACTAATTGCCCTCGCTGTGTTTCCAGCCAAACAGGTGGCCATATTGGTTTCCTCCTGGCTGCGTTTATACGGTCATGCGTCCAGGTTGGACAGAGATGACAGCGTCTCCTTTCTACCCGGAGCGTGACCTTGCTTGGACGCTCCCCCTACACTGTCTTTGGTCTCACATTGGCCTTTTGGGCCAACTTTGATTGTGTCTGTGTTCTTGCATGTGTGTGCGTGTCGAACAGAAACAGAGGCAAGGCGTCCTCTGATGTGTAGCCAGAGAGCTGGAGGGCTAGGATTACAGTCAGGACGGGAGGGAGCTGACGGCGGCTGCAAACTTTGGCAAATGACACACGAGAACATGTGAGGGCACGGGAAAGGCCGCCACTGAATCACACACACACATGCAAAAAGCGGTATTCTTATTCCTAATGTTTCTCACATTCACGCTCATGCACACAAAGGTCTGATGCAGCTTTTACCACCTCACACCATCCCCTCCAGGGATTTAGATGTGCTAAAGCAACGCGATGCGGTCAGATTTGTCTGCTTTGTTTTGGCCCGTTGTATCTACAGCTGCGGTCCTCTGCGTTTGTCCGTGGGCGGTCATGCTACTGGGAATAAGGATGTGTCAGATGGAGCCGTGTGGATATTTGTCTCATAACTGCTATGAGTCAGGCAACACCTTGTTTTTAGATCTTGGGTAAAGAAGTAATATTTTCTCCTCCGGCAGTGGGAGGGATTATGCTCTGACCTCGCTGCAGCCCAGAATAGAGTTGGACTAAATAGAACAGAAATTTACACAACAGAGTATCGTTGTCCTCATACTGTCATAAGAAGCATGGCGGCCTTTCTGGGACTGGTTGATGGAAGTAAGTCACTCTTGTATCCATGTTTTGTTTGTTTGGAATGACATTTTCCAACCAAACATTCAGTGTTTTTTCTATCAATGGCAGAAATCCGAAGCAAAGTAAATCAGCAATAATCCAGGATGTGATTAGATTGTTATCAGCTAATTAAATGGACATTAATAACTCCCTATCACTCAGAGATATGGCTGCTATTTTTCCCCTGTAATCATTATTTTCATCATTTTTTTTGCACTTTCCAGTTACCGCATGGCTTAGTTACAAACGTCACAGCAACTTGAATGTTATGAAATACACTATTTTACACACATGATCTGATTTTCTTCCTGTTCATCTGTTAACAGAGATAATAAACAACCTGCTGAACTTTCCAGGAGGTGCAGAAGGACCATAGACCGTATGTGAAAGATGGACGGAGCGGTTAAAAGTGAAGCCTATGTGGAAGTGCATAAAACTGCAGTTCCCCCTTCATCCACTAGGGGCTGCAAAACAGAGCAAATCCCCATAGACTCCCATGTTAAAAAGACCAACTTCACAGCAGAAATAAACATGTTTACAGCCTGGTTCAAAAGTCCATTTTTGGTTTAATGGGTCAGGTTTACCTTCATGACAACTGTGGGGGGGAGTGAACTTTTTTCTAACTCGCCCGTTTAAAAGTAATTTAATCTCTAATTTTGGGATATTTATGGGCTTGTCCTTTTGATTGACAGATACCCAATCTCCCGCTTCAAGTCAGAAAAACGTAGAACAACCACGGTTTTTAGCTTGTTGACATGACTTAGCTTTAGCCCGCTTACCTCCGTTAGCTGGTTAGCTCCTGTTATCTCCAAGTTAGCTCGGTTTCCTCTTAGCTAGAGGCAGCTCGGAGTTCGCTCGATGTCAATCATCTACCATGACGCTCACAGCCCCCCTCTCAGCTCCACCTTTTTGCCCATATTTGTATTTTCCGGGTGAGACGACACGCATGCCCCTGCCAAGATGGTGATGGTAGGAACCGCCCACCGAGCTTCAATTCAGCTCTTCAGAAACCTACGGGTGACGTCACGGAGGCTCCGCCCATCTCTTTATATACAGTCTATGGTAAGGACACCTCCTACATATATAATATATAAAATATAATTTGTACATGTGATATAAAAGATACCACATGTACAAAATTATTGTGCTAATAAGCATAAATCTGTATCCATTTTAACCAGAATTGTTGAGGACTGGAGTTTATCTCCGTCTGACTGGGAAATAGAAAGTTTTTAGTCAGATTAAATCAAATTTAACCCTTTCATTCTTTTGCAGAAGTAACTGGGAAACCCCAACAGCTCTAATGCATGCAGCTACACAACATTTATTTTCTTTTTTAACTTTTGACAGCATATTTCAAGTAAAATTATATTGTATATTATATAAAATGCAACAATTTAATCTGACAAGAAAGTGTATAACTTCAGCTGCTTGCTGTGCTGTTTTGTTTTAGCATATTTTTCTGTGAATTTAATTAATAATTTCAAATCTTTGTGGAACAACCTGCCTGAGTCATCTATACCATCTTTTTTTTTTTTTTTTTTTTTTTTTTTTTTTTTTTTAATTCATTTTGTTGTTTTTTATCCTTTATTTATCTTTTCCGAGCTTCTTATCTGAAACGGCAGCAGCACTGGGAAACATTTTCAGAAAAAAAGCAGACATTTAAAGTGATTGTATGACGGTACTAAAAGCTAATCAGAATCCCCAATGCAGGCAGAACTTCTACAAACAGATCCAGCTGCTCCTAAACCGTTCAGCGTTTTCCTACAAGCATCCAATCAGACCACGGCGTGAAGCTTCAAGCCATCTTACAGCTCGTTTCAGGCTCATTTACGGCACATAAAAACCGTTTTACCCTCTTAGTTTGCACCCTTCAAACAGAAAATAAAAGTAAACTAATTTGTGCTTGAAGACTAGACCCTGAACTCTTTAGATGGGAAGAGGTTGAGAGGTAGGAGGGAAGCAGAATGTCTCAGCCTTCAGAAGGACATCCAACATGTCCGCGTCATAAACAAGTGATGAGGCAGAGATCAGAAATTTGTGACGAACCTCAAAGTACTGTGGAACGCGGTATCTGGAGTACATCGACCTCCTTTATTTAAAAACAGGAATTTATCATCATAATAGCTTCAGTTCCAACCTTTTTATGATGAATTTGTGGAGTAAAAGAAGGAGAATCAGCGATTAAAAAATACTAAAATATTTGTTTACATGAAACAAACTTGATACCCTGCGAGGTGACGGCAGGAGGTTACTCTGCTTCAGTTTATGGTGGAGATAAATCCGATGCAGGAGACACAGTAAAGACTTTCTTCTTCTAAAGGTTTATTTTTCAGCTGAAGGATCTGCACACGTTTACATGCTGCAAAGTGCAGCAGACTGTTAACAAAGGACTACAGCAGCCTGATGCTGAATATGTCTTCCATCATCTGGAAAGGTTTTATATTTACCTTAAACACTCGTTTAATCGTCATGTTTTCTCTGCTATGCATGAATCAGCAAGATACGAAGAGAACGATGGACTGTTTGACATTTTTTATTAATCAGTATAAACATCAGTTTAGTATGTATTTAGCAAACATTTTGACTCATTTTACGTTAACAGCCAGTCATTGCAGCAAAGGGGCCGTTTTACCATTTAACTACTAAGAACTGTTTCAACTAATTGTTGAAAAACATTTATTCTTATTAATTTTCCACCAGAAAAACAAAAAATTATAAATGTGTGAACAATAAAGGGTTAAAAAAATGGTTTGTGTTAACTGGAACAATCTGAGTTAGTGGATTATAATTAATAAATCTGAGTCTGCTGTAAATGTGACATGATTATTCTCATTTCCTGCCGATTTCATGTTACTTCAATTAATTTATTAGTGAATCCAGATGTTTCTTTCAGCTGCTTTGCAGCAGAACATTGATGTGGGTTTGTCTTTAGTGAAGCAATGTCACACAAGCAACCTCGTTCAGGCAATAACCCCTAGCTGCAGCCTGGACAATGGGGCAGGGCTGAATACTGGGCTGGGTTTGAGAAACCGATGGGCGGGGTTAGATGTCAGATGGGCGGGGTTTGACGTCCGATAGGCGGGGTTTGATGTCCAACGGGCGTGGTATGACATCCAACGGGCGGGGTTAGATGTCCAATGGGCGTAATTAGACATCCAATGACCGGGGTTGGACGTCCAATGGACGGAGTTTGACGGCCAATGGGCGTGGTTTGACATCCAATGGGCGTGGTTTGACATCCAACGGGCGTGGTTAGATGTCCAATGGGCGTAATTAGACATCCAATAACCGGGGTTGGACGTCCAATGGACGGAGTTTGACGGCCAATGGGCGTGGTTTGACGGCCAATGGGCGTGGTTTGACGGCCAATGGGCGTGGTTTGACATCCAATGGGCGTGGTTTGACATCCAATGTGCGGGGTTGGACTTCCAATGGACAGGGTTTGACATCCAGTGGACAGGGTTAGGGTTAATCCAATCAAAATGTTGAGTGGGCGGAGTTGGATGTCCAATGGGCGGGGTTAGGGTTAATCCAATCAAAATGTGGAGTGGGCAGAGTTGGATGTCCAATGGGCTGGGTTAGGGTTAATCCAATCAAAATGTGGAGTGGGCAGAGCTGGATGTCAAATGGGCTGGGTTAGGGTTAATCAAATAAAAATGTTCAGTGTGGGGGGGGTTGACGTCCAATGGGCGTGGTATGACGTCCAATGGGCGTGGTATGACATCCAATGGGCGGGGTTGGACGTCCAATGGACTGGGTTGGGCGTGCAATGGGCGGGGTTAGGGTTAAATTCATTCAAAATGTTGAGGGGGCAGGGTTGGACATCCAACCCTATCCAGCCCCGTCTCTTTCTCCAGGCCTGCAGCCAAGACCCTGCAGCCAAGTCAGGTGCACCGACTGCTTGTTCAGCTGTTTTTAACACACCGATGTCAGTAATAGCTGTTGATACTGTTGTCTTTAATCTGTTAATCTGCGCAACATTAGCCAGCAGTAACTTGAGATTACTCCCAAAACTCATTAGAAAATTTTTTTTTTTCATTTTTAACAATGAAAGGTGGATTATTCTTAATATTAGGTCAATACAACAACCAGATGTTTGGCTGTTTGGCTGAGAAGTGGTTTTCTCACATTTGGAGGTCACGATGGCCAGTGGTGTAGTCCAGGTTATACGTAGGTTTACGGAGTATATCCACTTCTTTTTCACTCAGCATAGAGTATATCTACTTCTAAACCTACGTCTAAAACCTAAAGCTACGTCGCCCAACATCTTAGCTAAGGTTAGCTATGCTACACCGCTGCACTTAGCCATCCGCTGTGTTAACTTTAGCCTGAACATAGACAGAACATGACATAGACAAAGATATATGTATTTAACTCTGTCTCTCCCTAGTCTGTGTGCCGGTCTTGGTATAGCCATTTCGTTCCTTTCCTCTCTGTAACTGAAGAGAAGAAGTTTTCTGACAATGAACAAACATACATATGTATTTTTGGAGCAGTTTATACATCACTTTTTCTGAAACATCATTTTTGTGGGTGACTTTTTTTCTGTTTTTAAATCAAGGGTGAAAAAATTGAGAGTAAACCCACTTCTTAAAGGAACCACTGGTGATCGCCAATCATCACTTGAGATAAATTTACATTTTATTCTTCCTAAATAAGTCAGTTTTATTAACTAAAATGTAACAAAGGGAAAAGAGATTTAAAAAAGAAAACTAAATGGTTTTCCTCCTCCCTGACTAAATGGAAAGCGTCCATGCGGCGTGAGGACAAACCTGACGAGCAGTCGTCTCCTTCCCGCTCCGTCTGGAAGCACGAGTCGGTGTGAAATTCCAAATTGTCATTTCTCTGTCCAACACATTGCTTCTGGAAGGTACTGACATGTTTTCAACAATGAAACCAAAGTGCCCAGACAGCGTTTTATTGTCAAAAAAGATTGAATTTGTTTTCCTGGTGAGAGGAAACCGCGGCCGCTCTGCCAGCTGCCTTGGCAGCGCTCAGGTTTAATCTATGAGACTCCGGCTAACTAGAACACGTGAACATCTCTCTCTCCTGCAGCAAACACACACCCGACTATTCACTCTGCCTCCCAGACACAGCCCAGATAAAATATATTCAATATCCGTCTATGCCATGTCACAATATTGATATTGATTGCAATTATGACGGCAGCATGGCATTAGTCTGTCGTTTAAAGACACACATCATCAGCTCCTCTGCTCCATTAGTTCCCACAGCTGGTAGTTTAATGAGTTGAAAAGGCTTCAGGAATAGATTTTCTATCATTTTTTAGTCTCTTCTTCCTTCATTATATCTGTTTCATTGTCCCTAACAGGGCAGCATTTTGCGTTTTAAAATGTTTTTCTTCACATGGCAGTGTTGGGAGACTTTAACATGTCACCGACAGATCTAATGCGACATGTTCAGTCATTGTGATGGGAGACAGCTCTGGAATGATTGGTATAAAGAGGAGGCCAAGATTTACCAAGTTAAACTGTTTGGCTCAGGTTAGGCTAAAGGCTGTTGCCATGGTAGCAATCAGGCATGTTGAATTGAGTTTATTTGGGATGCTAAAGAGCGGCAGCAAATCATCACGACATTATTTTAGAGAGAAACATGAAGCAAAATTTGCATGATAGGGAAAGAACAGTTCTCATTCTTTCGGACACTTATGCCGAAATATTCGCTCCTCATACGGAGTCAGTCCATTTTTATTTATCTGTTGAGCTGGAGATGGAAGGATGAGTTCGACTTTCTCAGGACTAATCAGCCCTTCTTATGGAAGCAGGACTGTAAAAAGAGAAAACCTGAACCAAGTTAACAACTTAAGTGATAATATGAAGTTATTTCCTATCACATTTAAAAAATATCCAAAAAAAAACCAAAAAAAAAACAAAAACATATATTACAAATATACAGGACAGAATTACTTTTATTTATTTATGATGTATGTGCATGTGCATTTCTGTTAGTATATGTACGTGCTTCATGTCTGCATATTTACACATGTACATGTATGTATGTATGCATATACATCTATGTACATGTAAATGTGACTGTACATAACTCTATGTATGAGAAATTTAATTTATTTTGTGGAAATTATCACAAACAGTTAAAATGTGGAAAATTATTCATGTATAAAGTGAGCAACCTAAGACATATGGCATGTTATGCTATGATAATGATTTTTTTGGGTCTTCTTTCATTGAGTATTGTGAAGAAAACCAATAACCATTTATTGGTGCGTTATGTTTTCTCTACAAAAAAATGAGCAGATATTACAAAAAATTCTATTTTCTGCTCCTTTTTGAGCATTATGTTCTGTTTGTTTGGTTTTGTTTTTGTAAATTCTTGTTTTACCTTTTGTATGACCATGTGAGAAATAAGTAAATAGAAAAAGTTGGATTCGTTATTTAAACTGGAAACAAGTGATTGACCATAGAAGAAGACCATACTCGTCGACACAACGTGGAAGAAGTTACCTTTGTCTTGAAGAATGTTCTAACCAGAGGTGGGAAAATCTAATCAAAAAATTGAATATCGGGATTTTTTGTTTCACAATTTTAAACTTTTAATTTTAAAATTAAATTTTAACAAAAAAAAAAAAAAAAAAAAGATTAAAAAAAAAAAAAGTCCCTTAAAATTTTTTTTTTTTTTTTCATTGTTTCTATGGATCTTTTTACTTCTTGGCGCGGAAGGCCGTGACAACAATGAGGGAAGGCCACGCTGTAAATATACAAAGATATATTTATTTAAAGAAAGCACTGATTAAAACTAAGAAAGATGACGAGCATAAAAAAAGTTTTATACATTTATTTTGTTTGTTTTAAATTTTCAAAAATCAGCTAAATGGAAGAAAAGTGAGAACTGTAATTTAAATCCAATCTGCACCCACAAAAATTGCAATCTAATCGAGACTAAAGCATATCGTCACAGCGCTAGTTCTAATTAAATGGAAACATAACATTCCTGCTTTATGTTTTTACAGTTTTTACACAACTGGCACAAAATGATGTTTTTAAAAAAAAAAAAAAAAAAAAAAAAAAGCGTCACTGAGTTGAACAGATTTAATGAATTAACTTGGCTGAATTGTGTTCAATCACTTGTTTCAAATGGAATCAATTCATTTAAGTTGGTTCCATAATGTTCTTAATTCACTTCAACTGAATCAGTAAACGTGTTTTTGTCCCAATCCACAACAATTAGGTGGGATTCAGATTAAAATAAAAAGTGAATCCCTTTAGATCCATTCTGGAAACTTTATATTTCAGATGTGTGAAAGAAAAGCAGCACTAAACTATCAACACCGTGCAGCTTCACAGCTCCAGGCTCTCTGTGTGTGTGTGTGTGTGTGTGTGTGTGTGTGTGTGTGTGTGTGTGTGTGTGTGTGTGTGTGTGTGTGTGTGTGTGTGTGTGTGTGTGTGTGTGTGTGTGTGTTGTGTCTGTGTGTGTGTAGTTTTGGTGCACTCCTGTATAGGCGTGCTGTGTGTGCATCGTCCCAGTTTAGCAGACCCACAGGGGATGACTCATCAACTAAAGAACATGGAAGATGCTCTGGTCATGTGTGTGAGAGGAATGGCTTGGCTGGACTGCCAGCTCCTGTTTTAACTGGTTAAAATGGAGAAAAGAAGCACAGCTAGAAGGATTGTGAGCAACGGGAAGGGTGTTATGCTAATGCTTTCATTTCTGCATCCATTGCCCTTCCAAGCCCACACACACACACACACACACACTATTCTGCTGTTAGTTGTTCCAGCCGATGCATTCATCATATTACCTGTCACAGTTGTATATTCTGTGCATGTTCACCTTTCTATGGTCGTCCTCTCTGTCCTGTCAGGTTTGTAGTCCTACGTTCAACTCCTCACACACCCCGTCTTTGCCCATTTCCAGTAGCTTTCATGTTGTTAGCAGCTGATGTGTGTGCCAGTAACAATGGTCGTTATGGGCCAGTCTATATATATAAAACACATTTAATACCACTTTTATATAATGGCGTATCAGAAACGTATGCAGTATGGTGTAATATAATAAACAATTTAATAATGGTAACAAAAGTAACAATTTAATAATACTAATATTGAAATTTATAATAAACTAAAGTGGTGTATAAGAGTATACAGTAATACTGTACATTCCGATGCAATTATCTAAACGGTTGGGAAACAATTTTTCATTATGTATAGAATCACTTAATGTAATGTAACGTAACACAACGTGGCGTAACATGTTATGTAATGCTACGTTATACTGCGTTGTGTGTTGCTATTTGTTATGTTAATATATACTATGTTTTGTTATGTTGTGTTCTGCTATGTTGTTTTGTAATGTTATGCTATGCTAATCATAATGTACAATGTTATAACATCACATCACAACATAATATTATGGAGTGATTTATGATAATGATCAGTATAATATAACAGTATAGTACTATAGTATGATAAAGTAAATCAAATGTCAACATAAAACACATGATATTAATAGCAATATTAGTAAAAAGTGCATGACAGTACTGTATTATGAGTAATATTAGCATTATTGTGCAGTTGTGCAAACATGAAATGTTCTTTTTGAGTGAAAACTGATCCAACATCTGTTTCATAACTGAGATTATTAAAGAGGATTAATTTCCCCTGTTAGTTTACTTAAAGCTAATAGTGAACATTAAATACAGTTTGTTTTACTATCATCATCCTGCAGAAAATTCCATCAGATATATATAGTCCAGTGTCTGCTGACTGGACTGGCTCCAGTATAACAGAGTGATGCTACATGTAGCTACTTAACAATATTGATAAACAATAACATAATACATCACTATTAGCATAATGAGGAAACCATTCCCATTATGTTTTACTCTAGTTCATATATTTTAACTTGTGCCTGAAGGCAGCTGATCTGACAGCTGCTGGGGAGAAAGCTGGAAGCACCAAGGCCACCTTTTTTTTTTTCTTTCTAATGTTGCAGAATCTGAGTCTGACAACAGGGTTTTGGCTTCTGCTGTATTGATTTTTCCCTGTCAGAGTCGACGCCGTCTGACAGGCTGCCATGATTGTTACCATCTGAACTCGGCCTTTACCAGCTAAACTTAGTGCTCATTTTCTAAAGGTGGGTGATAATGTCAGCTAAACGTCAGTCATGGTGAAGGAAAAGGACATGAAAGATTGGTTGGCGTTGAAGGAAGAAAGTTTTCCCAAGGTGATGAGATGATTGTTAGCGGCTCAGCGCCCTCTCAAGGTTACGTTGTTGTCTTAAAACACTTTCTTCAGAGTCGATCTACAAAGTTTGGCTTCTTCCACGCATAAATACTTCAAATCTGACTCCATTAATTCCTTATTTTTCCCAACAATCACTTTAGTTGCCTGCAACACAAATTATAATGAAACCGCCACGTGTGTGTTCTCCTCTATCTGAGCTCACACCTTCATGTCAGCTTTGTCAGGAAACATGCTGCATACATAAACAGCTGTCAATCATCCAGCTGCTTCCATCTCATCCCACATCTGGAGAGTCCTCGCTGATGTTAACTCGTGTGTTTTAAATCGCTTATTGATTTAATACACTTACAGAAAATCTTTTTTTTTTTTTTTTTTACCTGATAATGGACTTCTTGGGAATGAAATTATGCAAATGAATGTTGAATAGATGAGGCGCTCCGGAGCCATGCATCAAGCTGCAGAGGTATGAAGGTGGGCTGTAAAGATGGGGAAGTTTGGGAAGATCTACTTCATCTTTTCCTTCTTTTGTAATATCCAGTAAATGAGGCTCACCTTTTCATGCATATGCATGGATCTCCTTTAGGAGTCTTGATTTGCATGAGGAGCACATTGCAGCATGTTGCCATTAGGATAATTATCCTCAGGTAGATCATAAATCCTACAGACGGAGCGGAGTGGAAGAGCGTGCACGGTCGGGACTGACCATCTCCTCTGTTGGAGTCGTTTCTTCTCCTTTGGATTATTTTTGGATCTCCTTCTTTTTGGGATTTGAAGTTTTGCCTGTCCTACTTGCAGTATTCCCCAGAGTGAACTTGAGGCCTTTTTCAGCCTGATCCAGATTTTTCTCCCCTCCTCTCGTCCTCTCTCTGTCTGCACACTCTCCCGCTCGTTTCCACTCTCTTCGCTGCCATCTGTTCATGCTTTCGGCGTCGCTCCATCTTCTCTTCTTGCCATGTTTCACTCATCTCCTCAGCTCTGTTTTCCTGCTTTCCCCATGTTAAAACCACAACCTTGAAAGGCTTTGTGACCCCTCTCATGTAGATTGGATTTTACTCATATGAACGATTTAAAATGGTTGCATTACTTGTTTAATAGTCACAAAATCATGTTAGAAAGCTAATAATTCATCTGTTGTCCTTGTAAATGTTGTTAAATGAAGCTTGCAGCACATTTACACAACAACCTATCAGAACGTCATGAAAGTTTATGAAGATGGGAAGTAAAGGAAAAAATAACATATCTCCGTCTGTCAGTACTAATTTAGTGAACAATGAGAAATTACTCGTGTAGTATTTGTACAAAAAAAGCAACTGTTGGGTCTTTTGCTTTAATAATTCTCCATCTAAAGGGAAAAGAAGCATTTTGGTTGAAATGTTATGTTGTTTTTTTTTTTATTTTTTTCTTCATTTCTTCTTCAGTTGTTGCTCTAAGTAGCTTTCAGGTTCATTTTGGCAACAAACAAATTTTCTTATGACTAAATTGTTTTTGTTTGTTTTTTTTATCAGTAATATTTAATCCTAGTCTAGTCTACTTCAGTGTTTTTCAACCACTGTGCCGTGAGAGATTATCAGGTGTGCCGTGAGAAATTACCCAATTTCACCCGATTGGTCTAAAAAGCAGCTCTGTGTTCATCCAAACAGGCCCAGGTGAAAGAGAATAAAATTCCTTTTTCTTGTGTTTATCTGATTTCTATACAGGAGGCTTTGACAAGATGGACTTTGTGTTAATAATACAGACTTTAAAAAAAAAAAAAAAACAGTTTGGTTTGTGGTGTACCTTGGTTTAAAACAGGCTGAAAAACACTGATCTACTTAGTCAACTGAATCTAATGGAAATTCAATGCATTCATTCTTTTAAAGATTTCCAGGTACATGAAATAACTTATTTGTCTTTTTAAACTGTGACTTTACTGACTTTTACTGATGAAAAAAGCTTGATGCTTTTTAAAATAATTTCTAAAACACTCATTTCCACCTCATTGATCTCTCCATTCAGTAACAATAAAATGACGGTGGTGGCATCCTTAAGTTTGCTGCCTTATAAAACCAACGCAGCCTTAGCGTTAGCATTAGCGTGAGCATTAGCGTCAGCATTAGCATTAGCGTTATCATTAGCGTTATCATTAGAGTTAGCGCTAGCATTAGCGTTAGCATTAGCATGCTTGGCTTTTCGTGGAATACAGGATTGTATTGTAGAACCATTGTTGTTTTGTGTTCTTCTGGTTTTGTCTTCTTCACATATGAAATGTGTGCATTTGTCTGTTCATGTCTTTGACAGAGGTGTTGATACTTTGTTAGATTAATTTCCTGAGAGCTAATGGTACCGTCTTCCCAGAGTTGGATCAAATGGTTCTGCTTTCCTTCTCTCCAGACATGCAGATTAAAGCTGTTGGTATCTTATTGAAAAGGTTCAGTTTGACTAAGTGCTGTGTGACAAAACCTTGAACCTGATGAGTGTAGTGTGGTAAAAAATGACTGAATTTGGCCGAAGCAACCAAAGAGGTTTTGAGGATTGAAAGCTGGAATATTTTCTCAGTGACTGGTGATCTTCTGGGCTGAGACCATTCACCGACGGCCTGAAAGCAGGAAAACACACTGCAAACACCACCTGAAGGTTTCTGTAATGAGGAGCTTGGAGAGAACTGCCAGACCAGGAAACATGTTGAACAGTGGAGTTATCCACCAGTATCCCCAGTCTGTTCCTGTTGGATTGTACAACCAACACTTAGTTTTGCGTTTACAGTAAATCTGGGGCCTTTTTTCCACAAAAAGATGAGAAATAAAGTATTTTATTGTCGTATAAAACTCCCTTTTTATTTCCTCTTTTGCTTCTGGTCTTCGGGAGGTGTTGATTTCCAGGTAAAGGAAGCAGCACACTTTCTGTGATGCAGGCTGTTGGATGATGTTGTCAGATACATAACAACCTACAAACTGGAAGAAGCTGTTGCCATGGAGAACACCCCCCCTTCTCTTTTTCTCTCTCTTTTTTCCAGCAGTGAAATGCGGTCAACGCCTGAAGCAACAAAACAAGTGTGTCAGCCTGCATAAAGCCAAAGAGCCGTTCTGTACGCAGCGTGAGCATTTCGTCTTTGTGTACTGTAAATTTAAACGCTCGTGCATCACAGAACCAGTTCTTCATTCACTTCCCTATTTTTTCCAGAACTCCAGTTGGGTGGTGTCTGCTTTATGTTATGCAAATTTTTTGACCTACACATATTCTGTTGCCTGCAAGTAAACTGCTGCTATTTATGTACTCCTCTGCTGCTGAAGCTCGGAGTAGCAAGCGAGGCCCGCGTGCAGCGTCTCTCCTGTCTGAGAGGCTTTTGAAGGCTGTGAAATCTGCCTGCCAGCCAGATGTATTTGTGTCATGTGGGATTAGCAGGGAGTGAGGTTGTGTAATCTCATAAAATTTGTGCCGCGAATATTAATGCATACAAGTACATGAGTGTTTGTGGGAAATCGTGCATTTATTTGACCTATATTAGGTTGGTTTTATAGAACAGGTATGGATCAGATCATCTCTTCGATTACACGCCGAACATGCTGGTTATGTTTGAGAATCTAAGCTTCTAACATTTTACATACAGAAATCTTCCCTTTTCTTCACTTTACCTTTCATTTGCTCCCATTTCTGGCTTATATGCAGTCTTGCACACATACTTTCACACTTCCCGTCCCTCCTCTGTTGTTGCCATCTGCAGCAACTTTCAGTCTCTTTTGATCAGCAAGGGGTAATCATTAATTACATATGCAAGTGCAAATGCGTGTACAACGTAATGGACTGCAAATCCAGCAGATTTTGACATGTTGTTTTCTGAAACAGTTGATAGTAATTATGGCTCCATTTTGTCACACGCTGTGAAAGATAATGGTGCCCAATGTTTGTCCGCAAGTCTTCGCTGCAATTATAGCCCAATGTTAATCAATTTCACCACAGAGGCAAACAATGGCGAACAGGCCTCTTACACACCACCGAGGTCATGAAACACAAAAGCAGAGATTAAAGAAACTTTGAAACATAAGAGTTGTTGAACTCTTTGGAAAGTTAGAGCTTCCAACTGTTTGCATTTCAACCACTGTGTTTTAAAGAGAAATGGATTATCTGCTTTTCTTAATAAGTAATCGTAAAACTTAACTTTTTTTTTTTTTTCCTCTTCCTGGAGTATGTAAAGATCCAGTTCCTATTGAGATTCCATGTTTGAGAAGAACATGTAAAGGGGAAGGTACATTTAGCCTATGGGAACATACTTCAGATCCACAGCTTGACCCTGACGTATCATCCACATCTTACTGGAGGGTCTCCATCACCTTAATGGGCTTTTAAGCGTCATTACAGCCTCCCTGACTTTAGCTAAAACACGGCCAAGGTTATGGAGTCAAGGTGTTCGGGTGGCCGTGTGCGTCAGAGAACACAATACCAACTGATGTCGACAGTGATGGGGGAAGAAGTTCTGCATTAATCAAGTAGCCTTACGGAAAATATGGGTTCGCCTTTAAGATGAATATGAGCACCGATTAAATGAGAGAGCCTTAAGGAGACTCATTATGGGTATTGATTTAGATTGATCCGGTCATCTGTGTTACTGTGATACTTAAACTGGCTTTCTTGAGACACACTGCACATGTGGTGTGATTCACCTTGTAAGGTCAAGGTTTTAGCTGTCACTCCTGAGCCTGATGGGTAAATCGTCCCGGCTCTTTGGAAGAGCAGCTTTAACTCATATTATGTGAAGGAGAAAAATTTTCCTCGTGTCCATTTTCATTCCATCATCCCAAGGCAGTTCAATCCTTTTACTTTCTTTCCTCTTTCACTCCTCTCCTTATTCAGCGCCTTTTAGCGTGCCTCTCCATACATCACCATGTTTAATGCACATCATTTCAGATTTAGCGCCCTGTTTAGTATCCAGGTCAGCCAACCAGTTCTGCCCCACCTCCTCCCCTATCAGAAAGAGTCTCCATTCCTTTTTTTCGTTTATATGGAGACCTTGGATGGTTTTCCACAGTAAACCAGCAAAGCTCATGAATCAGCCTATGGTATAAAAAGTATAAATACGCAAGCAGGGCTGGTTTGTTTTTAGTCCAGTTCCCATGCAGTTAAAGTTTGTTCAATTTAGTGACATCTTGTAGAAAAAGTTGCAGATTGCTACAAACTTTGCTCACTGTAACTCTTATAGCGGACCAAATACAGGATGTGGACTACAAAAAGTCACTTTCCAGATTTGGCGTAGCATTGCATTGTGGGTAAATGGATAGTTGTCGTGTTAAGAGTCCTCTGCCTCGTTTGGTGTTCATACTGCGGTTATTGTTGCACTGTATTCCTGCTGTATACTTGCATTAGACAAAATAAAAAAAAACCCAAAACAGTGATAATTTCGTCTCTATGTTTTACTCGAAGGTGGAGGAAATGCGTCTTGTCCTCTTTTGTTAAATACTAGTGCAGCGCCACCTTTGGGGGAAATGGGAATATTGTGCTTATGGTTTGGCTGGTTTGACCAAAGTGGTGCGTGAACACGATCTCGATCCAAACAGATTATCCCCCCTACAATTGAGCCGAGTGGCCAATCGGACACAGTCTAGCGGACTATCCTGATGTGAATGCTCCCTAAAACTGCAGTTTCAGCTCTTGGCCATTTACAGTTACCATACATCCACAATTGTGCTTGGTATTTGAAATAATTGCTATTTCTATCTTTACCAGTAGATGTTTGTGATTCTTGTGCACTGGTTTGTTGTTTGTTATTGTTTATTGTTATTAGACCCAAATGCAAACATTACCAGCTGGAGTTAACCAAAAGTTATAGATAATGGATCGCAATGAAAGTCCTTCTGAGCCGGGTGATAACAAATGAAGAGCAGAAATCGGCAAAATACAAGAACGGGAAGTAAATACAACAAAATACATCAAGGGGATACCAGAAAATAAACCCCTCAAACACAAAGAACATGGATTAAGACAGAAAAACAGAACAAGATGTACATTATAACAAAAAGATGCCCCAGCCTGAAGAAGCACAACTGAAAACCAAGCAATAGTTTGAAACAGAGGTGTCCAAAGTCGGTCTTCGAGGGACACTATACCATAGGTTTTTAATATCTAACTACTCCAAGACACCTGACTCAAGCTGCGTTCAGACATTTACACAAGTCACAGACCTTGATAGGGACCGATGAGATGCTACCGTATGAGACGGTGGTGTGTTATTCTAACACAGTGATCCTCACTGTTAATTCAACAAGAGCCGCACTCAATATTCTAAGACAAGAGGAGAGCTGCCACCCCCCAAAAAAGCATTCTCACGCTACGTATCCTGCTACATTGCCAAATCAGTAACATTCAGCTTTTTAGCAAGGAATGGTTATCCTACATATTGCATGGAGTAATGGCATTCTTATGCAACAATATGTGGTGAAAATACAATAATGCCTCCAGAATGTGGGAGTTTCTTTTTCATTCTTTGGTGGAGTTCGGTGCAGCTGAAATCAGCCAGAACTGGCAACTCAGACAGGGTCAGTTAGGGCCGTTAGGACAGCAAAGTTTCTGCAAGCAGCCTACAGTTCTTGTTTGTGGAGAGAACTGCACCTTTGAGGATCATTTTTACTTGTTTAGATCGCATTTTCAGAAAGCCAGTGGCTGCTTCAAGGGGGGCAAGTCCAAAGTCGACGAGCCGCATGCGGCTCGCGAGCCGCGCAATGAGGATCACTGCTCTGGCATAACTCAACAACAACAATACATCACCTGCGAAAAATAAAGATAGAAGAAAACAACATGTTGTTGGTGTCGTCTGTAGCTGCAACAGCAGTTTTCTAAAAATGGCGGTGCCACAAGAAAAAGCTGAAATCTTGCAAAAGGGGGCATGGCTATCGAAACACCTACATCGTGTGTTCCTATGGAACCCCAAAAGACCTTGCTTTGGAGTAGAACCTAAAATAGCTATGGGAACTGAGGGCCATTGTCCTTTGTACCCATCTGTCCCAATGAATGAAAAAAGGCCTTATTCCAAAAAAGATTACAGGAACTTCAAAAAGTTCCTACACTGGGAAAGGAAGCTTCAGTGTCAATGGATCCAACTGCCTGTAAGGTATTGCACAATGACTCATTCAGTCAATCAATATTTGATTTATAAAGCACTTTTCATGCAAATGTATTCAATGAAAATAGCTTCACAAATCACTCTTATACACATTATACAACACACATACACATGATCGTACACATATGTGAAGTTCTGTCTCTAGAGGCAATGTCTCAACCCTCACTAACTGCACCAAGGACGCTGAGACACTGATAAGACACAGTTGTTCCCATCGAAGACCGGAGCTGGACATCCTCTGCTCCTCGACCGACTCCCTCTGATTAAATCCAGGCTTAAAACTCACCTGGTCAAGACAGTAAACTCCTGATTGCATCATCCCAACATCCCAACAAAGAATTGTCCAAAGAGTCAAATGTCAGTAAAAGCCAGTATTGAACATCCCTAAAATATAGTCCTTAAAGTTGACTCATTGGCTGTGAGGTATTGTTTTGTCAGATACTGCCAACTATTTGAAGCTTTTCAACACATCCATCAGGACCCATGGAACATTTAGTCCTGGGACCACAGATATTCGGGGCTGTTTTGGCTGGATGCGTTCATCAGGGCATCTTCGGGGTGCGCATTTGGAATTTGTTCACAACGTGTTGGGTGCACGCCTTCAGACTATACTCACCGCACGTATTTTGGGAATGTTTTTATCACATGTGCCTTGCCAAATCGACGTTCCATAGACAAAATTCAAACCGCAAAAGATTTCTTTTGACACCTTTTTGCATCTTTGGTAGTGAACGCTTTTTTCAAAAAGACAAAGGACATCTTTAGCAGCCAATGAGTTAATGTAAACATAAAGACTTGCTAATAAACTTTGTTACTTGAACGCTTTAGATCCCTAAAACTTTTTAATCAAGTTTTTGTACAATCAAAGATATAAAGCAACATATAAGGAAAAGATAAACACACAATTAGCCACGTTTTAGTAAACCCAGAACAATTAAGCAATCAAACACAAACTGTATATATTTTTTCTTTCTGACTGACCAAATCCTCAGAACCAGTCGTCTCTTTGTGTTTCAGCAGCAGCAGTTATGGTTGGCTGTGATAACTGTTCAATTATCTATAGCCACGGGTGGAGACTGACAGAATTTGAAGGACTTTTCTATTGAGTGGAGTATACCCAAGGACATAAAAATATAGATTATCCCTGGGTTTAAGCAGAAGGGTTATGATCTCATAGCTCAGGGGGTATGGCTCTCTCATGGTTCTAATGCAAACCACGCTTTGCAGTTGCATTACAATGTAAAAACACAGTAATTTGTGGTGATAAGGGTGCAGCAGTGCCTGAGGTTGGTCTAACTGTGTGAGGCGGGTGTAATTTAATGCAAAAATCCAGGTTCTCATTGTGAAATGAAACTACAGAACAGATGCACTCAGATAAATTACATTTAATTTGATAGTCATGGCCTCACTAGTCCAATAAGCTGCATGTTTTCCACACAATCATTGTACATAATGCAATTTCACCTGAAAACTCCAAGTCAACAGATTATATAAAAATGTATTCTGCTCCAAATATTACAAATCAGTTCTTCTATAGTCCTTCCTGTCATGTGTATCACACGCAGAGCCACCGTGACAGACTCCGTTTGAAAGGTTTTCCTCAGGCTTGTATTATTTTACATCCCACTGAATAGCAAAGCCAGAGGTGTGTCATTGATTTCGTATTCAACCTGTCCTTTCTTTGGAACATCCTGCTTCACATTCACTCTTACACCCCTGCACACATGGGAACCGACTTTTACAGTCAAAGTCTTAAATGGCTTGCCAGTGAACAGCAGTTCGTAGGGGACATTGCAGAATGGGAAGAGGCCTTGGGCAACATCCGCTGAGTGTAGGTGACTGCTTTTTTTCCTTTGAATGAGTTGGCAGCTCTGAGTTTCATGCTGTACGTCATTATTATTTATTACTTCAATCCAATGACATCTCCACAGCTTCCACTAGGGCCTTTGTTGAATATTATATTCAGTAACACAGTGAACTTTTGAATTCTTCTCATCCCCCTCTGTGCATTTTTGATTTCCTCCATCACCTATTTTAATACCTGAGGTGTTAGAATAAAATCAATATTGATGTGAACACATTTAGTCACCAGTGTTAGCTTCTGGGCTCCAGCTAAAGAGGAACTTTAATATCCACCAGTGTAGTTTGAGGGGGCAAAAAGAAACGTTGTTGTGCAGTTATGCTCTAAGTAGATTGTTAGTGCTTTAGAAATGTGGAACTTCAAAGTGACCTAGTTTTTCATGCTGGAGGAACGTAGGAAATTTGGCCAAAGTCCTGATGAAGTCGCACAGATGAACTGATGTTTCAGGAATCTGCACTCCAGCTGATCACACAGTAGTTCACCAAACAATACAACCAGCAAAGGGTTTGCTGGGATTGGTCAGGCCAACACTTTGGGCTTCATTGGAGATGGTGAGCAAACAAAAGCATTTCTAAATAGCAGGAAATGTGTGTTGCTAAAGTCTGAAAATGCAATGTCAGTATTTATGTGTGCATTTCTTTAACCTTCATCACACTGCATAAAAATTGAATTTTTTTCCTCATAAAACTGGATTCTTTTTCACAAACAGAAAAAAAATCCTGCCTACCTGTTTGAAGACCAACACGACTCGGTCGTCCTGCTCCGTCCCCCTTTGCATCTTTTACCTAGTCTGCATAGCGATTAGTCTGGCAGACTAACAGAGCGATGATCTCTTTGTTGAAGAATATCTCAAACAGTTCGTCTTCAGACACATCTTTGTCTTCTAAATGTGGTTCACCAACAGGGAACTGTGTTACCGTATTTCGGCGCATGTCGAGCGCTTGTAAAAATCAGGTGCATGAATGCGCCGGCAGTTTGTTGAAGGTTAATATTTCATTGTTAAAAACTGCAAATGAAGCCATTTCATGTGAAAATAATAGAATCTGTGACCCAGCTTTAATGTTGCAGAACAACCCAGGTGATTATTGGAAGCGCAACTAAAATACCAGATGGACATGGAAAATGTTTGCTGAGACAGACGATGATTCAACTGATGACTAAGCTGGGTAACTGTTTTATTAAATGGGTAGTATGAATCCAGTTATTGATTATGAATTAGGCACATTTTTCAGAATCTAAATGCATGAAGAAACCAACATGACAGTGGAAAGATCACATACCAGTAGGGAGGCACAAGGCCCACACTGCGTACCTCCCGGTATGCATGTATGGAAACTTTGCTCTCATCTTAAACTCCGGTCCTCTCAGACTGTCCTGCAGGTTTTAGATGCTTACCTGCTTCAACATATTTGATTCCAATTAATCCAACAGCTCATTGTTAAGTCCTGCAGAACGGCCCATTGATTAGGTGACAGATATTTTCTTGGATATTACTGAATTTTATTAAACCTGTGTTTAGAAGAAATCCACAGTATCTTCCTTGCTGTTATGTTTGCTGTTATCAGATTTATCATTTACAGCGGCACTTTTTATCCACCTTTTTTTTTTAAATCCAATAATTCTTCAATTTATTTTTTAATGCACTTCAACGATTTTGACATTAGATTTCTATAGTGCATTGTAAACCAAGCCATTGATGGACGTTGAAGATACACGAAACAACTCCCTAATTACTAGTTTTCATACTCTGATACATTTTAAGTTTCACTTATTTGTAGCTGGATTCATTAGAAGTGATCCGTAAAAAGTTCCTCATTTGTTTGGTACATGGTAGAGAACAAATGTTTTGTGACTAATGATAAAGGACAAATTGCATCTGCAGTGTTTTGAATAAGAACATCTCGTCTCTGACTGTTTCAAAAGCTTGAAGAGCTGATCAAGGTCCTCTTTAATGATTTGGTGCTTTGTAGCGCCAAGGATTATCAGCTTGCTCACCAGCAAGGATTCTTCTGTCACAGTTTTATTATTGGCCGCCTGAGGCCAAAGATAAAGCAGGGCATTTATTTATTTATGTTTTGTTTAGTTATATTTGTTTATTTATTTTATTTATTTTTTATTATTTATTAATTTATTATACACATATTTATTTTATTTATTTATGTTTATGTATTTATGTATGTTATTTAGTAATTTATTTACTTATTGATTTATTTGTTCGTGTATTTATTTATATTTGTTTATTTGTTTGTTAATGTATTTTTATTATTTATTTATACATCTATTTATGTATGTTTATGTATTTTTTATGTATGTTATTTAGTAATTTATTTACTTATTTATTTATTTGTTCGTGTATTTGTTTATTTATGTGTTTATTTGTTTGTGTATTTTTATTATTTATTTATACATCTATTTATTTATTTATGTTTATGTATTTTTTATTTTATATTTATTTATTTGTAGATAAAGAGGCTGTTGTGTCAGCCTGGATGAGGAGATGTAAATGCGACTCGTGTTATTTTGATGGCCTTCCAGTGTCAGCTGTAACTTGTGCATCATTTTCAGACAACAGGTATTACAGTCTCTGCTGCTGCAGGAAGTAAGAAAATGTGCCTGTAGCCCAGACTTTGGGCCTTAGCTGTCTCCAATCGGTCTTGATGCTGGATTGAAGTCATTAGAGGGAAAACAACACCACCCTGGGGAGTGGTAAATGTTTGCTTTTTGTTTTTTTTAATTTGCTCTGTGGTGAATTGATTGAATAGTCCCTGTTGAGAGAGGAAGCAGGTGGTAAAGCCAAGGATAAACAAACATTAGTGATTATTGGGCAAATCTACGTGAATTAAACTTGATTGAGAGGACAGGTGAACAGCAGGAGCTGAGTTTTTGCCCACTTCTCAATCATGCTGGAGCCTGAAAGCTGTGTCATACGCTGGAAGAAGGGACTTCTGATCATCTCAGCTGTGAATTAAACAGATATTATGGTCACTTTTCTCAATGTCACTCATATTTTACCAAAACAAGAAATCGTTATATCCTTTAAACTCACTATGAGCCTTAAGACGCAGTCATCTGGAAATCTGAGAGCAGGTCCTTTTGTCTAGGTGATGAGATTTTTTATGTGGCTTTATTTCACATTTTACCAGAGTCCCCATGAGCACTGAAAGTAACACAAGCTGGCATTGATGTAGGAATGTGGTTTGCAGAGATTACAACGCAGTCGAGGAAACAAAATGGCTCACAGGTAGGTAATTTTTTTGGACTGACAACTTGCAGAACAGAAAGTCAGAGCAAGATTTTACTGAAGGATGTGGTGGGCTGATGTGAAGTGACCTGTTTTAACAGAAAGAAAAAATGCCTCCTGTTCTAAAATAGATCACAAAACAATGTTGGATTTGACTCTATAGCCCTTTGTGGTTTGTTTCAGAGCAGAAAAGTTTAGTTTGAGAGGAAATGATAACTTTGCTGTCGGTTTTTAGCTGTTTTTTACGGCTAACACGGGAATGAGTTGTAACATGAAGAAGCCTCTGACTGAACTGGTTCCTCACCATGCTCTGATGCTCCAGTATTCAGCGCAGAGCTAGCCTTTTTTATTTCACGTCTTTGGATTAAAGCTCACTGCTGACGTTTCGATCTCTGCGAGCGTGCATGTTGAAATCACCTCCTTTCTGCTGACTCTGTTCTCTCAAACTGCTCATACCTCCTCTAAGCAGTGCATGATAGTCGGGGTTTCCTCCTGTAGCCGTGTCCTGCAGCAACACATAATCCTGCTGTTTGCAATTTCTTTCTGTGTCTCTGTTTGCGTTTCCAGCTCATCTATTCTGTTAGCTCACGTCACATTTCCCATCAGATGCTCCAGCTCTGCATCCTCTTTGTTTCCTCTTCAACTCCTGTGGGACCTGGTGTGTTATTTCACTCATTAATTTTGTTTAGTTATTAAGAGCTTAATCAGTTGATCCCGCTGCTAAAGCACGTTTTCATTGCCATGGACTCTCAGATATTAGAATGGAGCCATGATATGTGGAGAAACCCCTCCTGAACCAGCATGAAAAACAAATCTCCTTACACTGCAAAAACTCAGCCTTAAAAAAACAGGGAAAAAAATATACAAAAATGAGGTAAATGTTGCTTAAAATGAGATAAAATATCTGCCAACAGAACAAGAAAATTTGGCTTGTCAAGACTTCCAAAAACAAGCAAAAATACTCTTAAAACAAGAAAAATTCTCTGGCATAAAAACTAAGAATTATCTGATGTGTACTCAGTTTAATATTTTTATTCTTACTTAGATTTCATTTTTTGCAGTGTAATATGACATGATCTTGACAGCAGGTTGTCTGGAAATAAACTGTATTACATCATTTAAACGTAAACTGAACGACTTTAACCACATTTGTTGCAAATCTGCAGGAAACCAACTTCTGGCCTTTGTTTCATTGCTTTATACTCAATAAATATATTCTATTTATTGATTTATTCATAATAATCTTTATTCCAGACACATCTGTCCATATCAGCCATTAATAATAAAAGAAAAAAAAAACAAAAAAACAAAAACACTTTTAAAAATAGACACAAAGTTTATATATACACACATAATAATTATAAAACATCTGTAAAGAGAGACATTCCTTCCAAAAACAGGAGAAATACTTCGTTGAATTTTGTCTCATTAATAACCATTATAATTCCATTTTCTGACTCCTTTAATCAACACATAAATCTAAACATGAAATTCCTCCACACAACATTAGAGGTAGGAACGTTATGTGAGACAAGCGTCTGACTTCTCTTTGATTTTAATCACTTCAATTCATTTAAGACTATGCATTTAATATTTAGCTTCATTTTATCATTTTATTTAGTAGTATTTTATGAACATTTGATTTTAAACCAGTCTTTTTCTTTTATTGACCTACATTTATTTAGTTTTATGTGATGAAACTATAAATTCAGGTGTTCAGGGGTTAAATACTTAAAAGACAGCAAAGCACAAAAGCTGCGTTCAGACTGGAAAATATTTTTTTCAAACAATAAAAGAAAAAAGCAAATAGAAGATATAATCTAAGACCAAAACCAACATTATATTTCTAACTCTGCAGCCCAATCCTCAGTGCATGTTAAATAGTTTCTACAAGTCGATGATACTTGTGTGTTTTTAAGGATATAAAACGGCTAAATAGTTGTTAGCAAATTAACATTTAATATTTCATATAATTTATTGCCTTTTGAAAGGCAATCTGAGTCATTTTACACTGTGTGTAAGCTACACACCGGAGTCTGAAACGGCAAAGAGAAATTAATTCTATCAGACTTTTGCCATAACAGGAAACACTTGAGAAAAATAAAACACACATTCATCTGTTTAATTGATTCTTTGAGAAGAAATCAGCTGATTGCTCCAAAATCAGGGTCACTTGTGCAGATTCATGTCAGATCGGATGCAGTAAGGAGTTACAGCTTCAGCAACGTCAAGCAGAAACAGACATGTTTCTTTTACGTGTCTTGTCCAGCATTTAGGCAAGCAGAATGATCGTCTGTGTTCTGCTGAGCAAATTTACTTTGCCAAGGGAAGCTTTATAGATATAATCTGAATTTTTATTTTATTTCTATATTTATTTGTGTTATTGTTTGCACTGTAGAGTTTGTACTGCTGGACCGGAGAGGACAGAAGAGAGACAGAAAGAGAAAGAAGAGAAAACACCTCATAGGAAAAGTGAAAGCGAAAAAGACATGTTGGATTGTGGTGTTGGGATACACCGATTCACTTTCTGGGAGTTCCGATCCGATACCGATATCTGAAATTTGAATATCTGCCGATACCGATATTTGCCGATACCAAAATTTGTTTATGTGAACATTACTGTGACTCTGGTTATTATGGCTGTTATAACTGTGTAAGATGTCATTACGTTGTAATAAATGACCCATCCTTTCTGAAGTTACCTCACCAATACAAATATAATAACATTACAGATCTAACTATTTAAACAAATTTTATTCTGATTTGACACATTTTACCTAAATACAACTTTAAATGTGTGGTTTTAAAACAAAGATCTGGCTTAAGGTGGAACAAAAAATGTCACATTTTAACATTTAAGGCATTTGTTTCTTTTAAAACACGTCCGAAGCATGTCATCACACACATCTGCGCTGGCTTGACTAGTGTGGTATCGGTTAGGGATGTCACAGCGACAAATTTGCCATGCGATTAATTGTCTCAGAAATGATTGCGATACACAATAATATCGCGGTAAGTGATTATTGTTGCCATTTTGACACCATTTTCAACTAAAATAAGTAATGACATAATAATGCAAGTACACCCTTTCAAAGATCAACAAACTTTAATTTCTAAAGAACATTTAGCTCGATGTGACGACGAGTTTGTGCTCATCCAGTCCCCAGTCTGCTGAAACAGATCAGGATTTCTCCTGCGGGTTTTGGCAACGTGTTTATCTGGAACATATGGTCTATAAACACCATGTAACACAGTTACATAGTCTATGCTAAAACTTATAAAAGGAGACACGTTTGGACTTGACCAGAGGTAGAACAGTAAAATTAAATGTCTTTTATCGCCTTCAGCAAGTCATTTTTCATGTCATAAAGTTGTGGAACTGCTGTTTGTAACATGTCTGTCCATCCAGGCAGGTTGTTAATGTCTTTTTGTTTCTCAGTCGGGAAAAACTGAAGCTGATGGTTGTGTTTATGGAATCTTGAAGTACTGCCATGTTTAGTTACGACTATCTTAAAACAAATGCGGCACTCAAATGAAAATGATAGTTTCTGGCAAACTTATTGTGCCCATTTTTTCTGATCATGCGATTGATTAACTTATTGCGACAGGCTCAGGTATCGGTAGACTTTTACACACGCTTGGTATTGAGCCGAAACAATACCGATTGTGGTGGCATCCATCCTTTACCGCGGTGGTTGGAAAGCACCAGAGAAAAGAAGAAACTGGTCCTGATGACTCAAACAGCTGCTGATGTTTTCTATTGTTTCTCTTTGTTGTGAATCCTAGATGAACTTGCTGGGATGTTTTCATAAAATGATCACTTTTGTACCATTTACTCCCATTCTGTCCGCCTTCAGACCCCGAGTCACTAACTCCGGTCCTAGACGGCTACCGTCCTGCTGGTTTTAATGTTTCACTTACCTGACCCAAATCAGTGGCTCGTTAACAGGCAGCTGCAGAAGATGACAACAAGTTGATGAAGAACCCTTTCATTGGGTTAATGGGTGTCGGTGGGGAACAGTAGAACCTCCAGAATGGTAGCCCTCCAGGACCGGAGCAGGTGACCCCTGCTTCAGACAGTCCACACCGAACGCTCGCCATGAAGCCCAACTAAACCCACAGTCCTAGCGCTCAGTCTCAAAGCAGATGTTCTCAACAGCTGGCCATGTCAGCTGATGGCTCAGCTGACATCCACCCATGTATCCAAATGGGAAAAATCTCAGTTTCTCTAGACAGCATTCATTCACCATTTCCTCTGCTGAGCATACTTTCACTACACTTCCTCATTTTAAAGCCGTCAGACTAGATCAATGTCATGTCAGTTTCCTTTCTCTTCTGCACCCCAGGGGGTCTTTGCTGCCATTCTCTGTGCCTCTGGGTCTGCAGGTAGCCTAAACCAGCAGGTCTCAACCTTTTTGCAACACAGTACCCCTTGTAAAATATTTTTTCAGCCTTTTTTAGTTAAGAAAACACACAAAATACAGCACTTTGTCATTTGTGTTTGGTTTATTAAGCTTTAGTTTGCGTTGTCAAGGCGACAGTGACTGACGGATATGATTTGGCTCGTAACAGGTGGGGTTCAGCTCAAGTCGGAATGTGGGATTTTAGGAGGAATGAAATGGTGTAAATCTACGTTAAACTTATATTAATTGAAATATATTAAATATTCATATAATATTATATTTATATTTTATTTAGGGATGTTTTAAAGAAGACATTAAAGATGTTCCTCTCAAGGAACCAGTTGAGGTGGTTAGGACATCTGGTCAGGATGCCTCCTGGACCTCCCTGGTGAGGTGTTCCAGGCACGTCCCTCTGGGAGGAGACCCCGGGGAAGACCCAGGACACGCTGGAGGGATTATATCTCTCGGCTGGCCTGGGAGCGCATCGGGATCCCCCCGCAGAGTTGGCAAATGTGGCTGGGGAGAGGGACGTCTGGGCTTCCCTGCTTAGGCTGCTGCCCCCGCGACCCGACCCCGGATAAGTGGTAGAGAATGAAGATGAAGATAAAAGATGTTTCCAAATAATTCTAAGTACCTGGAAAGCCTTGGCGTACCCCCATTCAAGAAACAGTGGCCTAGAGGATCCAGAACAGAGCATGTTTTAAATGTGTTTTTACTTTATATGACGCTAACATGCCATTGGGTTCCACTTGTTTGAATCCTAAAGAAGAGTGAGAATCAAAACAAAACTAAGCAGAACTTTAAAGACAATACGACTAGACGGTGGAAAGCCTGATATATTTTCAGATTTTCTGTCGAGTAATCCTAAGAGTCAGGCTCAAAGCCGCCTGGACATGCTAACACGTGTTAATTGTGAATAATTGTGAGAACACGGCAGGCTTCCCATCACGCTGTTTTCTGTATTTATAGTTTCCCACCCACAAGCACCACCCAGCTCTCTGTTCTCCTCTCCTTCTGCGGGAGGATGTGGGCTGATTCTTGACCTTTCGGAGCACACCCATCCCACATAACCAAAAACTCCCTCATGCACAGATATGTGTGTGCGCTTCCGAGCCCGGGGACTCAGAGAAGGCTTCAGCCCTGACTCGATGCCCCCACTTGAAAGTCAGCCTCCTCTGGCCCCAGTGGTATTGGTATGAGGGATACTCTTCCTGTTGAGAGGTTGACCCCTGTGAGCAATCGTTATCTTGTCATTCAGAGGAGAAAATGTTCTCGAATGCTGCAGCAGAATTTTCATTGTGGTTTTTTTTCCTGTTTGCCAGAACTTTAACCATGAAATATGCTGCTTCTTGCGGCATCTTCTCCATTAGTATTCAGACTCCAGGGAGGAAGAAACTTTCCGTCAGCTTCCATTACTGCTGAGATCTTTCTCTTCTTTATCATGCCCACTTTTACCTTCGCGACTCCCAGTCTCGCCAGAGGAATATAACAAAGTATACTCTCGGAGAACTTTGTTATTCCCCTAATGCTCTAAACAAAGTACCAGTTTGTTTTTGTTGTTGTTTTTTTCTCACTAATTTAGGATTCAGCAAGACTTAGAGCAATAATTGCTTTTTGGCCTTCTTGCTATGTTTTCTGTAGACTTGCAGCTCTGATTGGGTCTGAATTATTTAGCTTGATGCTCTGCTGGAATTCATTTTTTATTAACAATTAAAATTAGCTGCGTTATTGTCCAAGTATGCACGATGTGAAGCCAAAAGTGTCACTTGAGAAAAAGTGTTTGCAGCAACGCTTCTCTGAGTGCGTCCCTGTGTTCCCGTTTGATAAATGTAAATACCAGGATGTCCTTGTGTTTTCCTGCTCTGCTGCCTGTCTGCAGCTTTCTTATCCTGCATGCTGATTGGCTGCTTCGCCACAATGAAAAGTGACAGAAGAGAGAATACGGCTCTGGTTTGTGGCCAAGCCTGACTGGCTCTGCAAGGCCAGCAGATCCTCGGTGACAGAGCCCTTATTTCTGGGAAGATGGGCCCCGTAATCAGACTCGTATACTTCTCACCCCGCTCCATGTTTCCATGCCGATCACTTCTTTAGGAGGAAATGGGCAGAAAGGCAAACAGGAAGATGGAAGGAGTCTTTTAAATAGAAATGACACAGAAAACCTGTTTTTATGTTTCATTTTCTGTAATTAAGAACAGATTCTTTGTGTTTTTACTCTGTTTTTCATGCAGATTGATCACTTCCTCATAAACTCAGACTAAATCATATTCAGTGTTTTTATTCGTGAAGAACAGAAGAAAAGTCGACGTTACAACGAGCTTTTCGTTTAGAAAAGCATTCTGGAGTGGAGCAGAAAGACGGCTTTAGCAGGAAGAAGTGGTGGAAGTGGTGGGAGGTCGAGCCCCTTGACCTTTAATTGCCAGACGTGCATAATCATTTCCAGATACTTCTACTGTTCTGCTCATGCTGTACTTTTGCAGTTACATAATTTTCTACTTCACTGGCACCAATGGCGACTGCGAAGCCCGACCGCCGACTTGCAGCAGATGCATGTCGGTGTGTTTTGGTCTGATCTGATTCCACCCGTTCACACCTGGAGTGTGTTGGACGTGGGACGCCACCGGTGCAGAACCGTCCAATCACACATTAGTTTAGCAGGTATGTCGTCTCTTTACAGGAAGCTGACCAGGCTGAACAGGTTATATGCATGAAAAAGAACATATTTATGTGTAAACAACTGACTTAAGCCATTTTTTTTTTCAGGATTTTCTTTGAAACAACAGGAAAAAAAAAAAACTCAAACAAATACAGGAAACTAATCTTTTGTATATTTGGAAAAACTTTTTTTAAATGATCTATAGATGGTGATAATATGTTAAACTCACCATTTTATCCCAAACTGGTGGTGTCCCAGTCCGTCTCCTCGTCTGAAGGGTTCGTGGTGTTAGATCTCGTTGTTCTCCACTTCCGTGATGAAAAAAGAAAACTCTCACTTTTTATTTGTACTGAAAACATGATTAACTTTCCTATTTTCTTTTTTTTTTTTTTGAGATGGCCTACTACGGCAGCCATAGAGGGACAAACTAAACACTGGTTGTCGTGTCGCCATTGTGTGTTTTTAAACACTTGCATGTCTTTATATCCTCCACCACCGACTAGTTATCTAAGTTAAAAGTCATTTGTTTCGTTAAGAGTGGGGGGGGGGGGGGGGGGGGGGGGGTCTTTTTTCTAAACCAAAACATAGAGCTGCATCGTTTTCTTTTCCTTTTGCTGGTCGAGGTTCAGGCTTCAGTCTGTAGATGGAACAATAATAACAGCTGAAAATCTGCATTCAAGCATTAGAATAGAATAAAAAAATGTTCTTTTTTCAATCTTTTTTGTTCTTTCTTTCTCTCTCTTTTTCTCTCTACAAGGTCTTTTCTGTTTTCTCTTCTTCTCTATTCTCTTTCTGTCCCTCTTCTGACCTCTCCGGTCTGGTCCAGCAGTACAAACTTTGCAAAATAAAGAAAAATGGAATTAAAATCCAGAATATCAAGGGGTACATTATATCTATGATGCTTCCCTTGGCAAAGTAAATTTGCCCAGCAGAACACAGCATCCAGAAAATCCATTTTGCCGGCTTAAATGCTGGACAAGACAAAAAAAAAAAAAAAAAAGAGCAGAATAAAAAATCCCAAATCTCACCTAAAAGAGATTTCTAGTGATATCTACGTGTGTGTTTGTCCTTGATGAAAATGACAAGTAATATCTACAAACAAGTGTTGCAGGTTTATCATTATTGTTTGGAAGATAAACGATTCAGTCGTCATGATGGTGGCTGTGTTTGTCAGAAGACTTTATCTCCTGTTTGTTAGATCTGCATCCGATTCTCCAGACATCAAGAGCAACATTAAGTGAAAAACATCAATTAGCTTCTTTAATTAGGCCAATTTGAGCAAACTTTGTTCGCTCATTTACCTCTTTGGGTGATGAAAAATGAGCTGCAGCACAAAGTTATTTGTGTGTGCTAATTGCACTTGTTGTATGAGTGAAACATCGAGTCTCCTTCATGAGATGGATTCCTCTGGAGTCCCGTACGAGCAGGGAGAAGCCATACCTTCTCTTCTGTGTGTGTATCTGTGTAATCACTACAGACCAGTGATTACGGCGCTCTAATTGGTGCCACATTATCGTTGTGTTTGTATAAAGACAAGCAGCTGTTTCATCACACGTGGAGTTCTCTGTCGTTAGGCTGCAACAAAATATTACAGTTCAGCTACAGTACAAAGCACGATGCTTAAAGTGAGGCTGGAGGGGTTTTAATGTGTCTGCATGTAGGCTAACTACGCACGGTGTTAATCTCTGCTGCCATAGTCATACGCAGAAAAAACAAGCTGCGCCTGCAGCACATGAACGCAGCGTAAATTATCTGCCCAGATTGCTTTTCTGGAGTTAATCATCTCCTTTTACGTTCTTCATTTGTCAATGGTTATTGTTTGTCAAAGTAATGCAGTCGCCGCATGATATGAAGTGGAATGTAAATTTTGTTTGGGCAACTCATCGTTATGCACAAAAAGAGGGTGGCCGCTCTGCAGGATTTACATTTACAATTACAGTCATGATACAATCATCTCTCATCATAATTCCTCTGCCCGGGATGTCAGCTCCGATAGAGCGCAGGCTCTGCACGCTGCATACCAAACAGCTGTTTGGCGAGCCTGGCATCATGCTTCAGGGCCGGTGAGTTACACCACGTGTGCAAAGCATCCTTCTCTGTCTGCTTCAGCCGTCATGTACCTCTAATGCCTATTGTCTTTTTCTCTTCGTCTCTGCTACAGTATCTGTCACCCTAATTCAGAGCACAGAACCGTCTCATTTGACTGGAGCCAGCTTGTAGCTTCGTGTTGCTGTAACTAGATGTTAATCAGCAGGCGAAGGCAAACATGCTTGAATAGTTTGATCTGGTGGTGTCCCAGTCCAAGCTAGAGCAAAAAGGTTTGCTGTACTTTTGAGTGATAAACAAAATAAGTCTTTTTTTTTTTTTTTTTAGCTTAGACATATAGGGGCAACTTTCTTTAGTTTTGTTTTATGTTTGGATAATTTTAGAATAGCTGTAAAGTTGCTGTTCAGTTGCAATCTCGTATAAGAGCCCCCATGTCGTAAATTAATTTCATATATTTGTCCATAAGAAGTTATTTCTACACTCCTCATTGGGTAGTAGTCTTTTTTTTTTTTTTTATGTTTCTATTGTTTTTAGCTTTCTGTTAACTTAAGTTTAGATCAGTTTATCCTTTTTACAGCTTTCTGTTTGCTTACCTTAGCAGTTCAGTTGGAGAAAAATGTATGCATCAACTAGCATTCCTCTGGTATTTCCTGCTATCTGTTAGTTTGGGTTTTACTCAGTTAAAGTTAGCAGTTCCACTAGAAAAATATGTATGTATAATAGTTTTGTTTTTTTACATTGTTTTTAGGTGTTTTTACATCTGTTGGTTTAGGATTAGCTTAAATTCAAGTCTATGTTACCAGTTCAGATGGAGAAATTATAAAATATACTTGTTGTGTATGCTAACTGCACAGTTTTTAGCACTATTTACTTTGGTTAATGCTTGTTGTTCAGTAGGAGAAATGCTAATATGTCCGTTAGTATTTTGTCTATGAGTAGTCTAGTTATTATTATACTTATCAATGATCTCTTTTTTTTTAGATTTCTATTGTTTTTAGCTTTCCGTCAACTTAAGCTTAGTCCAGTTTATCCTGCAGTTCATCTGTAAAATGTGAAGGTCCAATCCAAACAATGATTTAACCGATTTTTACCTGATTTTTCTCAGTTTGGTTTGTTACAAAAGGCAGAGATATTGTTATAATACGGATCACTGTAAAACATTAGAAATTATGCTTTTATGCTAAAATATTTTTATAATGCTATTTAACAAAGACATAAGGTAGCTACAGTATAAATAAATGTATAAATGAATTTGATACTAATATATTTGATTGTTTCTTGATACATTTGGATTTATCTATTTTTATCTGGTTAAATAAATTAGTATTCAACCTTGTGAAATGTAATTCCGCACGATGTTTTCCCAACGCACAGCTGAGTAAACAGCATGTTTGTGTTGAGCGAAATGTCATTGCATGTAGTAAATCACTGCACTTCTTTTCAAGTGTTGAATTTCTCTTTTGAGACTGAATTATACTCAACGTGAAACAAATTCTTCAAGCAGGCTCAAGAAGTGCACAGCTTCAACTGGGAGGTGTGGAAAGAGCAGGATGCAGTGCCTGGAGAGCACTGTATGCCCCCATGCATACCAAACGGACGCACAAACCTCCCCGGATATCCACGTCTTTCATTAGTTTTATTCGCCAGCTATCACTCAGCTTTATTAAGAGCTTCCATGCAGGAGTCCGCCTGTTAAATCAAGGCAATTCTGACAGGTTCATCTCTAACGTCTTTCTCTGGATTTTTAGCTGATTTGCACATTTCAGCAGCAACCAGGGAACTGTTGGATTGTAACTTAAAATATATAATATGGATTACTAAGAATATTCAAACCTCAAAGTTAACGTGTAAAATATTCAAACAGAAAAAGTTTTTAACCAAGAATGACATCAAACTTCACATTCTGCACGTCTCAAAAGCAGCATCTGACTTATAACTCACAGGTTTTGTCATATGTCAGCTAAGATTCCTGACATTGTCGTCTAAAATGTTCCCAAAAGAGCTGACAACTGTTTTTATTTCCCCTCTCCTTGCATAAAGTCATAGTTATCCTCCCTCTGATCAAGACGCTGACAGGGATTTTAAGCTCACTTGCGTGCTCAAAAGGACTGGATATCTAGTCTCACTTCCATGTGGATCTGACACTCTTGCAACCAATTTTTCTTTGTCAGTAAGGGTTGCCTTGCCCTGTTGATCTTATCAGGCAAGCTACAGGAAAAATCCTGCAAAAGCAGCTTTATTTTAATGTCACAGGTTTTAGATTCGCTGAGGAGTGAATATTGAAATGGGCTTGAACTTGGAGCGTTTTAGGGACTTTGCATTGGTTCTGCTTGTGGTGCAGATCTGGGTTAGGGAATAGCATCCGTCTCCTCTTCCTTGCCACATATAAACACACATAGGCTGGATGCTTGCCTTGCAGTCTTCCTTTTTCACTTTTTTGGGGGCAGTTGCAAGGAAAAGCCTTCTTTCTGCTGTCACACTTCTGCTGAATCCTGCACGCTGTCTGACATGAATTTTATGCTAATGCAAGCAGTTTAGAAGGATGGCTGGGTGATGACTAGGGACCAGGATTCATCCAACAGACATCTTGTACTACTGGAATGTAGAACAGAGCTTCTCGCCTCATTTGAGGCTCGAGCTATTTCATTTTATGTCTAATATACTCCTCTTAAGGTCTAATTATACATGAGCTGTCAGACAGTAACAATGTAAAATGCAAGAGGTTGGATATATTGCGAAATTTGTGCTCGTCTCCTTTCACATATATCACTGAAATTTATATAGAAGGGGGGGGGGGGGGGGGGGGGGAAGAGCAGATTAACATAAATAGGAGAAAATAGCCAATTAGTCAACTCAGGTTATGTAAGCGTGGACTTAAGTGTACATATAACCTTCCTTCCAAAGCAAATTGAGGAATAGTGTCTTGTATCATGTAGCTTATAGGCAGAGGTGACAATTCCTGGTCCAGAAAGTAAAAGTCCTGCCATGTTTATGGATCTACCTGTACATATAGAACAGGTGTTTTCACTAACAGGCTGGTTTACCTGGCAAATAAACTCTGCTCATTATATTCAGATGGTTTGGTGACTGGTCGGACTAGACTTTTACTTTCTGGACCACCTCTGTTTGTAGGTATATATCAGTATTCTTCATTGCTTAGTGGTTGAGATTGCATTAGTCAGGTGATACATACTGTTTTGGTTCCAGTTCAGTTCAATCCAGATTTATTTGTATGGCGCCACTTTAAAAACAAAGTCACTTCTTAGACATGTAACATCTCCATGCTTAGTTTTCTCTCTTATGTCGAAGTCTTGTCTTTGTTGTTCAGGACAGCTCAGCTTAAAGAAAACCAAAAAAAAAAAAAAGGTAATTATTTTCTTGCCCTACTTCTTTCTCGAATCAAAGCCTGAATGTTTGGACAGCGGGCAAATTATCTCAGCAATTTCTTCCAAATATCAAGGAGGTGTCATGAGGAAATGTTCCTGTGTAAACAAGGCATTTGTATCAGAGATCCCGTGAGTGATTCACAAACTCCTATTGTTAAGCTCAATTAATTCTTTTACCTGGCATCATAGCTGCAGCCCTGCTATCCCCCCATCCTGCCCCACACCCATTCCCAGTCAGGCTTTAGAAATGACATCAGGATTCACGCGCCGTATGCTGGGCGTTGAGAGCACACGCTGCTTGGCAGTCAGAGAACTTGGTGGATCACAAGGTTGAGTTCATTAAACGGTTGCAAACTCAGGGGAGAGTGTGCTTAGAAGTACTCGACGACACCATGAATGGAGAGCCATCAGGTGGCCCAATCTCTGCCCAGCAGCTGGCCGCTGGCTCCCCGGCCAATTAGCCCAGAGAGCTGAGATGATTTCACTTGCCGTGATAAGGTCCTGCTTCTTAGGCTTCGGCCCGCGTTAATCAGACTCTTCCTGAGCATCGGCCCTCAGATTAAGGCTCTATCAGCACGGCGCAGAGGAAGGGCCTGTTCACTCACAGCTGTCCCGCCTCTTAACGGGGGAGGCAGCGGTGTGTGAGCGGGGGAGGCATGGGTCGACGGAGATAAGGTGCACCAGGTGTCAGTAAAGGAGGGATGAAGCAAAGGGAGGAGAGTAAAGGTGAGGCGCGCCATCAAATACAAGTCGGTGAGTTGTACGTGCCCATTGTCAATCACTGTCTCGTGTGTACCTTGTTTAACAAAGAAACCAACCACTGCAGTAACTTTCTTACCTCACCAACCTTTCCAAAGTCTGCCATTCCTCATCAGTGACTGCTCTGTGTATGAAAACTCTGCATATGAAGGACCACATGGAAAGGAGATTTGTGAAGGGATGCTGCGTTTAATCCCAACATAGATTTGGTTGCTCTCTGATATCCAAAAGGATATCCTTGTAATTCCTTTCCGAATGGAAGTCCATTTCCCTCGGTTCGCTTAACTCCGTTTAGCAGGCCTCTTACTGGCGCACTTCGCTGAGAGAGGGAGGAGACGGGAGAGCCGCTTCACTTCCAACATAGTCTTGATTTACCCTCTTGCTGTTACAAACAGAAGGATTATGGTCCATTGCCTTTTGGCAAAAGCCTCTCTGTCTCTCTGTCCTCTCAGTAATGTTCCCATCATCAAGCTATTACAACATTCTGCTCGCCGGCGCTTGTTTCGGCAGGCTTACTTAGCACTTAGACCGCTGGGAAGAGCAGGACAGAAGAAAGGCAAGGGGCTTTTGGTTTGTGCTATACCTGCCTAGTCGTGCCCTTGCATGTCACCTGACTTATGGGTGGCACAGAATTACAAGAGAATAAGTTCCTCCTCGGGATGCTAGAAATATTCGACTGAAAAAAGCTGTTAAACATTCACCTTTGATCAAGAGAAGGAACTCAAAGTCCATAGAGGTTGTAGGTGAAAGATAATATCCATTTCATATGAGACATTTGCATTTGTCCTTCCTCTCTGACTCTAGGATTCAGAATAGTTTTGTGTTCATTCTTTCCCCATATTGGACTTCAATGTCACATTTTTTATTCTGCAGCAGCTGAGCCCTTTCTGTTGGCTTAGTGGAACTGATTGTTTTTTGATGACAGTTGAGAAGGTGACTTACATATTTAGTGGATGCTTAACACTGATGACAAGTAAAGGCACTGTAATGTGTTGTGGTGTGTGCTTAAAACTGCCATTGACCCAATTCACCTTGGCAAAGTGTTGCTATTCTGGAGAAAATTAACTCAATTCACAAAGTTGCCCATTTGCCAGGATGAGGTAAACATAGCGTTTGAGCACCATCAGAAGCTGACGGCATGGTAAAGTTTGTCCATGCGTCCTGATAAAGTCAACGCTAGTTTAACTTTAGAGCTAAAGTACCACTGAGACAGAGTTGGATTTGTTTAGAATTTGCTTTTCCAGCGTAGTTTTATGTAGCCACACTCTTGGGAGAAGACCCAGGCTTGGAGAAAAGAGCAGCGGCCCGGCTGAGTGGTTATCCATCACACTTCAGCCTCAACTCCTTGGGGGGAAGCGGTAAAAGTTACACACACTCGCTGTTTCTTTCCTGCAATTGCCACCTTTGAGAATATCCTCACCAGTGACTAAATTGGCTGCAGGACCCTCCCTTGGAGGGGCACAAGCATGCCCATTAGCAAAGATATCAGGTGTTGTGTTCTGCCCAAATCAGAGGATTTATTCCACAGTCATCAGTCCCAGTGGAAAAGTTTTTTGCCCTTATTTTATTTGGAACAGAACAAACCATGTTGGGAAGGAGAAGGGAGGTTAAGCTAACTGTGACTTTGCAAAGTCATGCCTCTTTCAGTCATTCCTTTGAATCCTCTGAGATTTGGATCCTGACATGAAGAAGGCATTTGAGCAAAAAGAGCTTGTTCTTGTAGAGTGTCAACATTTAGTTTACCCCACATCCTCTGAGTGTGTGTGCACATCTACATGTCTCTGGGCTCGCCCTGAGCAGCTTGTCGAACAAATTCCCACCTGAATTAGATGCTCACTGCCTCCACGTGGCCGTCGCAGAAAGACTTCTCTCCGGTGCTGTGAGGACAAATGTGTATGATTGTGGTTCTGACACTCTAAATTGGCTTTTAGTGCCCAGACAAGAAGATATCTCAAAACTGAATTTGAAACATCCACACACACGTACACACACCTGCATCTAAATGCACAGTGTGCTTCCTTTTCAACTCTTTGATTACTTTGTGGATGCAGTGATTGTGAGGCCACCCTTGATTAGCTCAATTTATTCCCCAGCCATGCCAGAGGGCCATTTAGGGAAGTTTTTGCAGGCTCTTTCCATTTATCAAGATGGGAGACAGGCATGATTCGAATGTTAATACGTCCTTGGGGCTGAATATAAACAAGTCAGTGCAGGTTAACTTTGTCTCTGTGTGCATATAAATGACATTTTTAAGATAAAAGGATGAACAAAAGTATTTCAAAATGATGTGATTGTGTCGTTGTTGAGTCTTGGCTTTTAGCTGTAGAGCTGGTCCCATATGTTTTCATTTCTGACAGAGTAACCATAAATAGACATTTGCAAACATTTTGGAAAAGAGATAATTGACACTCTAGCAGGTGAAGGAATGGAGGCTAAAGGCTATCTGAAGAAAGATAATTTTTGCATACAATGTTTACAAGAATCATTGGAAAGCCAGTAATTTCCACATGAATGGAACTTTTCCAGTTTCAGCAAGAGTTTAAACCAATTGAAGTAGAATTTCTTCAACTTTTAACAAAGAAAAGAACAAACGCTGACTTAGTTTTAAAATGGTGGGAAACCATTTTTGTTGTATTTTTAAAGAATCAATATCAATCTTAACTTGTAAAGAACTTTTCATAGAGAAAAAACTGATGTAGCATAAAGGCCTTTGCAAAATGTTCACGATCAATTATCATATTATACATCAAATTATATAAATATGTTAATAAAAACAATCAAAACTAATACCTCATCAAACCCCATCAAAAAGTGTCCCAACCCACTTTTAATAAAAGTATTATACAGTAAAAATGCATTCTGCGGTTTATGGAAATGTTGGTTGAATTCACCAAATGTCCAGTCCAGGTCCTACAGATTTTATAGTTATTTCAAGCAGTATTATCCTCACCTCCCTGATGTACATTTTACAGTTTTAGTTCATCCTGTACCTTTCCCTGCAGGAAGGAGGCGTAAACCCCTCTGAACAGTGTTTGGTCTGCAACAAGTTGCTCTGTCACGCCGATGGAGGTCTAAGAAGTCTATTTAACAAAAAGTGGCTCTAAATTAAAGAAAAAATCATATGAGACGATAGCTAACATTTTTATTCATACTAAACATACAATTTGTTTTTACTGTCCAACCATTAATTAATCTAAATTTAGAGGTTTTATTATTAAAAACACAAAAAGTAAAATCCTGCACATCAGCAGTCACCTCATTGATCAAGTCATTTGCATGTAATGTTCATTAGCTTTGTCTTTATTCATTTATATGTAAATGTTTGTGTTTGTGTATCTTTAAAATGGCTGTTCTTGGTATATTGAGGTTTCTTAGGCGTGTAGGAGCCCTGGATTATTGATTGTTGTTGGGATTCTTAACCAGTATGTCACCTAATCATGACAACTTCTACCAGACACTGAACAGGCACTGAAGTCTTCAAATTACATCGTTTGTCAAAAAGAGAAGGAATCTAATTTGGAGGGGATCAAGTTTCAGATCTGAAATAGTCACTTTAAACTGTTTGAAAACCTCTTTTATTTCTAATATTTAGAGTTGCTCAAAGAAAACCTGAAACTTGACAAAGTTTGTCTGATAAAAACCCTCACGAATATTGCCTTGGAACTATCACGAGAAGGTAAAACAAGTAGTTTAAAGTTTTCCTTCTCAGGTTTTATCTTTAACCCCGGAACCAGCCCTAAACCACCCCCCCCACCAGCTGTTGGGCAGCCAAATGGAGGTTAGGTAGACGTCAACCGGCTGAGGATTTGAGGGATTTAAAACGGTGAGTCAGTAGATTATCTCTGCTACCCAAATTGAGGTTAATAGTCTCTTTCCAGCTCCGGGTGTGATGTTGACTATTCACCATTGTTTCTGGAAAGCTGTAATTCATTTACACCGACAGATTTGTTCCAGGTTTTGACAATGCACTCAGTAAGAGATGAGCTTTGAGGAAAACGGTGGATTGGACAAATGTCTTCTTAGTCTCAGGAGGTCTTCTTTAAAGACTTCCTTCATGGGAAATGTTTTTCTCACAACAAACATTGGTTTAACCCAGCCATACTTGGCTGCATCTGTCTCAGATATATCAGTTCATGGAATATGTGTCTCTTTTTTCCCTATAAGTCGGCATCTGCAACTCTCTGCACTTTTAGGTCAGAAAACAGCCGAATGGCGGGAATGTGGCGGGATTGAATCTCCGCTGGCTGATTGGATTGTTGTCTATTTCAGGCTGCATTAGGCGGGAGAAGCTTTGGACGTATAAAAAAGTGATGGATGCCTCCTCCTGGTGTCTGGCTGCTCGTGGCTGACCTCAGCAAAAGGCAGGAGAGGAAAGAGACGCAGTGATTTACTGACCATAGCGGTGAAAGGGGAGGGGAGGGTGGACGCCACTCAGCCCTTCTGACAGCCACAGATGTAAAACGGCACTCAGCTTGCTTCCCTTTAGTTTTTTCTTTCCACCATGATGTTTGAAGCGGTTTGGAGGGTAATTATCACTTGCTGAAAATCACAAGATTCTGTGATTAGCCATCGAATCTGTTTCAAATCCCATCTCTGCTTCCAGTTTGCTCATTCTCTCCTCGCTAATTAGTCTGCGCCGTCAGAACGTTATCTGCTTCTGCTCTTCCCCTACGCTCACCGTATTATCCTCTACTGTCAGTGTCACTGCAGTCCTTTGGGCTTTAACATTCAAGAACATGAAGATCAAGTGGAGCAGCGGTGGTTTTACTGCTCAGTGGGAACGTCTCTCCTCTCCCTGCTATCAGTAATAATCATGTTCTCACTGAAAGATGAGATTTTTGCCTTTATTTTTTTAGAGAAAACACCAATATTTCTTTAACTTACTGAAAAGGAAAATATGGCTAAATAGAGACCAGTAAACTTCGTGCCTTCGCAACAAAGACTCGCCTTCTGCTGATTTAGCTATCTTGAAATCAGGATAATTTTAGAACAAACTCAAGGAAACTGATATAATTTGTAACAAATAAATCATTTACATTAATCACATTGTTACTTTTATTGAATTCAGATCTATCCAAGTCATTCAGCACCAGTCATGGAAAATGCATATTAGGCAGAAATTTAACCCTTTTGTCAATGCTACCTTATAAATTAAAGTTATCTGTGTTATTGTCTTTTATGTTTGAAATTAGATTGTTTTATGATTATTAAAACTGGCATCATTAGAAAAACTAAAGAGGAAAATATATCCTCCACCTCATACATCTAACATTCATGCTAATAACTACTGCTGTAACATCTATATTCCTGAAGCTATAATAGTTCTTCCATTTTAGAAATTTAAATAACATGTAAAAGAATGTAGTTTTAAGCTATGTCATCAGCTATAATATGAATATGAATTATTTAATTTAAAGCAACTTATTCTTTAATTTGACTTTTCATGGAGTTGAGTCAAAACAAAAAAGAGAAAAAAAATGTGTGATTTGAAATGATTTGACTTAAAATTATTAAGTAGAACAAAATTAGTCACCTAACTTCAATAAACCTTATTCCATTATTTTTCACCAGTTCAAGAATTTGTTTAATTCAACTGTTTATTTTTTACAGTGCACATCAGTGGTGAAGGAAACCTAAACTGCACACAGTAGCTGTAAGACTGCTTGAAGTCTTGATGCATTTGTTTATCAGACATCTACAGAGCAGCTCAGAGCTCTTCCCTCTCAGGGTTGAGGTCAGGTATCGCTGAAGCAGCAACGACATCACTGATAATCCGTCACCAATGTCTGTCTTCTTCAACTAGTTTCTGGATGTCCCGAGGGAGTTTTTTTTCTTGCTTTTTGACAAAAATTGGACAAGTTTCTGAAGTTATTGACAAATGATGCGGTGATGTTACAGACTTTTGAAATCTTAAATTTTTGATGCTCATCACTTTGAAGCTTTGTGAGTTCAAAAACAGTCATTATTACATAAAAATTAAACACAAAGGAGCCGTACATTACAGGGTTTTAATGCATGATGCCGCGACTAGAACACTACAATGGTAAATTTACTTCAAGCAATGCGCGGATAAAAGCTGTTTATTCCACACCATTAACACTTTATAACAAATATATATATATATATATATATTTTTTTTTTTTTTTTTTTTTAAATTGCTAAATATGCTTCAGTATTTTATGTTGGCCTCGATGTAGTTTTTATGCTAAATCAACGTTGTCAATCTAGAGCGCACTTCTCTCATTCAGCTGTCAAAAGCTGATGAACATGTTGCTATGGTAACGGAGTTATGTAACAGTGATTTAACTTGCCGAACTACACCTGCATGTGTACGTCTGTCTTCTCCAACTAGTGTTTGGATGTCCCGAGGGAGTTATTTTTCTTGCTTTTTGACAAGAATCGGACAAATTTCTGAATTTATTGACAAATGATGCGGTGATGTTACAGACTTTTGACATCTTACATTTTTTATGCTCGTCATTTTGAAGCTTTGTGAGTTCAAAAACAGTCATTATTACATAAAAATTAAACACAAAGGAGCCGTACATTACAGGGTTTGAATGCATGATGCGGCATCTAGAACTCTACAGCGATAAATTTACTTCAAGCAATGCACGGATCCAAGTTGTTTCTCCCACACTGTAAACATTTTATAACTAATATATATATATATATATATATATGTATATATATATATATATATATATATATGTATATATATATATATATATATATTATTTTTTTTTTTTTTTTTTTTTTTTTTTTAAATGGTAAATATACTGAAGTATTGGAAATATTTCATGTTGGCCTTAATGTAGTTTTGATGCTAAATCACCGTTGAGAGTCGAGAGCGCACTTCTCTCATTCAGCTGTCAAAAGCTGATGAACACGTTGCTATGGTAACGGAGCGATGTAACAGTGATTTAACTCACTGAACTACGTGTGCATGTATACGAAAATAATGCACGCCAGTCGGCATTCAAACTCTTGGTGTAAACTTCAGTTAAAAGTAGTGTTTAATAATTACTGGCATCATGTGAAGACGGACATAGAAATGACGCGAAATGCCAAGCAGTTGCGACTGCACGTCATTGATAGCCACGATTCTTCTCAACATGTTTTCATATGCGAGTAATTCCAGTTTCCTAACTGCAGCAATGACTTCTTTACAGGTTTCTACTTCAACATTATGTAGGCGTGTCGTTTCCTTTACGTGTTTTTTAAGACGTTACTTATCCGAATCTTGTGACACGCTGCATCTTTGAGGTATTTGTTGTTTTTCTTCCAAAGCCAAACACATAAAGCTTGGAAAAGCAAATCTTTTGTTTCTACTCTCAGCAAAATTGGCCTCCACTAAACCCATTCTGAAAGGCTTGAACATTTTCAGGCCTGTTTGTAGTTTTGGACTTTATCCAGCGAGCACCACCAGCAAGTAAACATCATTATTGCAGCTTTTAGTTCTTGTCTGTCGTTACTCTGCTCCCTAAATCTGCCAGTCGCAGCCATATGGTCTTCCAGACTCATTGTCCAAACTTTTTTCTTTAAATTATGATCCAACATTGTGAGATTATTGCTGCTGAGGATAATTGAGACCAAGTTAATTTCAGTGACAAATAGAAAGTCATGCAGCACTTAAGTCCATCTTAGTGGTTCATTTATCTCGTGTGGCACCACAGAGACCTCACAAAGAAAAAGGATATTGGGACAGTTATTACTGGAGACTAAAACTGCCTTCGTCTCCACGGTTCAGCGACATTGTAACCCACTTATCCAGCTGCTTGGACGGGGTTGTTTAATCAGCACTACCACTAACTTGTCTGGTGCCTCTGAGCTTTTTAAGCATCTTTCTCACTTTATTTAGTCATAGAAAGTGCCACCTCCGGTGATTATAGCCAGCAGTCCACATGCAGTGACACCTTTATTACCATATGTTTGGTTTAATAAGCAGTGAAAGCTCTTCTTTTTCTGAATAAATTCTAAGAAATAAGTAGAAAATTTTGGCTGCTGCTGTAAAATTAAAGACATTATCTGTTTAGACTGAGCCATCAAGTGAAATATCGCTCACCTGAGAGATTGCATCTGCTAAGGAAGTGGCTAATGCATTATATTTATTTAATGGTGAAATAAATCTTTTTGTCAGTCGTGGCAAACTGAACCCAAGCATTAGCTTTTACTCTCATTTATCAGGGCAGAAATGAAAACCCGTCATGAAAATTGCATCTTCTTGTTAAAGCCCGTTTTTATACCTCTCATAACCTGCGGTTCAGTCATTCATTACTCACATTCAGATGTGTGAGGGTTCCATTAAACATACTCACTTATTTTGTGGTCTTTGTCATTTAATTTAATCACATTTAATTTATGTTATGTTATGTTATTTAATTTAATTTATGTTGTGTAATTTAATTTAATTTAATTGTGTTGTGTTGTGTAATTTATTTATTTTATTTCATTTTAATTTATTTTAATTTAATTTTGTTTTATTTTATTTTAATTAGATATGTTATTTAATTGAATTTTATTTTATTTAGTTATGGTATTTAATTTAATTTAATTTAATTATATATATATATATATATATATATATATATATATAGATATATATATAGATATATATATATATATATATATATATATAGATAGATATATAGATATATATATATATATATTCACTCTCCAGACACTGTAAATTCCTTACTTGTTTGCATTACTCAGATTAAATGTTTCCTATTTTGGCTTCACTGGAGTGTTTGAAGATGCAGATACATATTTACCCTCACCAGTATCTCTTGAATTTGTGTTCAGTCGACTCGGGCTGTTTGATCATCTCACTGGGTGGAAAACCTTTGGGCTCTATGAATAGAAATACTCTATTAAATTGCGAAATCAATGCTCACCGCTAGCTGAGGCATTTTTCTATCATTTTCATATTCTGTAAAACGTGCAGATTAAACCAGGGGGGGAAAAAAGTTTTGCTAAAGCAGTCTGATCCACATGGATGACGGTGTGAGAATGACTGCAGATGCATACCTGTAATGGCAGGAAGTGCATTAGCATCCCGAGCAGGTGGGTTTTCAGGATATGTGATGTATAATCCCATTCAATGACCAGCTGCTGCCACTTCTGCCCCAGTTTCCCAGCCTGGTGGCTGCTTTACCAGCGCATGTCACATTGTGTGCTCATACATAAAAATACATACAGATGTGTGTGTGTGTGTGTGTGTGTATCTGGCACTAAAAACAGCAAAGGCTTCTCAATTGCCTCATGGCCCGCCAGGCTGCCCCAGCTCAGCTGGGGAGGAGGCCAGAGACATTACTCAGCTATTAAACTGTTATTTGCAGGTGTCACCCTCAGCAGGGGCCGTGTTGGTAAAGGCGGAAACGCCCTCAAGGTCCAAAGCCACACATATATACACACATCTCCCAGACAGGGGTGTTTGAGGCCTGGGCTCATGGTTGTCTCTCTGTGGGTTGATGGGCCGTAACAGGGGCCAGTAAGGGTGCAGACTGGTGATCCAGATCAGGCCGGGAGGTGGGCAACAGGACACCAGGAGTCGGTCAGTCGGGAGGCCACCTGCCGTTCCATTTTACTGGTGATGAATCCGCCCGCCGTTCCTTCACTTCGGCTTCATTCTGACCGCTACTGAGCGACTGACTGGTCCCTCATGCACACACACACCAACCACTTCATGTCTCTGGAAGGCTTGGTTTGCCAAAACACACCTGATGATGTCATAGTGATGTCACTCAGCTGGGGCTTGTTGGCGAACACCATCGAGTTGGATCGTTTAGGACATCTGTTTATTTCTCTTCCTTCATTCATTCACATGGTTAACATTCATTCATTCATTCATTTTCCTAACCACCTAATCCAATGAAGGGTGGCAGGGAAGCTGGAGCCTATCCCAGCGGTCTGAGGGCGAAAGGCTGGGTACACCCTGGACAGCTCGCCAGTCCATCGCAGACATGGTTCACATAAATGTCAAATAAATGTAGAAAAAACAGTGGGAAAAAATACCATTAAAGTTCCAAAATGGAAATACAGTTCATAGCTTTACTTTTACAGTGATTTTTTAAATTAATTTTTCCTTTATAATATTACTTTAAAGGCATTAGCTCGTATAATAGCTATAAGTTGCCAGACTTGGTCACTTTCCATGCCAGTCTGGGGAACTGTGTCTGGGTTGACAGCCGGACCATCACTCTGCTGTCACGATGCCGAACAGGACTGGTTAAAAACATATAAATCATAACAAATAACCTGTAATGTCTGGAAAAATGCATTTAATTGCATTTCAGGTCAACAAGTAGAAAAAATGTTTGGCTACAACTGCTACAGCCCTCATGTTAAATTCCCTTTTTACGTACTTTACCAGCTCCACCAGTTTTCTAATGAAGCATCTCCAACATGTTACAGAACTTTTCAACCATTTTAAATGTTTTTATTTCTTCCTGAATATCTGACGGTATGCCAGGGCAGGACCCGTCTGTTGGAGCTGGACATCTGCTCCGCCTGCAGCTGGGAGCATGAGGACCGAGGCTCTGTGGGGGATTTGTTTCTGAGGACGGGACCTGTGGCTGGACCCACATTGAGAAGAAGTGAACAGAACATGCTGTCAAGGCAGTTTAAAAAAATATTACTATATTTCTGACTTGTCACTGTATTTGAAATAAAGTCCAAAGAGAAATCTTGGAAGTCACTAAGTAGTTAGCCAAGCGGTGTGCACTAGTGGAAACAGTCCACCAGGAAACGATGCTCTGGACAATGTTCCATGTTGGTTGGAATGAAAATATGAGCATCAAGAGGTTTTTTTTTTTGTTTTGTTTTTGTTTGTTTTTTTAATTATTATTATTGTTAATTAAAGCATCAAATTCCCACCTGGAGCTGGATGGATGGATGGATGGATAGATGGACAAGTAGATAGATACATGGATACATAGATAGATGGATAGATAGGTAGATGGGTAGATATATGATGGATAGATACATGGATAAATATTGGATAGATAGACGGATGGATAGATGGATGGATGGGTATATAGCTATATATGATGGATAGATACATAGATATATGATAATAGATAAATAGACATTTTACAGATGGATTGATGGATAGATACATGGATAGATGGATGGATAGATGGGTAGATAGGTAGATATATGATGGATAGATACATTGATATATGATGATAGACAGACATTTTACAGATGGATTGATGGATAGATACATGGATAGATGGATGGATAGGTAGATATATGATGGATAGATACATAGATAGATATATGATGGATACATACATAGATATATGATGATAGATAAATAGACATTTTATAGATGGATATAGGATAAATAGATAGATGGACGGACGGATGGACAGATGACAAGTATTTTTATGTCCATTTATTCCAAAATTAACCCCAACTCACAGCAATAAGCTCCAAAAATCATGAAAAAGTCTTGAAACTCCTTAATAATATTCTTTTCTTTGCTTTAATCCATCAAAAAGTTCCTCATCTTCTCCCATAATGAGCTGGACATTAATAGTTTCTGGCATTTACGCCAAAAACATCGTTGGGTGAGTTTAGTTGATAAGTGACTCATTTGTTTTTGCAGTCCATTATGCTCCAGCTGTGCTAGCTGATGTTTTAGGAAGCAGGTTCATTCATTACCTGCTTCGTTAGTTCTGTCCCTCAAGGTATGCCACCTCCTTGTGATCCTCTTTTCCTCAAACACACCACTCTTTCCAAGACTTGACTCGGCTGAGCCAGACGGGCAGTTTTCTGTGTTCGGCCCCCGCCGGGGATTTTACTCCTGAATAAGAAAATGCCATCCATTACAGAGGAGAGAAAAACTGGATCTGCTAGACGGAGGATCAAATCTGTTTTTATTCTACATATCTAAACTGACAGAGCTGTGATTATCATCAGATTTCTTGTTTCACTTTCATGCTTTACTAGTTATAAGAAGCAATATGTGTTTTTCTTCTTCTTCTTGCATCATAATACTGTGAAAACTAGAATATATTTTTTCAGTTTGGCTGAAAAGTTGTAAAAAAACACGCAGAAAAATACACTTATCCACTTTAATGTACAGCATGCAGATTTGAAATACAGCAGTTTAAAAGAAGGGCTTAAAATCGTCGGTGACGCCAGGGACCATGTTGTATTTATCTGAACATAGCTGTCGAACCCTAAAAGATAGAAACTTTCTTTTTTCCCCCTCTTAATCGGGAGACTCCGGACTTTCAGTCGGTAGTTCCGGCATCACTGTAGCCCATTCATAGGTGATACAGTGTTGTGTCAAAATAGGTGTTCCAATCAGAGCCCTTGTCTTTGGTGCATGACACGTGTTTGTCCAATCAGAGTCCTTGTCTTTGGTGCATGACACGTGTTTGTCCAATCAGAGCCCTTGTCTTTGGTGCATGACACGTGTTTGTCCAATCAGAGTCCTTGTCTTTGGTGCATGACACGTGTTTGTCCAATCAGAGTCCTTGTCTTTGGTGCATGACACGTGTTTGTCCAATCAGAGTCCTTGTCTTTGGTGCATGACACGTGTTTGTCCAATCAGAGCCCTTGTCTTTGGTGCATGACACGTGTTTGTCCAATCAGAGCTGACGATGCCTCAGGAAACGCCTCCAAACAGTGTCAATCACTCTGCATCGGTTAGCAGTCGGATAGCTGCCTTTTGTATTTACAAGGCCGATAAATGATGAAAACAACAGCTTTTACGTACGCATACCATGCGTAGTTGCTCAAACAAACATTTGCATTACTTGAGTAGTTTAATTTCAACATAAACGACACGACGGCGTCATAACAGATGTATAACTTGGTAACAGACAGTCTGTGCAGCTGAAAGCTGCGGTGCTTCAGTCCCCTTCAGTACCTTTAGTCATGCTTCGAAATTATAGTACTCTTTATTTCAAGCAAAGGATCCTCATTTACAAAGCAGTTTATGATATTTCAATTCGAAATAAAAAAAAAAATAACAAGGTACAGGACATTATGGGGCATGGAAAGGTGGTGTTTATTAGCATTTAAACTAAAAAAAAAAAAAAAAGTCAGCTTTATTTCTCTAAAATACCCTTGGTCACCAGAGGGTTAGGAGTGAAATTATTGTCTCAACAAAAACAGCCTCATCTTTCCAGTTATCATTCATGCAACTCAAATTTCTTTTCCATTTTTAAGAATGAGTTGAAGAAAGACCGGCTTTAAATGCTGCCTTTAGTTGTGTTTACCCCACGCTGGGCTCTGAATGTGTTCCCTCTCATTTTGACAAGTCGCCCGCTGAATGTTCTGTCAAAGTGCCGTATGTATCGCCATGCGTATACTAGACCCCCCCCCCCCCCCCCCCCCAGAGACGCAGGAAATCAAAAAGACCAAAAACAAACCAAGATGCAAATAAAAAGGACATTTCTATGAGGAATTCTTCGTTCTTCCAGTGTAAGCGTGGGTTCTCTCCAAAGACATGCATGTTCGGCCAGCGGGCCACTGAGTTGTCCTTTGGGATGAATGCAAGCTTGAAAGGCTGTTTGTCTCCGTGTTGGCCCTGCGACGGACTGCCGACCTGTCCACGCCGTACCCTGCCTCCTGCCTGCTAATTGCTGGGATACGCTCCAGTTTCCCTGCAACCCTGAACTGGAATCAGCGGTATGGACAATGGATGGATGGATAAGCGCTTGCTGTTCGCGTCCAGCTGTATTTAAATGAAGCTATAGCTGTTAAAAAAAACACTCTATGCTCCCTAAAATCTAATTAGCACATACTCACAGAAGGTGGATTCAGCATTGATCCGCCGTGTCTGTTTCCTCTTCTCGTATTTGATGTGACAAACGATGACAAGACAACTTGGGATGGCATGTTGAGCACGGCAGACGGCGTGGGAGGTGATATATTCTGGGTATGCATTAGGAGACATTCATAGATGTAAAGTGATTTCTTGCTCCTTATGTACTGCATAACCTAATGAAGCCTATCATGCATGCATTTGTCATCTGTCAGGATACATGAGACGCTTGCAGAACTTAGAAAACAACAGAATATCTCTCTATTTGGACCAAACTCAGAAGCTGAAACTTGAAATTGGGCTGAAATCTTAACATCTGAACCTACGAGGGACACCACCAAGGCTGCCACATGTGTCACATTTATTGTTTGTTGTCTTTATTCTCATATAAACTCCAGCTCCGGATCAGATGCCAAAGCCGATGTTGATTGAAAAGCAGTGTTTCTATAAGCTCCTCCACCTCCCACCATCACTCCCACCTGCACTGGCACGGCTCCTTCCCTCTGCTATGAGACGCATTCTGCGTCCACATCTCTGCACTCTGTTTCTGATTTGTTTTGCTCTTAATGAAGCACGCTTCCATTTTTAAGCTCAGCAAGATACAATAGTTAGCGATTAATCTCCAGCATGCCTCTGGCGGCGGCCTTTCCCCAACATGTAGCGTCGGAGCGAGACAGCAGGTCCTGATTATTATTCCAGAAATGCTCACACCTGGCTGCCCCGCTGCCAAGCTGCAGCTTTTTTAACCTCCGTTTGACCATGAACTTCTACAATTAACTGCAACAATTATGTAGTTGGAGCTCCTCGCATCATATTCTCTGCTGGTCACCAGTATATCCTTCCCATACTAAACAGGACAGAGCCTAGAGGCTGGACGGAGGGTGTGTGAGGGACCTAGATAGACTGTATGTGCTCAGGTGCATGCACAGGGTGATTCTGGGGGGTTGCTTCAATGTGCACATGCATCCTGAGGGGGATATGGCCGGTACAGATAGGGTTGTCTCTGCGCACACACACACACACACACACACACACACACACTGAAACGCTGTGTTGTGTTGCAGAAACAAAGCAGGGAAGCCATGTTTGACCGTGCAGAGGAAGTTCAGGACTTCTTTGAGGCTGAAGTGCCTCTGAGCCGGACGCTTGATCCCAGCGTTCAACTTTGACTTGTCATCTGGGGGGGGGGGGGCAGGTCAACGCGTAGCACAGCTATGGGGAGCGGCGCCAAGACATTTACTGTTATATAACACACACATGGTGACACAGATTCTCTTCTGAGCTGAACCCAATGTAAATGTGATTGTGTGTGTGATTGTGTGTGTTTTGGGGGGTTGAAAGCACGAGGAAGACACACAAATTAAACAGCAAATTGCACATGTAGGCTAATAAAAGCGACAGAGAAATAGCTGCCAGCAGATTCCCTCCAGTTCTTCCCAGTAATTCCCCACGAGCCCTGGCATTACTTCCTCACTACCCAGCTTCAGATGAACCCCAAGCCCCCCCCCCCCCCCCCCCCCCCCCCCCCCCACACACACACACGCCCCCCAGGCCTTACAGCAATGTAGTTTCACCATGCTACTTTAACTTCCTGATTTCATTGCTCTGATATTGTGTCTTTGATGCAATCTGTTAGCTGTTAGCTGTTAGCTGTTAGCTTCGCGAGGCTCCAGCGAGGAGCTGAAACACCATGTTGGGTTTGATGGGATCATTAGGGATTAAATGTTTGCATTGCTGTATTTTATCTGCAGAGTCTCTGTTGTCAATGCTCAAGAACACCAGGTGTCAATGTAACTACTGATCAGTCAAATATTGTAATATTCTGAATTTTATTTATTCCTTTATTTAGTTTATTTAATGTTTGGAAGTATCGTCAGTCTAAAAGTAGATTTTTATTTTACTCAATATTTTACTTTCCAATGTCACATATATACAGTCAGATTTGGTGCAGCTGTGGTGCTGCTAAGGATAAGCTTTATTTATTTATTCATTCATTCATTCATTTTATTATTATTATTATTATTATTATTATTATTATTATCATTATTATTATTATTATCATTATTATTATTATTATTATTATTTGTATTATTAATAATAATAATGTTATAGTTTATTGTTAATATTATTATTTATGATTAGTATTGTTTTTATTAAATATTGTTATTATAATTATTAGTATGATTATTATTGTTGTTTTTGTTGTTGTTACTAAACATTAAACCTTGTTTATCATTATGGATATTTTTGTCTGTCTGGGCAAATTTTGATCTCTCAGCCTTTCCATCATTTTTGGCTGTTACTGCAAAGGACACAATTTAATTGTAAGAATAAAGTAATAATTAATATGCAGCCCTATAACCACAGGTCTGTAACTGATTCCAGCTGTGAACATAAACATACCATTCACTCTGGAAACCAAAGCAGAGAATGCATATTATAATTTCTCACAACTATTATATTAAAAATTGTGGTTTAAATGTCAATTAAAGTCACGATTTGTCCAAAAACATGTACTTTTAGAAACAAATGTGACAAATTGTTTGGAAACTGCCCTGCGATGGACTGGCGAGCTGTCCAGGGTGTACCCTGCCTTCCGCCCTACAGCCAGCTGGCTCCAGCTTCCCGCGACCCTGAATTGGATTAAGTGGTTTAGAAAATGAATGAATGCTTTGGAAATCATCACAAAAAGCAGATTATAAAAAGCAAAACCAACAGCAAATGTACAATAAACGTAGTTTGTACTTTTTTTTTTTTTAAAAACTACTAATTTTTCTTCTGTAATTAATGTAGAAAAATAACAGAAATCTGTAATGTTTGACAGGGTGTCTCTGGAAGTGGACATCATGTCTGGAACTTAAGAGAAGACATGTAGGGGTTAACGGTGGGCATTTACTTTGGAAATGAAGTTATCTGCACTGGCAGGGAGTCAGGATGTGATGGGGACGGCACCCCAGCCCGTGATGCTTAGAGCTCCCAAACAGCTCAGTTTTCCAGTCGTTGCACCAGAATTCTCTAAAGCTCGTACGTAAACGACAGCAAGAGACACTCTCACATTCTACCTGCGCTCAGACTCCACTTCACTCCGCTGACCTGCAGGTCAATCGATCCTACTGCGCTTCACCTCTGGAAGCGTTTTGACCTCGGCCTGGCATACGGCGCCGCACTGAGCCGCTCTGCATTCAGAGCAACCACTGTATGGCCATGCCTCGCGTCATGTCCAAGCAATCTCCAGGATTTCAGAGCAAAACCAAGCATGGCTTCCCCACCTCTCTGCAAGTTGACAGGAAGTGCCTTTAAACAAGCCTAATCTGTATGATATGGAATTCTTTCTGTCAGCAGACCACGACCCTGTGTCTCTGTAGTGGAATTAGCAGGTTAAATGATTAGTTTAGAGGGTGAAATCTCAACATCTTCTGCTTTCGTGGCCTCAGACTTGGCCTTCCTCAGTTTGGCCCTTCTTTTCATCCTGCTCTCAAAGTTCTCATATTCATCATCTCCAAGTTAATTTGGAGAAGTGATTTAAGTGAGTTGTGCCAGTGAATCTGACAGCAGGGTCGTAAAGTATTTCCTCTTTCTTCAGCCTCAGCAGGTCAGAGAGGGGTTGCACTCGAGTATAGGCATCTTCCAACAATGGAAACGGCTTAGGTTTAGTTTAATACCACTGCAAAAAGGTCTTTTTTTTTTAATGGTATAAAACTAGAATAGTTTAATTTATAATCATTTTATCAATGGTTAGGAAGTTGATTGTAAAATAGATTCCACTTCTTTATATTTACATTTATTCCAGCTTTAATGGTGTAATCTTAAATCCAGGTTAGTGTCCAAACCAACAGGCAACCTCCGGCGGGTAAAAGTGAAGCCCATGCAGAAGTGCATGAAACTGCAGTTCCCCCTTCATCCACTAGGGGCTGCAAAACAGAGCAAATCCCCATAGACTCCCATGTTAAAAAGACCAACTTCACAGCAGAAATAAACATGTTTACAGCAGGAATAAATGTGTTTACAGCAGAAATAAACATGTTTACAGCCTGGTTCAAAAATCCATTTTAAGTTTAATATATCAGGTTTAACTTCATGAGTACATTTTTCTAACTCGCCAGTTTAAAAGTAATTCAATCTCTAAATTCGGCTTATTTAGGGGCGGGTCCTTTTGATTGGCAGGTACCCGATCTCCCGCTTCAAGTCAGAAGAACGTACAACAACCGCGGTTTTTAGCCGGTTAACAACGTGACTTAGCTTTAGCCCGCTTACCTCCGTTAAGCTGGTTATCTCCTGTTATCTCTGGGTTAGCTCGGTTAGCTCTTAGCTACAGAAAGCTCGGAGTTCGCTCGATGTCAATCATCCACCATGACGCTCACAGCCCCCCTCTCAGCTCCACCTCTTTGCCCATATTTGTATTTTCCGGGAGAGCATGCCCCTGCCAAGATGGCGATGGTAGGAACCGCCCACCGAGCTTCAATTCAGCTCTTCAGAAACCTACGGGTGACGTCACGGAGGCTCCGTCCATCTTTATATACAGTCTATGGTCCATATACAGTTCGTTAACACCCAGATTAGACTGGATTTTCTGCCAAATTCCCCAAACTAGAACAGTATTTTCATCCTGCCAGACTGCACTTTACCTGCAACCTTTTTACTTAATAACTTTGTAGAAGCTCAGGTTCCCATAAACCTGGTGTGTGTTGTACAGTCTGAGGAACATCCAGGTGCGTCTGATGGGCATCCCATAGACAAGGCGACGTTCCCAGGCAATCAGGTATACTTAATGTCGTTGTGTAGAAAAGCTGCTTGTTTACCTGTGTGGAGAGAAGCAGGGTAAAAGACGGCCAACAGGCAAGACTGAGTGAATGATGAGCGAAGAGAAAGACACAGAGTAGGTTGTGTAATTTGATCCAAGCATGCTGGGAGCTCATCAGTATGCTGCGAGTGTATGTCTACACCCCGCTGCGCCGCACACACACAAGTACACAAGTATGGCAGTCTGTTTGGACAAATAACAGGCTGATGCAATCATGTAAACACTCCATCACACTCATCATCCGACAGATTCAGCATGTTTGGTCCACACACACTCATAAAGCATTGACCTCTGTAAGCCCTATATTGTCTTGTCTACTTGTATTTTAAGCTTCTCTGTTACTTCATGGCTGAGTATTTAACTTCCTTCTGGCTGCGCACCGGAAAGTACACTGTAAAAAATATCTTTTTTTTTTTTTTTAATTAGGGTAGAAAAAGGGTTGGGCGTTTACACCGTCCAACCTCCATCATATAAGTTTCATTCATTTAATCTTCTCTCCTCATTCTGCTGAATAAGTGACATCATGGATGCCAAAGTAAACATGCAGCCATCATGGAATAGTGTTTATGGGAAATACAGTGAATTATTTCAGTTGTCACAGTGATGGGATGTCCAGATCTTCAAAGATTTGGCTCCTTTAGAGGAAAAAAAAACTGTTACAGCTCTTCTTTTAGCGCTTTCCAAATCCTCAATCTTATTTTAATCCAGCGATTGGGAAAAATCCTGCGCTAGTTAGCCATTTTTTATTCCGTGTTTTCATGTAAGTCTTATTTTTATGCATTTTTTATTCAACATATCCATCCATCCATCTATCCTATCTATCTTATCTTTCTTGTCTATCTGTCCGTCCGTCCGTCTATCTATCTATCCATCCATATTTCTTTCTATCCATCCATCCATCTATCTAATGTGAAACGATAGTCATCTCAATGATACACTCAAAAAAACATGTTTTTTTACAGTGTAACACAGCAGATTGTGTAGTTTTATGTCCTCTTTTACATCCCGTTTTCCATGTGGCTGATGTAGCACTTGAGCGATAAGGCGAGGACTGAACACATAGTGGATTACGTTGGGTTTCTGTATCAGAAAAGCTACCAGTCTAACACCATATGAAGCGAATAAGCCAGACACGTGCATGCTGGTTTGCAGATTACAGCAGATGTTTAAATGGTGAAATGAGCTGACTGCAAACACTGATAAAGGGTTTTTCTGACAACTGTGTATCACATCTCTGTGGTTGTGGTTAAAAGCTGCCAGTGGGAAATGCTTCCTCGCCATATTTCGCACTGCGAGGGAGCTTTCCCTGTCAAGCAGGATCACATCTTCATCATGACTCTGAAATCATTCTGCTTATTGAGGAACGGTTGACAAGGGTCCTGTGTGACTTCTGCAGTTTAGGCCACATGTTAATGTCCCATCCATCATATATGCACATATTTCTCTTTCTGTAGGACTTAGATCATAAAATATACCATGAAATATAGATCTAAACTGGTAGCCCCCCACTCTCTGGCTAAGGGAGCAGATGACTGACAGATCAGCACTCGCACGCTTAAAATTTATGCACACATCCTGAAACCCCAGCTTTAAAATGTTTTCTGGCTTAAGGTCATAATTTACCTTGCTTCCAGTTACTTCCTCTTCTCCTGCTCTCCCTCATCTTGATAGCATTGTCTGTAATTTATTATATTGTTTTTAATTAAATGGATGGCAGGAGGGGGGGTTTAAGTGCCCTGCAGTTACAAGATGTGCCATTTCTTATATGAATTGGAAATTCTGGGCACACCTTCAGTAAAGCGGGACTATAAAGCCGAATGGGTCCCAAACTGGACTGCTGTCTGTCAGAGGGACTGAACAGCTAGACAAATGTCACCTTTAGAGGAGCAGAGCAGGGATCATAAAGCAGCATCTGGGTGGTGGTGACTAGAAACCTCACGGCATGTTGGCTTCATGGTTCCTTCATAACGGAGATCTTTAAAGGCAGAGTATGTAAGATTTCAAGGCGATTCTTTCCACCACCAGATGGCAAACACCAGGTCGTGAGCAAAACCACAAAACTGCTACCTCCACAAATGACCACAGGTTGGCAGTAATGAGCAAAACTCACCCCTCACCCCTCCTCCTTGCCAGCTCCAATGAGGGCAGGAATCGCTTGTGAGCTGTAGCTCAGAGCCGCTCTGCAATAAATGGGCTTATACTCCCCCTGCTGGTGGAAAAAATGTACTTTTTTTTACTGGTCAGAAAACATTCAAGAAGGGTCTTTGTCATTAATTAAACTTGTAATTTTATAACGCATCAAATATGGACAGACTGGAACCTACATGTTTAAAAAACTATCTAATTATGATTGTAGTTTGTTTTTAAGTTAATTTATTTTGAAAATGTTGAAAATCTTACATACTCCACCTTTAAATGAAAGAAAATCACACCGCTCTCCGGAAGCAATCTCTTTCCACATACTGTCAAATAAAACATTGCAAATAAACCATTAAATACTTTCAAATTGCAAAATAAAGAAGTAGCATGTTTGCAACCTGACTGTCTGCTCCTGTAAAACCTGATAAAAAAGAATATCAAGTCAACTAAATGCTAAATAATAAAGAAAATGCAGAAGAATTGAACTATTTGGTGTGAACAGAGATGTGGACTCTGAGGGTTTACTCTGTATATGACTCGCATTAAAAGTGATTCCTCTATCAGGTCATTGGAGAGTATGCATCAAAGGTTAATTCCTCTTGCTAGTTTTTCTCAACACTGGAATATTATTCCTGCTGTGATGTGACATTCAGCGATCACAGCCGGGTGACCCCAGTGACCTTAAAACATAAGAATCCTTTAATTTGCAAATGCACCATTCGACCAGACATGCCGGCGCCCCCGAGGAGAAGTCTTGTTGCTATTTATGCGGCAGATATTTCCTATCATGCTGACATTTTCTGCTCCCCAGATACTTGTGTCAATCTTATGGAAATTAACCCGGATGGATCCGTGGAGGGTTTTTTTTAAACACATTTTCCAGACATGGCATGTTTATCAAATGTACATTATCAGTTTTATATTGTGCCAGGATTTGGAGCATGACAGTCGTGGCCAAATGGAGCAAAATCCCAACATGCCCTCTATCAAACATATCATGCGCTCCCAAATGTTCATGCAAATGTGAAGGACAAGAGCGTATGTCGCACATTCCCCTCCGATTGTACCACCTGTGCACTCGCCCAGATACAGACAAAGGCCAAGATCTCACAGTTCGCTCTTCCATGCACATTACAGACCAGGAGGAAGCAGCAGGATGCTGAGTGGAGGATGCCTGCTCTCACCAAAACTTAACCTTTCCGTCAGCGTCCTTCCTGCAGAGCGCTGCGCTCCTCCTGGCCCTTCTCACAAAGCTGATTGTTTGTCCCTGTCCTGGAATCTGCACTCATTATGAAAAACCTGTTTATGCACGAAGCTCTGCAAAGGCATGCTGCAAGCCATGAGAGAGAGAAGACAGGTGAGGAGGGGAGGTGAATAATGTGAGCAGATTGGAAACATATGAAAGTACCGGTAATACTGGTTTAATTCATAGACTGTATATATTTATGTATATAAAAGATGGGCGGAGCCTCCGTGATGTCACCCGTAGGTTTCTGAAGAGCTGAATTGAAGCTCGGTGGGCGGTTCCTACCATCACCATCTTGGCAGGGGCATGCGTGTCGTCTCACCCGGAAAATACAAATATGGGCAAAGAGGTGGAGCTGAGAGGGGGTCTGTGAGCGCCATGGTGGATAGTTGACATCCAGCGAACTCCGAGCTTTCTGTAGCTAAGAGCTAACCGAGCTAACCCAGAGATAACAGGAGCTAACCAGCTAACGGAGGTAAGCGGGCTAAAGCTAAGTCACGTTGTTAACCGGCTAAAAACCGAGGTTGTTCTACGTTCTTCTGACTTGAAGCGGAAGATCGGGTACCTGTCAATCAAAGGGACACGCCCCTAAATATGCCAAACTTCAAGATTAAATTACTTTTAAACGGGCGAGTTAGAAAAAAATTCCCTCCCCCCTCAGTTTTCATGAAGGTAAACCTGACCTATTAAACCTAAAATGGGTTTCTGAACCAGGCTGTAAACATGTTTATTTCTACTGTGAACATGTTTATTTCTACTGTAAACATGTTTATTTCTGCTGTAAACATGTTTATTCCTGCTGTGAAGTTGGTCTTTTTAACATGGGAGTCTATGGGGATTTGCTCTGTTTTGCAGCCCCTAGTGGATGAAGGGGGAACTGCAGGTTTATGCACTTCTGCATAGGCTTCACTTTTACCCGCCGGAGGTTTCCACTTGGTTTAAACATGAAATTAGATGCTTTAGTAATCGCGCCGGTGGTTGAGTGGATTGATGGTGTAGTTAGGCAGTTAAAATGAGCACCTGAGCCTGAAAATACCACTTTACATTTCAAAGGCGCTGGAACGGTCTGTTCATGAAATGGTTGGTAAAGCAAAGGGGCAAAAAGTCAAGCCGACCAACTTTTTACAATCTTAGTAGCATCACTTACAGCCAAGAATGTCTTAGAACAGCTCTGTTTGCAGTAGCTGAGTAGTTTTGTTTTTTGTGAGACAAACGTTGATATCTGGCAGAGCACAAATATCACAGCAAGAAATGAGATTACTAAAGATTATTCTTTCGTACTTGTATTAATCTTGTATTCATCACAAGAAAATTTAGCTCATAGTGATAATTAAAAGTATTCCTATTAGTAATAATAATAATTATACTTTAAAACATATGGTAAACTGTCATTTCATTTCATTTCAACATTTTTTATTCTCTTTTCTTTTTTTTATAATATATCGGCAAATCCAAAAAACAAGAACAGAAAATTTACTCCAGAGTTACAACAACTAATACACACCCATTGTAGTACAATTCATGTAAAAAAAGAAAAGAAAATTGGAGTTGGAAGAAGAATTAATCTTATAAACCCGGCCCCATCCTCATTTCAAAGTAAACCAACTGGATGGCATCATCTACGGCAAACACTAAGAATAAAACACTGCTATGAAATACTCCTTTTTTTTTTTTTTAAATCAGTTTTTTGCATACAGTTCTAGAAAGTACTCTTAATATTTTAATTTAAATTGAGAAGGATCTGAACAACTTTTGACATTGGTTTTCAGTGTGTTCCATTGTTTTACACCAACCCCTGAAATACTCATTTCTTTGAGGGTAGTTCTTGCGAAAGGTTGTTTAAAATCACAATTTCATCTGCTTGTTTCCTCATTTAAAATAAAAAGAATTTGCAGCTCCGGTGGTAACAAGAATTGTTTAGCTTTAATTACCAGTATCTATGTATTATCATGCAGGTGTACCCTAATGTTGTGAAAACATTATCATCTATATAATAACTAGGCAAATACTCCAAAAATATCAGTTTTGGTTGGTTTGTTTCATTAGTGCCATCTCGCTGGTGGGCATCCTTCCTCCTCAGAGTCTTGGACACAGTTTTGTCTTTGAGCATCAGCTCTTGTGTGTCTGAGACCGACCCAGAGCTCAACAGCAGCCTTAACACCAAAACTGGCAACAGAACAGTGAAACAAGTGTCCATATCACTAAAAATAAACCGTCCTTTTTCCCTCTCATCTCTTTAACCACTCGTGCTGGAAGGCCAAGCCCTACAGGGTCGGTTTTTGGAAGTCGTGTCGTATCATCATCATAATTCATAATAGCCTCTGAGTGTGCTCCTATCTGAAGGAATCACCTGGAGGTATTACTTTCTTAATTTGAGCTTATCGAACAGATAGGGAAGTGTTACAGTAATGAGCAGAGTTATCATGAATGATGATCTTTAAATGTGGAAGAAAGTATCGCCTTCATCGCCACCCCTGTAGTGAAGCAGGACCAGAACACTGTAGGAAACACTCTTCTTTTTCAGTCTACCATCGTTTTTATGTTCCCTTCATCTCATTCAATGTTACTTTTGGTTAACCTTTGTTCACTTCACGTAATATTTAGTTAATATTTGCTTCAATCTGTCATTTTGCAGAGTCTCACCCTTTGTGCCTTCTGTTTAATCTAATAAGTTTTCAGAGTTTCGGTTATGTCGTTGGATTCATGTTGTCTTTCTTTATTCTAAACATTCGGGCTGTGATGATGCGCTTTTGTCCCGATTCGATTCCGATTTTTTTGGGTGCCAGTTCTATTTACATTGCGATTCTCACAATTCTTTAATATTGCTGATTTTTGTAGATTAAAAACCAAAAAAATGTGTAAAACTTTTAAATTTTGCTCGTCATTTTTCTTCATTTCATTTAGGAGTAAACAAGACAGTAGCCAGACCATCATTCTGCTGCTCCAAAGTCTAAGAGAACAAGTAAAAAGATCAATAAAAATAATAAAAAGGACAAAAAATTCTATGATGGATTTTGGTTTTTATTTGAAAACGAATCGATTTGTAAACAAAAAATCCATTTTAAAATTGTGAAGCAAAAAAATCCCAATTTTCGATTTTTGGATTTGATTTTCCCACCCCTGCTAAACCTCAGATGTTATCCCCATTTTGTTTTCATAGTTTTATTTCACCTCCTGTTTTTATTAAATAACTTAGTTTCACAGACTTAATAACCTCCTGTTTGTCTGTCATATAAAATGGAAAATGATACAGAAAGAAACTCGTTTTTTTTTTTTACAGTGTAAAGGCCTTTACACGCCTGGGACCAATACAAAAAATTATACAAAAGTGCATAAAATTATGAGGTGAATTATCAACGTTTCTGTCTATGCACACCAAGTGTGACGCAAAATTGTGAATAAATGATGAAAATTCAAAAAGAAACTCGAAAGGTGGATTCCACACCAAGATATGACAACAGTGTGTTGAAGAAAGCCAAGCCAACTTTATTTATAAAGCACTTTCCGACAGTTACAGCTGAACAAAGGACTGAACATAAAATAGTCAACATAAAACAATAAAACAAAAAACAGTAAATTATAAAACCTTGAAATAAAAAACAATGAAACAAGTAAAAACAATACAAGCAATAAAAGTAAACTCATTCTAGGTAAAATGCTGGTGAAAAGAGGGGGTCTTAAGAACAGCGATGAAGCCTGTCTTACCTGCAGAGGCAATGAGTTCCAAAAAACTGGTTCTGCCACGGAAAAGGCCCCTCTGAGCCTCCTCCGTGTCTCTGGACCTCCAGGAACAGCTGATCTGCTGACCGGAGGTCATGGGAAGCAGATAGAGAGATTGTTTAATGATGTTCAGTGGCTTCTGCTAAGTGGAAAACAGCTTGCTTTGGTGTACATATGAAGTTAATTTGGTCGGATATGAATCAACACAGGTTGTATTGGAAGAAAAAAAACCAATGACGCTGAATTGATCCAATATATTTTATTTGACGGAAGCTCTGAACATACAAAGTGGAGCATCAACCCATCACATGTCCACATGTCGGTGTACATGCAACACTTCAGCCCCACTGTGACCCGCTTTGCTTTTCCCTCCCTCACAAGAGAAATGCCATGCAATCATTTCCACACCCGCTAACTTGTTCTCCCCATCTCTCCCTCTGCTGCTTGATTTGAGACGACAAAGTATAGCAGCTTTTCCAACGGATGTTTCAGACCTGTTTCACTCATTCACGTCACATCGCTGCTCCAGTTAACCTCCTTGTTCATTCAGCCCATGTGCACTGCAGATATCCAGCACGGCGCCTCTTGTACGACTGGAAAACATCACCTACAGTCCCAACCACTCTGCTGTGTCCTGTTTTGATAACATGGACTCCCCACAAGAGGGTAGGGGATGGATATTCTCCATTCTTTAGTCTTTCTGTCTGTCTCTCAGGAAGCTGTTTGGATCTTCCAGCCAATCAATGCTTTGGTGAAGTTCAGAACATGTGAACATACAATGAGGGATCTGATCGTAACACTGATTTCTGGCAACATATGCAGTACTTTCTGTTATCTTAAGCTTCCATATTTTCTTACTTTCATCCTGCCACACTGTCTCTTTAGGGACCCAACTCAAAATAACAGAAATATCATTCAATCTGTTTTTCCTGTTTCTTTCCTGCATCACAGTATGGACTTTACTCTGGCCTCTGGGCATATCATCAAAGCTAATGGAAACAGCAATCACATTAACTGTGCAATGTGTTGACACCAAAACTGTTATTGTTGTTGCATCAAGTAAAATATAATGCAGACTTCAGCTCCTCAGATGCCTTAAATGAACAGAATTAACTGCTTTTTAGAAGTCTGAACACACAGTTTATTGTGGATAGGTCCTGTCTGGAGTCAGAAACATCTTTTATATACAGTCAGACTGTATATAAAAGATGGGCGGAGCCTCCGTGACATCACCCGCAGGTTTCTGAAGAGTTGAAATGAAGCTCGGTGGGCGGTTCCTTCCATCACCGTCTTGGCAGATGCATGCGTGTCATCTCGCCCGGAAAATACATATATGGGCAAAGAGGCGGAGCTGAGAGGGGGGCTGTGAGCGTAATGGTGGATGATTGACATCTAGCGAAGTCCGAGCTTTCTGTAACTAAGATCTAACCGAGCTAACCAGGAGATAACAGGAGCTAACCAGCTAACGGAGGTAAGCGGGCTAAAGCTAAGTCACGTTGTTAACCGGCTAAAAACCGCAGTTGTTCTACGTTCTTCTGACTTGAAGCGGGAGATCAGGTACCTGTCAATCAAAAGGACACGCCCCTAAATATGCCGAATTTTGAGATTAAATTACTTTTAAACGGGCGAGTTAGAAAAAAATTCACTCCCCCCACAGTTGTCATGAAGGTAAACCTGACCTGTTGAACTTAAAATGGATTTTTGTACCAGACTGTAAACATGTTTATTTCTGCTGTGAAGTTGGTCTTTTTAACATGGGAGTCTATGGGGATTTGCTCTGTTTTGGAGCCCCTAGTGGAGGAAGGGAGAACTTCAGTTTTATGCACTTCCACATAGGCTTCACTTTTAACCGCCGGAAGTTGCCGCTTGTTCTGGCCTTGCCAGTCCCTCAAATATCATCTTCCTCAGTCTTGTCCATGTGTGCAGACATGCATGTCCCTGGGAAAAGTCTCTTTTTAAAAGCTGCATCTGTAGGATTAAAGTCTGTGTGCTTAGAAGTGTAAATGAGCTTTGCAATTGTACTAAAACAGTCATATACGTACCATCACAGAGCCATGTGGACTGTTTGATAACATACTCCTTTGTGCCTCTGATCTGTAGCACACAGAACGTCTATTTCTTCCAACAAAAATCTTGAATATTAATTGGGCTGAGAACAATGTACATTTCCACCATGTGATGTTCCATCCCAGATGCCTTTGAAACCAAAGACGTTAATGCTATGTCTTTACAAGATTAGCATAAGGCTTCTCTTTTTCACAGTAATGCTTCAGTGGTAATTGTACATTTAACTTGTGCTTGATGTAGTCATATCAGCTATTAATGAATGATTTGAGCAAAAAAATATTTTTTGGTAAAATTTCTCCAAATTTGTTAACAATACACAAGAGACACAAGAAGAAATGCCTTTTCTCCTGTTTGCCATAAATAAAATGAAAGGTTCTGCCATGTTTTTTACTTGAAATGTAACTCAGCTGATCGACTGTACAAAACAAACCCTACATCAGTCAAAGGTTTTGCATTATAGGAATTAATCATTATAATTTTAAAACCATCCTTATGAGGTCTTAAAGTGGGTTAAATACAAAAGATAATGCTCCAGATAAGTTGAGGTATTATGTTTTTTATTAAGTGAAACCGCAAAAGCATTGTGGGATTTCTACTAAAATCACCTTACGATTCAACTTTTTTTTTTTTTTTTTTTTTAAGAGACATCTGTCTCAATGTCCCACCACAGCACTTCTCTCAGGTTCAGGCCTGGACGTTGCATATCCTTGGTTCTTTGCTTTTTCAGACATCTGTTGTTGATATGCTGCTCTGCAGAGTCAAGATAAACTCAATGATAAGGAATGCAGTGGCTATAAACCAACCATAAATCACCAGCCTTCCACCACCATGCCTGATGGTTCATATAAAAGGGTTGCAATAATATACTGTTTGGTTTAGGTAAAATGTTATATATGTAACATCGCCACTTGTCTGTCCAAAGCAGATCCTTCCCAGAGCTATTCTGTTCTTTGTAGAGAGAAGATCTTTTCTCCTCCAACCCTTCTAAACAAGCTATACTAGTTTGGCGCGAGCTTTAACACTCAACATGCTAACTGAGGCCTGTAGAGTCTGAGCTGTAGCTCTTGGATGTTTTTGCAGTTTCTCTGAGCATTGCATGGTGAACTTGGGAGATGCACTCCTGGAAAACTGGCAGCTGTCTTGAATATTTCCCACCAATCAATAGTCTCTTGCTGAACAATAATTGACCCCAAATAGTTTGGGGACATCCCTGTAACCCTCCTCTTTCGTCCTTGGCAAACCAAAAACCTCCCTTTTCTTTAAACCGTTTGATGTTCAGTTCTGTTCAGTTTCAGTTTAAGTTAAAAAAAAAAATTGGCACATAGTGAAAAGTAATTTACTAACGTTGATCTGAAGTTATATGTCACCCAGCTTGAAGGTCCTGCTTCATACCACCAGTATCTGCTCTTGTGGCTCGAAGTGAACAAATCCCCTCATAGAAAAGCCTTTTGCCAGAGTGGGCAGTGTTATTTCAGCAGATTAATGCCCATGCTTTTGGAAAGAGGTTGTTGACAATTACATATAGATGTAATAAGCATCTAGCCCTGAAGTCTCTTGCCAGACTGCCTGGTTTATACTAAATCCCATCCAAATTACTGCAGGCTTTTATGCATATGTGATCAACCAGTGCCTTCAGTATTGGTACATCCCATCTTAAGCCTTAATCCATAACTTCTGTTTTTGCAGTATGAGAATTCATAACTCTTGTTGACTAGTTTATATGTGTATAAAAGTGAGTAACATAATACTACTCAGCTGTAATTTGTCAGGAAGCAGCTACACAAGGGCCAGAAATAGTACTTGATAGATTCAGCAGCACCTGAAACTCAGCCATGCAACTGCCATGAGTCATAACATTTCATCTCTAACAAGCAAATCCGAGTTTACATCAGCCAGGCTGGATGGAGGCTGAGGCTTTTTGAGCCAGAACCTTTTATTTTACAGTCGCAGATGTAGTTTGCAGCCATGTAGCACACCGTTGGGGGGGGGTCAGGCAGTCTTCTCAAGACTGATGGCAAAGAAAACTTCAGATGTCCTGGATAATAGTTTTTAGAAAAAAGTCCTGAAACTTTCCTCAGATAGTACCAAGCTAAGCGTTTGACAACAGGGAGCTTCAGCTGGAAAATGGGGCTGTTGGGGGTGTGGTCATGCTTCAGAGGTTACCCAGTGAGACCCGCAGGAATCAACTATTTAGCTCCATCAGTCTCTTCTGCTCTGTCACTTTGCATCTGCCTCTTTTATGTCCCTCTCCGATATATTTTCCATGTTCTATGGCTCCCTGGCCCTGGTCGAGCCAAACAGGAGTAGTTTCCCTGCATGTATAACCCCACAGCAAAGCCCAAAGAGCATTCAGGATATCCAGTTCCTCCATCCTCACAGGGATGCAACCCTTCCCCCCTTCTCTTCTCCTTATTTTAAATTCTTTGCTAACAGCTGAATCAGCATTTTAGACAAAGAACCAGGATGGGAGGGAAGACGGGGGGGTTTGACAAAGGGGCCTTTTGAAGGCTAGAAGTGTTTTGTGTGTACGAGTCTGAGGACATTCATTTGAATCAGCAACAAGACGGAACCTACTGGAAACAGAAGCAAACTAAAGCAACCACAAATACCTCACGAACGCTCAGCATATAAATACTTCACAGTGCCTCACGTAACCATCGGCAACATGTGCTTCAAATTTGACATGGCAACTGCTGTCGTCCTTCTCTAATTGTGCTGCAACCTTGTTTCCTCCATTCAACATGACATTTCTTCTGTTTGAAGTACCTTGTAAGTGTTTCACTGATGTCTAATGAGCTTTTCATTAAGAGAACTCAGCTGCATCTTCACCGGACAAGATTATAAGCATATCAGTGCTGTAAGGTTTAACATTGATAATGCTTCTTCGCTGAATTAGGCAGCAATAATATGTTCTGCTTTTGTGCGTTATGAGAGCATCAGTGCAGAGTGTGGGTGTTGATCTTTGCAAATGTCATGCTTTGTTCCATGAGGCTTGAATTGGACTTGGTATTAACCAAACCCCCAGCTTGTTTGTTTGCCAATGCCCTGCAATATTCGACGGTATTACCTTATTTAATTTTCAGACACAGTTTGTTCGAAGCTGAACTTACACAAGGCAGAGAAAATTGCAATTTCACAACACATCAAAGAGCGTTTCCTATTATGATTGCCATATGTGAGGATGCTGAAGTTCAGAAAACAGCATTAACATTATATTGTCTTTTAATATCTGCTTTACCTGCATTAATCAACGGGAACGTCGGCATCAGTGTGCGTGCTTAGCAGTAATAAGGTGCAATGCCAATTATGAATTGCAGAAGATTGGCCATATGAGAGAGGGACGTAGCTAAATGACTACCCAACAAAAGTCGGTCAATGGCTGCCTTAAAATGCATGATTGGAGAGGCTGGGGCTGTAATAAGCAAAACAAAGTGAAGGCTGAACAGAGAGACAATTAAACTGCCACATCTGGCAATGCCGCTGTGAGTGGGTACCCAGACGCCACAATTACAGCGCTTTGTCACTGCTGTAACCCATCATTGCCTGAGCAATAATAATGCTTTTATTCAGTCTGTGGAAAATTCTTCGGGATAACGGGAAGGGAGGGAAACTCCTCTTTAACAGTCATCAGTTATTTGCTGATTTCATTTCTAGGCTCTTTCAGAGACATTCAAATAGCTTGAAGTTCGTTTATGCAGAGCTCAGAGTCTTGCATTGAACAAAATAAATGGCACAGCAGAGTGTAGCGGTTGTCCTCGTGCAGTTCTGTTGTTATGTGAGGATATTGTCGCTGTGCTTTAAAAGCATATGAAGTTTATCTTTCCTAAAACAAATATGCCGAGGCTTTTAATGTTTAAAGGAACATCTTTTATGATCCACAATGGTATATTATAGTGTATGCTAATGGTTGACAGATAAATGGAAAATCCAAAAGTTTAAGGATGAGCTTTTAGAGCAGCTTTGATTCTGCATCCTCTCATCGTTGGATTGGAAGCCTAATCGCTACCGTGAAATATTTTTATATTTAGTAAACAATGCTGAATAATCTGAAACTTGCTGATGTTATTTTAAGTTTCCGGAGGCAGATGTCTTCTAAATAAGCAAGTCTGTATTTGGAGGTTGGAGGGGTGATAATGGAATACTCCTCAAAGCAATTTTACATTGCTTTGAGGAGTCCATTTTTAGGTATAAATAAACCATTATTTCCTTTATTTGTTGCTTGTTGTAGCTAAACATAAAAAGCCTTTGATTGAACACACCATACTATTTGATGTTATGTCGGGGTTGTGAAGGTGTAGTGAAGCAACATGCCATGCATGACCAGCCCCGCGAGCTCCACATCAGTCCCCAGCACATAGCCAGCCTTCCTTATCAGTTTGTTCAGCTCTATTGCTGCTTCCCCAATAGATGGCTGAAAAGCAGATTGCACTCTTCACCAGACTCACAGAATAAGCAACACAAGGATCTAAACCTCCCCGTGAGATGGAGCCTAATCTGTATGTGGCTTCAGTGTGGCATTTCCACTTTAGTCTTACGCTCATGTAAATGTCCATGTACCTATAGTCCGACACCACTGCTTTACCCTTTGTATGGTTAAAAATAGTCCACAATCTAAAGTTCACAATTGTTTACTTTGCCTTGTTTATATTCAAGATGAAGACCTGCAAAGTGGTGAACCAGTTCCCTTTGCTCAGCCTCTTGTCCATCACTGAGACCCCCCCCCACCCCCCTCTGCAGAGTCATCTGAGTATTTCCAGACAAGAGGACAGAGTTGTACTAGAAGTCTGAGCATGAAGACAAACATTGAAGATTGCAGTCCCACATGGAGCGTCTGCAGTGAGATGCATCTGTAATTTCCACTGCTGTCGATCTGGTGGCCTTGCATTTGAGTTAATTTATTCCAGTACTGCCCCTGGTGGTCACTCATGTTGCACCTTGCAAATACACAACATTGATTTCTGAGGATGAAACTAATCTTCAAACAAACACAAAATATGCAAAATAGCCATAATAAACATGGTGGTTTCTAAATAACAGCAAGTATATTTGTAGCCTCACACACTAAAGCAGCCTGTAAAGGGTTTGTAAAGAGTTCCAGTCTGGTTTTACATCCCATCACAGCGCCATGACAACTAAGAGTTTTGAAAGTTTGTTTTTCTTACTGTTACTGTGCTGTTTTACCTCTTTTTAGATTGAACTGCTGCTTTTGACACAGTTAATAAAACTTCTGCATGTTGTTGGTCTTAAGGACCAATGATTTAAATCTTATGAGACAGCTCTTTTAATAAAAAATAATATTTTTGCAATAATTTTTTTTAATGTAGAAACAAGAAATCTCATCCAAAAATACAAATAGACAATGAGACCGTTAACAGACTTAATAGTCGAAGATGTAAATTAAGATGTGCCTTCACTTCGTCTACCGATCGTTCATGAGATTGCGCAGTATTAGACGTTATCCAGTAAAGAAGGATCAGTCTCTAGCTGCGTTTCTATTACATTTTTTTGTTTTGACAAACAACAATTGCGATTTACAAGTGTTTCCATAAAACAGTGTTTGTTTATAATCTTGTTATTCTCGCGAGATTTTACAAAAATTGTGGTTATGCGGTTATAGGCACGTAGCATTATTTTGTGGTTTTCTACATGCTGTGGAGAATTTGCAGCAGATTTTCAAAGCCTCTTTTCATTTTCTGAAACTCTGAAATTTGCTGCTGTTTATTCCACATCGTGCCATCTTTATCGGTAATAAACTGGTCATGAGACACCACGTCACGTCTGAGGACACGTAAATGCGAAAAAAAAGTGTTCTTTGGCGATATGTTTCTTTATCAAAATGTGTGAAAAACCATCTCATGAGAGGGTAAGAACTTGTTTTGCGATATTTGAGACTCTTTTAGATATGTAGGTGTTTCCATTAGTAATTTTTTTTACTGCCATATTTAGTTTTTGCACAATTCTTGGTGTAATGGGAACGCACCTTCTGTCACAGGGCAGGGCTCTATGTTTTTATCATGAACAGACAAAAATATATTAAACTTTTGGCCGTGAACTCTGTCAGTCTAGGGAAAGGAACATGTGACATAGGTTGGCTAGTACCTCTTCTCATCTAGAGCAAATTGGATCAAACCCCTAATGGTTTTTTGTTAGTTTATCTCTTGATAAATGAGGTCTATGTAGCACCTTAAACCAGATGAGTCCAAAGTCAATTCTCAAGGAAAGCTGTCCTGCAGGTTTTCAATGCATTGCTGCTTCAACACACCTGGTTTATATTAAATGGATCCAACAGTCTTTGAAGTTCTGCTCAATGACTGATTAGTTTGAGTCAGGTGCGTTGTAGTACAGAGGCTGGATCTGGGCACCCCTGTAAACTGTTAATCCACTTCGATCACATACAGAGGAGGTATGTATTACTTCCACTGCCCCTCTTCAGTTAACATGAAAGGTCTTTTAATGTATTGATTGGGGAATACTACTCTTCCTCAGTGCTCATTTGTAGTGGTGTACCTCAAGGGTCTATTATGGGCCCAGTCTTGTTGGGATCCATTGTCAGGAAATGTATTTCCTTTCCTAGTTATGCTGATGTCATCCAAATTTATTTTTCATTTAAACCTGATATCTTTGTGCTACTGTGAATAAACAGTTTAACAGTGAATGATGTCAAATACTAATTAATGCAGAACTTTGTCAGCCTCAGTGCAAAAACTGACGTTATTGTATTAATTAATATTAATATACTTGATCATCTTTATTTTCATTGTTCTTACAATATTAAAAACCTTGGAGTGCTCTTTTAAAACAAGAGAAGCTAATGATCACAATAGTCAAATCCAAAAAATGAAAGCCGTGTGTCTTCCCCCTGCTGTTCGTGCACATGACCTTCCCAAAACAAAGCATCTGAAACATTTTGCTCCTTCCTTCTCTGAAGTACTTTTTCCACTGGTTGCAGGGCTTAATTTATTCAAGTCTGTTAAAACTAAAAGACAAAAAGATGAGAAAGGTCTTTCCTACTCACTAGATTGTGTAGATCGGAGTGGGGAATACTGATAAATTTACTCAGCATGGACGGCACACACGCTGCTTGCAGATATAGTGATCTGTAATCTATGTAATCTTCAGTACACAAGGACGATACAATGCTATGCTCTCTCAGAGCTGGAAGCCTTTCAATTTGGCATGAAGAATGGCTTGTTCTCTCCCATGTGTGTGATTCCTCTGTGTAGCTTTTCCTATTTTCTCTCTCTCATCCGTACAAACAAGCCCATGTGCTTCTTTATTCCCCTTGTGGTATACCTGCTTCACATGCACTCAGATGCAGAAATGCTTTCCTGACTTCTCTCTCTGACCCTCTTTGCCTGCTTTTCACTACTCTGTGGTCGTTCGCAGTTTCCAAGCTTTTGGTTCGTCTGCTTAACCACAGGAGTCTTTTCTGACTTCTATGTCCCATAGCCACATTGACTGAGAGAGAGAGGGGCTCTAGCGCATGGAGATAAGAGAGAGGAGACAATCGCATTAAGACTCACTTTACTCCTCTGACCAAGTCCAGAGGTTGGGATTTAAATGTTAGGATCCATATACTTAAATCCCTGCCTGGCTGTTTATGCATTTCCCAGACTGAGCACATTACCTCTGCCTCTGCAGTCTTAGCTGCTTACAGTTAAGTCGCTGCAAATTAATACGCCAACGTTAAAGGAATAACAAGCAGCCATGTGCACGAGAAGTCCCTTGTTGTAAGACTTTGGGAGTGACAATAAAGTTGTTGTCAGATCAGCAGTGGATCCATCAATGCAACCCAACATGCTGTTTGGTTCGATGGGTGAAGCCTCCTGACATCAGTGGTGGCACACAAAAGGAATCTATGTTTCCTTTTACTGTTGTCTGCACCTGTCAAAATATTGTGCTCAGGTTTGTTGTTGCTGATGCTTTCAAAAACTCCTCCTGCACTCTGGATCGCATGCTTTGTAGCACCACAGAGACCCCTGGTGGAATGAAAAGGCTAAGCAGCTCTGAGTGTGTGTGTATGTGTGGTCCAGGACACGTATCCAAGCTTTCCCAAAACTCATTTTCTCCATCTGTTTCACTTTCACACTCATACACCACACGCACAACCCTTATCTCTCAACTGTAGACAATATTTTTGCTGAGCCGTGAGACAAAAATGCAAAACTCTTCTCCAGTTCAGGGCCTTTTCTTTATCTCCAAACCAGATTTTCTCTGTTAACACTATAGCTATCATCTGAGTGTGCTAGACTGCACTAGAGGGCCAAATTAGAGCAGGCCTTGGTTAAATAAAATCCCTATTATCTTTGAACTAGCAAGTACCCAATTATACGCTATGGTTCTCTCCCATCTCACAGACTCCTGAGCTGTCGCCACAAGGCCAGTGAGCACATAGCATTTATGAAGAGATGCTGAATCACCTTTTTGCCTCCCTGGACACACAGCTGGTGTAGCCTTCTCATGGATCTGTGTCATTCCCCAAGTCATGCTTTCTTGTTTCACCACAGGCCACACATTCGCAGAAGTGCAGAATATGTGTGATAAGTATGTGGGAAAAAGAGTTAGAGGTCTCTAATCCAAAGCAGAGAGAAAATTAGTTTAAAAGGGGGATTATCTGACTTCATCACACCAGCAAACCAGTCTTACAATGTAAATACTGACCAAGGATTAAACACACACTTTTTTTGGGGCTGCTATTCAGGCAAGCTAAATTCTTTTATTTGGCTGTTTGACACACAGACAAGAATGTGGAGTAAAGCAGCTCTATTGGAAATTTAGTGACATAAATTTAAAATATAGAATATAAAACCTCAAAGCAAACAGATATAAAGGCTGTGGCAACTGAATTCAAGAGTCGCACTCGCTAATCAATATGATGCAATCACAACTGCATTAAAATACCATCTGTAATATGAAAGCGGTTACATGTAAGGTCACAGAAAATTGGATTGTTCACCCAATTTTATAGCTTTGCTCACCATGAAGCAAGATTATAGCATTTGTAGCGCATATTGTTTTACACTTAGCAGCTTTACAGCTTTAAACAAAATTTTGACCAGTTTATTCAAAGGTTTTTTCAAAATGCACATTTTCCACAAAAGAACTATAAAAAAAAATATCCAAATTTTTTGTTATCTTCCTAAGCTGAATAAGATCTGTTTCTTAAGACAGCAGCAGCTACACAAATTAGCAAGTGAAAATATTCAGTTTTAGCTAGAGAGCTCATATACACAACATGTACACACAGAGTTTATAAACAACAGAGCCCATAAACTGACCAAACTGGTGTGTCTTGTAGCTCAACTGGTTGAGCAGTCACCCCTTGTACATAGGTTAGAACTCCTTGTAGCAACTCTGCCAGGTTTTAGTGGGCTACTCCCCTTTGCTGCATGTTATTCCCTACTGTCTGACCACCTTTCTTGCCCAACTACATTTAAATAAAGGCGCTCGAACCATAGAATTTGTTCTTGTTTAGTTAACTACAAAACTGTAGCTGCAGCTTCTCTTGTCACTCAACTAAGCACAGCGGGGACACAAAAAATGAAATCATTAGCTTAGGTAAAGGGTTCAAATACTAAGCTAAGGGCTATTTCCCTTGCTAAACCATCTAGCTGTGTATCTAGCACAAAAGTAGCTAGCTTTGAAGACTGAGGAGATCAGAGCTAATCAAAACAAATCATTGTCATTCAAATATTGTCACTCAACTAAAAACAACAGCAGGGACACTCATTAGTCAGCAAAAAAATCAAATCATTAGCCAAGCTAAACAGTTCAAATACTAAGCTAAGCTAAAGAGTTAAAATACTAAGCTAAGGGCTTATACCCTTGCTCATCCATCTAGCTGTGTATCTAGTGCTAAACTAGCTAGCTTTGGAGACGAAGAAGATCAGATAAGATAAATGAGATATGTTTCTAAGACAGCAGCAGCTACACAAATTAGCAAGTGAAAATGTTAAGTTTTGGCTAAGCTAGAGAGCTCATATACACAACATGTAACACAGAGTTCATGACCAACAGAGCTCATAAACTGACCAAACTGGTGTGTCTTGTAGCTCAACTGGTTGAGTAGTCACTCCATGTACAGAGAATAAAGCTCCTTGTTGCAACTGGGCCAGGTTTTAAGGGGCTACTGGCCTTTGCTACATGCCATTCCTTGCTTTCTGACCACATTTCTTGCCCACCTACGTTTTAAAAAAGGCAACTCGAACCATAAAATTAATTGTGGTTTAGTTAACTAACAACCACAACTAAGAAACTGTAGCTGCAGCTTCTTTTGTCACTCAACTAAGAACAGCAGGGACACAAAAATGAAATCATTAGCAAAGCTAAAGGGTTCAAATCCTAAACTAAGCTAAGGGCTTATACCATTGCTAAACCATCAAGGTGTATCTAGCACCAAACTAGCTGGCTTTGGAGACTTAGATCAGAGCTAATCAAACCAAATCTTTGTCGTTCAATTATTGTCACTCAACTAAGAACAACAGCAGGGACACACACTAGTAAGCAAAACTTTGAATGATTATTTGAGAGTTCAAAGCTAAGGGCTTCTACCATTGCTAAACCATTTAGCTGTGTATCTAACACAAAACTAGCTAGCTTTGGAGACTTAGATCAGAGCTAATCAAACTAAATCTTTGTTATTCAAATATGTCACTCAACTAAGAACAACAACAGGGACACACATTAGTAAGCAAGAAATCAAATCATTAGCTAAGCTAAAGAGTTCAAATACAAAGTTGAGCTAAAGGCTTATACCCTTGCTAAACCATTTAGCTTTGAATCTAGCACTTAACTAGCTAGTTTTGGAGACTGAAAAGATCAGAGCTAATAGAATAAAAAAATTCAAGCGTAAACTTGAATTTCTTATGTTTGTTAGTTCTGGAGCATTTGTGAACATTTATCTGCAAGTTTTATAAAATTAGTCTAATTTACCCCAAACATGAATGCAGAATGTGTAAATTAGCCTTCATAGAGTAATATTTCTTTTGCTACTCAACAAAATAATGCTAATCAAATTCTATGCATCTCCCCGTTCTTTTAAATTAATTGGTGTGTCAAAACGTTGGACTGATATTATCTACTTCAAGAACTATTTTCTTATACAATCAACTTTTGCTTTGCTGAGGTTGTCTGACAGTTTGCAATTAATTTTTCCTCCCCACTTTCAAAAACTTCTTCTCACTCAGTTCTATCTCTTTTACAATAAATGGAAATATTATTAGTTCTACTCACTCAAGTTATTGTACTGCTGCATTGACCTCTGCTGGTAATAATTAAACATAATTTCTTTTCTAACCCACATCAAAGGCTGTGATGGATGCAGCGAGGTGAATGAGGGTCAGTTTTTTTCAACACTCCAGTTCCATAAATCCACAAGGGCAAACATCACATCACAAGAATACCGGAAAAAACCGAGTGGATAATGTGCAATTTAAACTCCTAATTAGGATGCTCAGGAAAAAGTGGGGAGTATTGTGAGTTTAACATTAGCTATAAACTGTATAATTCAAGCCCCATAAAAGCTGTGCTTTTTGGGTTGAATTTTTTCCCAGCAAAATACAGTGATTGATATTTAAAAGTACAATATGACTGGAAAAAAGGTGATACAACTGAAGAGTATAATATTTTATGGAGGTATAGAAATGTTGTGAAGTTTGGGTGAAAGACTGTTTTAAAGTTTGAGAGGCATTCATGGTTTAAAAGGGTCTGAAATGATTTAAGATTGCATCTCTGGGGATCGGGTAAATGTTTAGAAATTGATAGAATTAGGGGGGCTGCTATGAGGCTTTAAGAGTGTAAGAATTGGAGTCGACAGAAGAATAAGTTTAATAGCTGTAAGTCAAGATGTTAAGAGGCAACACGCGTTGAAGCAGACATCTGTATACAACACAGGATTTGCTGATTGTGTTTGTTTAAGTAGATGCATCTGTTTGTGTTCAGCTGCTGGACTGAATGTTGCTGAGATTGTGCATGTATGATCTGAGGAAAACCTCCCCTCATATCCGGCCTCTTGTCTCCTGCAGGAAGTCCTGTCAACCTGACGTGCAGAGCGTTCTTTGGATACAGCGGAGACATCAGTCCACTCATCTACTGGATGAAGGGGGATAAATTCATTGAAGATTTGGATGAAGAGCGTGTCCAAGAAAGCGACATCAAGTAAGATTTTAATACTTTGCCGGCTCTAATTCACATTTCTTTGAAGAGATAAAGCATCTAAGACATAAAGTCTTGACATTACCACCCTAATTTGAGTTTTGTGCCAACCAAATTTGCTTTTCCGGGTGGAATTTTATGGATATAAAGGAGAAAGGGATCAAATAGCTCGGATGAGTTACTAAAAAGAGAATTTAAAATGAAAGAAAAACATTCATTTATTTAATTTGTTGACATTGAAATGACTGAAATGATCAATGTTATATGGAATCCTAAGCAAAGTATGACAAATTCATGAAGTACTGATCTTTTCAGAGGCAGCTGAACTGGTAAACATCTATTTAAACCCAGTTACCACAACTATGGGACCAGACATCAATACTTCAAAACAATAAATGGATCTTTGCATCATCGTGCTAGTATAAATGAATGCTTTATTGGCTGTTTAATAATGCAGACAGCTATGCATTCTTGATCATGTACTATATATGCACAGTTCAGGCACCTGCCATAACTCCTTTCCATCTGGGTGACCTCCATCTTCGTGCTCAGACTTGCTGGAAACTGATGCTTGTTTATTCCACAACCACACGAGTACCACTTGAATCTGGTCTTCCATCTAACAGTGTAATCTCATGTAATCATCTTTCATTTTTCTTTTTTAATCTAATCATGTTGCACAGAGTTGGCTGTCCAAGTGTTCTGATATCTTAGCAGTTCTCTGTTTTTGCTTCCATTAAGTGCATCAGGGAAATTGTTGGTTTCGCTTCAAACACTGGAACATCAAATGCATCCAGAAAAAATTGCTTTGAGAATTTGGAAATAAACAGTATCGTCTCAACAAGAGACAATGCTTGGCTTTGATCAAGCATAGCTGATTATATCAGTGGGCGCTCTAACTCTTAAGGCCCATTTATGCCCATTTAGTCCCTCAGACTTCCATGTATCTTTTGCGTTGCGATGGTTTTTAAGTGAAGTCATCCACTTCAGAGTTCTGTGTTTCCTTTACAATCACCCAGTAGCTTTTCTTGAAAAGGTCCCGCCTTCTCAGGAATTGTCGTCTCCTTCCTCTTTAGCATCCGCTTCGCTCTTCCCATGTCAGCGACGCTGCTCAACACGGCCTTCACGGTTTCTGGTCGCATTGCCCTGTTTGCTGTGCTAAGCATTTGATCTACAAGGCCCCCAGAAAACAGCCCAAATACACATGTAAATAACACAGGAGATGGAGGAAGGTGTCTGTCCGTCTGCATAATTGTCTCCTGCATGAAGCATAAATGGGATTTTGTCCATTTCGATTGGTAAATTTTAGATTACAACACTGTAAATCCTCCATAGAACCCAGTGGAGTCAGCATCTTCCCAATGCTTGATCACTTTACGTTTTACCCAAGCTGACACTGACAGCTTCAACTAAAAACTGTTGGCTTTTTAATCACCGTTTAACTAGTTTGTGGATGTCACAGTGATGCCAGTTTTCCGGTTTATTTATTGGTTTATTGCAGGACATCTGGAAAAAACTCAGTGTTACTGTTTGGTGAACTTTTTCTTAGCGTGAGATGATGAGCTGATTTGCAGCCAGTGAAGGTCCTGATGGTGTCTGAGACAAGACGCGGTGCTATTAGCATCATATAACGGTTTTACTATCTGATTAAACACAAGCAGGTGCGGTTTAGTTAATAAATGTCACCTTTGTCTGCATAAACTGATAACAGTCAAATAATCAGATCAGATTTGAGCACAGCTTCGCCAAGACACTTTGTGTGCAGAATAAGAGAGTAATATAAATCATTAAAAAGATAAGATCTTTAGAATAAATGATTTCCTGTGTTTCCAAGTGGGAAAGTTGATGTTTAAAAATGAATATTGGCCGCTGTAACAGAATTTAATGTATTCATGTAGAGGCGAGGTCACCGCCTCTCAGACAGGCTGAAAAATGCAAACAACAAGGTAACTTCTGGGCTTCGGCAGGAAGAAGAAAGCTCCTTATCCTAAAGAATGTGCTTTCATTGCTCTACTGTCATCAGCAGGGCATTCACAAGATAAGGCAGCAGTAATGAAAGCATATCAACAACAAGTAAGGAAACAAAACGGCAAGGAGCTGATCCTTGTTCAGTCACGGATAGATTCAGACAGACTTTTAAGATATGAGCTCTGGGCAATCTGGAGTGCACAACTTTCACTTGCTAATGAGAGATTGTTGCACCACAGCTCAGCAGGAGAGTTCACGTAGTGCTGGTTTGGCTTATGGGTTTCTCCGATGTTCGTCTACAAACCGATGTTTGTAACAACTTCTGCGCTGTAGCTGGAGTGCTTCTGTTCCATCATGATCATGTGTTTTGTATATACAATTACAGATGGTTGTGGAGTTTATTATACACACATATATCTACACATAGACACACACACACATATATACAAATACATATATACATATACACACATGTAATAATATTGTTGGTATCCTTTGGTCAATGATAAAATAACTCCCAATGGTTGATGAAATAAGTTGAATTTGACTAAAATAACAATAAATATGAAATTAAACCAATGAAAGTCAGACATTGCTTTTCAACCATTGCTTAAAGAGAATTATATAAAAAAGATAAAGTCATTAAACCGGCCTGAACAAAACTGATGGTACCCTTACCTCTGTATTTAGATGAACAACCTTTGGGGTTGTCACTGCAATCAAACGTTTACTGTAGCTGTCAGTGAGACTTTTGCACCTGTCGGCAGGTATTTTGGCTTCTCATGAGCAAACTGCTCCAGTTATTATAGGTTACCAGACGCCATGGGAAACCCCGTAGGATTCAGGTCAGGGCTCATAGAGGCCACTTTAGAACAGTCCAATGTTTTCCTCTAAGCCAGGGCAACTCCGGTCCTCGAGTGCCACAGTCCTGCAAATGTTAGGAGTTTCCCTGCTGCAACACACCTGATTCCAATCAATGGCTAATTAGCAGACAGAGTTTGATGTCAAGCTCTGCACAGGTCTGGTAATTAGGTCTGACGTGCACCAGGTGTGTTGCAGCAGAGAAACTCCTAACATTTGCAGGACGGTGGCACTCGGGGAGCAGAGTTGCCTTCCGCTGGTCTTAGCCATTCTTGGCTGTTTTTAGCCGTGTGTTTTGGCTTATTATCTTGTCTCAGGACCCGGTCTGCGACTAAGACCAGCTTGTCTGACACTGGCAGCATCTTTCTCCATACAATCTCTTGATAGTCTTGAGATTTCCTTGTACCTGCACAGACTCAAGACACCCTGTGCCAGAAGCAGCAAAGCAGCCCCAGAACATACCAGATCCTCCATGTTTCCCAGTATGGACGCCTTCTTTTCTTCATATGCTTCATTTTCCCATCTGATCATGGAACTGATGTGGCAAAAACTTACATTTCTGTCTCATCTGTCTGTAGGACATTCTCTCAGAAGCTTTAGAGCTTGTATACATGTAGTTTGGCAAATTCCAATCTGGCTTTTTATGCTTTGTTTTCAACAATGATGTCCTCCTTGGTCATCTCCCATTAAGCCCAGTTTGGCTCAAACAACAACTGATGGTGCGATCTGACACTGGTGTTCCTGGAGCTTGAAGTTCACCTTTAATCTTTTCAGAAGTCTTTCTGGGCTCTTTTGTTACTGTTCATATTATCAGTCTCTATTTGTCATCCGTTTTCCTCCTGCGGCCACGTCCAGGGAGGTCGGCTACAGTCCCATGGATCTTAGATTTCTGAATAATAAGTGCAGCTGTAGCCACAGGAACATCAAGCTGCTTGGAGATGGTCTTACAGCCTTTACCTTTAACACAATTGTCTACAATTTACTTTCACCAAAAGACAAAGACAACCCTTTCCTTTGCAATGTCACCAAACAGCACAGTGACTTCCTGTAGCCCTATATTTAGACCCAACGTATGATTGTGTGGACACACCTTGGATTAGCACGTCCCTTTGGTAACATTATTTTCAGATATACAGTATATATATATATATATATATATATATATATATATATACATGTAAAACATGTAACTGCCTTTATAAAGGCTTAAGTTAGTCGTCAGCTGATTGTACGTTGACTGGAAAGTGATAACATGATCATGTGACGTCTGTGCTTGTTGCTGTTTATTTGCTTCCCGTTAGTTTTTGGATGCATTTCTTGCTTGTCTTTAAAACCATTAAGGGTATTACTTCATCATATTTGTCACCACCAGGCTCAAGTTAGAACTGATGTTGTTCTACCCTGCTCCTTCAAGAGGTTGTCAACTCCCGGCTTAAATCCAGGGGTCACCGAGCTTCTTCTGGGGTGGCTGCTCCTACGTTGTGCAACAGTTTTCCTCTTCACTTTCTGGCTTTAAGTCCCTACGTTACACTCACCTCTTTGCACTGGCTTGTAAATGGACTGTACTTACACTGTGCTTGTCTAGCCATTTGCACTCAAAGCACTTTTACATGCTCACCCCTACACTCATACCGCACTTCCTAGGAGTTATTGATGTGTTTTCTTTTTTTGGTTTCCTAACAATCGCACACAGACAAGCACATCAGGGGAAATTTGAGGTTTTATTGCTTCATTGTGCAGCACTTCGGGCACAATGAGTTGGAGTAAATGCTCTGCTATACAGATAAAACTGACGTCAATATGAAAACTCAGCTCTGTCCACACATAGAAGAAAGCACATGCTGAAAACCGGTTCTTCTGCACTCCTCATGGAATTACTATGGAAACTGTAAAGTTAAAATCACATTTTACAGCGTTTCTGTCATGATTCTGCAGAGGAATAACTCTGATCTCAGGCTTAAGAACAAAAGGTCATTCAACAAAAGAGAATTGTTGACACCAAAGTCTAAAAATACAGGTAACCAGAATGGATTTGGTACCACAGTTAAAGTTGTTGACAGACTGGCAGAGAGAAGCTGCAATGTACACAAAACTTTAGTATATAGTGTATTTTCCTTTGGGTGCAGAGTTTGTGATACTGTGATCATTTAAAGAACTTGTCGCCATATTTTCATTGATCGCGTCGCTTTTTTTCCTTCTCCTTCTGTCCCAACAGGAATTTTAACGGAAAATGTTCATTATTTTTTATCTGATTTACAGAAGTTTTAGTGCATTATCTTTATTTCTCTCTTGAAACACAACATCTTCCTTAATAATACAGGCAAGCAGAGATTTTAATCCTGTCTGGCTGGTAGAGCAGGAAAACACACCTAAAGCTGGGAAATTAATCAGATATCCTTTCCTCTGTGTTTAGTAGGAAATCAGATTTACAGAGGATTTCATTTTGCTGACTTGATACCTTGTAGCAATTAAATCCTGAAATTTCCATCCGTCTTGGACATGTAATCGACTTTATTACATCAATCTTCAGCTTGAGATTTACAGGAAATATTTTACCAGCCACTTACAGGAGCAGTGCAGTTAAAAAGCAGCTTATACGTGTGTTTGTAAACCCAAAGTTACTACACTTTTGTTCCAATGGTAGTACTTTTGAAATAAGTGCAATACAATACTTCTCAGTTCACTGAATCCTGTTCACAGTGCAATTAATTATAGAAAATAATTTTCTTGCTTAGCAGTTGTTAAGCCCTTCTATTAAAAGTCGATATAATTCATGTAAATAAATCAGTTTATCAATATTTTACTGTTGTGCAAATCTGAGATAAAGCTTTGAGCTTAAACAGATATTTATTACAATCTTTGCAAAGGCAGACACAGAATACCATGGTCAGATAAGTCCCTCAGGTTAGAGGGCAGTAAAGCCTGTTGTCCACTGGTCGGCAGTTCGAGCCCCCACGATGGAGCCCCAAGTGGCACAAGCCCGTATTCTTTGAGGGCCTGTCCGGAGCTTGAATAAATGCAGGGTGTGAATACAGCTTCTGTAGCTGGCTATTCTCTGCGGCAACCTTTTGAGAAAGTGACAAAGCCGAATGGGACGAGGAGGTTAAGAGATTACAGATTTTTTGACTCACATCTGGTTTTGGGAGAAGACTAACCCGACCCTTATCTTGAAGTTTTAAACTCAAATTAAAAACAAACCTTCGTACAAGTGCATTCATTCATTTATTCATTTTCCTAACTGCTTAATCTAGGGGTGCCCAAGTCCAATCCTGGAGATCTACCATCCTGCAACCTTTAGATGCAACCCCTGTCCAGCACAGCTGAGTCAAATAGCTGAATTCCTCTTCTGCATGTCCTTCAGCTCTGCAGAGGCCTGCTAACGAGCCACTTATTTGATTCAGGTGTGTTGGAGAAGGGTTGCACCAAAAAACAGCAGGATGGTAGATCTCGAGGACCGGACTTGGGCCCCCCTGGCTTAATCCAATTCAGGGTCGCAGGGAAACTGGAGCCTATCCCTGCTGGCTTTGGGCGAAAGGCAGGGTACACCCTGGACACCTCACCAGTCCATCACAGGGCCAAAAAGAAACAAACAACCACTCACACTCACTTCTACAGGCAATTTAGAGTAACCAATTAACCTAACATCATGTCTTTGGACGGTGGGAGGAAGCCGGAGTACCCGGAGAGAACCCACGCATACACGGGGAGAACATGGAAACTCCACACAGAAAGGCCACTGACCCAGCCAAGGATCAAACCAGTGACGACCTTGCTGTGAGGCCACAATGCTAACCACCATGCAGCCCCTGTACAAGTGCAGTTCCAGTTATTATCTAATCTTAGAGAACCGATCTCCTTTGTTAAATCTGCAGCCTAGCAAACACGTAATAAATGCAAATATCCATCCATCCATCTTCAGCCGCTTGTCCGGGGTCGAGTTGCGGGGGCAGCAGCCTAAGCAGGGAAGCCCAGACTTCCCTCTCCCCAGCCACATTTGCCAACTCTGCGGGGGGGATCCCGAGGCGTTCCCAGGCCAGCCGAGAGATATAATCCCTCCAGCGTGTCCTGGGTCTTCCCCGGGGTCTCCTCCCAGAGGGACGTGCCTGGAACACCTCACCAGGGAGGTCCAGGAGGCATCCTGACCAGATGCCCGAGCCACCTCAACTGGTTCTTCTCGATGCGGAGGAGCAGCGGCTCTACTCTGATCTCCTCCCGGATGACCGAGCTCCTCACCCTATCTCTAAGGGAGAGCCCGCCCACCCTGCGGAGGAAACTCATTTCAGCCGTCTGTATACGAGATCTCCTTCTTTCGGTCACGACCCACAGCTCATGACCATAGGTGAGGGTAGGAACGTAGATCGACTGGTAAATTGAGAGTTTCGCCTTCTGGCTCAGCTCTTCCTTCACCACGACAGACCGGCGCAGAGTCCGCATTACTGCAGACGCTGCACCGATCCGTCTGTCCATCTCTTTATGCAAATAAAGGATTATAAAGCAGTTAAATAACAATGACTTTCTGCTACATTAAGATTCACATCAGGGACGTTTTTCATTTCCGGATTTTGTTCAGACTTCCTTACTTGCTGAAATAAACACGATGTCCTTTCATGTCCTGCCCTGCTGTAACCCTTTGACAGCCCACACGCATGACCAGAAAAGCCCTGTTGTCGACAAACGCCATCTAATGAAAAGGTTAACTGTAAGCAGCATGACGAGGCTGGAAGGAGCGTTAGCGGCCCAGCCAGTGACCTGGCATTTCGAGATGTCTCTATTAGCCTGCTAGCTCGCTCCGTCCAGCTCTCAGCACTGCTCTCTGTTGTGAAGGACACCGGGCCAATTAGAGCCTACAGGATTTCAGGGGGTGGTGGTGAAGGAGGGGTGTCAGGTGGCAGAATTGGGTAGGTGGTGTAATAAAAAATGTGGGGGACGAATGCAGAAGACAGAACCGCATGTGGTTAGAAGCCTGCTTTCATATGATAGTCAAACGAAGTAACAAGCAAGGAAATCAAAACTATGACCCTGAGCTGCTTTGAATATGTGTGTGTGTTAATGTGTGTGTGCAGGCACAGAAGTAAGGAAGCTCTCGTATAGTAGGTACCCTCGTTTGAAACGCATATTTTTGTTTTGTGCCACTGCATGATGCTGTCTCCCTCAGAGTGTTATTTATTTTATTTTTTGCTCCCATTTGAACGTGCACCACTTCAAACCCTTTTCCCTGACATCATTCCATGAGCTTTTAGCTTTGAAATGGAAATTAATCACACAGGAGTATTCCCTGAAGGGCTGCCTGTAATACATGAAATGGAGCTTTTGGCACGTTTCACTGCTCAGATTCCGGGTTGATACAAATTTTTGTGGTTGCAGAACAAGACTTCATACATCTCTGAGGTGAACTCGCAGCACAGAATCCAGACTTGAAGTTTTAAATAGGCGAGAAGTTTCGGTCCCTAGTGCCTGACCATCGAGTGCCCTTTTGGAGCATCCATTCAAATGTGAAATTGTATTTCATTTTCTGAGTCTAATTACTGCTCCTGCAGATATTTTGAGGAGAAACTATGTGGAAAGTTGGGTGATATTGCTGCTGCAGTCTCAGTGGTTTTCAATACAGAATGACATTTGTGACACAGTGAAATTTTGCTGATGCTGTTGAGGTTTGCTGATTTTAGGAATATAAAATCTGAAGGTGGAGATGAAAGAAACATGGAGCTTGGCTGGTCTTAAAGCAGCCCTGTTGAACTTTGGGAGATCCTACCCACCATCACTCCAAGACTCATTTATGCACATTGATAAACATGAATGTGGAGCCTTCTGTCCGTCCTCAGAAATCATTCCATCTATCCGAGATCTTGCAGGTACGTAGCCAAACCAAGCAGCAACCTTGGTTAAAAGTAAAGCCGATGCGGAAGTGCATAAAACTGCAGTTCTCCCTTCATCCACTAGGGGCTGCAAAACAGAGCAAATCTCCATAGACTCCCATGTTAAAAAGACCAACTTCACAGCAGAAATAAACATGTTTACAGCCTGGTTCAAAAATCCATTTTCGGTTGAATAGGTCAGGTTTACCTTCAGGACAACTGTGGGGGGAGTGAATTTTTTTCTAACTCACCCGTTTATAAGTAATTTAATCTTGAAGTTCAGCATATTTGGGGGCATGTCCTTTTGATTGACAGGTACCTGATCTCCCGCTTCAAGTAAGAAGAACGTAGGACAACCGCGGTTTTTAGCCGGTTAACAACGTGACTTAGCTTTAGCCCGTTTACCTCCATTAGCTGGTTAGCTCCTGTTATCTCCGGGTTAGCTCGGTTAGCTCTTAGCTACAGAAAGCTCGGAGTTCGCTCGATGTCAATCATCCACCATGACGCTCACAGCCCCCCTCTCAGCTCCACCTCTTTGCCCATATTTGTATTTTCAGGGCGAGACAACGTGCATGCCCCTGCCAAGATGGTGATGGTAGGAGCGGCAACCTCCGGTGGTAAAAAGCGAAGCCTATGCAAAAGTACAAAAATTGCAGTTCCCCCGTCATCCACTAGGGGTTCCAAAACAAACCAAATCCCCATAGACTCCCATGTTAAAAAGAAATAAACATGTTTACAGTCTGATTCAAAAATCCATTTTAGGTTTGATAGGTCAGGTTTACCTTCATGACAACTGTGGGGGGAGTGAATTTTTTCTAACTCTCCTGTTTAAAAGTAATTTAATCTTGAAATTCGGCCTATTGATTGGCGTGTTCTTTTGACTACCAGGTAACCAATCTTCCATTCCAAGAAAGAGGAACGTAGTTCCAGCAGAGTCCTGCATCTGCAGGGTTAGGTGAAGGGACTTTACTCAGAAACTGCAGTCTCTTTCTCCTCCTCTCAGCCTCCCGAGCTGGTTTGGAAGCAGAAGTTTAACAGCTTCTGTGTCTGAGTTTTCAGACTTAGATCTCCTTGCCGACCCCTGATTTACACGGTAAATTAAGAAACGGTAAAGTGACATAATAATTAGTGACGATACTTTTTAAATTCAGCAACGAGTAAAGTAATGCCGTTACTTTCACTCGCTACTTTGGTGAATTGTAACTAATGACTTTTGTTTTTTCAGTAATGACCCCAAACCTGCATGTGATGGACCAGGCTAGAACACAGAAATGGTTAACCGTGGTTTTTTTCAGCCTCCAGATGCCGCAGAGCAACAGCAACCCACGAATGTGCACGGCGAATGTCAGCGTACCATTAAAACAGGGGACAGAAGTTTTCATCCAAATATCATATTTGTCTCTGTTGTATTTGATACAGTTTCTGACATCCCTTCAAAAACTTGGTAAATCCCTGTTGTACACAACCTTCTGCCCCAGGTGGAGACAGTAATAACACAATAATGCACTGCAATAATTTCCACATATCAGACAGTGATGAATGGTCAAGAACCAAGTAAAGACTTAATATAAAAAAAATTTCTTTTCTCCCCATTTTATTCTTGAGCTGTGCTTTAAGGCTTTCCAGTCAGAAACACGTCGTGTTCGTGGAACGCAGCATGTTGAGGTTTTGAAAGATGAAATTAGGGCATAAAGCTGAGAGGTAAAAAAAAAAAAAACAGAACACAGAACTTTTAGCCATACACAAACTAAACTAACAGGAAACTGGTTCACCTCTGTTCAACCTCATTTGTGCACGTAATCACAACACAATAATCTCTATGCATCTTACAGACAGACCAATTCAATAGAATTGATTTTAGTCCAATTTATAATAACTATGTTCATATAAATCTGGGGAGTCAAACTCCAGTCGGTATCCAGCAGGTCTTCGTTGTGTCCCTCTACCAGCACACTTGACTCAAATCAAATGGAGTTTGATGCCTGTGATATAAGCCAATAATAAAAATTATTACCTAGTTGAGGAAATCAATGTTGAATTAAATTTAACAGAAAGGAAAACGTCCAGTAGAACCAGGCTCAGGTTGGGCGGCCATCTGCCTCTTCCAGCTGGGGGCGGAAAGGGCAAGAAAGTGTGACTAACAGTGGTAAATAAATAGCATGAATAGCAACTTGTATTCAAAGGGAATACAGCATAAAATCAGTCATCGTGATCCGAAATGACACGGTCAACAATGTAACATCCACACCAAACATGTTCAGCATGACCGCATGATTTAATCCCTTGCATCTGATTGGCTAAGCGAAACATAAAGCATAAAATATCGCACATTTCTTCAAGTAAAGATAGTTTTTACTGCTTCTTTTCAATCTACAACTTCTGATTATTATGATTCAAACAGAAAAATATGGACAAAAGCAGCCAAGTCAATCACACGAATGCCAATTCTGTCAAGTTGACGGATTAAGCGACGGTCATGTACAGCCCTCTGCGATGCCATGGTAACCTGGCCGCTCCCTAGTCCCTAGTATTATAACAACAAAGTTGTTATAACAACATGTTAATTAGCAAGCTTTAGCGGTGTTTGTTTTGTATCGATCCTCTCGGCTCGCTGCAAAATGTCAAAGCATTCCTCTAAACAAAAAAGAGTCAATGTCTCTCGTTTGACTTCCGTGGCCTGATTTGAAAAGGTGTGAAATTTAGTCCACAGCTGTAACTGAGATGATGGGGCAGAGATACCTGAAATAAGTGTTACTTCTGTTACCTGTTTCACATACGTACTGGTACCACTTTCTGACCTTCATCTTGACAAACATGAGGATTTCTCCGCTTGCTTGTTTTCCATTTTTCAATTTTTTATTACAGGTCAGAGTCACTAAGCAACGGGGTTAGCACAGCAGCCTATAGACCCTTCCTAAATCACTTTTCCTCTTGCTTTCTTGTGTCTGTGCCTTTCTAGGCCAGTAGACAGATTTCCTCTATTTCCAGCAGTCCTCTGTCTGACATACTGGCAAAGTCCTTTTCCACTGCACACATGCTTAGCAGATATATCGCCATCAGAGACCTCGACAAAGGCTGTCAGTATGCACACACACAATGACATGCAGTTTCTTTGGTCCTCACTGAATTTAAGGGCAGCAGTAATGGCTTTTTGCTCAGCATCCTCTCAAGTTTAGATAGTTTGAAAAGTGGAGCACCCCTACCACTAACTGATGCAACGGCGCGGCACACCAGCTCCACGCCGGTGCCTACTGGGGAATCTGTCATTGTTTAACATTTCATATTCCGAGTTGTCTCTGATCTGATTCAAATCAACCCTTGGCGTGCAGTCAGCAGAAGTGCAGACAGCAGGGAAAAAAAGGAATGATCAAGCAAGCAGGCAGCAAGGCGTTTAGACAAAAAGAACAGCGTGAAAACATGGTGCAGCACAGAAGTTGAGGTGTCACAGGAAGAGACTGCACTGGAAAAGATCAAGCAGAGATGCGTCACCGAGTTTGGGTTTGATTACAGGAGCTTACATGCTGTCGCATCAAAGCATCGAAGAAGGACTTCTTGTCTAATCAAAGGTTTAATGCTAACATGTCTTTGCTTATGTTTGAAGTGAATGATGGACTGTTGAACCAAGTTGTGTCACAGACGTCTGTGGTTATGCAAGCCCTGGTCTGGTTTACTGGACTATAGCCCAGTTAGAACACAGGGCCTTCTTCCACACCAACTAAGATCCTATAGGGCTGCCGTCCTGCAACCTGCAAGTGTTGTGAGTTTCCCTGCTACAACACACCTGAAAGACATCAGACTTACTTAGCAGACTGGTTCAGAGTTTCATGTCCATCCATTGATGTGTTGGAGCAGGGAAACTCCCAACACTTGTAGGACTAAGACCCTCAAGGACCAGTTGGGATCTCAAACTCTGGTGCGGCTGTCCTGCAGGGTTCAGATGTTAATGGGTCATTGTGCAGAACTTTACACCATTTGAATCAGCTGTGTTGGAGCTGGGAAGCATGGGAATCTGCAGTACAGGGGCTCTTGAAGACCAGAGTTTGAGGTTCCTGGTCTGAAAGCAAGTCTCAAAGATAAAAAAAAAAAAAATTGTGCTAGGCAACTATTTAAAGATGACTCATTAAAATACATTTTCTAACTATCTTTCATTTTGAACAAATAAGTTAAATTGAATAAAAACAAAACAAGACACTCTAGTAAGTTTGTATGAGAGAGACAGATATATATAATTTACATATACTTTCCGTTCAAAAGTCACATACTTATATGTGACATTATGAAGCTAAATCATCACTAATAATAATAGTAACCACAATAAAATTGCAGTAATTCTCCACTTCAACCAGTCGAGGCAGATGGCTTCCCTCCCTGAGCCGGGTTCTGCCGGAGGTTTTCTTCCTGTTAAAGGGGAGTTTTTTCCTTCCCACTGTTGCCACATGCATGCTCAGGATGGGGGACTGGATCAAAGTCATGACTCGATGCAATCAGTTGGTTTCTATTATAGGATATGTATGAATTGGCTTGAAATGATGTGTATGTAAAGTGTCCTGTGGTAACATTGTTGTGGAGTGGCGCTACACAAATAAAACTGAATTGAATTGAAAAGTCCTTCACATAGTGGCTAATTTACATGTTTTCATAAGTTTGCATTGTTGAACAGTTTTTTTGTTTTGTTTTTGTTTTTTTTGGTTTTTTTTTTTAATCTCTCCTTGTGCTCTGATGCTGTTGTATTCATGTTGTTCCCAACAGCGTGTTTATTTTGCATCAGCTGGAACAAATTCTGACTATTGTGCTTGTTTATGAATCTCAGGAACATTAATGGTAATTTTGTTGCTTTGTACATAATTCTAACAAAATTTTTAGATTTGATTGTTATTATGATAAAGAGGTAATTTGTTCTATGTTGGAGGTTTTGTTTGCAATTATTTTAACTGTAATCATATTCTGAATTAATTGTGATTATTCGCATGATTATGTACAAAAGTGAATAATGAATTCAGCAGCAGCGAACAGCACACTTATTTTTTCCTTTACCAAACGCTACCAAAGTAATTCTTTTATACAAGTGCAATGAAGTTATTTCTTGTTAAACTCAAATTACATACTAATATAATTAAGTCAAATATTTGTTCCAGCAACTGATGTAAAAATCAGCGAGTTAGCAGGATGGATTTCAGTGTTTTCCGTCGAAACAGAGAGAATAATATGTGATCAATTTCCAGTCATCATGGTGAGATCCCTGATGGATCAGATTACAACATTTCTAGATTATCATGAGAACATTGGTGTTTTCTAATTAATTTTTCAGCTATAAAAAGAAACATAAAACAAGCGCAGTTTGTCTAGTTTTAGTTGGCATGTTCTTCTTAGCATGGACAGAGTGGAGGTAGGGGTGGAAATAGCCACACACACCAGATCATGTCAGCAAAGATTAACCCTAAATGCTGATGCATGATGACCACAGGGATTCAGTGGGATAAAATAATCATTATCAAACAATAATAAAAAGGTTCAATTTTATTTTTTTGTTCTATCCCCTCAACATTGTGATGAACTTCCGTCTCCTTTCAGCAGAATAGCACAGTACACCAACGTCCTTAACCTCACAACACATCACCTGCTACATACTGAGATACTTTAATGAACACATTCCTCTCCTCTCTTTTCCAGGAACCTGCTCGTTCCTCTACTCCAGACTTCCACTAACCTGTTTAATCAATATGAGTCTTGTTGCAAAGATTTTTTTTCCTCCCTTTTCTTTGCTGGCTGCTAGAGACTTTCAGCTCAGTCTATGTAGAGTCACACATGGGTGCCGCAAAGCCATCAGCATGAATCTATATCTGAGACTTGTGAAGCCCCGTCTCTCTGCTTGACTGGCCATACCAATGAAGAACAACGAGCTCACGGGAATAAGGGCCTATATGAGTTTGGATACAGTATTTACCATCACCAGCTCCATCAAGTAACCCCCTGCAAAAGTTAAGACAAAGCGCTACTTTATCAGATTTATAAAGCAGCAAATTGCATGTTCTGTAATAGTTCTTTGTGTGCAATCAATAAGAGATTTCGCTGCAGAGTGATATTTTCTGTAATATACAAGTTATTAGCAACACTTTGTAAAGTTAATATACGATATGGCGGCAGTGGTTGTATTATAGTTGGTCTTTATACTCCCAGCACCTCACGATCTGCTTTGTTTAGGTTGCTCATTGATCAGCAAGAATTAGATGAGTTTTCATATTCAAAAGCCCTGCAGCAGGCAGCAGTTGAATGCCCAAGTGGCCCCCCCACACCTTTTTGCACTATTAGCCCCATGCATCATTAAACAGGGGCTTGAAATAGCTGCGATTTTTGCAGCCTTAAAAAGATTATATGCTCATATAATGTCCTTGTTTTTTTGTTTTTTTTTCGTTTCTTTTTTCCTCTTGCAGGCCAGCAGGTGGATAATTTTTAATGTACTTTTTCTTCTTTTTATTGCCTTTTGTCATTTTCTGTGTTTAGGCTGTTCTAGGTGCTGCAGTTAATTGGTGGCTTAGGACAGAAAAAAGACTCAGTAAGACTGGGAAAAGACCATTGTTTGGCTTGAAATAACGACTAACAGACTGAAAAATGACAACCACCAGCTCTCTGTGGCTTGTAGAAATGTCAATGCAACTTTATACATAACACTTGTGATTGTAGTTACAATTTATTAGGAAAACACAAATATTTTACATAAATAACACTGGAAAAAGATTGTCTAAAGGTGTTATATGAATTATTGTCAGAACTGATCTTTTTACACCATAAATTTGCATCTCAATCACGATGACTCATCTCAGGGACTGGAGTTAATGGATCAACCCACCTGCATAAGCCACAGGATATGCCTCGTTTAAGGCCAGTTTAACCCATGAAACATAACATTACTGTATGACTGTATAAAGAACCTGACAGCTCAAGACAGACAGAAAAATACATCAATGGGGAGCATGCATAGAGCCAGCCTAAGTTACGAAAACTGCACCACAGAACTTATACGCAGTCATTTGATGAACAAACCATTCAAACGATCACTTTGTTTGACTGTTCATCTGGTTCTGTGTTTTTGCTTCTGGCCCAACATTAGCAGGTCTTGCTATAAGCACTAGTTTCCATTCTATAGCCACCAAAACAAATGAGGAGTTAAGTTTTCACTCGTCAAATGTCTGCCTGTGAGGAATCAGATGTCCTTGTTGAGATTTTAGAAAAAGACCTTGAGCAACATTGCTGGCAAACCTTTTTCTGAAATGAACTATATCCACCACCAACACTTTCAGGTCAACCTTGCTAGTACCAGATTAGCCTTCCTTTTGCCTTCTTAACTGCTTTAATCTTTCATGGCATAGATTCAACAAGGTGTTGGAAACATTCCTCAGAGACTTTGCTCCACACAGACATAGTGGTACCGCAAAGTTGCTGCAGATTTTATCGGCTGCACATCCATGAGTGCCTTATCGAATTGAAATCTGGTGAAATCAGGTCATAGGAGTACAGCGACATCATTGCCTTGTTCAAGAAACCAGTTAGGGATGATTTGAGCTTTGTGACAGGATGCATCATCCTGCTGTAAGTATCCATCAGGAGATGCCACACTATGGTCATAAAGGGACAGACATGGTCAGCAGTAACACTCAGGTAGGCTGTGGTGTTTAAATGATTGACTTGGTACAAAGGGTCCCAAAGTGTGCCCGTAAAATATCCCACACACATTACACCGCCAGCAGCCTAAATATTGATCCAAGGTAGGATGGATCCATGTTTTCATGTTGCTTTTCCTGAATTCTACCCTACCATCTGAATTTTGCAGCTGAAATGGAAACTAATCAAACCAGCAATGTTTCCCATCTTCTTTTGTTCAGTTTTGGAGAGTCTGTGTGAATTCTGGCCTCAGTTTCCTATTTCTACCTGACATGAGTGGCACTCGGTGTGGTTTCCGGCAACTACAGTCCATCTGTTTCAAGGTTGGATGTGTTCAGAGATGATGGTATTCTGCACGGCTTGGTTATAACCAGTGGTTATTGGAGGTGGTGTTGCCTTCCTATCATCACCAACCAGTCTGTCCATTCTCCTCTGACATCCACAAGATATTTTCACCCACACAGCTGCTGCTTTATTCCTCTTCCTGATCCTTGGTCTGAACTTCACCAAGTCATCTTGACTAAATGCATTAACTTGCTGCCATGTTATTGACTAATAAGTTATTTATAGGGATGTTAGCTATTGACTTTTTTTTTTACCAATATACCATATACCAATTTTGTCCAACTCTTACTTTTCAAGACTAACCTAAACCAATTTTTTGGAGTAAGTTGCGCCAAACAAACAAATACTTATTTTTAATGTCGATAGTGGCCAATAATATCTGCCATCTCTGGTTATTATTATATGATCAAGGAGCTGGACATCATCTATCTCATCACCACTCATCTCATCATTACCTGGGAGATTGGCTACACCTGGTGTTCTCCTTGGCACTGCCTTTAGACTGATGTGCTGGTTGCTGATTGGTTGCCCACACTCCTACCTACCTGTGATTGGCCAGACCTCTACTGAGCACCAGAATAAAGACTGTCAACAATCTTCATTCGGGTTTCATTCTGTTTGGTTAGGTCTCGGTGTCACAGCTTGCCTTGCCACTCATTCACTGCCAGTGAAAAAGCTTTGACTGTTTGGTGTTTGTGGTTTGGACTACTGTGTTCAGTGAACCTTTTTGTTTTTGTGGTTATTGATTGATTGGTATAAGCTTTGGTTTATGCTTTTGTTGTTGGGTTTGTTTTGGTTTTTGGCTCTTTGACTAACGCCTGTGGCTCCTGATACCTTTTTAAGGACCAATGGGTCCTAAACAAAGCTTTCATCTTTGTATATTTCTTGGTTTCTTGGTATTATTGTTGCCACCTCTTGTTCCCCTTGACAAACTCCATCTGGGGTCGAAACTGGTGAGTAGATGCTGGTGAGAAAGCCAAAGACAAAACCAAAAGAATTCCATTTTTGAGGTACAGTGAATGAAACATGATTTCTGCTTGAAGTTGGTTGAAAAGAAAATTTAAAAGGATAAATCTACTCTGAGTTGGAAGTCTGACATAGAGTCCCATACAACTCTTGTGTGATGGCTTGCTGAAGGAGATACTTTAAGGCCTATAGGGAGGCCAAATCAAAGTGGCAGGGTTGTTTTGGAGGGGTTTTTTTTTTCATTTATTTGGGAAGACTTCAGATGATCAAATATATTCTCTGAAGTCAAGATTTTAAATAATTATATATATTTTCTATTGCAAGTACACTTCAACTAAGTTTATGTGCTTTAATGACTTGTATGTACAAAAAGATACAATGTGATTCCTGGTCTGAAAAGAAATGTAGCTTTAACCACAGACGATTAAACAGCAGCCAGGCTCATTTACAGAAGAGCTCATTTGAAAAATGCTTTGTTTGAAATTATTAAAACTTGAGCATGATTTCCTGAGGATTTGTCAGCTCCGCCTGATTGCTGGTTAATACTCTTGCGGCTTCTCACTGAAGCCACTGAATGAGAGTCTAACACTGTTTGTTCTCCTCATTTAAATTAGGAAGACCCTGATTATGAAGGAGAGGATTTCAAAATAGTTTGTTTGCCCTTCTTTATTTTTTTTTTTTCCCAAACTAATGAATACAGTATCCTGCTGAATGGGGGAAAATGGACTTGTTTGTATCATAGTGCTCTGTTTGTACTGCTTGTATTCTGTGAAATACTGAAAAAAAAACCACTTAGTGCATTTTTCATTGCAGTACATGTACATATTTATTTTTAAAAATCAAAAATGCAGAAGTCCCTTTTCTTCCATTAATCCACTTTGCTAAATATTGTGTGATAGGTCAGCTCCTTAGTGTATCGTGACAGTCCTGCTATTATCCTCATGCCAACATGTCAAAACCAATCAACATCAAGAGCCTCGGCGACGCAACTGAGCTGCGCTTTTTATGGAGAAGCGAGTCATGACTCACATGGTGTTGGCTCTTTGTCAGTCACGGACAGTCCGCACCCACCTTTGTGTAGTTTTGTTTTGCTGATAGAGTGAAGTGTTACCTCTGGAAAGTAAACATTGACTCAAAGGTCAGCAAATTATAGAGCTTGGAATTAAACTAGGTCTCAATGTGGTGTAGTTACTTGCATATTTATGATGGGGAAAGATGGAGGAGAAGATGCAGTATGGAGGTTTAAAGTCCAAAGTTTTTCTATGGTGATTGTGTAATCCCGAGGTCAGAATTTAAAGATTTTAAGCTGCAGACACTCAAAAATCCTTGAGGCAAACTTGTTTTTGTCTGAAAAATATATATTCAATGCATGATTCAGCACTTTCTTCTTATAACTTTCTGGATCTTTTTCTATATATGAGACAGAATATTTGAAAAATTGTCATCCGAGCATAACAGCAAACACTTGCATTACAAAACTGAAGGCAGAACTTTGGTCTGATCTTCAAATCAGACAGCAACAACCCAAAACTACATTATCAGCTCAGTCCCAGCAGGAAAACTCTGTTTGCATCTAACTCTTACAAGGAAGGAGCAGAAAGCTGTATTAGCGTAGCTGCAAAGCATCTGCTAGAGAGTAAATCCAGCATATTCATTGCAAATTTTAATACCTTATCAATTTAAATCAAATAAAAGATCTGACCTTAAACAAGAGTATCGTCGTCAACCATTGTCGGCCATTTTCTTTTCCTTTTTCTTCACCATAAATTAACTGGTTTTTTTTATGTGTTAATGGGATGAAGTTCATTCAGTTACAGAGATAGAGAGGTGGAAAGAGAGAACAATATATTTTGAGGTGAAGAAAGAGGTAGAACGACATAGATGGAAAGTAATGGAGCTAGTAGAGCTAGAGGTAGAAAGAGAGAGCTAAATGAGGTAGAGAGGGATACAGAGGTAGTGAGAGAAAGATGTGTAGGTCGAGAGATGTTTGGTGATCCAAAAACTTAGCTTTGTCTTCCAGTTTTTGGTGGCATTTTCTGTAAGTAATCAATAAAATCTTAAAATTAACCTTAAAACATTGTAGTCGTCAGTGTAATCATGTTAAAATCGGTGTAATTTTCTCATATTTCCTTGTTCTAATCAAGTGGCAACCTCCAGCGGTTTAAAGTGCATAAAACTGCAGTTCCCCCTCCATCCACAAGGGGCTCCAAGACAGAGCAAATCCCCACAGACTCCCATGTTAAAAAGACCAACTTTACAGCAGAAATAAACATGTTTACAGCAGAAATAAGTGTTTACAGCCTGGTACAAAAAAATCCATTTTAGGTTTAGTAGGTCAGGTTTACCTTCATGATAACTGTGGGGGGAGTTTTTTCCTTTTGATTGATAGGAACCCGATCTCCCGCTTCAAGTAAGAAGAACGGAGAACAACCGTGGTTTTTAGCTAGTTAACAACATGACTTTAGCCCACTTACCTCCGTTAGCTGGTTAGCTCGGTTAGCTCTTAGCTACAGGCAGCTCCAAGATGAGTCGAAAGGCTGTTACAATATTTACAAGTGATGAAACAACACATATAAAATCACTTCTGTGTCTTAATATCTGCTTTCATGTAAAATTTCTACTTGTTTGCTTATAATCAAGTAAAGGATGAACAAGTATGAATAACCTACCATACATGGCCGTTCTGCAGCTTTACGTATTTCTCTGTGTCCACCTGTTGTCCTTTTTACATTTGTAAACCAGCACCAGTTCAGAGCCAGTGTCATAGAACCAGTTCTTTATCTTTGCCAAAGTTCTGGCAGAACACCCAATAAAAAAGCAGGTTCTGAGCAAAGTACAGCTTTTGTGAAAGGTAAGGGGTGGGCTTATAAAGACCACTACACCAGCTAAATACTGAGGTCACCACCTTTAAAAGTCCACAGCCAATGTTGCATTTTATTTAGTTTGATTTATACCAAAAATGTTTAAAACTGAGCTATAACATGGATGCAAAATGAAGCAGAAGCAAGTGAGCTCAGTCTTCCTGTTGTCTGGCTTTGTATCGCCAGTCACATCAGTGAAACTGCAGCAATAAAAGTCAGCATTTGCAGCTAAGAGTCATCTGGTATTTATAAATCTTACTTTGAACATAGTGTCTGCATCGCAATGCATAACTACTGCTTAGCGTTTGTAAACCCTGGTCGACAGGATGATGGATCTCGACTACTGGACTTGGGCAGCCCTGACATACATCTGTACCTTTTTATACCTGATGAAATAGCCAACTTTAAAAGTAAAGCAGCAACTCTTGTTTAAATCAGCCTTTTAAAAACTTGAATGCTGATTTTAAGACTTTAGTTTCCAGTAAAAACAAAAACATGTGGATCTGTGTTTTTTTTTTAATCAGGGAAACTCCCCGCTTTGTGCTTCGGGTGTCGATATGAACCGGCTCTGTCTTGAATCAACTAAAACCTGGATATGGCACCAGCTCTAAACTAGTTGGACATTTTCTCCCTGCAGAACAATCCGGGAGCACCTGGGGGAACAGGAGGTTTCCATTTCCCTGATCATTGACTCTCTGGAAGAAGGCGATCTGGGCAACTACTCCTGCTTCGTGGAGAACGGCAACGGGCGGCGGCAGGCCAACATTCAACTTACCAAGAAAGGTGAGCCGAGCCTTCGTGAAAATAAAATCTTTGATGCCATCTGTCGCTAGTTACTGTAAATCTACAAGATAAATGGGCGATCCTTGCATCTAAACAATGACATGTTGCAGCTTTAGGGGTGAAAACAAGGATTTAACACCACAGACCTTCACTACGACAATACAATGCATCTCCTACAGCAGTTTACTGATATAAAGAAGAACTACTTGCAGGATTCTTGGAATTGACCGCTTATTTCCTGCCGCAAGGAGAAAATAATGGGACAGTATGGTATATTGTGCAAAAAGCCTATTCATCCACCTCAGCCTGAGGAAGCACTATTTTGCAGAGAAAGAAAAATGGCTTTCAGAAAGGGATGCAGCCTTCAGCGTAACAACGCCTTCACATGTTGTTCGACTTCCGAGCCGTGATTTCCCTGCAACACTCAAATCCTTCATTGATCGCTGAACTCACATCCAAGCGGTTGCTTTTCTTCCAACTAACATTCTTTGTGTGTTCCTGCATCACTCAGGATGATTGTTGAAAACTTGATTCCATTATCGTTTAAAACAGAAATGTGCATTTTTTAAAAGTGAGGTTATGTAAGTGAGTTTTTTTTTATGCTAGGTTGGGTGGAGTCTCTGCAGCCTTTAAGTTCTCAGTATTGAATACATTTACATAGTAAGATATCTCTCCTCTCTTTAAAGCTTGAAGCCTTGGATCCTGCTTTGATGCCGGCCCAGTTCCCCTCCATTTGCTATATTAAAGGGGTTTATGCTGCACAGTCGGATCTCAGAATAAACTGGGGAAGATAAGCCTGCTTCTCGCAGGATTGCAGTACAAGAAACTGTGTTGTTCCCATGTTTTTTAGGGGGATGGGTTTTCCCTTTTCTCCTTCATATGTGGCGTTGCTGCAGTGTTTACGCTGCCTTTCAATATGGATCCGTTTTTTTGACTCGTCTCTTGAAGCTCAAAGCGAATCTGGTCGTTTCTGCATGAACACATTTTTTTACCCTTCGCCTCCCTTTCTGTCCCACGCACACACATGCAGACACTTTGAATCGCGCCGCATCAATCAGAATGTGTCTTCACTTGGAGGCAGCATGTGAGGCACGAAGATCTGTCCTCATTTTCACTTCTTCTACAACTTCCTGTTGTCAGAAAGTTGGGATTCTCCAATTCCTCTTGACCAACTTTTTCCTCACAAAACGGCAACACAGACCAACATTCCCAGTTTTCTTTTACAACCTAACAACAGTGTTGGCATTTCCTCTCTTTTCATCCTCCCCCTCCCTCAGCAGAGAGGGAAAGAAGTGATGAATAGCCCGATGCAATGCGGGTCCATCAAATCCAGCCTTCCTGTCGTCTGAAGCTAATTTGTCTTAATCTGTCCCACTGCAGCGCCGCTACAATATGGATGCCAGACGGAGAAGGATTGGCCTCCTCCACTGTAATCTTTGCAGCCTGAGAAGCAGCTGGCTTGTTATGCTGTCCAAATATTGTAGCGGAGAGACGGTGTGGGCAAAGGGAGGGCAGAGAGGGAGAGGAGTCGAGCTTTTAGGTGTGCTTGTTAGCTGCAGCGTCTCTACCAGAGAAGTCAACAAACTGAGAGAGGAGGAGGAGGGTTTGGGAGTTTGTTTGCTCTTTTGTTTGTGTGCGTCCATCGCTGAGTTTGGCTGAAGGTCGCTACCAGACAGGCGTGGCGAAGCGGCGCGGACCGTGCTCGTTAACTCTCCAGAACATCATCCCTCATCATGGGAGCTGTCAGCCTGATGGCCGCTGCAGTGGGTTTGGCATCGCACAACCCGACGAGGTTAAACGCATGTCTGTGATTGATAGCGATGTGCGCGAGGCCTCTCTGGCCGTGTGTGTGCGGCGCCGCAGTCAGTCTGGGCTTTTACTGCTGTCCATTAGTCAGCCAATGAAGGCTGACCACCCAGATTTTGTGAGGCGTAGCCAAGAGGAAATGTTGAGCTGCAAAAGATGGAGAGACGTCCGACGAAAAAACTGTACGATAAGAAGAGCCAAAAACCTTGAAAGTGAGACGAGATCGGGCAACGACTAAGCAATCGACTTGCTTTTCAAGGCAACTCGTCAGACCATGGAGTCTAATGGTTTGGTTCTCGTCCAGAGGTCTAAAATATCACCACTGTACACTGACCTTTACAAAGATACCTCCTTTTAAACTAATCTGGTGTAACATTCATCAACACATGAAGTCCAGCAGTTCCTGGAATTTGGTTTGACCTGATCCACTTTCATGTCTCCACAAGCTCCTGTCAGGCCGCAGAAAGGACGAATGCTGCGATCTGTCAGGTGGTCCCGCCACCAGCCAAGAGCTTTACGGCTCTGTAGCTGTACACACACATAACCACACCGCGTGTCAGCATGATCCATCACATGCTATTGTCGCACGGTTGCTTTATCATCCGAGATGAGCCAGGAGGCATTAAACAACAGGTATGGCAAAGCGGTTGTGCTTTCATTCTGTGTTGAGTTATGTGTCATCCGGATCCAATCAACTTGGAATGAGCAGCAGGAAAAGATGGAGAGGAAAAACAAGAAACACTGACACAAATGTAGGCTGAATGGATGCAGTCAAAGGAGTTTTTCACAAAAGCTTTTCACAAACAAATGTGGAGCTCCAGCAGTCATTTCGCAACATGGAGCGTTTCAACATCAGCTACTGCAGCTTCTGTCACGGCTGCATCACGTTTCAGCTTTTCATAAATATGTTGATGCAGGAGCAAACCTGGAAGAGCAGAAAGAAACTGTAAATCTGCGTCTTTTTTAACCAAATCTCTGTAGAAAGAAAAATATATTGAAATGTTTAGTTGACATGTTTGTCATAAAACTAATCATTCCCAACTGGATCAATAAACCAGATTTAAATGGTAAAAAGGCAGCGATGTGTTTTTCTCATATGTACATTGCGTTTATCTTTTTAAAAAATGAATGATTTTATTGGAAAAAATTCCCATAAAAAAGACTTAGAGTTCAGAGTTAGAGCATACTGAATGAAGCTGAAAAAACATGAAGTTTTGACCTTTAACATCTCTTGTAAACAGTCACTCTTCACCACAACATAAAAACATCCTAATCTATCTCTCCCAGTGCTCTGCGTTAGGGCTGGACGATAAAACTGTGTCAAAAGTAGACTGAGATGAAGCAGCAAGTGTGTCGTCGTGCATCGGTGTTAAACATGGTCAGTGGTGTTCCCATGCATGCTTTGCATGAAGGCAGTACAACCACTAGAGTACCCCAGTCTAGTCCTGCAGATCTACCATCCTGCAGCTCATAGATGCATCTCTTCTCCAACACACATCAGTCAAATGGCTGAATTCCATCATTTCAGTGTTATTCAGCTCTGCAGATGCCAGCTGGATTGGAGAAGGGTTGCATCTAAAGGTATGTTACTCCCTGCTAGGGGAAGAGGGGCAGCAACATTGAAGGCATAAGATAAATTGGGGTAAACAAAGGATTTAATATTTCACCAACATTTTGGTGACAAAACAACCTCGCTGGTTCACACCACCAAACGATACAATGACCAAAGAAAACCCGACATCCAAAGGCCAACTATAAGGGCCGACAAAGGCAGCTACAACAAAACCAACCAGTCTAGAGATTTCCAAAGTGGCAAGCTGTTCCACACCGGAACAACAGCTGCCCTGAATGGTCATCCGAAGCTTGGAAGTTCCAGCCAGCTAGCCAAGGAAGGGGCCAATCACAGGCAGGGGATGGCACAGTTGGTTATGTCCTGCAGAGGCAGCCAATCGCAGATGTGATAGCTGCTTGTAGGTGTCTTCTTGAAATACATAAGAAGCTGAAGCCTGGAGGCATGACAAGGTAGAACGATAGCCAATCTCAGGCACTGGACTCCTGCAATAGTTCAAGTTTATTCATACAGTACATTTTTATAGCAGCAGCTGCCCAAAGTGGAGAACAATGAAGCAACAAACAACACTCAACAATTTAAGATTAAACACTGCAGTAAAAATAAATAAAATCTGGAATTAAACCAAAAAACTAGAATAAAAATCAAATTAAAATACACAAAGGACAAGTTTAGGCTTGTATTAAATGCGCTGAAGACCTGTAATTTCTTATGTTGGTGTTGATTAAATGTTACCTTCAGGCTCCACAAAACCCAGCAGAAAATTCTCATATTAAAAGCCCTGAACTCTGAGACTAAACCCTGAAAGAAGCCCTTCCAGTGTGGTGCTGCATGCAAGATGGTTTGGTCTTCTGAGACAGTCCCTGCGTTTACACAGGAGTTTTAATTCCTCTTTAATTCAGAATAAAAGTTAATTCTGCTTTAAACTGATGAAAATCGACCATGTAAACACTTAATTCCTAATGGAAATTTCTAGAGGCTGGGTTATTCACATTTTAAATCCGAATTATTTAATTCCTCTGTCATGTAAACCTTCATTTTGTTCTAAGTTAATTCTGGTCGTTCTGAGCATGCTCCTTACCTTGTCCTGTCCCGATGACGCGTGTTGTTTTGCCTCCCGTGTTTGGTGGTCTATCTCTCTTCTCCTTCTCAGTTGCTGCAGAAAGTGAAGTAGTATGCTGGTGTTGAGCTGCTACTTCACATTTATAATAAAAGTAGCGGAGAAGCTGGTTCTTATTATGTAGTTTTTACAAGTTACGACTGAAAAGACGAGAAACAGGGAGAGAACTTTGTTTATTTCCGGTATACGTCATACGTCACGTGCACCCTCTGTCCAATCAGAGCCCTTCCCAACCCGCCGCTCTAAAGAGGAATTAAGTGTTTCATGTAAAGGTTTATTCGGAATTATTGTTTTCATGTAAACTTGTAGGAGAATGTGAATTCTGAATTGATTTATTCCGAACTATTAATTCGGAATTAAAAACCATCATGTAACTAGAGCCATTATGGTCCATTGGGTCGTCCTATTGCCTGGGGGTCTCAAACCTCCAGTCCTCGTAGGCCACAATCCGGCAGATTTTTGTTGTTTCTCTGGTCCAGCACACCTGAAACAAATCCAGTGCATCAAACAGCTTTTTTTTTGTTTGTTTGTTTTAACCTGTCCTGTCCAGCATCACAGCATACAGAACGGCAATCTTTGCACCATATTTTTACCAGACAGATTTGCTCTGTCAAGGGAGACATGTCATGTATCTGGCTGCCCTCGATATTCTTCATATTTTTATAATTATTTTTACTGAAATCATCATCGGACTTGATATGGCAGCGCTTAACCTGACGAGGAAAAGAAAAAGAGAAAAGAAAGAAAGGAAAATGGGAAGAAAGTAAAAAAAAAAAAAAAAAAAAGAAAGGAAAGAGAAAAGAAAAATGAAAGAAAAGAGTTGTCTAAGCTGTTAAAAACACAATATTTGCAAAAACAATAAAAACTACAACAGTATTACAGGACAACAAGATATATAAAGAGGAGTAATACTGATATGCAAACATAACACACAACCGTTATCGGACACACCTGCAGAGACTTAACAGATAAACATCTGCAACATTTAGGAGGAACGAGGTGGAAAGATGAACACTTTTGTAGGCATGCACATGTGAATGTGCAACCTGTGGTCATACCATGAAGGATCAGCTGAGTGCTAGTTAAAGGAGCACGACCACAGCCTGAAGTGTCGGGGAGGGACCCAACGCTCCCAGCAGGCCCAGCAGGCCCAGCAGGCCCAGCAGACCCAGCAGGCCCAGCAGACCCAGCAGGCCCAGCAGACCCAGCAGGCCCAGCAGACCCAGCAGACCCAGCAGGCCCAGCAGGCCCAGCAGACCCAGCAGGCCCAGCAGGCCCAGCAGGCCCAGCAGACCCAGCAGGCCCATCAGACCCAGCAGGCCCAGCAGACCCAGCAGGCCCAGCAGACCCAGCAGACCCAGCAGGCCCAGCAGACCCAGCAGGCCCAGCAGACCCAGCAGGCCCAGCAGACAAAGAGTCCAGGCAGCCAAAGTAGAGACAGAGATCAAACAGCTTCATGCCAACTTCTTTATAACGACTCAATGATTTCCGTTGTTTGTATCGGACCAGAGAAACAACAAAAACCTGGCAGGTAGCAGTCTTCAAGGACCGGATCTGGAGTCCCCGGTTTTAACCCTCTGATATTGTTTGTTTGTTTTCATGTTTTCAACACATCTTAAATCCCTTTCCCTCCTTGTCTTTGGAATATTAGCAGAGCTGATGTACACGGTGGAGCTGGCCGGGGGTCTGGGAGCCATCCTGCTGCTGCTCATCTGCCTCGTCACGCTGTACAAGTGCTACAGGATTGAGCTCATGCTCTTCTACAGGAACCATTTCGGCAGCGAGGACATCGATGGAGGTAGGATAAGTTCAGATAAACATGTTTCTTCCACATCACAGCATAATCGTGGACGGTTTCTAAAGACTTGCATCGCTGTAAAAGCATCTTTTCTTTACCAAATCCTGCAAAAATGTCAGGCCAGCTCTGCATTCAGGTTTTCCTTTTTATTTGTTGGTTTTCTTTACTTGGAAAAACTCCTGGGTGTTTTCTCATTCCTTAAAGCTGCAGGTGGAACACTTTTCATGCAAATATCGACACGTTTTCATCGTGGTGAATGACAGAAAATCCAGGCATAGTTTCTCATGCACAAATTCTGCTCTCAGTTGAAGGGAATCTTCTTCCACTGGAGCAGCTTAAAAACAGAAACTAACTCAATTTTCAGTCAAATGTCTCCAGTGCAGCAGCGAGCAACTTCCCAGTTTCTGGTTGGTTCCTTGTTCTTTGTGGTAATGGTCTGATTTTCCAACAGTTCCCGGAGCCTCTACAGGCAACGAGACAGAAAGGCTTCTGGTCGGCCATTGTTCATACAAGCATTTAGTTGTTTTGTGTTGTTCTCAACAAGCCAAACATGTTGTAAAAGTTCTCATTGGAAGGAATTCTGGTTAGTAGGACTAAAATATGCTGTAGGACTCCATCAGCTGCATTTCCTCTTAAAACAAGACGCACCTGCTGCTCTCTAAGAAGACTAACTTGCACATTAAGGTGCACACACATATCAGCGTTGGGGCTCCTGTTGGGAGCTGGGTGATGATTTATGGTGATTTCCTGGAGCAGTTTAGAAGCTGCAAATCAAGCTGCAATGGCTTTAAAAGCAGAGGATGTAAGATTTCAAGGCGATTCTTTCCACCACCAGATGGCAAACACCAGGTCGTGAGCAAAACCACAAAACTGCTACCTCCACAAACGACCACAGGTTGGCAGTAATGAGCAAAACTCACCCCTCACCCCTCCTCCTTGCCAGCTCCAATGAGGGCAGGAATCGCTTGTGAGCTGTAGCTCAGAGCCGCTCTGCAATAAATGGGCTTATACTCCCCCTGCTGGTGGAAAAAAAGTACTTTTTTTTACTGGTCAGAAAACATTCAAGAAGGGTCTTTGTCATTAATTTAACTTGTAATTAAAAACGCATCAAATATGGACAGACTGGAACCTACATGTTTAAAAAAACTATCTAATTATGATTGTAGTTTTTTTTTTTTTATTTATTTTGAAAATATTGAAAATCTTACATACTCCACCTTTAAATCACCAGCTTGTGAGACGATCTCTTCTGTTTCTTTGTTCCGTTTGTTACCATACAGGATTTCACTCATTTTTTTCTCTTTTTTGCTTCCCGATGATCATTTTTATGCTGTTTTAGCAAGATGTCAGTTAATGAAACATTTGGTTTTTAGTTTTTCTGTGGGACAGTGTATGTTTTCCTCCAGTCTGTCACCATTTCTCACAGGTTTAAAAATTAGTTTATCGGATGAGCTTAATTTGAAAGGAAACTGCCAAAGCAGGGTGTTTTAAATGGTGCTATCTCCTGGTATATTTATGTATTTGTGTTAGAAATTAGTTTTTTTCTGTTTCATGTGGAAGGAATTCTGTTGATTAAAAAAAAAAAAAAAAAAAAGAAAATATTGCATTTCACAAGGCCAATTCTTACTGGTCTACCCCCAATTTACTTACTGCTTCCAAGCATTTGAAACATGGAAAAAAAATGTAATTAATCTTTTTTTTATTGATTTAAATATTTTTAAAAATGAAAAATTACAAATATTTTAAAACTTTTCAACAATATTTTTAGAAAAGAACCATTGAATGCACTCAGACGGCACCATATGCTGCTGTGACATGGGTCACATGGTGTCTATGAGAAAGAAAATGCTGTCAGTCCATTGACGCTGTTTTTATCTATGTAAATCTGTGTTTTTCAACCACTGCGCCGTGGCAGACTAGTGTAGAGATCATCAGGTGTGCCCTGAGGACTTTCCCAATTTCACCTAATTGGTCTAAAAAGCAGCTCTAAGTTGATCCAAACAGGCCCCATTGAAAGATAATAAAATTCCTTCTTCTTGTTTATCTGATTTCTAGTCAAGAGGCTTTGACAAGATGGACTTTATATGAATATGGACTTTTTTTTAACACAAACATTTTGGTTTCTGTTGTGCCTTGTCATTTTTCAGCGAAAAAGTGTGCCTTGGCTGAAAAAAAGGCTGAAAAACACTGATGGAAAGGAGCTGCGCGGCTACTTTGATTTAGAGAACATGAGATCACAGTGAAATTTAAAGTAAGTCATCTGTAATAATGCAGCACGTCGCAGCCAAACTGAGATTTTGAACAAAGAGAAAGGAGGAAAAAAGGTGATTTTGCAGCGAGTGACTGTATTGTTGTTTGAATAAAATTAAATTGTGAGAGACTGAAACAGATTTTAAAGCTAAATCCCTGTGAACTGTCTGAGACATGTCTGACGTAATGAGGCCTTTGTGTGGTCACATGACTTGTCATGCTAAAGCAACAACTTGAATCAACGCTCACAATACTTGATCAGGTTGAAACATCTGGGAGACAAACTCGAGCACTACATTTAGTTACTTTAAAAGGAGTTCACTTTGGAGTTGTTTAGATTTATAGGGGGTGTCCAAAGTCCAAGGACTGCTGTGCCACAGCTGGCTGTGGAGACATTAGGGTTTACCAAACCAAACCACACCAAACAGCACTGTCTGAAGGCAGCCTCCTTGGTGGAAACAGGACTTTACTGATGATTTCCAGACAATGTTTCAATGCTTTCTGCAGTAAAGAAACACACCATCCTAAACTGCAAATGTACCATTGAATCTTTGATTGCTACGAGTATATTACTGTTGATCCCAAGCGGCAATCTCCAGCAGTTAAAAGTGAAGCCGATAAGGAAGTGCATAAAATTGCAGTTCCCCTTTCATCCACTAGGGGCTGCAAAACAGAGTGAATCCCCATAGACTCCCATGTTAAAAAGACCAACTTCACAGCAGAAATAAACATGTTTATAAACGTGTTTACAGCAGAAATAAACATGTTTACAGCAGAAATAAACGTATTTACAGCAGAAATAAACATGTTTACAGCAGAAATAAACATGTTTACAGCAGAAATAAACGTATTTACAGCAGAAATAAACGTATTTACAGCAGAAATAAACATGTTTACAGCAGAAATAAACATGTTTACAGCAGAAATAAACGTATTTACAGCAGAAATAAACGTATTTACAGCAGAAATAAACGTATTTACAGCAGAAATAAACATGTTTACAGCAGAAATAAACATGTTTACAGCAGAAATAAACGTATTTACAGCAGAAATAAACGTATTTACAGCAGAAATAAACATGTTTACAGCAGAAATAAACATGTTTACAGCAGAAATAAACGTATTTACAGCAGAAATAAACATGTTTACAGCAGAAATAAACATGTTTACAGCAGAAATAAACGTATTTACAGCAGAAATAAACGTATTTACAGCAGAAATAAACGTATTTACAGCAGAAATAAACGTATTTACAGCAGAAATAAACATATTTACAGCAGAAATAAACATGTTTACAGCAGAAATAAACATGTTTACAGCAGAAATAAACGTATTTACAGCAGAAATAAACGTATTTACAGCAGAAATAAACGTGTTTACAGCAGAAATAAACGTATTTACAGCAGAAATAAACGTATTTACAGCAGAAATAAACGTATTTACAGCAGAAATAAACATGTTTACAGCAGAAATAAACATGTTTACAGCAGAAATAAACGTATTTACAGCAGAAATAAACGTATTTACAGCAGAAATAAACATGTTTACAGCAGAAATAAACATGTTTACATCAGAAATAAACATGTTTACATCAGAAATAAACATGTTTACAGCAGAAATAAACGTGTTTACAGCAGAAATAAACATGTTTACAGCAGAAATAAACGTATTTACAGCAGAAAAAAACATGTTTACAGCAGAAATAAACATGTTTACAGCAGAAATAAACGTATTTACAGCAGAAATAAACATGTTTACAGCAGAAATAAACATGTTTACAGCAGAAATAAACGTATTTACAGCAGAAATAAACGTATTTACAGCAGAAATAAACGTATTTACAGCAGAAATAAACATGTTTACAGCAGAAATAAACGTATTTACAGCAGAAATAAACGTATTTACAGCAGAAATAAACGTATTTACAGCAGAAATAAACATATTTACAGCAGAAATAAACATGTTTACAGCAGAAATAAACATGTTTACAGCAGAAATAAACGTATTTACAGCAGAAATAAACATGTTTACAGCAGAAATAAACATGTTTACAGCAGAAATAAACGTATTTACAGCAGAAATAAACGTATTTACAGCAGAAATAAACGTATTTACAGCAGAAATAAACGTATTTACAGCAGAAATAAACATGTTTACAGCAGAAATAAACATGTTTACAGCAGAAATAAACGTATTTACAGCAGAAATAAACGTATTTACAGCAGAAATAAACATGTTTACAGCAGAAATAAACATGTTTACAGCAGAAATAAACGTATTTACAGCAGAAATAAACGTATTTACAGCAGAAATAAACGTATTTACAGCAGAAATAAACATGTTTACAGCAGAAATAAACATGTTTACAGCAGAAATAAACGTATTTACAGCAGAAATAAACGTATTTACAGCAGAAATAAACGTATTTACAGCAGAAATAAACATATTTACAGCAGAAATAAACATGTTTACAGCAGAAATAAACATGTTTACAGCAGAAATAAACATGTTTACAGCAGAAATAAACGTATTTACAGCAGAAATAAACATGTTTACAGCAGAAATAAACATGTTTACAGCAGAAATAAACGTATTTACAGCAGAAATAAACATGTTTACAGCCTGGTACAAAAATCCATTTTAGGTTTAACAGGTCAGGTTTACCTTCATCACAACTGTGGGGGGAGTGAATTTTTTTTTCTAACTCGGCCGTTTAAAAGTAATTTAACTTGAAGTTCGGCATATTTAGGGGCGTGTCCTTTTGATTGACAGGTACCCGATCTCCCGCTTCAAGTAAGAAGAACGTAGAACAACCGCGGTTTTTAGCCGGTTAACAACATGACTTAGCTTTAGCCCTCTTACCTCCGTTAGCTGGTTAGCTTCTGTTATCTCCGGGTTAGCTCGGTTAGCTGTTAGCTACAGAAAGCTCGGAGTTCTCTCAATGTCAATCATCCACCATGACGCTCACAGCCCCCCTCTCAGCTCCACCTCTTTACCCATATTTGTATTTTCCGGGTGAGACAACACGCATGCCCCTGCCAAGATGATGATGGTAGGAACCTCCCACCGAGCTTCAATTCAGCTCTTCAGAAACCTACGGGTGACGTCACGGAGGCTCCGCCCATCTTTTATACACAGTCTATGGTTGATTCTTTGTATTTACTCCTATTTACACTGAATATTGAGGAAATGAATAAAAACAGCATATGCAAATTAATATGGAACACACTATATAATTATTATTACCTTCAGCATTGCTAGATTGGGATGAGAGCTGATATTTCACCAACTCTGTTGCTCTCGTAGCCACAGGAGTTTTGTGTTTGTGCAGTGCTTGTGTGGGTTGTTTGTGCTTTCTCATGCCTGCACATGGGTGGAAGGGTAATACATTCTGCTGAACACTCTCCATAAACCAAATCAAAACACATCCTCTGTGCCAGACAAAAACATTAACTCTGAGTCCTCATCAGCAGCAGTAAAAGGGAAAAGAAATGCTTTTGATTGGACCTGGTGAGTGAGTCTTAGCTTGAGAATGCATCAAACTGAGACAGGGAGCAAGTTTTAATTTGATTCCCCTGTAATGAGTCTCAAGTAGCAGCACTGCAATGAATTCAAGGGGAATGAGATTAGTTCAGAGAGGAAAGAGGCAGCCTGAGAGTCATGTTTGCTAAAAGGTAAAAAGTATTCTGGACCCCTCCTCTGACTCTGCTTAACTGGGACGTCTGCGACATCACAATGAAAGTCATTACGGCCGCCTGACACTTGGATGGATGACCCAGAGGCAGTTGGGTTGAAAAGAAGGGATGTTGGGCCTTGAACTTAAAGCCAAACAGCAACTGTCTCCTTTAATTGTGCAGCCGGAGTGAGTTCCGGTGAAAGAAAGAGATTTTCAATTTGTTCCCCAGCACAAGGCGATCAGGTCCAATGAGACACAGCACACCGCCTATGGAGCTCCCTCCCTGATACTTTGCTCCACGCTGCAGTCGATTAGATGTCTTCACCAGCGACTCTGGTGCTTAAGTGTGCACACGCTCACACTGGCACCCGGCAACCCATCCCAGCTCTGGTGACAGTGTTCTGCAGATGAATGGAGGAGGATTAAATAGGAAGGCTTCCAGCTGAGTGGTGACAAAACAGTCGCTAAGCAATGGCAGGAGGTGGTTAACCGAGATCCTATCTCTATGGTAACTGCTGCTCTGACAAGACAAAATAGCTGCGTGGAAGATATAGTAGCACAGAGACGCACGTTTTCCATCAATAAAACCCTGAAGGCAATGTCTCAGGTGCACGGTTTTCCTTTCTAAGGTGTTTTTTCTCCTGCATAACTCTGCCAAGAAAGTGTTTCATGCGGCCACGCCGAGTGCTAATTGAACGCCTTCCTGCCTCCGCTGCCAGATGCAAAACTGTGAGCTGCTCTCAACAAAAGCACGGACTGTCGGCCATTTATCAGCGGCGCAATTTAGTTAAAGAGAGCTCACTTGTCACATTGTGTGGGTGTCAGAGGAATCAATAATAGGCTTCATGATGACAACAGCTGAGCAGGCTTGACAAAGAGGTGGGAACTCATCAACACTCTGCCATAAATACGAATGTCAGCGTGGAATTACGCAGCGCCGTCTGTGTTCAGTTTGGAGATACTGATTAGTTTTCACATCTTGGACACGTTGCATCTGTAATGCATCCCGCTTCATTTGCATATCCCCATGCTTCCAACAGAAAGGGTTACATTAGATGTGTTATTTGGGGGAAAAAAAAGGCGCTTATATTCACATTGATTGCGTGACTGGTTGTAAAGTTGTTTGAGTTTTTCCTGTTGGGCATCGTGTTCAGACTTTAATCTGCTGAGAGCTTTTAAGGAACACATTGTTCTTTCAACTGATTGGAAATTGAAGAAATGCTCAACTTTTAATCCCCCAAACCTTCCCGGAAGATTTTATCTTAAAATTACATTTCTTTTGGTGTTTTTCATTGTTTTTTGGGTGGGGTGTTGTTTTCCCACACAGTAACTAACAGGGTTGTGACGATATGCTTTTGTCCCGATTCAATTTAAATTGCGATTCTCACAATTCTACAATATTGCTGAGTTTTGTAGATTAAAACCAAAATAAATGTATGGAACTTTCTTTTTGCTCGTCATTTCTCTTGATTTTAATTAGGAAAAAACAACACAGTAGCCAGATCATCATTCTGCTGCTAAAATGCACAAGAACACAAGAAAAAAAAGATCAATAAAAAAATAAAAATAACAAAAAGTTACAATTTTTATGTAGTTGAAAAAAAAATCAATTTTAAAATTATGAAGCAAAAAATCCCAGTTTTCGATTTATTTTTTTTTATTCGATTTTCCACCCTTAGTAAGTAAACTCACAAATCTAACATTTCTTCATTTGTTTAGTTAATTTCATGTTCAGTTTAACTTTACATTGTTATACATGAACAAATAGACACAGATAGAAGATTAAATCTTGTATAATCTGACCCATAAAGCAGAATAAAGCATATTTAGAATAATAATAATAGTAATAATAATAATAATAATAATAATAAAGCATCCATCCATCCATCCATCTTCTGCTGCTTATCCGGGGTCGGGTTGCGGGGCAGCAGCCTAAGCAGGGAAGCCCAGACTTCCCTCTCCCCAGCCACATTTGCCAACTCTGCGGGGGGGATCCCGATGCGTTCCCAGGCCAGCCGAGAGATATAATCCCTCCAGCGTGTCCTGGGTCTTCCCCGGGGTCTCCTCCTAGAGGGACGTGCCTGGAACACCTCACCAGGGAGGTCCAGGAGGCATCCTGACCAGATGCCCGAGCCACCTCAACTGGTTCCTCTCGATGCGGAGGAGCAGCGGCTCTACTCTGATCTCCTCCCGGATGACCGAGCTCCTCACCCTATCTCTAAGGGAGAGCCCGGCCACCCTGCAGAGGAAACCCATTTCAGCCGCCTGTATACGAGATCTCCTTCTTTCGGTCACGACCCACAGCTCATGACCATAGGTGAGGGTAGGAACGTAGATCGACTGGTAAATGGAGAGCTTCTCCTTCTGGCTCAGTTCCTTCTTCACCACGACAGACCGGCGCAGAGTCCGCATTACTGCAGACGCCGCACCGATCCGTCTGTCGATCTCGCGCTCCATCCTTCCCTCACTCGTGAACAAGACCCCGAGATATTTAAACTCCTCCACTTGAGGCAGGACCTGACTCCCGACCCGGAGAGGGCAATCCACCCTATTCCGGCTGAGGACCATGGTCTCAGATTTGGAGGTGCTGATTCTCATCCCAGCCGCTTCACACTCGGCCGCGAATCGCTCAAGCGAGAGCTGGAGATCACGATCAGATGAAGCCAACAGGACCACGTCATCCGCAAAAAGCAGGGACCCAATCCTGAGGCCACCAAGTCGGATCCCCTCAACACCTCGGCTGTGCCTAGAAATTCTGTCCATATAAGTTATGAACAGAATCGGTGATAAAGGGCAGCCTTGGCGGAGTCCAACCCTCACCGGAAACGGATCCGACTTACTACCGGCAATGCGGACCAAGCTCTGACACCTGTCGTACAGGGACCGGACAGCTCGTACAAGGGGGTCCAGTACCCCATACTCCCGGAGTACCCCCCACAGGAGCCCCCGGGGGACACGGTCGAATGCCTTCTCCAGGTCCACAAAGCACATGTAGACTGGTTGGGCAAATTCCCATGCCCCCTCCAGGATCCCAGAGAGGGTATAGAGCTGGTCCACTGTTCCGCGACCAGGACGAAAACCGCACTGCTCCTCATCAATCCGGGATTCAACTATCCGGCGGACCCTCCTCTCCAGGACCCCTAAATAGACCTTACCAGGGAGGCTGAGGAGTGTGATTCTCCTGTAATTGGAACACATCCTCCGGTCCCCCTTCTTAAAAAGGGGGACCACCACCCCAGTCTGCCAATCCAGCGGTACTGCCCCCGATGTCCACGCGATGCTGCAGAGGCGTGTCAGCCAGGACAGCCCCATAGCATCCAGAGCCTTAAGGAACTCCGGGCGGATCTCATCCACCCCCGGGGCCTTGCCGCCAAGGAGCTTTTTGACCACCTCAGCGACTTCAGCCCCAGAGATAGGAGAGTCCACCCCTGAGTCCACCAGCTCTGCTCCCTCATGGGAAGACGTGTTGGTAGGATTGAGGAGGTCTTCGAAGTATTCCCTCCACCGACCCACAACGTCCCGAGTTGAGGTCAGCAGCTCCCCACCTCCACTGTACACAGTATTGATGGAGCACTGCTTCCCCCTCCTGTGCCGCCGGATGGTGGACCAGAATCTCCTCGAAGCCGTCCGGACGTCTTTCTCCATGGCCTCGCCGAACTCCTCCCATGCCCGAGTTTTTGCCTTGGCAACAGCCGAAGCCGCATGCCGCTTAGCCTGCCGGTACCCATCAGCTGCCTCCAGAGTCCCACAGGCCAAGAAGGCCCGATAGGACTCCTTCTTCAGCTTGACGGCATCCCTCACTGCTGGTGTCCACCAACGAGTCCTGGGATTACCGCCACGACAGGCACCAACGACCTTACAGCCACAGCTCCGGCCGGCCGCCTCAGCAATAGCAGATTTATAATAATAATAATAATTAATAATAATAATAAAGCAGATTTATAATAATAATAATAATAATAATTTGAGTTGAATTTGATTTTAAAAACGAGTGAGTTATCCTGTCTGACCTGCAGAGGGAGGCTGGTCCAGATGTTTGGAGCTGGAACTGAAAAGGCTCGTCTGGTTTTACAGCGTGTCCTCGGGACGGTTAAAAGCTCTGTGAAAAGATTTCTGTGAACTGAAAGTGAAAAGTTTTTGAACAGCATCAAGTAAAATTCTCTGTTTCGCTTTCCACATGACAAGTTCACATTTTAAACCCACCAGATCCTTAAATTTAAGTTGTCTGTCAAAAACAAATCATTTGTGTCTTCATGACCCTTTAGTTGGTCATCCTCACGGCTCTTTTTTGCAACAAATCCAAGGGTTTAGCAGCATGTTTGATCAAAGTAAGGCAGTTTACGTCTAAGAGTTTAGATTTTTAGTCCACCCTTGGAAAACTGGGCAGCCATGGTCAGAACCCAGAATATAGTTGCGTATGCAAGCCAGCAGTGAGGAGCAAAGTGCATTTTTATTCACATTTCAGTCACTGTATCCCAGCAGTCTGATGCAAACCCATATTCTTCTTGTGAAATTGAATTATAGAAAACAAAACATTATGTTGGAGGGGGGAAAGCTCCCAGTTACTCATTAGCAGTCAATGCCGTGCACTTCTTTAGCCATGCACGTTCGTATGTTGCATTCCAATCTACCATCCATTAAACGCTACGGAGCCCGGAGATACCACCGAGATTACGCCTGCAACTCTTCACCGCGAGTTCAATAGTTCATCTAACTGTGGGCTCTCTGTGCACGTACATGCATGCAAAGCACACGTGCACACGCTCCACATGGAGCGCACGTGCTGGGTGCGAGAGAACCCTGACTTTGCAGTCAACACGTAGGACGGCCGATGCAGCTTCGTCGATACGGTGCGACTTCTGGATGGAAGGGAGGAACTGGAGGAGGTCATTCCGCCTTTGTGACCCCGCCCCCCCCTTCTCTCCCTCTCTCCTTTCTCTTTCTCGCTACAGACGAGTGAATCATCTCCACTAAAATAGGCCTTGATCTGCCTACACAGGGTCCGTTTGAAAGCTGGAGAAAAACACTGAGATTTCTGCCACTGTGAAGCAGAATTTAAGCCTCGGAGTTGGTTCTGCTAAGCGAGGTTGCATTTCAATTATTTCTACATGTCCCTGATGTTGTAAAAAGGAATTGCACGTTATAAAAAAGGATAGATTAATTACAAGGCGTCACATAAGAGTGGTCTGCACTCGCCAAATATCAAGATTACCCTGCGGGAAGACGGGGAATCTTGTTGGCAGCCTCAGAGAGAAGCTGGAGTGGAAAACAGAAAAGATATTAAAAGAAGCAAAATCGGGATGAGCTTCCTCCATCAGAGCCTTCTGCTCTCCCACTTGTTTTAACCTAGCGTTGTAATCATTCACCTCCCATCATCTAAAGTGCTTTAACACATTAAATGTCATCACACGGCGCTGGCAGACGAGGAGGTAGAGGGACCTGAGTCCAATTAGGGCTCGCAGCGTCAAACTCTGTCCTCAAAAAGTTTAGCTGAAAGGCTGCAGCTTGGAGTGTCCCACTTCTCATGCGTCCTTCCTTTTGTCGCTTCCATTCAATAAATGAACACATGGAATCTAATATTTTTGTTTCACATGAATATGAGCTTAAATGTGACTGTAGTCGCACCACAGTTACAGGCATGTCTGCAACCGTGTGGGTCCAATGATGCGGTTAAGCTGTAAAACACCGACATGGAGGGGCAATCGCAAGGCGCTACGAGGAAATCAAATTAAAGATGAAATGAACAAAAATAATCAAATCAACATGAAGGTTTTTTTTAGTCTCTTTTAAAACTTTTACAGTCTGTTGAACCCTTGGGTTGTTTGGGAGAACAGAGCCAAAAGAAGGGTCTCCTGTAGGCGGAGTCTCCGTCCTGGTTGGGACAAGACGGTGTGTGTTTTAGGAGGGAGGGGGGGCGTGCTGTGGTTGGGGGGTGTGTTGGGTTTAATATGCTTCTATTTTCACAGTAATCAGGATCCGAGCAGCTCTACTCTGTGTTAGAAAAGTTCAGTCCTTAAAGCAGCTCTATGATGCTATGTCTAGTTTACTGACATTTCTACAGAGTTATATTAGCAGCGCACGTTTGAGTTTTCCAGCACTCTCTATGTTCGGTTTCCATGGCGACGGAAACGATTGGTGTCAAACTCCAGTCCTCGAGGGCCGGCATCCTGAATGTTTGTTGTCTCCCAGCTCCAACACACCTGACCGAAATTCATTAGGAGGTTGACAAGAAGCTTCTGGATGCTGCGTTGGGGGAGGGAAACAACAAAAACCTGCCGGATACCGGCCCTCGAGGACTGGAGTTTGGCACCCCCGGTTTAGAGAGTTTTTTTCTACTTTGAAATTTTAGTGATGTCCCGGTGGGAGGGACTCAACGATTGGTCGTCTTCTCCAGGTTGTGCACGTTCACGAGAAGAAAGCCACGCCCACCTTCTCTGCTCAGTATAACTACTGCTAGCCGTTGACCAATCAGACGCAGGAAAGGGGCGGAGCTTCCTCTGTGGTTTCTGGTAGAGGCTGATCTGAGAGGATCAATACATGATGAATGAAGGGATCTGTGAAACATGCTTAATTATTTCTTGTCCTTCTGAACTTGCATATTAAAACAAATTAGACTGAAATGTGCTTCATAGAGACACTTTAAGATCTACCGTCCTGCAAGCTTCAGATGCAAACCTTCTCCTACACACCAGAATCAAATAAACGGTTCCTTACCAGGGTTAGGGTTACCAGGCCTCTGCACAACTGGATGACATGCCGATGAAGAAATTCTGCCATTTGATTCAGGTGTGTTGGAGAAGCGAAGCATCTAAAAGATGCTGGATGGTAGATCTGGAGGACTGGACTTCTGGTCCTTTTCCACCAGTATCAGCTCGTCTCAAGTTAACTCGCCTCAGCTTGGTTTTTTAGGGTTTTCCCCTCGGCTTTTGGACCTGTTTACCGGTACTTTCTTTGTAACTCCTCAGCCCAGGTTCTGAGCAAGCTGAGTTGGGTTCTGTGTGACGTCGCCAGACTGCACTCCGCTATTGGTAAGCGCCACGGCCAATCAGAGGTCAGAGTGATATCACGGGAAGAACGACTCAAACTCGCAAGTTGTTTACATTACATAACAAGCAACGGCGCAACAAAAGTCTGTTTCATGGTCCAACACTGAGGTGGAGATGTTTCTTTGCTTGGTTGCTGAGGAAAGGGTACAGAGGGAACTAGATGGAGCGACACCAAATGAAAATCATCCATCAAGAGCTTTCAGACTCAATGGCTACGGGGAGCAACGGAGTTTCCAGCAGCGTCGAGAGAAGCTGAAAAAACTCAAAAGTGACTATCGGCAGGTCAAGGACCACAATGGTCGGAGTGGATCAAACAGACGAGACTGGAAGTGGTTCCATCAGATGGATACGGTTTATGGTCAGCGACTGGCGAGCCTCTAGGTCCTACGTTGTTATAGAGCTCGTCGTGGACAACACTGACATCACAGTGATTTCACACAAACCCCGCCCCTTTCAGACCTGGTGCTAAACTGTAATGGAAAAGAAACAGGACCAAGCTGAGACCAGTTAAGTTGAGACAAGCTGGTACGGATGGAAAAGAGACATTTGGCATCCCTGAGTTACAACTTTTCAATTAATCAGCTGCTGATACTGACTATACGTTCAAAACTGATGAAATGAGGTTGATGGGATGGGAAATGGGCAGATGGTTGTCTTTTGTCCTGGGCTTCTAGTTGCGGTATAATAAGTCAGACCTCATCATCCACCTCTGGTCCACAGAACCAGCCTCAGGCTCACCCCCAGGCTGGTTCTGTTGGGGCTGCCCACCTGTTCAGTGATTGGGTTAGCAGCTGGCAACTCAGCAGACACATTAGGAAGCTCAAACTCTGACAGTAAAGACATACTGTTGGTTTTATCTCAATCTTTAGGCTTTAGTAGCGTTATGGCTCCAGAGTGACTGGCCTGCACAGCTTTTATGTAAATGGGACTGTGCCAGTACTTGCTGGTAACTGGCTGCCAATCATGTGCCAGTGACTCTGCCTTCCTGTGTTATTACTCTTCTGGGATTAGTTGCCTGCAGCGCCGTCTCCCCCGTTATTGGCCAGACATGATGGCATCCGGCTACTTAAACACCTGATCGCCTTTGTTTAGGGCAGCTGTGTCAGATTGTGGAGCAGTTTGCCACTGTGGTTGGGACTGAGTCTGATTACAGCTCAGCTGGAGAGCTTTTACTGTCTTCCCTGCTTTTCTTGGTTTTGCTGTACAGTTGCAGAACTCTTGATTGTCTTTTGCTTTACGTCGTTAGAGGCTGTTGACTTACAGACCTTTTGGGATTTTTGTTGGTTATTTTTGGTCTTTTTTTTGCTCTTGTCACAAGATTTAAGTTGCACCTTTGTTCCATTTTTTTTTTTTGTACACATAGATGAAGACAAGATTGTTTTGTTGATAGAACACTGTAAATAATCACACTCATTTAGTATGTATATATATATGTATATATATGTATATATATATATATGTGAGTGTGTGTGTAGGGGCCAATTTGATTGAAAATGTAATTTTCACAATTCCCCAATATTGCTGATTTTTGTCGACGAAAAACAAAATAACATGTTTAAAACTTTCTTTACTTGTTATTTTTCTTGATTTAAAAACAAAAACACCCCAGTAGCCAGACCATCATTCTGCCGCTATAATTCCCAAGAATACAAATAAAACGATCAATAAAAACACTAAAAATGACAAAAAATTTATGGGTTATTTTTATTTATTTTAAAAAAATTGATTTTTTTTTTTTAAACAAAAATCTATTTAAAATTGTGAAGCAAAAAAAAAATCACGATTTTTGATTTTTCAATTTGATTTTCCCACCCCTAATATAGATATTACACACACAAATATATGATATACTGTATATATAATACATATATAATATATATTTGTATATGTATATATTAATAAAATCCTGTGACATTTAAGTACAGTTAGTTACTGCTTTCTGATGGATTGATCAGTAGTTCTTGATACTGGGTATGTCACTCATTGATCCTGAGCAGGTTTCTGAAAGCTCTATTCTTGACCAGCTGGATCAATGCTACAAGGATGGTTTTGCCCAGTTCAGCTCTTACCCAAAGCATCTTATAAAGAACAGTAAATGTTACAACTCCTGGGTGGTCTAGGGTGAAATGGGATGGCAGCATGAAGCCCAGCCTTCAGTTTTTAAGGTACAATTATTTATTTATTGTTCTCATCAAGCCTGCTGTAAGAGTTGATTCTTTGTGGTGAACATGGAAAACTAAATGTGTTGAAAGGATGAGATTTAACTTTGACTCTCACACCAATGAGCCAGTCACATGCAAGGAAATGGGATGATACCATTATGCCAAAGAAGGAAGGAATGTCTCTGTCTCTGAGGACAGAAAGTATAATGGTACATTCCAGGCTCAGAGTTACAGAGAGATATTTTTTAGAAAAGAGTTTTTAGAAAAGCTGTAAAATAAGTCTTTAATGAAAAAACTGAATAAAAAGTAACGTCTCATAACACAAACTGATAAATGATGGTGAAATAGAAGCTCAGAGTTGTATTAAATGCTCTGCCATTTGGGAGCCAAATCTCTGAAAAGAGCTGGACTTTACAAAGTCATCAGCTGGGAAGCTCCGCATCGACCACAGCTGCTCTGAACCAACGCCAGCAGCCCAGTTTCATGGTGAAGGTGACACTGGGAGCAGCTGGACGGCAGACCACCCACCAATCGCAGACGGGGAATCACACAGTCAAACCATCCATCACCTGTTTTCAATGTCAGAATATCTGAAACAAATATATTTACATCTGGGGCTGGAGCTTTCTGGTCAGTTCCTTCACACCAAACCAACCTCTGCTGTCGTCCTCTGCCTACTTTACTTAACTGATTTCTACAATATTTATCTGAGCAGCAGAGAAAATCAAGTTGGCTTTTCATGAATTTTACAGCTTCAGCTGTTTGACAAGTTTAACTGCAGAAATCCAAGTAAGAAAGCTTTGGCTGTTTTGCTTTTAAAGCCAGGAGCCATTATCCTGTTCGTATGGTACTTTGGGACGTCTCCATCTTTTTATTTTATTCTCCTGACTCATTTTACTGAGTATGAAAAAGCACGAGGTCCTCCACCGCCCCTCGCTCTCCATCTCTCAGCTCGCTCTTTTCAAATCTGCCATCAATCTTTGCTTTCACATGGGTGATAGAGCAGCAGCATGTGCCGGCCCGAGCAGGCGGCGTCGGGCGTTTAGCTCAGGCTGGAGGATCATTTGTTTCGCCTGTAGTGGGCAGAGTTGCTATCAAGGCAACATAATTTGTCAGTGCGAACGGAGCTGTAATGAAAAGCACTCAGATGGACAGAGGTGCCCAGAGGTCAGAGTAATGGAGGCGTCCTGTCTCGATAGAGTCCCCCAGTGAATGAATGGCTCTTCTGCACCGCTGTGGAAAGAGACGATGAGCATCTGGGCTGTAACGGTGCATAACTTCGCTCTGCTTTCAGGAAACTAAGAACAATAAATTGTTAGCGTAACTCATTGATCTGCTTCTTTAACACTAACTGGGTCCGTCTTTCTGCTTTCCCCACAGACAACAAGGACTACGATGCTTACCTGTCTTACACCAAGGTGGACCCAGACCAGTGGAGCCAGGAGACCAGAGAGGAGGAGCGCTTTGCCCTGGAGATCCTCCCTGATGTGCTGGAGAAGCATTATGGGTATAAACTCTTCATTCCAGACAGGGACTTGATCCCAACAGGAAGTAAGCTCTCTCTCTCACGGCGATGTCAAGTTGTGTCGAATGTTTTTGTCCGCTTGGTGTTGCTCGTGTTGCTGTTGTCAGTGCCGTGGTGATGCCTTGTTTGTTGGCTTCTGTTACGCATTTGTGTTGTGGCATAACAAAGATCCCGTGCGATCGTCATTTCTTTTCACTTGATCATTATGAAATGAGCTTTTCTTCTAACCAACCGGCTGAGATTAAGAGATCCGTTTACTGCAGGAGCTCATTTAGGGGTTCATCAGTGCAGGTTTTATGTTTTTAAAACACACAAAAGAGAAGAATTTAACCATTTTTTTAATCATTATTTGTAGTAGTTCACAATGCAGAGCCACTGATAGGAGACATACTAAAACCTTCCTACTTAAATATACCTCAAATATGCATCATTATACTGCTAATAAAAGATCTGAGATCCAATTAATGATTAATAGACACACCACCTTAGCATGAATAATATTGTAAGCCTCATACCATCGTTGCCTGAGTCATATTTCAGATTTTATAGGCAATGATTCATGGTGAATCAGCAGTGTTTGGAAGTAATAGTCCAGCAGATTTCACAATTTAGACATAATATGACTTATGTAGTGTGCTATCTTATATGTCTGAAGAAATTAGATTAAAAAATAGAAATAAATTCATAAGGAAAAAAATAGAAAAACTAAACTGGGGCACTTTTTATTGCAAATGAGAGGATACAAACAGTCAAAGCAAAAACATTTAAGTTGAAAATCACCAGCTTGAGCGTTTAGCAAAGGACAAAATGTTCCTTTGTATTTTCACTTCACAAAGAAACAAAATGGAGAAAAGAGTTCTGTTTTTTAGATGTGTGTTAAACACCTGGCCTCCTCTAGAAATGGAATAAACATAACATCTACAGGTAAATTTGCTCACGGTGAGGACAACTGCACCTGCTTGTTGCTGGAGGTGTCCACTAGGGGGCGCGTTAGACATCGCAGACTGGATGCAGATGCAGAATTTGTTGGATGTCAACAAAACCATAAATATGGCGACAATAGAAGTGGTAGGAATCAGTTCATTTTGAGATCATTGCAGAAAAAATGACAGCTGCGACATTGTCGATGTAAGACTGACCGAACGACACGCTGAGACTGGTTCCAAGTTACAGAATCCCTTCGACCAAACTGGTTCTTATTCTGCCTCTGTCACTCAGGACTTTAGCAAGCAATGCTTCAAACAATGCTAAATATGCAAGAAAGCAGTTATAAAATATACTGTAAAATTATTTCAGCCTTAGTGTTCATTCCTGGTAAACGTTGACCAGAAAGCACGAATGGCAAATGACTGGTTTGTTTTCTCTTTTTTTAAACCCTCTTCCTCACCACCGGATGTTGGTAGAGTGTACGACTGGATCGTCAGCAACCCGGTGGTAATGAAAAGATTAAAATATAATACTATCATAAAAACACGCGTTAAGGTGTAGCTGATGGTGAGAATCGCAGTTCCAAAGTGATTGTGTCTTATCAACCAAAAGAGACCCGCTGCTGCTTCTGTTCAGTAATCCACACAGACCAAGCAGGGGACTGCATCAGGAATGCTAAGCTGCATCAGGAATGATAAGCTGAGTGACATTAGCCTTGTTCGTGAGGGCGGTGTACTACAGCTGCAGCTCCCGCCTAACAGATGCATGCTAATTCAGCTGTACGAACATCTCTACTGAAGGCTCAGGGGTATATTATCACCCTCAGCCACTGCGCTTCCTTCTTCCTCTACTTACATACAGGACACTGATCAGTGCTCTTATATCCACTGTTGAAACAAAAGGTGGGAAAACTGTTATAGACACAGAAAGATGAAGTTCATGTCTTGACATCGAGGCCAGTGTAGAATATTGGCTTTTTTAGACGATGTCCGATAAGCCGATTTTGTCCAACTCCTAATTTCTGATACCGATGTTGACAATACGGATATTTTTGGAGCAAATAGTGCCAAACAAACGAAAATATTTGGAAAAATATACATGACATATCTTACATTTAGTCACTTTGAGTTAGAAGAGAGTTAGCTGTCATTAAAAAAGTAAAAACTGATACATTTCCAGTGTTGCACTTATCGGCCGATATCAGTACACCGATATATACAATCGGTTGGCCAATATTATCGGACATCTCTGTCTGAAACAATACAAATACATAAAAACACATAAACACACCTGTGTTTTTAACTCATAGCTGAAGGTATTTCAGGCCCATCCTGACTTTATAGCTAATTTATTTATTTATGTTTGTTGCATTTTCTTTTTAGGCTCTACTTTCTCCTCAGTACTTGGATTAGAGGAGAAGAGGGAGTTTATTTGGTTGTAGTTTATGTCACCACATGCTTTAACTTTACCTGAACATGGGCACCAGAAACAGTGTGGTTGTTGCACCCCTGTAACGATGAATATAGAAAAACAGACACGACGTTACTGCTGTCACGTCTAATCTTTTAATGTCATTGTTTCCACAAGGACAGCATTTTCAGCAGTATATCTTTATGTGAACGTATTCAAAGATAAAAAAAAATAAAAAAAGACGAATTTACAACTGACTACTAGCTGCCAAAATCACAGCACAAGCCCAAATGTAAAATGAATACTGTAGTTTCAAACAAGCAACAAACTCTATTATTACAGTACCATATACAAGCTACTAGAACATTAATAGAAATATTCCAGCATCTAATAGAATAACAGTCTGGTGGCTTCCACCGTTCAAGCCATTAGCATCACGTCATTAAAATATAAAATTATATTACAGGTCACAATGCTTTACTATGAACTGCTGAACGTTGTACCTATTAAAGCGCGACTCGTTCCAGAAAACTAACATTTTAAACTTAAATGGAACCTAAAGTGAGTTCTGTGGACAGATTTCACTTCTAACTTATTTCTTTAATCACAAAGAAAAATTCAAAAAGCAGAGATTTTACCTGCAAAGATAATAATGAAAAGCAGACACAATGTCACTGCCGTCACATTCAGTCTTGTGATGGACGAGCAGCAGCAACACGTTTCCCCTTTGTTATTTCAGACATCATCTATTGAGACGCGATCAGCTGGTTAAACTCTCAAAACACACTCTTTCTATTAAATCAATTTACAATAAATAAAAAAAAAAAAAACAATGAAAACAATCTTCAAGCGATGGCATTTTTAACGTGTTGTTCTAAAGCAGGGGTCACCAACTCCAATCCTTGAGGGCTACCATCCTGCAGGTTTTAGTGTTTCCCTTGTACAACATATTTGATCCAAGTCAAAAGGTTCTCCAAGAACTTGTTGTCTTCTTCTGCTCCTGCCTGTTAATGAGCCTTTGGTTTGGGTCTGGAAAACAATTAAACCTGCAGGATGGTAGCCCCTCTGGACCGGAGTTGGTGACCCCTGTTCTAAAGCATCTTTCCATTTTTATTTTTATATTCCAAGACTGAAGTATTCGATCACAGATGACTTGATCAGTAATAATCAGTACATTTCTTACAAAGAGAGGTTACTTGTTTAGAATCTTTTCTCCTTTTTTTTTAAATACTATGATGGATAAAAGCAACTTACTTTTACCATATAATACAATTTCACTTCAAGATTTTTTACTTTAACGAACCATTCTCTCCATTAAGTGGTCAACTATTCACATCTAGATGATGGATCTCTGCCTAATGAAAGGGGAAATTCAAAGAAATCCCTGTTTGGGAATTTCTACAATTTCATCGTGTTTTTTGTGCAGTTATTACTAATTAAGAGTCAATCAAAATCATCTTTAAAGTATCATATACTGTCTCTTGCTTCTTGACTCGGACAGCACACCAAGATTTCTTTGTGTTATTTCTAATTGTTTCATTCAGTGACTGATTCAGGAAAAAGTCCCAGGATGCACCACACAATCTGGCCAGAATCACCATGTAAAAACCAAACAAAACGGTCACCACCATCAAAACTTGATAGATCTATGTCACAAAATGCATGTAATTTACAGTAACTGCTCAAAATCTGCACTATGATACTGTGAGCTTTAAGGTAAATGTCCTATTTTGTTATTTTACTATTCAGCAAATGCAGCCACCCACACTCCAAGCAGCTTTAGAATGACATGAAATGTGTAGAGTACATGATATACCCTGTTTAAAGCCCGTGGGAGGCATAATAACCTGTATTATAAATGCAACACAATTAGCAGAAAGAGCCAACCTTATGATTAGACTCCATGTTCCTGATCCAGCTGCATACAAACTCTGCCTCTGCATGCTGCTGTGTAATGGTGTCAGCTGCACAATCAAAAATCTCTCTTATGCATGGATATTAATGCATGTTTTACCACAGTATACTCCTAATGGAGCTTCTCGCCATGCCCTGTGCTTATCTTTGATTAACTCATCACACAGATGAGTTTGATAATATCATTACGCCATTAGCCTCCATTTGAATACTTGCATCTGCTTGTCTTCGCACACATACCACCATTACTAATTACGTTCCTCTTCAGTGGCATTGTGCCAAGGTTATAAACCGAATCCTTTGCTGTGATTATGTGCTCAATACGGGGGGACAGTTGTAATATGGGAAAAAATGGCATAAAAGTGCAAGGTTTGAGAGGATCCAAAGCACGGCCGCCACTGATCCAGCTTGGCGGCACGGCTTGCTGGTTTAATGTGACTATGTATAAATATTCAGCTCCCATGTGGAATGGATTAGCATCCCAACAGTTGATAAAATAAAACACAATCCCTCATATATATATATATATATATATATATATATATATATATATATATATATATATATATATATAAATATATATATATATATATATATAAATATATATATATATATATATATATATATATATATATATAAATAAACAGTTTGGCCATTTGGGAGTTGGCATATGTCAACAATCTTTCTCCTGTGCTGCTGTTTGGCAGCAAGTAATTCCATGGTATGATGTTAATCATCTTACTACTCTGATACATTTCTAACATAGCAATCTGGTCTGCTATTTTATGCTACATGTCCCATATTAAACTGGAATAAACTGGCCGGTGCGATTCTTCTGTCACAATCGCCAGCAGAGCATCAAGTGGACGAACTCAGTTTATGCCAGAGGAATGTCCCCACATTGTCAGAGCTGTCTCTTTTTTTTAATGCCAACAAATTTTCTGCAAATCTTTTGATCACTCTTTGAATGTAAATATCCTATGTTTAGGTTTCACCAATGATCATTTCCAGGATGACACAAGACTACTTAGAGGTACTTCTTCTCCAGATTTCTACCACTCGTGTCAGTTCTCATCGACTGGCTTTCTGATTTCTGACAAGACTTTAGAAGTCACAAGAGTTGATGGTTACAAATGGTTTGAGCAGCGGCTGTGCTGATTATTAAAAAGCACCAGAAACAACAGTGTTTTCATAAAGTTTGGTAGGAACCTCTGAATAAGCAATCATTTGATGTTCAAATGAGTATCATTACTTGAGAAGTTAAGCCTTCCATGAATAGTGGTCACTGTAATGAGCACCTATTTACAAGCTTTTTTTCTTGCATATTCATGAATGAGGATGGTATATTTGTAAATTAACCACTTCAATGTCTGATGCATAACCACTCACTGAGGAATAAATAAATATATAATGTAGCTAAATTTAAATGCATTCATTGTAATGAAAAAAGCTTGTCTTTATGATAAGTAGAAGAAAATAATACAGGTATGTCTTATCAAATATTTACACAATATGATGATTATATGTAATTTTATAAAAAAATATATAGAATACATCAAAATAAATCAAATCAAATTCATTCAAAATATGACTATAAACCAAAAAAGTATAATTGCATATGTTTATAGTGCTAAAATACTGTCTTTAAAATAATGTTTTATAATGATAATGTTTTTCTTTATTAATGCATGCATGAAAGGGTTAAAAATTCTGCTCGGTCAAATGGAAAAACATAAACGCACATCTTATATTAGCCTCACACTGGTGTCATTGATACGTATAATTTATCTGAGCCTTTCCTAGCACTGACGTGGTGCTGTTTGCTTTTGAGTTGTGTGATACAGAGGACCAGATGTAATTAGCAACACAGAAAAGGACCCAAAAAAAAAAAAAATCTCAAATTTTATCAGTGTAACAGATGTAACAGATGTAACAAGTCATGTGGGACTCTGGAGGCAGCTGATGGGTACCGACAGGCTAAGCGACATGTGGCTTCGGCTGTCGCCAAGGCAAAAACTTGACCATGGGAGGAGTTCAACAAGGCCATGGAGAAAGACTTCCACAAGGCTTTGAGGCGATCCTGGTCCACCATCCGGTGACTCAGGAGGGGGAAGCAGTGCTCCATTAACACTGTGTACAGTGGCGATAGGGAGCTGTTGATGACGTGATCCTGTTGGCGTCATCTGGCTGTGATCTCCAACTCTTTCTTGAGCGATTCGCAGCCAAGTGTGACGCAGCTGGGATGAGAATTACCTCCTCCAAATCTGAGACCATGGTCCTCAGCCGGAATAGGGTGGATTGCCCTCTCCGGGTCGGGAGTCAGGTCCTGCCTCAAGTGGAGGACTTTAAATATCTCGGGGTCTTGTTCACGAGTGAGGGAAGGATGGAGCGTGAGATCAACAGGCAGATCGGTGCGGACTCTGCGCCGGAGAATGGATGGATAAGAGATGGCAAAAAAGCTAAAATAATTTCAAATAAAATTACATTTTAAATAAAAATGGGCACGCAGGCTTGCAGCAGCTCCTTTAGACGCATGTGGTGCAGAAACACTTATCAAAAAAATCACGAATCGTAAAGCAACAAGTCCTCCAACTGAACGATTGTATTTGTTGCTTTTTTTTATACCCTTAAAGCTGGGGTAGATAATGTTGGGGAGCGAGCAAGATGTGAAAATGGCACCATGTCTTGGCTCCTCCCCCACGATTTTGCTCCTTGCTTGAACCGAGGCTTTTTCTTACCTCCGCCAAGGAGGTTATACTTTTACCGTTGTATATATTTGTCTGTGTTTAAGATAACTCAAAAAGTTATTTATGGATTTTAATTATATTTTTGGGAGTTGTTGAAAATATGAAAATGAAGAACTTATTTAATTTTGGCTGTGATCCGAATCACCGTTTGGATCCAGGAACATTTTAAAGCCCTTGGCGGAGGTTTGGGCTCTGAGCATTTTTCTAGTTCGCAGCAACCAACGATTTTCTCTTTCTAGGCTGTTTATCAGGAGGAGGCAAATAAACCGAGCCGGGTCGGGAAATCCTTCCTCCATTTTTTCAGCCATGTTTGCCTTCCGAGTTTCTTCTTTACTACTTTGTATTTTCATCCTAACACGCTGTTTATATGCAGGGTGTGGCTATCAGGTATGCGCTGCTGGAGGGGGAGGAGGGGAGCCGGGAGAAGAAGCTACAAAATATAAGAAATGAACAACTCCATTTGGGTCCGAATGTTTAGGTTGTAGTTTTTACAGATTTATAGTAAACTGAGGCGTCTAACTATATTTCTTATTGTTCATGATTACAACATGTATAGACTACTATCAGGACGAGGAACCGCTTCACCCAGAGGAACATGTCTCTGAGGAAGATTACCTACCCCAGCTTTAAAAACAACTCATGAGGAGGGAAGTCGGGGGGGAGGATGCAGGAGCTAAGTGAGGCTTTTTAAACCACAGTGAGACATCCTACGCTCCATCAGTGACACGACAAAACTTTAATAAGACACTTTTCTCATTTCCTAACTGGGTTTAGACAAAAACATTGCTTAAACACCAGAGTAAAATCCATTATTTTACATCAAATTCATTCAGTTAATACATTAAATTCTAATATGTTAAATTTCCTTGTCACATCACTTGGTTGGAGATCAAAACTCCCGAGTTAGGGTTAGAAAACGACGAATTGTTTAACCGAACCTTCGCTGCCATACCTGCCGCTTTTATCTTTCTCATAGTGTTGCTTTCATGACAACCGGTGCTTGTATATCCGCATCTGCCCACACACACAGACCACATAAACACGTCCTGGGGTGGAGGACAGTGATCTTCAGTTGTGGTGAGTGATGCTGGAAGATTTAGCATTGATTCTGTACAAAGTAAATAAAATACGAGTATTGCTGACCTCATTGTGTCTATGACAGAGGACACCTATTTTAAAGGCTGTTTTCAAGTATGTTCAGAAGTGAGGATGGTAAATTAGCCACTGTACCTCTTCAGTGGACGTTAGGAGAGTCACCCAACACACTCACTAAAGTAAAAACAAACAGTAAAAAATATCATATTTACACGAACATGTAATTTCCAACTTTACCTCAGTAATAAACAGGACAAGAAAGTGATACTAATCAATTTTTACATCTTATTTCTGTTATATAAATGACAGTATATTATAAATATTTCTTTAGAATTGATCAAATAAACAAAATAAAAAGTATAATATTATTAAAGGCAAAGTATCTGTACATGTCTGTAGAAGTAATATGTTGCATGTAAAAAAAAAACAATGTCATTGTTTATTAATAATTTGTGTATCAGAGGGTTAATAGAGCTGTCAAAATGAATGGGTTAATGCAAAGGGATTAATTTTAGGGATTCGTCTGCTCATTTTTTTTTTTTAAGCATTCATGCATAAATAATAAAGTTATCACTCACGCTATATTAAAAATGGGGAACCTCCTATGAGCTGGTAAATGTGGCTGAGCAGAAGGAAGTCTGGGCTTCCCCAAGGCTGCTGCCCCCCCCCCGACCCCACCCCAAATTAGGAGCAGAAAATGGATTGATATTAAAAATCTGACTGTCTACTACTATTGATCTGTGGGAATTAAACTTGCATCAAATCTAACTCCCACAATAACTAGATTCTGACATGTCAGGGTAAAGCTAAGGCCAACTTTGTCGATGTTTAATTGAGTCGGGTTGCTCTTATTTGTTAATCTTTGGGCAGAACATGGCAGGAATGGAGAAAATAAGAGGAGGTGTGTGGTGTTGGGTTGTCTAAAGACTGTCGACACGCCAAAATGTGACTCAGTCACACACAAGGTTTTAAACAGCAATAGTAAGGTGAATCCCAGTTAATCTTGTTTACCTGCTGTTGAATCTTCTCTTTGTCGGGACTGAGAAAATGCTAAAAGCGAGCATTAGCCGTGCATATCCACACTTCTGTTCATGCACCTCTTCCCGACACCCAGACACATAATCCCACTCATCACCCGGAAGCTGAATCATTCATTAGAGGCTGCAGTTAATATAAACCTTCACCTAATTCCCCTTCAGGCTGAAGAAACAGGACTTTGAGATAACACAGAGGTCTCGTTTGGCTACATGTGATTATGAAATGTTGCAGTTAGAATAAATAAACTCTAATTTCTTTCATCCCAGTGCCAGATTGAGGTATCTGGTTTTAATTACTTTACTTCATCTGAAACATTGACAAAGGGAATACTTTATTAAGTTGAGGCCAAGAGAGTTGTTGTAGTGTGAGTTGTTAATCATAATTCCATCACCTATGAGCTCTTTAGTTAGCACTTTAATGTTGTATTAAAGTTGTTTACATTAATTATAATTCACAAGAAAGAAGAAATAAGGCCAGTCATACCTAGATGAAATATTCTTTTGATGAACTTGTGTGTCTGTCTCTGTATCCCTGTGAATCCAGCCTACATCGAGGACGTAGCGCGCTGCGTGGACCAGAGCAAGCGCCTCATCATTGTCTTGACGCCCAGCTATGTGGTGCGGAGGGGGTGGAGCATTTTTGAGCTGGAGACCCGGCTGCGCAACATGCTGGTGACCGGCGAGATTAAAGTTATCCTGATCGAGTGCGCCGAGCTGCGTGGCATCATGAACTACCAGGAAGTAGAGGCCCTCAAACACACCATCAAGATGCTGACGGTCATCAAGTGGCGCGGGCCGTCCAGCAACAAGCTCAACTCCAAGTTCTGGAAGCAGCTGCTCTACGAGATGCCCTTCAAGCGCATGGAGCCCCTCAGCATCTCCCACGAGCAGGTGCTGGACGTCAGCGAGCAGGGCCCCTTTGGCGAGCTCCAAACCGTCTCGGCCATCTCCATGGCAGCTGCCACCTCCACCGCCATGGCGACGGCACACCCAGACTTGCGCTCGACCTTTCACAATTCGTGCCACACCCAGATGAGGCAGAAACACTATTACCGTAGCTACGACTACGACTTGCCGCCCGGCGGCACACTCCCACCGCTCTCCTCGCTAGGCAACCAGCACACCTACTGCAACATCCCCATGACCCTCATCAATGGCCAGCGGCCACAGTCCAAATCGCCACGGCAGCAGAGTCTGGACGAAGCCCACGGCCACAATGCCATGCTGCCGCTGCTTCCCAGAGAGACCAGTATATCCAGTGTCATCTGGTGACAGGCGGGGTGGACTGTGGATCTATATGATGTCTGTCACAGGGAGGACTCGGCACTGGCACTCGGACCCTGAACGCACCAGAGCCAGGTGAACCTGAATGGCACTAAGCTACTTGCTGCTGTTGAATTTGCACCAGGAAATAACAGGGACAAAGGTTTTTTGGGGGGGTGGGTAACACCAGAGAAACTGGAGCTGGAAGAGGTTGTGGCTATTTTCTTTGTTTTTTTTTTCTTTTTTTCTTTTTTTGTTTTGTTTAGTTTTGATCCAATAAGATCTTTTACTGAAACTGAACAAGGAAAAAAAAGGAAGAAGATTTTTTTATGCCTGTACAAACACTCACGTAACACAAGCCAACACCGATGACCATTTACCCCGACAGTGGAGGAATACAGGGTCCTGTACATACCTTTTTCTAATTCTTTGTAGCAACAGTGTTTGGGACTTGTTTATGTTTTATCATCAGCTGGGACTCTTTTGTTTGTTTCTTTTGTTTCAGTTTGTATAAAAGTGAAGCGAAGGCCTGTGAGACGTTTCGGTTAAACCGTTGTTACCTTTATCCTAATTTGTCAGCTGGTGTAGTTTATAAAGTGGTTATTTTTTAAGGAGCGATGGGAGAGGTTCAACTTCACAGCCCTTGGGAGATGAGTTAATGGTCTGGGCTTAACCGGAATATGCAAACTTTGGAGTCTGGACGGGAGCGGAACTCGAGGTTTCCCCAATCGATTGAACGCTTTAGGAAAATGAAGATTATGGTGCTAGGCTTCACATCTCTCTTTCGCTCACGATAACATTTACTTTTAAAGAGCAGCCTTGCTATTTACCTTAACAGATGATTATATCACTGAAAGTAATTGTGTTTAATTTTATGAAAAAAAAGAAAAGTATATTTTTGTAACTGATGGATATTTGTTGAGAGACGTTATACCTATGAAATTTCTGATAGAAGGAATTGGTAAAACCTTAAAAAAAGACCTTGTTTTGTTCCGTGGAACTGCATAATTCACAAAAATCAATAGTTCACTCACTAAATGTCTTACCTTTAATCGCAAGACAAAGAAAAAAGTATTTGTTAGTGTTTTCATGATTGAACGAAGGGAGTTTTGACATTTCCAATGCATCACTGGTATCTGCTCAGCAGGATAATATTGTGTTCCATTTCAGTGTCGCTGCAGCGGTTCAGTCGGTTTAACGGGGAGCTGTGGACGATTTCGGGGACGATGGAGGAGAAAGTCATCTCTCCCGGTTTTCCTCTGTAGGACCAAACAAAGCTGTCCAGGGCTAAATTCTCATCACAATTATCCATTTCCTCTTCAGTGACAGCCCTGTTATTTGTTTGCCATTTCCACTTGAAGTGATTTAGCGGCGATGCTCTCTGGTGAAGACAACATGAAGAGTCTTCTTTCAAAACAACACAACCACCTTCGATATGTCGACATGGGGTGTACTCCTTTTAAAAAATCGGATATAATTAATCATTAAAATCTCTTTAAACATGCCAATAATAATCGTATGTACAATAATAATGCGAGTTTAGAGCGAAGCAAGCTAAAATGAAAAGCATCCACCCAACAAAAAGGATATTTTCTTTCCATAGCGTGAGTTCATCCGGGCGAGATCTATGTTTCTACGCCTCTTGCAGCTGTGCCATATCTTTTTCATTTTTTAAGATGATTTTTAGAAACTAACATCATACTAAAATACCTGCAACATCTCAGATGTTTCATTTAGTGCCATAAAATATGCAAAGATGATGAACTTGTAAAGAATAAATAAAAATCCCCTTTTATCTTCTTGAATTTATCACTTGTTGTGTTTTAATTTTCCTTTGTAGAATATCAAACCCCAAACGTTTTGCCAGATACAACCACATTTAGGATCAACATTTTTAAATCAGAGCAAGGCCGGTTTTTGGTTTTGTTTTTTTGCCCACCTTGGAAAAGCTAAATATGGATTGCTATCACTTTTTCCTTTTCAGGGCACTATTTATATGAAGAAAAAAGAGAAAATATGGGGTTGTGTAAATAAAATCAAAATAATATGATTAAGATGAAGACAATCGAGCCATATTTGCGATGGTCACCACTGTCATGGCCTCTCCGAGTAGAAAGACTAATCCTGACTGGATGTTGAACAGAATCTGGGAGATTTTCCCAGGAGTTTGGTGTAAATGCTCCGACTTTGGGAAGCTGTGCAAATATTAAAGTTTGTATTTTCTACAAAGACAATAACATACTTTTGTTTCATGATTAAATTGAACATTTGATGTGGCTTTGATTAAAAAGGTGATGAGGATGAATAGTAATAACGTATATAGCACAGAATAATTCTAGGCACTTTCACAACTCTTGAGACGATGTCTCCCCTGTTTTCTGATTTATTTTCTATTATGTATCTGCAATGTTCATTAAAAGAGATACTGTTATTAATAAAACCACATTTATGGTAATGCTACTTCTCACTCATGTGTGTGGGTGTGTGTGTGTGTGTGTGTGTGTGGAGAGAGTAAGTACGCTGTATATGATGCTAAAAAAATACCACCCAGTTGACTTTGTTTATGGTCCCACGTCGTTGGCTGGATTGCTGACGATGTCTGGATCTACTTTTTTGGCGGAGAGCCTGAACCACCATAACTCTCCTGTCTCCTGTAAAACCTTGAAATAAACAATCAATAATTCTCCTTATTCCACTCAGAGACTGGATCGGCGCGGCCTTGTTTCAGAAGATCGCTGCATCGGGGGTGTGGAGTCATCCAGAAACACTAAGATGTGACAGAGAACACAGACATCTCACTGCACATGTTGCATCCATCATTTAATGAAATCACTCGCATTATATTTAGACTTCCAGTTCACACCGAAACGGCACATTATTTTTATCATTCCACAGAAATTTAATCCGATGAAACCTATAGGCAGGTTTGCTCGGTACAAGCAATCTTAGGAATACAGAACCTATCTTCCTTCAATGTGCTCTGAGGGAAATAAGTTGTCATTTTCTGTTTTTCCTTTTATACCTTGGAGCATTGCACCCATAGGGTAGCAATTTGCGTACTTTGCTGTGATCAAAGCAAAAGCATTAAAGAGAAAAATAAAAGCAGTACAAGGGGGAGAATCATGAAATGCTGCCAGACAACGCTACCCTCCACGGCCTCATCTTGACTGAAAAGTGAGTTACTTTGTTATCAAACAGTTTTATTGTGAATAAATGTAGCTAACATGCATCAGTGGTTACGGCTCTGCTCATGCAGCAGCTAGTTAGCTTAGGTTAGCATAGCACTGAAAGTTAAACTAAACCTGTGTCTCAATTTAGGGTCTGCACACTCAACTGGGGGACAGCTTTAGTTTCCTTTTCTAAAGAATGCTCAGAGTATATCGATGTTATGTCATGTTATGCTAAAGCTACACAACTCAGTTTCATTTAAACAGGAAGCTAGCAAGGCTGCTAGCTGATTTTGAGCTAGCAGCCTTGTTTGAAATTGTGTAGAAACATGTCTTGTAATCTTTTTTATTTTGTGTGGGAAGACTAAGAATGAGAACAGCTGATATACATATACATATATACACATATATATATATATATATATATATATATATATATATATATATATATATAAAGCTTTTTGTTTCAGGTAGGGTTAGACCCTAGCCCCAACATGGAGCAAACCACACGAGGCATCGAGGAACCACTGGTGTAAAGGAAACAAAGCTCATGGTGTGGCTCCACCAACATCCCATGAAACTTGTGGAGCATTGTTAAAAGGAAGATGTGTGAGGGTGCGGGGCAGTAGACCTCCAAACAGCTACTTTGGGAGGCGATTCGGGTCTCCTCGGTGAGATTCTGTTAATAGACTTCCAAGTTTAATGGATGAGAGAGTAAAGATATCTACGAAAGGCTCCTATGTTAAATTGGTTCTGTTCAATTTTGCTTGTTTGAAATTAATTGAATCTGTTAAAAGTTCTGCAAAAAATACAGCAAGGTTTACTTTTACGTTCAATTTAATGGTGTGAAACTGTTTTGTAAAATAATTTGTAACACTTGATTCAGAGGGATTGACAAAAGTTGCTGTTGTTAGTAGGGCTACAATGATATGCTTTCATCCCAATTCGGTTCCGATTTTTTGGGTGCCAATTCGATTTTAAATATTCTTTGATATTGCTCATTTTTGTAGACTAAAAACAAAACATAAAGCAAATGTACAAAACTTTTTTATGCTTGTCAGTTTCTTGATTTCAGTTCGGAAGAAACGACACAGTAGCCAGATCATCATTCTGCTGCTATAATGCCCAAAAAGGCAAGTAAAAAGATCAATAAAAACAATAAAAAGTATTCAAAATTTATAATGGATTAGTTTTATTGATTTGGAAAAAAAAAAAAAGATCTTTTTAACAAAAAAATCCATTTTAAAATTGTGGAGCAAAATATTCCAATATTCGATTTTTCGATTCAATTTTCCCACCCTAGTTCTTAGCATTAGTAGTTTTGTTCAATAAAATCCACATTTTTATATAACCCAATATAATCTGACTAAACTTATTTGCCGCCATTGCATTGGGAGAAATGAAGAGAAATTAACATTTTAGGTAAATACATGACAAAATCTCATCACAGATTCTTTCTGGGGGTGGGTCTTAAAAAGAAGCATTTTATATGGTGTAAGGATGAAGTAACAGACCACAAAAACAAATAAATGGAAATAATATGTGCTTTAACAAAATCTAACCTCAGAATTTTCCACTTGAAACAACTTTCATTCAAGCTGCTCAAAGTTTTGGTTTCAATTTTTCAAGCACTGACTTACAAGTGGCTTCAGCCAAAATATACCGGTAGTTGACCATACTACCAGTACAACCACAGTTTGACGTTCCTTCTCACAATTTGTTCATTACAGCTGAACTTTCTGTCAAATGCTATCTTGGTGCAGCCCAGATGAGACCAGCATTGCTGTTGCGTTCTTAATAATGTAACACATGTGCCTGAATGGTTGTGCTAATTAGCACTTGTTTAATCAGTGTTCATTAGAGAGGAAGCACCATGCTCCACATCAATAATTCCTACCTTCATCCAGAGTAGGATGCTTTCTATTCTGAAAAACAGAAGCTTTGCAGTGAGAATTAACTGGAAAATTAAGCTATAACTACACAAAAATCCCAAACTAACCTTGAAGTACCTGCATGGCATTGCTTTAGACATCCAAATGTCACATCAATAAAAAGTAAAAATCTTGTACTTGGGGGAGTAGTCTTATATTGCATCCAAAGGCAGGGCAACTCCAGTCCTCGAGGGTTCCAGTCCCGCATGGATTAGGAGTTTCCCTGCTGCAACACATCTGACTCCTGTCAGAATTAATTAGCAAACTTGAAGTCCAACTCTGCACTTGTTTGCTAACTTCCATTCCTTTGAGTCTGGTGTGTTTCATCAGGGAAACTCCTGCAGGAGATTTCCTGCTGAAACACACGGTGTTGGACCACAGGTGGAGTCGCCCACCATGCAGGGTCTTCAGTCCCTTTCCAAGAGGGCTGGTGCCGTGCATGTTTTCCAAATGTCCTTGCTGACATGTGCCACAATAATGTGCGGAGCTTGTCTGAGTCAGGTGTGTTGCAGCAGGGACACTTGGAAAACCTGCAGGACACCGGCCCTTGAGGACCAGGACTGAGGATCCCTGGTCTAATGAGTGTTGCCAGATCAAGCCAGTATGGGAAGCAGGTATCCTTACAACTTGTGTTTCGTTGTAAAATGGTTGATTTGCAGATGCAAATAATAATCTGATCAGTGTTTATAAATCTTAATCAGCACTGATTAATCTATAGCTGTATATTTATGCATATTAGAGCTCATATGTGAACATTTAAAATGCAAACTTGCTATAAAAAAAATGGTAAAAGGTAATGAAACTCGGCAGACTACACACCTTCCATAAAACATGTTTCCCAACAGCTGGCTTGTTTCTTACTATAATCTCTATAAACGTTAAACTACATGCTGATCATCCATGTGAACACAGAAAACCACCAGATGTTGAAGTCTGAGCCAACGTGTCGCCATATGGTGCGTAGATGTGCGAAAAGGAGGGGTTTATACAGCTCTGATGCTCCCGCCACCTCAAAATAATGAATGAAATCATTTTCACTTCATTACAGTGTCACAACATAACAAGTTCCCTGAACTGTAGACATTTTCACTGCAGTGAGAGTTCACGCAAACACGTACAGATGTTTTGTGCCTTCTTACACACATGCTGGTGAGGAGTATTACTCTCTCTGGCAGGTATACTGATCCCTCCTTATGTCCCACAGGGCCTTGTTATGCACAGCGCTATCCTCTGTGCCCTATGTGACATGTCTTCCACTCCAAGAACCAGGCCAATTGTCTGAGCACAGATTGGTGCTGGGAGAAATGGTGTATGTGTGTATGAGAGCTGAAAGCATTTGGAAAAAGGATGCAAGCAGCTGTTACCCCAATTTTGGAGCGATTCTGAGCCCACCACGATTCAGCACTACATAATTGGCTTCATGTGTGTTGTGGCAAAGATGCAATTTATGGATCATTGATCACTTACCAAGTCCATCATTTTGCTGCTACTTCCTGCAGGAAAAACTCCGTCTGCTATATTTTACAATGGGATGAACATTGGAAAGTCATTTTCAGTCGATTCAACTGCCTCATCAAATTATTTTTTTATTAAATGAACATATTAACACAATTATAGGTGTAATCATATTAAATAATGTAATAGTTTCTCTCCCCCAAAGGAAAACTGAGTGAAATTAAGCCATAGTGAAATGTAAAGGGAAACAGTGCCACCTGCTGGACGTGTTTAGCCCTGCACCGGTGCTGAGAGGCCTTGCAAGGCATGCTGGGAGGAAAGAAGCCAATTTAGGCCATTATAGGAAAAGTGGGGTGATGGGTAGATCGTTCAGTCATGATAAAAATCACACACATCTTTCCTAAATTGTTCCAGCTAAAATCTTTCTTCCATTTGGAACATATAATTGGGATGAATGGAAGTCTGAACATTTTCCTTTAAGGTGATGTACTGCTATTAGACTGCAGCAGTTTCAGAATGAAAACTTTTTACGACTCCAAATGAGCAGATTTTCTCTTCAACCACACGTAAAGCTAATATTTACAGTGTTTGTTCATAAAAATTGCTCATCCACAATAAAATGAGTATAACTCTGACAAACATCTGACATACAAACATAGTAATAGTAAGGAAAACATTGTGAGATGTGTTAAGATGAGTAAACATCAACTTGTGTGTTTCTAGAAAAAAACAAAAAGAAAAAAAAGAAAAACACGTTCAAGAGAAATCAAAATATCTCTTTGGAAAGATGCAGCTGTAGCTTCAATTATTATCTTCACAACTGCCAAAATAAAACCTGTTTATTTAAACTCTTTATGAAACTGTAACAGTAAATAATGTTTGCTTTATTTGAGATGCCACAGGTTCATGTTCAGGTTTATTTCAATTACAGCAGCATAAGAAACAGTAAGCAAAGGGTTTGGTTTGATTTTATTTTTATTTATTTGTTTTTAAAGTGAGGCAATGGCAAGGCGGTGTACATAATCTGCACTGCATTCTGGGTATATATATATATATATATACATATATATATATCTTGTTTTAAAAATCGTTCCTTTTTCTCTTTACTGTTGGGTAGGAAATAACCAGACTAACAAGGTTAGCTTAGCTAGCAAAGAATCAGTTAGAGGAATGCTTACAAAAAAAACGCTGTGCTAATGAAATGAGAGGTAATCAATTATTTGAACTGCAGACGAGTCCATAATGTCAGCATATTAAGTTACCAACTTGTAGACCATTATATTTAATTATAAAAGACAAGTTTAACACAATATATTTGAACTTAAGTTGAATTTTGCTATTATCTTTAAAAAAAAACCACACAAAGATAATGTAGAGATAATCTGTGCTGTTTCCGGTTTTATTTAAAAGAATAAACATTGATGAATTGTTTTACTTCTTAAAAATCCTTTCAGGTGGATACGGGTATATTTTTGCACTCGGGCATAAAAATGTTAAATAAGAGGTTTCTTGAACTTTGCTGAAGCTGTTTTTCAGCTACAAATTTGTTCAAAAAAGCAAAACATGAGGAAAGCAACTTAATCATGAGCAGATCTGATTGATGATTTGCAGAGGCGGAGTTTCCAGTTAGAAGATATATCATCAGAAATAAAAGGAGAAAACAGGCCTGCAATGAACATATTGTAAAAATGACAAAGCCCGCATTTCTCCTTGTGTTTATTAGTTGCTCTCTGACAGACTGCAAACAAAGATATATTAACCTTGTAGTTATAGACTGTTTTTTTTATTATCTTTTATTGTGAGCATTGAAGTTTTTGCTCATTTCATGTCAGCTAACTACTGATGTTAGAAAAAGATGTGAGATCCTGTATTGAGATTACATTTGTGATGAAACAGACGAGAAAAAAGAAAAGCTGTTAAACTCAGTAAAACTTAGGCCCTGTGCACACACAGACAGGTATCTCACAAAACAAACTTATTTTTCTACGGTTTGACCTGTCATTCACATAAAAGCACAAATTTGCAACATTAAAACTTAGGTTTTAAAAAAAAAAAAAAACTCCAACTAAAGTGACGATTTATGAATACGACATATGTGCATCTGCATGAGAAGATACATAACTGGGGTAGGGACGCACCGATCCACTTTTTGGGATCGGTGCGTCCCAAAAAGTGGATCGGTGGGTTCCAATACTGATATCTGAAATTTGTGGCTATGCTTATTATTGCTGTTGTAACTGTGTAAGATTTAATTAGGTTGTAATAAATGACCCATCCTTTCTGAAGTTACATCACCAATACAAATATTAATGATTTGATTTGACACATTTTACCGAAATACAACTATAAATGTGTGATTTTGAAACAAAGATCTGGCTTTTAGTGGAACAAAAAATGTCACATTTTAAACATTCAAGCCTTGTATGTCTATTCTGGTCCGAACCAGTATATTCTGGACTGAACCAGTCTTTTCTGGTCCGAACCAGTCTAGCCTGGACTGAACCAGTCTTTTCTGGTCCGGACCAGTCTATTTTGGACAGAACCAGTCTATTTTGGACAGAACCAGTCTATTCTGGTCGGAACCAGTCTATTCTGGTCCGAACGAGTCTATTCTGGTCCAAACCAGTATATTCTGGACTGAACCAGTATATTGAGGTCCGAACCAGTCTACTCTGGACGAACCAGTCTATTCAGGTCCGACCAGTCTATTCAGGTCCGACCAGTCTATTCAGGTCCGAACAAGTCTATTCTGGACTGAACGAGTATATTCAGGTCCGAGCCAGTCTATTATGGTCCGAACCAGTCTAGCCTGAACTAAACCAGTCTATTCTGGTCCGAACCAGTCTAGCCTGTACTGAACCAGTCTATTCTGGTCCGAACCAGTCTAGCCTGTACTGAACCAGACTAATCTGGTCCGAACCAGTCTAGTCTGGACTGAGCCAGTCTATTCTGGTCAAAATCAGTCTATTCTGCTCTGAACCAGTCTCTTCAGGTCCAAACAAGTCTATTCTGGTCCAAACCAGTCTATTCTGGTCTGAACCAGTCTATTCAGGTCCGAACCAGTCTACTCTCATCCGAACCAGTCTACTCTGGACGAACCAGTCGATTCTGGTCCAAGCCAGTCTATTCTGGACTGAACCAGTCTATTCAGGTCCGGACCAGTCTATTCTGGTCTGAACCAGTCTATTGTGGTCCGAACCAGTCTAGTCTGGTCTGAACCAGTCTATTCTGGTCCGAACCAGTCGATTCTGGTCCGAGCCAGTCTATTCTGGACTGAACCAGTCTATTCAGGTCCGGACCAGTCTATTCTTGTCCGGACCAGTCTATTCTGGTCCGAACCAGTCTATTCTGGTCCGAACCAGTCTATTCTGGTCCGGATCAGTGTACTCTGGTCTGAACCAGTCTATTCTGGTCCGAACCACTCTATTCTGGACTGAGCAAGGCTATTCTGGTCCGAACCAGTCTTTTTAGGTCCGAACCAGTCTTTTTAGGTCCGAACCAGTCGATTCTGGTCCAAACCAGTCTATTCTGGTCCGGACCAGTGTACTCTAGTCTGAACCAGTCTATTCCGGTCTGAACCAGTCTATTCTGGTCTGAACCAGTCTATTCAGGTCCGAACCAGTCTATTCTGGTCAAAACCAGTCTATTCTGGTCCGAAACAGGTCTTGTCTGGTCTGAGCCAGTCTATTCTGCTCCGAAGCAGTCAATTTTGGTCGGAACCAGTCTACTCTGGTCCAAGCCAGTCTATTCTGGACTGAACCAGTCTATTCAGGTCTGGACCATTCTATTCTGGTCTGAACCAGTCTATTCTGGTCCGAACCAGTCTAGTCTGATCTGAACCAGTCTATTCTGGTCCGAACCAGTCGATTCTGGTCCGAGCCAGTCTATTCTGGACTGAACCAGTCTATTCAGGTCTGGACCAGTCTATTCAGGTCCGGACCAGTCTATTCAGGTCCGAACCCGTCTATTCTGGTCCGAACCAGGCTATTCTGGTCCGAACCAGGCTATTCTGGTCCGAACCAGTCTAGTCTGGTCTGAACCAGTCTATTCTGGTCCGAACCAGTCGATTCTGGTCCGAGCCAGTCTATTCCGGTCTGAACCAGTCTATTCTGGTCTGAACCAGTCTATTCAGGTCCGAACCAGTCTATTCTGGTCAAAACCAGTCTATTCTGGTCCGAAACAGGTCTTGTCTGGTCTGAGCCAGTCTATACTGGTCCGAACCAGTCTATTCTAGCCCGGACCAGTCTATTCTGGACTGAACCAGTCTATTCAGGTCCGGACCAGTCTATTCTGGTCCGAACGAGTCTATTCTGGTCCGAACGAGTCTATTCTGGTCCGAACCAGTCTATTCTGGTCCGAACGAGTCTATTCTGGTCCAAACCACTATATTCTAGACTGAACCACTCTATTCTGGTCCGAACCAGTCTCTTCTGGTCCGAAACAGTCTAGCCTGGACTGAATCAGTCTATTATGGTCCAAGCCAGTCTATTCTGGACTGAACCAGTCTATTCAGGTCCGGACCAGTCTATTCCGGTCCGAACCAGTCTATTCCGGTCCGAACCAGTCTATTCAGGTCCGAACCAGTCTATTCAGGTCAAAACCAGTCTATTTTCGACAGAACCAGTCTAGTCTGGTCCGAACCAGTCTATTCTAGACTGAACCACTCTATTCAGGTCCGGACCAGTCTATTCTGGTCCGAACCAGTCTAGCCTGGACTGAACCAGTCTATTCAGGTCCGAACCAGTCTATTCAGGTCCAAACCAGTCTATTCTGGTCCGAACCAGTCTAGTCTGGTCCGAACCAGACTATTCTGGTCCGAACCAGTCTATTCTGGTCCAAACCAGTCTATTCCGGTCCGAATCAGTCTATTCAGGTCCGAACCAGTCTACTCTCATCCGAACCAGTCTACTCTGGACGAACCAGTCGATTCTGGTCCAAGCCAGTCTATTCTGGACTGAACCAGTCTATTCAGGTCCGGACCAGTCTATTCTGGTCTGAACCAGTCTATTGTGGTCCGAACCAGTCTAGTCTGGTCTGAACCAGTCGATTCTGGTCCGAACCAGTCGCTTCTGGTCCGAGCCAGTCTATTCTGGACTGAACCAGTCTATTCAGGTCCGGACCAGTCTATTCTGGTCCGAACCAGTCTATTCTGGTCCGGATCAGTGTACTCTGGTCTGAACCAGTCTATTCTGGTCCGAACCACTCTATTCTGGACTGAGCAAGGCTATTCTGGTCCGAACCAGTCTTTTTAGGTCCGAACCAGTCGATTCTGGTCCAAACCAGTCTATTCTGGTCCGGACCAGTGTACTCTAGTCTGAACCAGTCTATTCCGGTCTGAACCAGTCTATTCTGGTCAAAACCAGTCTACTCTGGTCCGAAACAGGTCTTGTCTGGTCTGAGCCAGTCTATTCTGCTCCGAAGCAGTCAATTTTGGTCGGAACCAGTCTACTCTGGTCCAAGCCAGTCTATTCTGGACTGAACCAGTCTATTCAGGTCTGGACCAGTCTATTCTGGTCTGAACCAGTCTATTCTGGTCCGAACCAGTCTAGTCTGGTCTGAACCAGTCTATTCTGGTCCGAACCAGTCGATTCTGGTCCGAGCCAGTCTATTCTGGACTGAACCAGTCTATTCAGGTCTGGACCAGTCTATTCAGGTCCGGACCAGTCTATTCTGGTCCGAACCCGTCTATTCTGGTCCGAACCCGTCTATTCTGGTCCGAACCAGGCTATTCTGGTCCGAACCAGTCTAGTCTGGTCTGAACCAGTCTATTCTGGTCCGAACCAGTCGATTCTGGTCCGAACCAGTCGATTCTGGTCTGAACCAGTCTATTCTGGTCTGAACCAGTCTATTCAGGTCCGAACCAGTCTATTCTGGTCAGAACCAGTCCATTCTGGTCCGAAACAGGTCTTGTCTGGTCTGAGCCAGTCTATTCTGGTCCGAACCAGTCTATTCTAGCCCGGACCAGTCTATTCTGGACTGAACCAGTCTATTCAGGTCCGGACCAGTCTATTCTGGTCCGAACGAGTCTATTCTGGTCCGAACGAGTCTATTCTGGTCCGAACCAGTCTATTCTAGCCCGGACCAGTCTATTCTGGACTGAACCAGTCTATTCAGGTCCGGACCAGTCTATTCTGGTCCGAACGAGTCTATTCTGGTCCAAACCACTATATTCTAGACTGAACCACTCTATTCTGGTCCGAACCAGTCTCTTCTGGTCCGAAACAGTCTAGCCTGGACTGAATCAGTCTATTATGGTCCAAGCCAGTCTATTCTGGACTGAACCAGTCTATTCAGGTCCGGACCAGTCTATTCCGGTCCGAACCAGTCTATTCCGGTCCGAACCAGTCTATTCAGGTCCGAACCAGTCTATTCAGGTCAAAACCAGTCTATTTTCGACAGAACCAGTCTAGTCTGGTCCGAACCAGTCTATTCTAGACTGAACCACTCTATTCAGGTCCGGACCAGTCTATTCTGGTCCGAACCAGTCTAGCCTGGACTGAACCAGTCTATTCAGGTCCGAACCAGTCTATTCAGGTCCGAACCAGTCTATTCTGGTCCGAACCAGTCTAGTCTGGTCCGAACCAGACTATTCTGGTCCGAACCAGTCTATTCTGGTCCAAACCAGTCTATTCCGGTCCGAATCAGTCTATTCAGGTCCGAACCAGTCTACTCTCATCCGAACCAGTCTACTCTGGACGAACCAGTCGATTCTGGTCCAAGCCAGTCTATTCTGGACTGAACCAGTCTATTCAGGTCCGGACCAGTCTATTCTGGTCTGAACCAGTCTATTGTGGTCCGAACCAGTCTAGTCTGGTCTGAACCAGTCGATTCTGGTCCGAACCAGTCGATTCTGGTCCGAGCCAGTCTATTCTGGACTGAACCAGTCTATTCAGGTCCGGACCAGTCTATTCTGGTCCGAACCAGTCTATTCTGGTCCGAACCAGTCTATTCTGGTCCGGATCAGTGTACTCTGGTCTGAACCAGTCTATTCTGGTCCGAACCACTCTATTCTGGACTGAGCAAGGCTATTCTGGTCCGAACCAGTCTTTTTAGGTCCGAACCAGTCGATTCTGGTCCAAACCAGTCTATTCTGGTCCGGACCAGTGTACTCTAGTCTGAACCAGTCTATTCCGGTCTGAACCAGTCTATTCTGGTCTGAACCAGTCTATTCAGGTCCGAACCAGTCTATTCTGGTCAAAACCAGTCTATTCTGGTCCGAAACAGGTCTTGTCTGGTCTGAGCCAGTCTATTCTGCTCCGAAGCAGTCAATTTTGGTCGGAACCAGTCTACTCTGGTCCAAGCCAGTCTATTCTGGACTGAACCAGTCTATTCAGGTCTGGACCAGTCTATTCTGGTCTGAACCAGTCTATTCTGGTCCGAACCAATCTAGTCTGGTCCGAACCAGTCTAGTCTGGTCTGAACCAGTCTATTCTGGTCCGAACCAGTCGATTCTGGTCCGAGCCAGTCTATTCTGGACTGAACCAGTCTATTCAGGTCTGGACCAGTCGATTCTGGTCCAAACCAGTCTATTCTGGTTCGAGCAAGTCTATTCTGGACTGAACCAGTCTATTCAGGTCCGGACCAGTCTATTCTGGTCCGAACCAGTCTATTCTGGTCCGAACAAGTCTATTCCGGTCGGAAACCAGTCTATTCTTGTCCGAACCAGTCTATTCTGGTCAGAGCCAGTCTATTCTGGACTGAACTAGTCCATTCAGGTCCAGACCAGTCTATTCTGGTCCGAACCAGTCTAGCATGGACTGAACCAGTCTATTCTGGTCCGAACCAGTCTAGCCTGGACCGAACCAGTCTATTCTGGTCTGAACCAGTCTATTCTGGACTGAACTAGTCCATTCTGGTCCGGACCAGTCTAGCCTGGACTGAACCAGTCTATTCTGGTCCGAACCAGTCTATTCTAGACTGAACCACTCTATTCAGGTCCGGACCAGTCTATTCTGGTCCGAACCAGTCTAGCCTGGACTGAACCAGTCTATTCAGGTCCGAACCAGTCTATTCAGGTCCAAACCAGTCTATTCAGGTCCGAACCAGTCTATTCAGGTCCGAACCAGTCTATTCAGGTCAAAACCAGTCTATTTCGGTCCAAACCAGTCTATTTCGGTCCGAACCAGTCTATTCAGGTCCAAACCAGTCTATTCAGGTCCGAACCAGTCTATTCAGGTCAAAACCAGTCTATTCTGGTCCAAACCAGTCTATTCTGGTCCGAACCAGTCTAGTCTGTTCCGAACCAGTCTATTATTGTCGGAACCAGTCTATTCTGGTGTGAACCAGTCTATTCTGGTCCGAATCAGTCTATTGTGGTTGGAACCATTCTAGTCTGGACTGAACTAGTCTATTCTGATCTGAACCAGTCTATTATTGTCGGAACCAGTCTAGCCTGGACTGAACCAGTCTATTCTAGTCTGAACCAGTGTATTCTGGACTGTACCAGTCTTTTTAGGTCCGAACCAGTCTATTCTGGTCTGAAGCAGTCTATTCTGGTCCGAGCAAGTCCATTCTGGACTGAACCAGTCTATTCAGGTCCGGACTAGTCTTTTTTGGTCAGAAACAGTCTAGCCTGGACTGAACCAGTCTATTCTGGTCTGGATCCTGGTCTATGGTCTGGATCCTGGTCTGGTGTCTGGACCCTGGTCTCTGGTCTGGATCCTGGACCCTGGTCTGGATCCTGGTCTCTGGTCAGGATTCTTGTCTGGTGTCTGGACCCTGGTCTCTGGTCTGTACCCTGGTCTGGATCCTGGTCTCTCGTCTGGATCGTGGTCTGGGGTCTGGACCCTGGTCTTTATCTTGGTCTGGATCCTGGACCGTGGACTGGATCCTGGATCCTGGTCTGTCTCCTGGTCTGGATCCTGTTCTCTGGTCTGGATACTGGACTGTGGACTGGATCCTGGATCCTGGTCTGTGTCCAGGTCTTGATCCTGTTCTCTGGTCTGGATCCTGGAACCTGGTCTGGATCCTGGTCCCTGTTCTGGAACCTGGTCTGGGGTCTGGACCCTGGACCGAACCAGTCAGGTCTGGACTGAACCAGTCAAGCCTGGACTGAACCAGTCTATTGTGGTCTGAACCAGTCTAGCCTGGACTGAACCAGTCTATTCTGGTCCGAACCAGTCTATTCTTGTCCGAGCCAGTGTATTCTGGACTGATCCGGTCTATTCAGGTCAGAACCAGTCTAGTCTGGTCCGATCCAGCCTAGTCTGGTCGAACCAGTCTAGTGTGGTCCGAACTTGCCTAGTCTGGACTGAACCAGTCTATTCTGGTCCGAACCAGTCTGTTCTGGTCCAAACCAGTATATTCTGGACTGAACCAGTCTATTCAGGTCCAAACCAGTCTAGCCTGGAGTCAACCAGTCTATTCTGGTCCGAGCCAGTGTATTCTGGACTGATCCGGTCTATTCAGGTCCGAACCAGCCTAGTCTGGTCGAACCAGTCTAGCGTGGTCCGAACTTGCGTAGTCTGGACTGAACCAGTCTAACCTGGACTAAACCAGTCTATTCTGGTCCAAACCAGTCTATTCTGGTCCGAGCCAGTCTGTTCTGGTCCGAACCAGTCTATTCTGGTCAGGGCCAGTGTATTCTGGACTGAACCAGTCTATTCAGGTACGAACCAGTCTAGTCTGGTCCGAACAGGTCTAGTCTGGACGAACCAGTCTCGTCTGGTCCGAATCAGTGTATTCTGGTCTGAACCAGTCTAGTCTGGACTGAACCAGTCTAGTCTGGTCCGAACCAGTCTATTCTGGTCCGAACCAGTCTATTCTGGTCCGAGCCAGTGTATTCTGGACTGAACCAGTCTATTCAGGTCCGAACCAGTCTAGCCTGGACTGAACTAGTCTATTCTGGTCCGAGCCAGTGTATTCTGGACTGAACCAGTCTATTCAGGTCAGAACCAGCCTAGTCTGGTCCGAACAAGTCTATTCAGGTCCGAACCAGTCTGTTCTGGTCCGAACCAGTCTAGTCTGGACAAACCAGTCTCGCCTGGTCCGAACCATTCTAATCTGGACTGAACCAGTCTATTCTGGTCCAAATCAGTCTATTCTTGTCCGAACCAGTCTATTCCTGTCCGAGCCAGTCTATTCTGGTCGGAACCAGTCTATTCTTCTCCGAACCAGTCTTTTCAGGTCCGAACAAATCTATTGTTGTCCGAACCAGTGTACTCTGGACTCAACCAGTCTATTCTGGTCTGAACCAGTCTATTCTGGTACGAACCAGTCTCTTCTGGACTGAACCAGTCTAGCCTGGACAGAACAAGTCGATTCTGGTCCGAACCAGTCTATTCTGGTCCAAACCAGTCTATTCTTGTCCGGACCAGTCTATTTTGGTCCTAACCAGTGTAGTCTGGACCGAACCAGTCTATTCTAGTCAGAACCAGTCTATTCTGGTCTGAACCAGTCTAACCTGGACTGAACCAGTCTATTCTGGACTGAACCAGTCTATTCAGATCCGAACCAGTCTATTCTGGTCCGACCCAGTCTCTTCTGGACTGAACTAGTCTAGCCTGGACAGAACCAGTCTAGTCTGGTCCGAACCAGTCTATTCTGGTCCGAGCCAGTGTATTCTGGACTGAACCAGTCCATTCAGGTCCGAACCAGTCTAGCCTGGACTAAACCAGTCTATTCTGGTCCGAACCAGTCTATTCTGGTCCGAGCCAGTCTGTTCTGGTCCGAACCAGTCTATTCTGGTCAGGGCCAGTGTATTCTGGACTGAACCAGTCTATTCTGGTCCGAACCAGTCTAGTCTGGTCCGAACAGGTCTAGTCTGGACGAACCAGTCTCGTCTGGTCCGAATCAGTCTATTCTGGTCCGAACCAGTCTAGTCTGGACTGAACCAGTCTAGTCTGGTCCGAACCAGTCTATTCTGGTCCGAACCAGTCTATTCAGGTCCCAACCAGTCTAGCCTGGACTGAATTAGTCTATTCTGGTCCGAGCCAGTGTATTCTGGACTGAACCAGTCTATTCAGGTCCGAACCAGCCTAGTCTGGTCCGAACCAGTCTATTCAGGTCCGAACGAGTCTGTTCTGGTCCAAATCAGTCTATTCTTGTCCGAACCAGTCTATTCTGGTCCGAACCAGTCTATTCTGGTCCGAGCCAGTCTATTCTGGTCGGAACCAGTCTTTTCAGGTCCGAACCAGTCTTTTCAGGTCCGAACAAGTCTATTCTGGTCCGAACCAGTGTACTCTGGACTCAACCAGTCTATTCTGGTCTGAACCAGTCTATTCTGGTACGAACCAGTATCTTCTGGACTGAACCAGTCTAGCCTGGACAGAACCAGTCGATTCTGGTCCGAACCAGTCTATTCTGGTCCAAACCAGTCTATTCTCGTCCGGACCAGTCTATTTTGGTCCTAACCAGTGTAGTCTGGACCGAACCAGTCTATTCTAGTCGGAACCAGTCTATTCTGGTCTGAACCAGTCTAACCTGGACTGAACCAGTCTATTCTGGACTGAACCAGTCTATTCAGATCCGAACCAGTCTATTCTGGTCCGACCCAGTCTCTTCTGGACTGAACTAGTCTAGCCTGGACAGAACCAGTCTAGTCTGGTCCGAACCAGTCTATTCTGGTCCGAACCAGTCTATTCTGGTCCGAGCCAGTGTATTCTGGACTGAACCAGTCTATTCAGGTCCGAACCAGTCTAGCCTGGACTGAACTAGTCTATTCTGGTCCTCACCAGTGTAGTCTGGACCGAACCAGTCTATTCTAATCGGAACCAGGCTATTCTGGTCTGAACCAGTCTAACCTGGACTAAACCAGTCTATTCTGGTCCGAGCCAGTCTGTTCTGGTCCGAACCAGTCTATTCTGGTCAGGGCCAGTGTATTCTGGACTGAACCAGTCTATTCAGGTCCGAACCAGTCTAGTCTGGTCCGAACAGGTCTAGTCTGGACGAACCAGTCTAGTCTGGTCCTAACCAGTCTAGTCTGATCGAACCAGTCTAGTGTGGTCCGAACCAGCCTAGTCTGGACTGAACCAGTCTATTCTGGTCCGAACTAGTCTATTCCTGTCCAAACCAGTATATTCTGGACTGAACCAGCCTATTCAGGTCCGAGCCAGTCTATTCTGGTCCGAACCATTCTAGTCTGGTCCGAACCAGTCTATTGTGGTCCGAACCAGTCTATTCTGGTCAGAGCCAGTGTCTTCTGGACTGAACCAGTCTTTTAAGGTCCAAACAAGTCTATTCTGGTCCAAACCAGTGTACTCTGGACTCAACCAGTCTATTCTGGTCCGAACCACTCTATTCTGGTCCGAACCAGTCTATTCTGATCCAAACCAGTCTATTCTGGTCCAAACCAGTCTATTCTTGTCCGGACCAGTCTATTTTGGTCCTAACCAGTCTAGTCTGGACCGAACCAGTCTATTCTAGTCAGAACCAGTCTATTCTGGTCTGAACCAGTCTAACCTGGACTGAACCAGTCTATTCTGGACTGAACCAGTCTATTCAGATCCGAACCAGTCTATTCTGGTCCGACCCAGTCTCTTCTGGACTGAACTAGTCTAGCCTGGACAGAACCAGTCTAGTCTGGTCCAAACCAGTCTATTCTGGTCCGAGCCAGTGTATTCTGGACTGAACCAGTCTATTCAGGTCCGAACCAGTCTAGCCTGGACTAAACCAGTCTATTCTGGTCCGAACCAGTCTATTCTGGTCCGAGCCAGTCTGTTCTGGTCCGAACCAGTCTATTCTGGTCAGGGCCAGTGTATTCTGGACTGAACCAGTCTATTCAGGTCCGAACCAGTCTAGTCTGGTCCGAACAGGTCTAGTCTGGACGAACCAGTCTCGTCTGGTCCGAATCAGTCTATTCTGGTCCGAACCAGTCTAGTCTGGACTGAACCAGTCTAGTCTGGTCCGAACCAGTCTATTCTGGTCCGAACCAGTCTATTCTGGTCCGAGCCAGTGTATTCTGGACTGAACCAGTCTATTCAGGTCCGAACCAGTCTAGCCTGGACTGAATTAGTCTATTCTGGTCCGAGCCAGTGTATTCTGGACTGAACCAGTCTATTCAGGTCCGAACCAGCCTAGTCTGGTCCGAACCAGTCTATTCAGGTCCGAACCAGTCTGTTCTGGTCCAAATCAGTCTATTCTTGTCCGAACCAGTCTATTCTGGTCCGAGCCAGTCTATTCTGGTCGGAACCAGTCTATTCTTGTCCGAACCAGTCTTTTCAGGTCCGAACAAGTCTATTCTGGTCCGAACCAGTGTACTCTGGACTCAACCAGTCTATTCTGGTCTGAACCAGTCTATTCTGGTACGAACCAGTATCTTCTGGACTGAACCAGTCTCGTCTGGTCCGAATCAGTCTATTCTGGTCCGAACCAGTCTAGTCTGGACTGAACCAGTCTAGTCTGGTCCGAACCAGTCTATTCTGGTCCGAACCAGTCTATTCTGGTCCGAGCCAGTGTATTCTGGACTGAACCAGTCTATTCAGGTCCGAACCAGTCTAGCCTGGACTGAATTAGTCTATTCTGGTCCGAGCCAGTGTATTCTGGACTGAACCAGTCTATTCAGGTCCGAACCAGCCTAGTCTGGTCCGAACCAGTCTATTCAGGTCCGAACCAGTCTGTTCTGGTCCAAATCAGTCTATTCTTGTCCGAACCAGTCTATTCTGGTCCGAGCCAGTCTATTCTGGTCGGAACCAGTCTATTCTTGTCCGAACCAGTCTTTTCAGGTCCGAACAAGTCTATTCTGGTCCGAACCAGTGTACTCTGGACTCAACCAGTCTATTCTGGTCTGAACCAGTCTATTCTGGTACGAACCAGTATCTTCTGGACTGAACCAGTCTAGCCTGGACAGAACCAGTCGATTCTGGTCCGAACCAGTCTATTCTGGTCCAAACCAGTCTATTCTGGTCCGGACCAGTCTATTTTGGTCCTAACCAGTGTAGTCTGGACCGAACCAGTCTATTCTAGTCGGAACCAGTCTATTCTGGTCTGAACCAGTCTAACCTGGACTGAACCAGTCTATTCTGGACTGAACCAGTCTATTCAGATCCGAACCAGTCTATTCTGGTCCGACCCAGTCTCTTCTGGACTGAACTAGTCTAGCCTGGACAGAACCAGTCTAGTCTGGTCCGAACCAGTCTATTCAGGTCCGAACCAGTCTATTCTTGTCCGAGCCAGTGTATTCTGGACTGAACCAGTCTATTCAGGTCCGAACCAGTCTAGCCTGGACTGAACTAGTCTATTCTGGTCCTCACCAGTGTAGTCTGGACCGAACCAGTCTATTCTAATCGGAACCAGTCTATTCTGGTCTGAACCAGTCTAACCTGGACTAAACCAGTCTATTCTGGTCCGAGCCAGTCTGTTCTGGTCCGAACCAGTCTATTCTGGTCAGGGCCAGTGTATTCTGGACTGAACCAGTCTATTCAGGTCCGAACCAGTCTAGTCTGGTCCGAACAGGTCTACTCTGGACGAACCAGTCTAGTCTGGTCCGAACCAGTCTAGTCTGATCGAACCAGTCTAGTGTGGTCCAAACCAGCCTAGTCTGGACTGAACCAGTCTATTCTGGTCCGAACTAGTCTATTCTGGTCAGAGCCAGTGTCTTCTGGACTGAACCAGTGTCTTCTGGACTGAACCAGTCTTTTCAGGTCCAAACAAGTCTATTCTGGTCCAAACCAGTGTACTCTGGACTCAACCAGTCTATTCTGGTCCGAACCAGTCTATTCTGGTCCGAACCAGTCTATTCTGATCCGAACCAGTCTATTCTGGACTGAACCAGTCTAGCCTGGACAGAACCAGTCTATTCATGTCCGAACCTGTCGATTCTGGTCCGAACCAGTCGATTCTGGTCCAAACCAGTCTATTCTGGTCCTAACCAGTCTATTCTGGTCCTAACCAGTCTCGTCTGGTCCGAACCAGTCTAGTCTGGAATGAACCAGTGTATTCTGGTCCGAATCAGTCTATTCATGTCCGAAACAGTCTAGTCTGGACTGATCCGGTCTATTCAGGTCCGAACCAGCCTAGTCTGGTCGAACCAGTCTAGTGTGGTCCGAACTTGCGTAGTCTGGACTGAACCAGTCTAACCTGGACTAAACCAGTCAATTCTGGTCCGAACCAGTCTATTCTGGTCTGAACCAGTCTATCCTGGTCCGAGCCAGTGTATTCTGGACTGAACCAGTCTATTCAGGTCCGAACCAGTCTAGCCTGGACTGAATTAGTCTATTCTGGTCCGAGCCAGTGTATTCTGGACTGAACCAGTCTATTCAGGTCCGAACCAGCCTAGTCTGGTCCGAACCAGTCTATTCATGTCCGAACCTGTCGATTCTGGTCCAAACCAGTCTATTCTGGTCCTAACCAGTCTATTCTGGTCCTAACCAGTCTCGTCTGGTCCGAACCAGTCTAGTCTGGAATGAACCAGTGTATTCTGGTCCGAATCAGTCTATTCATGTCCGAAACAGTCTAGTCTGGACTGATCCGGTCTATTCAGGTCCGAACCAGCCTAGTCTGGTCGAACCAGTCTAGTGTGGTCCGAACTTGCGTAGTCTGGACTGAACCAGTCTAACCTGGACTAAACCAGTCTATTCTGGTCCGAACCAGTCTATTCTGGTCTGAACCAGTCTATTCTGGTCCGAGCCAGTGTATTCTGGACTGAACCAGTCTATTCAGGTCCGAACCAGTCTAGCCTGGACTGAATTAGTCTATTCTGGTCCGAGCCAGTGTAGTCTGGACCTAACCAGTCTATTCTGGTCAGAGCCAGTGTCTTCTGGACTGAACCAGTCTTTTAAGGTCCAAACAAGTCTATTCTGGTCCAAACCAGTGTACTCTGGACTCAACCAGTCTAGTCTGGTCCGAACCACTCTATTCTGGTCCGAACCAGTCTATTCTGATCCAAACCAGTCTATTCTGGTCCAAACCAGTCTATTCTTGTCCGGACCAGTCTATTTTGGTCCTAACCAGTCTAGTCTGGACCGAACCAGTCTATTCTAGTCAGAACCAGTCTATTCTGGTCTGAACCAGTCTTTTCAGGTCCGAACAAGTCTATTCTGGTCCGAACCAGTGTACTCTGGACTCAACCAGTCTATTCTGGTCTGAACCAGTCTATTCTGGTACGAACCAGTATCTTCTGGACTGAACCAGTCTAGCCTGGACAGAACCAGTCGATTCTGGTCCGAACCAGTCTATTCTGGTCCAAACCAGTCTATTCTGGTCCGGACCAGTCTATTTTGGTCCTAACCAGTGTAGTCTGGACCGAACCAGTCTATTCTAGTCGGAACCAGTCTATTCTGGTCTGAACCAGTCTAACCTGGACTGAACCAGTCTATTCTGGACTGAACCAGTCTATTCAGATCCGAACCAGTCTATTCTTGTCCGAGCCAGTGTATTCTGGACTGAACCAGTCTATTCAGGTCCTAACCAGTCTAGCCTGGACTGAACTAGTCTATTCTGGTCCTCACCAGTGTAGTCTGGACCGAACCAGTCTATTCTAATCGGAACCAGTCTATTCTGGTCTGAACCAGTCTAACCTGGACTAAACCAGTCTATTCTGGTCCGAGCCAGTCTGTTCTGGTCCGAACCAGTCTATTCTGGTCAGGGCCAGTGTATTCTGGACTGAACCAGTCTATTCAGGTCCGAACCAGTCTAGTCTGGTCCGAACAGGTCTACTCTGGACGAACCAGTCTAGTCTGGTCCGAACCAGTCTAGTCTGATCGAACCAGTCTAGTGTGGTCCGAACCAGCCTAGTCTGGACTGAACCAGTCTATTCTGGTCCGAACTAGTCTATTCTGGTCAGAGCCAGTGTATTCTGGACTGAACCAGTGTCTTCTGGACTGAACCAGTCTTTTCAGGTCCAAACAAGTCTATTCTGGTCCAAACCAGTGTACTCTGGACTCAACCAGTCTATTCTGGTCCGAACCAGTCTATTCTGGTCCGAACCAGTCTATTCTGATCCGAACCAGTCTATTCTGGACTGAACCAGTCTAGCCTGGACAGAACCAGTCTATTCATGTCCGAACCTGTCGATTCTGGTCCGAACCTGTCGATTCTGGTCCAAACCAGTCTATTCTGGTCCTAACCAGTGTACTCTGGACTCAACCAGTCTATTCTGGTCTGAATCAGTCTATTCTGGTACGAACCAGTATCTTCTGGACAGAACCAGTCGATTCTGGTCCGAACCAGTCTATTCTGGTCCAAACCAGTCTATTCTCGTCCGGACCAGTCTATTTTGGTCCTAACCAGTGTATTCTGGACCGAACCAGTCTATTCTAATCGGAACCAGTCTATTCTGGTCTGAACCAGTCTAACCTGGACTGAACCAGTCTATTCTGGTCCGACCCAGTCTCTTCTGGACTGAACTAGTCTAGCCTGGACAGAACCAGTCTAGTCTGGTCCGAACCAGTCTATTCTGGTCCGAACCAGTCTATTCTGGTCCGAGCCAGTGTATTCTGGACTGAACCAGTCTATTCAGGTCCAAACCAGTCTAGCCTGGACTGAACCAGTCTAGCCTGGACAGAACCAGTCTATTCATGTCCGAACCTGTCGATTCTGGTCCGAACCTGTCGATTCTGGTCCAAACCAGTCTATTCTGGTCCTAACCAGTGTACTCTGGACTCAACCAGTCTATTCTGGTCTGAATCAGTCTATTCTGGTACGAACCAGTATCTTCTGGACAGAACCAGTCGATTCTGGTCCGAACCAGTCTATTCTGGTCCAAACCAGTCTATTCTCGTCCGGACCAGTCTATTTTGGTCCTAACCAGTGTATTCTGGACCGAACCAGTCTATTCTAATCGGAACCAGTCTATTCTGGTCTGAACCAGTCTAACCTGGACTGAACCAGTCTATTCTGGTCCGACCCAGTCTCTTCTGGACTGAACTAGTCTAGCCTGGACAGAACCAGTCTAGTCTGGTCCGAACCAGTCTATTCTGGTCCGAACCAGTCTATTCTGGTCCGAGCCAGTGTATTCTGGACTGAACCAGTCTATTCAGGTCCAAACCAGTCTAGCCTGGACTGAACCAGTCTATTCTGGTCCTCACCAGTGTAGTCTGGACCGAACCAGTCTATTCTAATCGGAACCAGTCTATTCTGGTCTGAACCAGTCTAACCTGGACTAAACCAGTCTATTCTGGTCCGAGCCAGTCTGTTCTGGTCCGAACCAGTCTATTCTGGTCAGGGCCAGTGTATTCTGGACTGAACCAGTCTATTCAGTTCCGAACCAGTCTAGTCTGGTCCGAACAGGTCTAGTCTAGTCCGAACAGGTCTAGTCTGGACGAACCAGTCTAGTCTGGTCCGAACCAGTCTAGTGTGGTCCGAACCAGCCTAGTCTGGACTGAACCAGTCTATTCTGGTCCGAACTAGTCTATTCCTGTCCAAACCAGTATATTCTGGACTGAACCAGCCTATTCAGGTCCGAGCCAGTCTATTCTGGTCCGAACCATTCTAGTCTGGTCCGAACCAGTCTATTGTGGTCCGAACCAGTCTATTCTGGTCAGAGCCAGTGTCTTCTGGACTGAACCAGTCTTTTCAGGTCCAAACAAGTCTATTCTGGTCCAAACCAGTGTACTCTGGACTCAACCAGTCTATTCTGGTCCGAACCAGTCTATTCTGGTCCGAACCAGTCTATTCTGGACTGAACCAGTCTAGCCTGGACAGAACCAGTCTATTCATGTCCGAACCTGTCGATTCTGGTCCGAACCTGTCGATTCTGGTCCAAACCAGTCTATTCTGGTCCTAACCAGTCTATTCTGGTCCTAACCAGTCTCGTCTGGTCCGAACCAGTCTATTCTGGAATGAACCAGTCTATTCTGGTCCGAATCAGTCTATTCATGTCCGAAACAGTCTAGTCTGGACTGATCCAGTCTATTCTGGTCCAATCCGGTCTATTCTGGTCCGGACAGGTCTATGCTGGTCCGAACCAGTTTTGTCTGTACCGAACCAGTCTATTCTGGTCGGAACCAGTCTATTCTCTTCCGAACCAGTCAGGTCTGGACTAAACCAGTGTACCCTGGACTAAACGAGTCTATTCTCGTCCTTAACCAGTCTAGTCTGGTCCGAACCAGTCTTTTCTGGTCCGAACCAGTCTGTCCTGGTCCGAGCCAGTGTCTTCTGGACTGAACCAGTCTTTTCAGGTCCAAACAAGTCTTTTCTGGTCCAAACCAGTGTACTCTGGACTCAACCAGTCTATTCTGGTCCGAACCAGTGTACTCTGGACTCAACCAGTCTATTCTGGTCTGAACCAGTCTATTCTCGTCCGGACCAGTCTATTCTGGTCCTAACCAGTGTAGTCTGGACCGAACCAGTCTATTCTAGTTAGAACCAGTCTGTTCTGGTCCAAATCAGTCTATTCTTGTCCGAACCAGTCTATTCTGGTCCGAGCCAGTCTATTCTCGTCGGAACCAGTCTATTCTTGTCCGAACCAGTCTTTTCAGGTCCGAACAAGTCTATTCTAGTCCGAACCAGTGTACTCTGGACTCAACCAGTCTATTCTGGTCTGAACCAGTCTATTCTGGTACGAACCAGTATCTTCTGGACTGAACCAGTCTTGCCTGGACAGAACCAGTCGATTCTGGTCCGAACCAGTCTATTCTGGTCCAAACCAGTCTATTCTCGTCCGGACCAGTCTATTTTGGTCCTAACCAGTGTATTCTGGACCGAACCAGTCTATTCTAATCGGAACCAGTCTATTCTGGTCTGAACCAGTCTAACCTGGACTGAACCAGTCTATTCTGGTCCGACCCAGTCTCTTCTGGACTGAACTAGTCTAGCCTGGACAGAACCAGTCTAGTCTGGTCCGAACCAGTCTATTCTGGTCCGAACCAGTCTATTCTGGTCCGAGCCAGTGTATTCTGGACTGAACCAGTCTATTCTAATCGGAACCAGTCTATTCTGGTCTGAACCAGTCTAACCTGGACTAAACCAGTCTATTCTGGTCCGAGCCAGTCTGTTCTGGTCCGAACCAGTCTATTCTGGTCAGGGCCAGTGTATTCTGGACTGATCCAGTCTATTCTGGTCCAATCCGGTCTATTCTGGTCCGAACAGGTCTAGTCTGGACGAACCAGTCTAGTCTGGTCCGAACCAGTCTAGTCTGATCGAACCAGTCTAGTGTGGTCCGAACCAGCCTAGTCTGGACTGAACCAGTCTATTCTGGTCCGAACTAGGCTATTCCTGTCCAAACCAGTATATTCTGGACTGAACCAGCCTATTCAGGTCCGAGCCAGTCTATTCTGGTCCGAACCATTCTAGTCTGGTCCGAACCAGTCTATCGTGGTCCGAACCAGTCTATTCTGGTCAGAACCAGTGTCTTCTGGACTGAACCAGTCTTTTCAGGTCCAAACAAGTCTATTCTGGTCCAAACCAGTGTACTCTGGACTCAACCAGTCTATTCTGGTCCGAACCAGTCTATTCTGGTCCGAACCAGTCTATTCTGATCCGAACCAGTCTATTCTGGACTGAACCAGTCTAGCCTGGACAGAACCAGTCTATTCATGTCCGAACCTGTCGATTCTGGTCCAAACCAGTCTATTCTGGTCCTAACCAGTCTATTCTGGTCCTAACCAGTCTCGTCTGGTCCGAACCAGTCTATTCTGGAATGAACCAGTCTATTCTGGTCCGAATCAGTCTATTCATGTCCGAAACAGTCTAGTCTGGACTGATCCAGTCTATTCTGGTCCAATCCGGTCTATTCTGGTCCGGACAGGTCTATGCTGGTCCGAACCAGTTTTGTCTGTACCGAACCAGTCTATTCTGGTCGGAACCAGTCTATTCTCTTCCGAACCAGTCAGGTCTGGACTAAACCAGTGTACCCTGGACTAAACGAGTCTATTCTCGTCCGAACCAGTCTAGTCTGGTCCGAACCAGTCTTTTCTGGTCCGAACCAGTCTATTCTGGTCCGAGCCAGTGTCTTCTGGACTGAACCAGTCTTTTCAGGTCCAAACAAGTCTATTCTGGTCCAAACCAGTGTACTCTGGACTCAACCAGTCTATTCTGGTCCGAACCAGTCTATTCTGGTCCGAACCAGTCTATTCTGGACTGAACCAGTCTAGCCTGGACAGAACCAGTCTATTCTGGTCAGGGCCAGTGTATTCTGGACTGAACCAGTCTATTCAGTTCCGAACCAGTCTAGTCTGGTCCGAACAGGTCTAGTCTGGACGAACCTGTCTAGTCTGGTCCGAACCAGTCTAGTCTGATCGAACCAGTCTAGTGTGGTCCGAACCAGCCTAGTCTGGACTGAACCAGTCTATTCTGGTCCGAACTAGTCTATTCCTGTCCAAACCAGTATATTCTGGACTGAACCAGCCTATTCAGGTCCGAGCCAGTCTATTCTGGTCCGAACCATTCTAGTCTGGTCCGAACCAGTCTATTGTGGTCCAAACCAGTCTATTCTGGTCAGAGCCAGTGTCTTCTGGACTGAACCAGTCTTTTCAGGTCCAAACAAGTCTATTCTGGTCCAAACCAGTGTACTCTGGACTCAACCAGTCTATTCTGGTCCGAACCAGTCTATTCTGGTCCGAACCAGTCTATTCTGGTCCGAACCAGTCTATTCTGATCCGAACCAGTCTAGCCTGGACAGAACCAGTCTATTCATGTCCGAACCTGTCGATTCTGGTCCGAACCTGTCGATTCTGGTCCAAACCAGTCTATTCTGGTCCTAACCAGTCTATTCTGGTCCTAACCAGTCTCGTCTGGTCCGAACCAGTCTATTCTGGAATGAACCAGTCTATTCTGGTCCGAATCAGTCTATTCATGTCCGAAACAGTCTAGTCTGGACTGATCCAGTCTATTCTGGTCCAATCCGGTCTATTCTGGTCCGGACAGGTCTATGCTGGTCCGAACCAGTTTTGTCTGTACCGAACCAGTCTATTCTGGTCGGAACCAGTCTATTCTCTTCCGAACCAGTCAGGTCTGGACTAAACCAGTGTACCCTGGACTAAACGAGTCTATTCTCGTCCGAACCAGTCTAGTCTGGTCCGAACCAGTCTTTTCTGGTCCGAACCAGTCTATTCTGGTCCGAGCCAGTGTCTTCTGGACTGAACCAGTCTTTTCAGGTCCAAACAAGTCTATTCTGGTCCAAACCAGTGTACTCTTGACTCAACCAGTCTATTCTGGTCCGAACCAGTGTACTCTGGACTCAACCAGTCTATTCTGGTCTGAACCAGTCTATTCTCGTCCGGACCAGTCTATTCTGGTCCTAACCAGTGTAGTCTGGACCGAACCAGTCTATTCTAGTTGGAACCAGTCTGTTCTGGTCCAAATCAGTCTATTCTTGTCCGAACCAGTCTATTCTGGTCCGAGCCAGTCTATTCTCGTCGGAACCAGTCTATTCTTGTCCGAACCAGTCTTTTCAGGTCCGAACAAGTCTATTCTGGTCCGAACCAGTGTACTCTGGACTCAACCAGTCTATTCTGGTCTGAACCAGTCTATTCTGGTACGAACCAGTATCTTCTGGACTGAACCAGTCTTGCCTGGACAGAACCAGTCGATTCTGGTCCGAACCAGTCTATTCTGGTCCAAACCAGTCTATTCTCGTCCGGACCAGTCTATTTTGGTCCTAACCAGTGTATTCTGGACCGAACCAGTCTATTCTAATCGGAACCAGTCTATTCTGGTCTGAACCAGTCTAACCTGGACTAAACCAGTCTATTCTGGTCCGAGCCAGTCTGTTCTGGTCCGAACCAGTCTATTCTGGTCAGGGCCAGTGTATTCTGGACTGAACCAGTCTATTCAGTTCCGAACCAGTCTAGTCTGGTCCGAACAGGTCTAGTCTGGACGAACCAGTCTAGTCTGGTCCGAACCAGTCTAGTCTGATCGAACCAGTCTAGTGTGGTCCGAACCAGCCTAGTCTGGACTGAACCAGTCTATTCTGGTCCGAACTAGGCTATTCCTGTCCAAACCAGTATATTCTGGACTGAACCAGCCTATTCAGGTCCGAGCCAGTCTATTCTGGTCCGAACCATTCTAGTCTGGTCCGAACCAGTCTATCGTGGTCCGAACCAGTCTATTCTGGTCAGAACCAGTGTCTTCTGGACTGAACCAGTCTTTTCAGGTCCAAACAAGTCTATTCTGGTCCAAACCAGTGTACTCTGGACTCAACCAGTCTATTCTGGTCCGAACCAGTCTATTCTGGTCCGAACCAGTCTATTCTGATCCGAACCAGTCTATTCTGGACTGAACCAGTCTAGCCTGGACAGAACCAGTCTATTCATGTCCGAACCTGTCGATTCTGGTCCGAACCTGTCGATTCTGGTCCAAACCAGTCTATTCTGGTCCTAACCAGTCTATTCTGGTCCTAACCAGTCTCGTCTGGTCCGAACCAGTCTATTCTGGAATGAACCAGTCTATTCTGGTCCGAATCAGTCTATTCATGTCCGAAACAGTCTAGTCTGGACTGATCCAGTCTATTCTGGTCCAATCCGGTCTATTCTGGTCCGGACAGGTCTATGCTGGTCCGAACCAGTTTTGTCTGTACCGAACCAGTCTATTCTGGTCGGAACCAGTCTATTCTCTTCCGAACCAGTCAGGTCTGGACTAAACCAGTGTACCCTGGACTAAACGAGTCTATTCTCGTCCGAACCAGTCTAGTCTGGTCCGAACCAGTCTTTTCTGGTCCGAACCAGTCTATTCTGGTCCGAGCCAGTGTCTTCTGGACTGAACCAGTCTTTTCAGGTCCAAACAAGTCTATTCTGGTCCAAACCAGTGTACTCTGGACTCAACCAGTCTATTCTGGTCCGAACCAGTCTATTCTGGACTGAACCAGTCTAGCCTGGACAGAACCAGTCTATTCATGTCCGAACCTGTCGATTCTGGTCCAAACCAGTCTATTCTCGTCCGGACCAGTCTATTCTGGTCCTAACCAGTGTAGTCTGGACCGAACCAGTCTATTCTAGTTGGAACCAGTCTATTCTGGTCTGAACCAGTCTAACCTGGACTGAACCAGTCTATTCTGGACTGAACCAGTCTATTCAGGTCTGAACCAGCCTAGTCTGGTCCGAACAAGTCTATTCAGGTCCGAACCAGTCTGTTCTGGTCCAAACCAGTCTAGTCTGGACGAACCAGGCCAGTCTGGTCCGAACCATTCTAGTCTGGACTGAACCAGTCTATTCTGGTCCAAATCAGTCTATTCTTGTCCGAACCAGTCTATTCTGGTCCGAGTCAGTCTATTCTGGTCCAAACCGGTCTATTCTGGCCCGGACCGATCTATCCTGGTCCGTACCAGTTTTGTCTGAACCGAACCAGTCTATTCTGGTCGGAACCAGTCTATTCTTGTCCGAACCAGTCAGGTCTGGACTGAACCAGTCAAGCCTGGACTGAACCAGTCTATTGTGGTCTGAACCAGTCTAGCCTAGATCGAACCAGTCCATTCTGGTCCGAACCAGTCTATTCTTGTCCGAGCCAGTGTATTCTGGACTGATCCGGTCTATTCAGGTCAGAACCAGTGTAGTCTGGTCCGATCCAGCCTAGTCTGGTCGAACCAGTCTAGTGTGGTCCGAACTTGCCTAGTCTGGACTGAACCAGTCTATTCTGGTCCGAACCAGTCTATTCTGGTCCAAACCAGTAAATTCTGGACTGAACCAGTCTATTCAGGTCCGAGCCAGTCTTTTCTGGTCCAAACCAGTCTAGCCTGGAGTCAACCAGTCTATTCTGGTCCAAACCAGTCTATCCTTCTCCAAGCCAGTGTATTCTGGACTGATCCGGTCTATTCAGGTCCAAACCAGTCTATTCTGGTCCGAACCAGTCTATTCTGGTCCGAACCAGTCTCTTCTGGACTGAACCAGTCTAGCCTGGACAGAACCAGTCTATTCTGGTCCGAACCAGTCTATTCTGGTCCAAACCAGTCTTTTCTCGTCTCGTCTATTTTGGTCCTAACCAGTGTACTCTGGACCTAACCAGTCTATTCTAGTCGGAACCAGTCTATTCTGGTCTGAACCTGTCTAACCTGGACTGAACCAGTCTATTCTGGACTAAACCAGTCTATTCAGATCCGAACCAGTCTATTCTGGTCCGAACCAGTCTCTTCTGGACTGAACCAGTCTAGCCTGGAAAGAACCAGTCTAGTCTGGTCCGAACCAGTCTATTCTGGTCCGAACCAGTCTATTCTGGTCCGAGCCAGTGTATTCTGGACTGAACCAGTCTAGTCAGGTCCGAACCAGTCTAGTCTGGTCCGAACCAGTCTAGTGTGGTCCAAACCAGCCTAGTCTGGACTGAACCAGTCTATCCTGGTCCGAACTAGTCTATTCCTGTCCAAACCAGTATATTCTGGTCCCAACCAGTCCATTCTGGTCCGGACCAGTCTAGCCTGGACTGAACCAGTCTATTCTGGTCCGAACCAGTCTAGTCTGTTCCGAACCAGTCTATTATTGTCGGAACCAGTCTATTCTGGTGTGAACCAGTCTATTCTGGTCCGAATCAGTCTATTGTGGTTGGAACCATTCTAGTCTGGACTGAACTATTCTATTCTGATCTGAACCAGTCTATTTTGGTCCGAACCAGTCTATTCTGGTTCGAACCAGTCTAGCCTGGACTGAACCAGTCTATTCTAGTCTGAACCAGTGTATTCTGGACTGTACCAGTCTTTTTAGGTCCGAACCAGTCTATTCTGGTCTGAAGCAGTCTATTCATGTCCGAGCAAGTCTATTCTGGACTGAACCAGTCTATTCAGGTCCGGACTAGTCTTTTCTGGTCAGAAACAGTCTAGCCTGGACTGAACCAGTCTATTCTGGTCTGGATCCTGGTCTATGGTCTGGATCCTGCACTGGTGTCTGGACCCTGGTCTCTGGTCTGGATCCTGGACCCTGGTCTGGATCCTGGTCTCTGGTCAGGATTCTTGTCTGGTGTCTGGACCCTGGTCTCTGGTCTGTACCCTGGTCTGGATCCTGGTCTCTCATCTGGATCGTGGTCTGGGGTCTGGACCCTGGTCTTTATCTTGGTCTGGATCCTGGACCGTGGACTGGATCCTGGATCCTGGTCTGTGTCCTGGTCTTGATCCTGTTCTCTGGTCTGGATCCTGGAACCTGGTCTGGATCCTGGTCCCTGTTCTGGAACCTGGTCTGGGGTCTGGACCCTGGACCGAACCAGTCAGGTCTGGACTGAACCAGTCAAGCCTGGACTGAACCAGTCTATTGTGGTCTGAACCAGTCTAGCCTGGACTGAACCAGTCTATTCTGGTCCGAACCAGTCTATTCTTGTCCGAGCCAGTGTATTCTGGACTGATCCGGTCTATTCAGGTCAGAACCAGTCTAGTCTGGTCCGATCCAGCCTAGTCTGGTCGAACCAGTCTAGTGTGGTCCGAACTTGCCTAGTCTGGACTGAACCAGTCTATTCTGGTCCGAACCAGTCTATTCTGGTCCAAACCAGTAAATTCTGGACTGAACCAGTCTATTCAGGTCCGAGCCAGTCTTTTCTGGTCCAAACCAGTTTAGCCTGGAGTCAACCAGTCTATTCTGGTCCGAGCCAATGTATTCTGGACTGATCCGGTCTATTCAGGTCCGAACCAGCCTAGTCTGGTCGAACCAGTCTAGTGTGGTCCGAACTTGCGTAGTCTGGACTGAACCAGTCTAACCTGGACTAAACCAGTCTATTCTGGTCTGAACCAGTCTATTCTGGTCCGAGCCAGTCTGTTCTGGTCCGAACCAGTCTATTCTGGTCAGGGCCAGTGTATTCTGGACTGAACCAGTCTATTCAGGTCCGAACCAGTCTAGTCTGGTCCGAACAGGTCTAGTCTGGACGAACCAGTCTCGTCTGGTCCGAATCAGTGTATTCTGGTCCGAACCAATCTAGTCTGGACTGAACCAGTCTAGTCTGGTCCGAACCAGTCTATTCTGGTCCGAACCAGTCTATTCTGGTCCGAGCCAGTGTATTCTGGACTGAACCAGTCTATTCTGGTCCAAATCAGTCTATTCTTGTCCGAACCAGTCTATTCTGGTCCGAACCAGTCTATTCTGGTCCGAGCCAGTCTATTCTGGTCGGAACCAGTCTATTCTTGTCCGAACCAGTCTTTTCAGGTCCGAACAAGTCTATTCTGGTCCGAACCAGTGTACTCTGGACTCAACCAGTCTATTCTGGTCTGAACCAGTCTATTCTGGTCAGGGCCAGTGTATTCTGGACTGAACCAGTCTATTCAGGTCCGAACCAGTCTAGTCTGGTCCGAACAGGTCTAGTCTGGACGAACCAGTCTCGTCTGGTCCGAATCAGTGTATTCTGGTCCGAACCAATCTAGTCTGGACTGAACCAGTCTAGTCTGGTCCGAACCAGTCTATTCTGGTCCGAACCAGTCTATTCTGGTCCGAGCCAGTGTATTCTGGACTGAACCAGTCTATTCTGGTCCAAATCAGTCTATTCTTGTCCGAACCAGTCTATTCTGGTCCGAGCCAGTCTATTCTGGTCGGAACCAGTCTATTCTTGTCCGAACCAGTCTTTTCAGGTCCGAACAAGTCTATTCTGGTCCGAACCAGTGTACTCTGGACTCAACCAGTCTATTCTGGTCTGAACCAGTCTATTCTGGTACGAACCAGTCTCTTCTGGACTGAACCAGTCTAGCCTGGACAGAACCAGTCGATTCTGGTCCGAACCAGTCTATTCTGGTCCAAACCAGTCTTTTCTCGTCTCGTCTATTTTGGTCCTAACCAGTGTACTCTGGACCTAACCAGTCTATTCTAGTCGGAACCAGTCTATTCTGGTCTGAACCTGTCTAACCTGGACTGAACCAGTCTATTCAGGTCCGAACCAGTCTAGCCTGGACTGAACTAGTCTATTCTGGTCCTAACCAGTGTAGTCTGGACCGAACCAGTCTATTCTAGTCGGAACCAATCTATTCTGGTCTGAACCAGTCTAACCTGGACTGAACCACTCTGTTCTTGTCCAAATCAGTCTACTCTGGACCTAACCAGTCTATTCTAGTCGGAACCAGTCTATTCTGGTCTGAACCTGTCTAACCTGGACTGAACCAGTCTATTCTGGACTAAACCAGTCTATTCAGATCCGAACCAGTCTATTCTGGTCCGAACCAGTCTCTTCTGGACTGAACCAGTCTAGCCTGGAAAGAACCAGTCTAGTCTGGTCCGAACCAGTCTATTCTGGTCCGAACCAGTCTATTCTGGTCCGAGCCAGTGTATTCTGGACTGAACCAGTCTAGTCAGGTCCGAACCAGTCTAGTCTGGTCCGAACCAGTCTAGTGTGGTCCAAACCAGCCTAGTCTGGACTGAACCAGTCTATCCTGGTCCGAACTAGTCTATTCCTGTCCAAACCAGTATATTCTGGTCCCAACCAGTCCATTCTGGTCCGGACCAGTCTAGCCTGGACTGAACCAGTCTATTCTGGTCCGAACCAGTCTAGTCTGTTCCGAACCAGTCTATTATTGTCGGAACCAGTCTATTCTGGTGTGAACCAGTCTATTCTGGTCCGAATCAGTCTATTGTGGTTGGAACCATTCTAGTCTGGACTGAACTATTCTATTCTGATCTGAACCAGTCTATTTTGGTCCGAACCAGTCTATTCTGGTTCGAACCAGTCTAGCCTGGACTGAACCAGTCTATTCTAGTCTGAACCAGTGTATTCTGGACTGTACCAGTCTTTTTAGGTCCGAACCAGTCTATTCTGGTCTGAAGCAGTCTATTCATGTCCGAGCAAGTCTATTCTGGACTGAACCAGTCTATTCAGGTCCGGACTAGTCTTTTCTGGTCAGAAACAGTCTAGCCTGGACTGAACCAGTCTATTCTGGTCTGGATCCTGGTCTATGGTCTGGATCCTGCACTGGTGTCTGGACCCTGGTCTCTGGTCTGGATCCTGGACCCTGGTCTGGATCCTGGTCTCTGGTCAGGATTCTTGTCTGGTGTCTGGACCCTGGTCTCTGGTCTGTACCCTGGTCTGGATCCTGGTCTCTCATCTGGATCGTGGTCTGGGGTCTGGACCCTGGTCTTTATCTTGGTCTGGATCCTGGACCGTGGACTGGATCCTGGATCCTGGTCTGTGTCCTGGTCTTGATCCTGTTCTCTGGTCTGGATCCTGGAACCTGGTCTGGATCCTGGTCCCTGTTCTGGAACCTGGTCTGGGGTCTGGACCCTGGACCGAACCAGTCAGGTCTGGACTGAACCAGTCAAGCCTGGACTGAACCAGTCTATTGTGGTCTGAACCAGTCTAGCCTGGACTGAACCAGTCTATTCTGGTCCGAACCAGTCTATTCTTGTCCGAGCCAGTGTATTCTGGACTGATCCGGTCTATTCAGGTCAGAACCAGTCTAGTCTGGTCCGATCCAGCCTAGTCTGGTCGAACCAGTCTAGTGTGGTCCGAACTTGCCTAGTCTGGACTGAACCAGTCTATTCTGGTCCGAACCAGTCTATTCTGGTCCAAACCAGTAAATTCTGGACTGAACCAGTCTATTCAGGTCCGAGCCAGTCTTTTCTGGTCCAAACCAGTTTAGCCTGGAGTCAACCAGTCTATTCTGGTCCGAGCCAATGTATTCTGGACTGATCCGGTCTATTCAGGTCCGAACCAGCCTAGTCTGGTTGAACCAGTCTAGTGTGGTCCGAACTTGCGTAGTCTGGACTGAACCAGTCTAACCTGGACTAAACCAGTCTATTCTGGTCCGAACCAGTCTATTCTGGTCCGAGCCAGTCTGTTCTGGTCCGAACCAGTCTATTCTGGTCAGGGCCAGTGTATTCTGGACTGAACCAGTCTATTCAGGTCCGAACCAGTCTAGTCTGGTCCGAACAGGTCTAGTTTGGACGAACCAGTCTCGTCTGGTCCGAATCAGTGTATTCTGGTCCGAACAAATCTAGTCTGGACTGAACCAGTCTAGTCTGGTCCGAACCAGTCTATTCTGGTCCGAACCAGTCTATTCTGGTCCGAACCAGTCTATTCTGGTCCGAGCCAGTGTATTCTGGACTGAACCAGTCTATTCTGGTCCAAATCAGTCTATTCTTGTCCGAACCAGTCTATTCTGGTCCGAGCCAGTCTATTCTGGTCGGAACCAGTCTATTCTTGTCTGAACCAGTCTTTTCAGGTCCGAACAAGTCTATTCTGGTCCGAACCAGTGTACTCTGGACTCAACCAGTCTATTCTGGTCTGAACCAGTCTATTCTGGTCAGGGCCAGTGTATTCTGGACTGAACCAGTCTATTCAGGTCCGAACCAGTCTAGTCTGGTCCGAACAGGTCTAGTCTGGACGAACCAGTCTCGTCTGGTCCGAATCAGTGTATTCTGGTCCGAACCAATCTAGTCTGGACTGAACCAGTCTAGTCTGGTCCGAACCAGTCTATTCTGGTCCGAACCAGTCTATTCTGGTCCGAGCCAGTGTATTCTGGACTGAACCAGTCTATTCTGGTCCAAATCAGTCTATTCTTGTCCGAACCAGTCTATTCTGGTCCGAGCCAGTCTATTCTGGTCGGAACCAGTCTATTCTTGTCCGAACCAGTCTTTTCAGGTCCGAACAAGTCTATTCTGGTCCGAACCAGTGTACTCTGGACTCAACCAGTCTATTCTGGTCTGAACCAGTCTATTCTGGTACGAACCAGTCTCTTCTGGACTGAACCAGTCTAGCCTGGACAGAACCAGTCGATTCTGGTCCGAACCAGTCTATTCTGGTCCGAACCAGTCTTTTCTCGTCTCGTCTATTTTGGTCCTAACCAGTGTACTCTGGACCTAACCAGTCTATTCTAGTCGGAACCAGTCTATTCTGGTCTGAACCTGTCTAACCTGGACTGAACCAGTCTAATCTGGACTAAACCAGTCTATTCAGATCCGAACCAGTCTATTCTGGTCCGAACCAGTCTCTTCTGGACTGAACCAGTCTAGCCTGGACAGAACCAGTCTAGTCTGGTCCGAACCAGTCTAGTCTGGTCCGAACCAGTCTAGTGTGGTCCAAACCAGCCTAGTCTGGACTGAACCAGTCTATCCTGGTCCGAACTAGTCTATTCCTGTCCAAACCAGTATATTCTGGTCCCAACCAGTCCATTCTGGTCCGGACCGGTCTATTCTGGTCCGAACCGGTGTTGTCTGGACCGAACCAGTCTATTCTGGTCGGAACCAGTCTAATCTGGTCGGACCCAGTCTATTCTGGTCCGAACCAGTCTATTCTGGTCCGAACCAGTCTATTCTGGTCCGAGCCAGTCTATTCTGGTCCGAACCAGTCTAGCTGGACTGAACCAGTGTATTCTGGTCCGAACCAGTCTCTTCAGGTCCAAACAAGTCTATTCTGGTCCAAACCAGTGTACTCTGGACTCAACCAGTCTATTCTGGTCCGAACCAGTCTATTCTGGACTGAACCAGTCTAGCCTGGACAGAACCAGTCTATTCATGTCCGAACCTGTCGATTCTGGTCCAAACCAGTCTATTCTCGTCCGGACCAGTCTATTCTGGTCCTAACCAGTGTAGTCTGGACCGAACCAGTCTATTCTAGTTGGAACCAGTCTATTCTGGTCTGAACCAGTCTATTCTGGTCTGAACCAGTCTAACCTGGACTGAACCAGTCTATTCTGGTCCGAACCAGTCTATTCTGGTCCGAGCCAGTGTATTCTGGACTGAACCAGTCTATTCAGATCCGAACCAGTCTATTCTGGTCCGTACCAGTCTAGTCTGGTCTGAACCAGTCTATTCTGGTCCGGACCAGTCTACCCTGGACTAAACGAGTCTATTCTGGTCCGAACCAGTCTATTGTGGTCCGAACCAGTCTATTGTGGTCCGAACCAGTCTATTCTGGTCAGAGCCAGTGTATTCTGGACGGAACCAGTCTATTCAGGTCCGAACCAGTCTAGCCTGGACTGAACTAGTCTATTCTGGTCCTAACCAGTGTAGTCTGGACCGAACCAGTCTATTCTAGTCGGAACCAGTCTATTCTGGTCTGAACCAGTCTATTCTGGTCAGGGCCAGTGTATTCTGGACTGAACCAGTCTATTCAGGTCCGAACCAGTCTAGTCTGGTCCGAACAGGTCTAGTCTGGACGAACCAGTCTCGTCTGGTCCGAATCAGTGTATTCTGGTCCGAACCAATCTAGTCTGGACTGAACCAGTCTAGTCTGGTCCGAACCAGTCTATTCTGGTCCGAACCAGTCTATTCTGGTCCGAGCCAGTGTATTCTGGACTGAACCAGTCTATTCTGGTCCAAATCAGTCTATTCTTGTCCGAACCAGTCTATTCTGGTCCGAGCCAGTCTATTCTGGTCGGAACCAGTCTATTCTTGTCCGAACCAGTCTTTTCAGGTCCGAACAAGTCTATTCTGGTCCGAACCAGTGTACTCTGGACTCAACCAGTCTATTCTGGTCTGAACCAGTCTATTCTGGTACGAACCAGTCTCTTCTGGACTGAACCAGTCTAGCCTGGACAGAACCAGTCGATTCTGGTCCGAACCAGTCTATTCTGGTCCGAACCAGTCTTTTCTCGTCTCGTCTATTTTGGTCCTAACCAGTGTACTCTGGACCTAACCAGTCTATTCTAGTCGGAACCAGTCTATTCTGGTCTGAACCTGTCTAACCTGGACTGAACCAGTCTAATCTGGACTAAACCAGTCTATTCAGATCCGAACCAGTCTATTCTGGTCCGAACCAGTCTCTTCTGGACTGAACCAGTCTAGCCTGGACAGAACCAGTCTAGTCTGGTCCGAACCAGTCTAGTCTGGTCCGAACCAGTCTAGTGTGGTCCAAACCAGCCTAGTCTGGACTGAACCAGTCTATCCTGGTCCGAACTAGTCTATTCCTGTCCAAACCAGTATATTCTGGTCCCAACCAGTCCATTCTGGTCCGGACCGGTCTATTCTGGTCCGAACCGGTGTTGTCTGGACCGAACCAGTCTATTCTGGTCGGAACCAGTCTAATCTGGTCGGACCCAGTCTATTCTGGTCCGAACCAGTCTATTCTGGTCCGAACCAGTCTATTCTGGTCCGAGCCAGTCTATTCTGGTCCGAACCAGTCTAGCTGGACTGAACCAGTGTATTCTGGTCCGAACCAGTCTCTTCAGGTCCAAACAAGTCTATTCTGGTCCAAACCAGTGTACTCTGGACTCAACCAGTCTATTCTGGTCCGAACCAGTCTATTCTGGACTGAACCAGTCTAGCCTGGACAGAACCAGTCTATTCATGTCCGAACCTGTCGATTCTGGTCCAAACCAGTCTATTCTCGTCCGGACCAGTCTATTCTGGTCCTAACCAGTGTAGTCTGGACCGAACCAGTCTATTCTAGTTGGAACCAGTCTATTCTGGTCTGAACCAGTCTATTCTGGTCTGAACCAGTCTAACCTGGACTGAACCAGTCTATTCTGGTCCGAACCAGTCTATTCTGGTCCGAGCCAGTGTATTCTGGACTGAACCAGTCTATTCAGATCCGAACCAGTCTATTCTGGTCCGTACCAGTCTAGTCTGGTCTGAACCAGTCTATTCTGGTCCGGACCAGTCTACCCTGGACTAAACGAGTCTATTCTGGTCCGAACCAGTCTATTGTGGTCCGAACCAGTCTATTGTGGTCCGAACCAGTCTATTCTGGTCAGAGCCAGTGTATTCTGGACGGAACCAGTCTATTCAGGTCCGAACCAGTCTAGCCTGGACTGAACTAGTCTATTCTGGTCCTAACCAGTGTAGTCTGGACCGAACCAGTCTATTCTAGTCGGAACCAATCTATTCTGGTCTGAACCAGTCTAACCTGGACTGAACCACTCTGTTCTGGTCCGAACCAGTCTATTCTGGTCAGGGCCAGTGTATTCTGGACTGAACCAGTCTATTCAGGTCCGAACCAGTCTAGTCTGGTCCGAACAAGTCTATTCAGGTCCAAACCAGTCTGTTCTGGTCCCAACCAGTCTAGTCTGGACGAACCAGTCTCGTCTGGTCCGAACCAGTCTAGTCTGGACTGAACCAGTCTATTCTGGTCCAATCCGGTCTATTCTGGTCCGGACCGGTCTATCCTGATCCAAACCAGTTTTTTTCTGGACCGAACCAGTCTAGCATGGACTGAACCAGTCTATTCTGGTCCGAACCAGTCTAGCCTGGACCGAACCAGTCTATTCCGGTCCAAACCAGTCTATTCTGGTCCGAGCCAGTGTATTCTGGACTGAACCAGTCTATTCAGGTCCGAACCAGCCTAGTCTGGTCCGAACAGGTCTAGTCTGGACGAACCAGTCTCGTCTGGTCCAAACCAGTCTATTCTGGTCCTAACCAGTCTATTCTGGTCCGAACATGTCTATTCTGGTCTGAACCAGTCTATTCTGGACTGAACTAGTCCATTCTGGTCCGGACCAGTCTAGCCTGGACTGAACCAGTCTATTCCTGTCCGAACCAGTCTATTCTGGTCCGAACCAGTCTATTCTGGTCTGCACCAGTCTATTCAGGTCCGAACCAGTCTATTCTGGTCCGAATCCGTCTATTGTGGTTGGAACCATTCTAGTCTGGACTGAACTATTCTATTCTGATCTGAACCAGTCTATTTTGGTCCGAACCAGTCTATTCTGGTTCGAACCAGTCTAGCCTGGACTGAACCAGTCTATTCTAGTCTGAACCAGTGTATTCTGGACTGTACCAGTCTTTTTAGGTCCGAACCAGTCTATTCTGGTCTGAAGCAGTCTATTCATGTCCGAGCAAGTCTATTCTGGACTGAACCAGTCTATTCAGGTCCGGACTAGTCTTTTCTGGTCAGAAACAGTCTAGCCTGGACTGAACCAGTCTATTCTGGTCTGGATCCTGGTCTATGGTCTGGATCCTGGTCTGGTGTCTGGACCCTGGTCTCTGGTCTGGATCCTGGACCCTGGTCTGGATCCTGGTCTCTGGTCAGGATTCTTGTCTGGTGTCTGGACCCTGGTCTCTGGTCTGTACCCTGGTCTGGATCCTGGTCTCTCATCTGGATCGTGGTCTGGGGTCTGGACCCTGGTCTTTATCTTGGTCTGGATCCTGGACCGTGGACTGGATCCTGGATCCTGGTCTGTGTCCTGGTCTTGATCCTGTTCTCTGGTCTGGATCCTGGAACCTGGTCTGGATCCTGGTCCCTGTTCTGGAACCTGGTCTGGGGTCTGGACCCTGGACCGAACCAGTCAGGTCTGGACTGAACCAGTCAAGCCTGGACTGAACCAGTCTATTGTGGTCTGAACCAGTCTAGCCTGGACTGAACCAGTCTATTCTGGTCCGAACCAGTCTATTCTTGTCCGAGCCAGTGTATTCTGGACTGATCCGGTCTATTCAGGTCAGAACCAGTCTAGTCTGGTCCGATCCAGCCTAGTCTGGTCGAACCAGTCTAGTGTGGTCCGAACTTGCCTAGTCTGGACTGAACCAGTCTATTCAGGTCCGAGCCAGTCTTTTCTGGTCCAAACCAGTTTAGCCTGGAGTCAACCAGTCTATTCTGGTCCGAGCCAATGTATTCTGGACTGATCCGGTCTATTCAGGTCCGAACCAGCCTAGTCTGGTCGAACCAGTCTAGTGTGGTCCGAACTTGCGTAGTCTGGACTGAACCAGTCTAACCTGGACTAAACCAGTCTATTCTGGTCCGAACCAGTCTATTCTGGTCCGAGCCAGTCTGTTCTGGTCCGAACCAGTCTATTCTGGTCAGGGCCAGTGTATTCTGGACTGAACCAGTCTATTCAGGTCCGAACCAGTCTAGTCTGGTCCGAACAGGTCTAGTCTGGACGAACCAGTCTCGTCTGGTCCGAATCAGTGTATTCTGGTCCGAACCAATCTAGTCTGGACTGAACCAGTCTAGTCTGGTCCGAACCAGTCTATTCTGGTCCGAACCAGTCTATTCTGGTCCGAGCCAGTGTATTCTGGACTGAACCAGTCTATTCTGGTCCAAATCAGTCTATTCTTGTCCGAACCAGTCTATTCTGGTCCGAGCCAGTCTATTCTGGTCCGAGCCAGTCTATTCTGGTCGGAACCAGTCTATTCTTGTCCGAACCAGTCTTTTCAGGTCCGAACAAGTCTATTCTGGTCCGAACCAGTGTACTCTGGACTCAACCAGTCTATTCTGGTCTGAACCAGTCTATTCTGGTCAGGGCCAGTGTATTCTGGACTGAACCAGTCTATTCAGGTCCGAACCAGTCTAGTCTGGTCCGAACAGGTCTAGTCTGGACGAACCAGTCTCGTCTGGTCCGAATCAGTGTATTCTGGTCCGAACCAATCTAGTCTGGACTGAACCAGTCTAGTCTGGTCCGAACCAGTCTATTCTGGTCCGAACCAGTCTATTCTGGTCCGAGCCAGTGTATTCTGGACTGAACCAGTCTATTCTGGTCCAAATCAGTCTATTCTTGTCCGAACCAGTCTATTCTGGTCCGAGCCAGTCTATTCTGGTCCGAGCCAGTCTATTCTGGTCGGAACCAGTCTATTCTTGTCCGAACCAGTCTTTTCAGGTCCGAACAAGTCTATTCTGGTCCGAACCAGTGTACTCTGGACTCAACCAGTCTATTCTGGTCTGAACCAGTCTATTCTGGTCAGGGCCAGTGTATTCTGGACTGAACCAGTCTATTCAGGTCCGAACCAGTCTAGTCTGGTCCGAACAGGTCTAGTCTGGACGAACCAGTCTCGTCTGGTCCGAATCAGTGTATTCTGGTCCGAACCAATCTAGTCTGGACTGAACCAGTCTAGTCTGGTCCGAACCAGTCTATTCTGGTCCGAACCAGTCTATTCTGGTCCGAGCCAGTGTATTCTGGACTGAACCAGTCTATTCTGGTCCAAATCAGTCTATTCTTGTCCGAACCAGTCTATTCTGGTCCGAGCCAGTCTATTCTGGTCGGAACCAGTCTATTCTTGTCCGAACCAGTCTTTTCAGGTCCGAACAAGTCTATTCTGGTCCGAACCAGTGTACTCTGGACTCAACCAGTCTATTCTGGTCTGAACCAGTCTATTCTGGTACGAACCAGTCTCTTCTGGACTGAACCAGTCTAGCCTGGACAGAACCAGTCGATTCTGGTCCGAACCAGTCTATTCTGGTCCAAACCAGTCTTTTCTCGTCTCGTCTATTTTGGTCCTAACCAGTGTACTCTGGACCTAACCAGTCTATTCTAGTCGGAACCAGTCTATTCTGGTCTGAACCTGTCTAACCTGGACTGAACCAGTCTATTCAGGTCCGAACCAGTCTAGCCTGGACTGAACTAGTCTATTCTGGTCCTAACCAGTGTAGTCTGGACCGAACCAGTCTATTCTAGTCGGAACCAATCTATTCTGGTCTGAACCAGTCTAACCTGGACTGAACCACTCTGTTCTTGTCCAAATCAGTCTATTCTGGTCTGAACCAGTCTATTCTTGTCTGAGCCAGTCTATTCTTGTCTGAGCCAGTCTATTCTGGTCCAAACCACTCTATTCTGGTCCGGACTGGTCTATTCTGGTCCGAACCAGTGTAGTCTGTACCGAACCAGTCTATTCTGGTCGGAACCAGTCTAATCTGGTCGGACCCAGATCCTCTGTACCCAATTCCTCCTGAGAGGATGAGAGCGTGGAGGAAGATACCCTAAAGCAGTGTAAAAACACTTTTTTTTTTTTATTTCAGCACTCAAAGTTCATTCAATAACTCATCTGGTTTTCAAGAGATGTCAGTAAAATCCACACAGAAGCAGAAATTGTATTAATATAATGAGACTGTCATCTTGTGTTGTTCTAACATGGAACACATCACTAAGCGAAGACAAAGATGAGAAATCAGGGAGCATCTCGGGAGGTGAGTAATTACCACATGTTAATTCTACATTATGAACACACTGTGTTCATATATCCTCGGGGGGACTCTGCAGCATCACGACATTCAGGCTTGTATTTCCCACCTAGCGGCATCCTCTGAGCCACGGGAAGATGAGGAGCAGCTTAGATCCGGCTCCAGACGCTGTTAATGAAACAAGGCGTGGAGAAAATCCAAACTGAGATTAATTAACTGGAGCTGTCAGATCGGCAAGATGCAGCTTGTTTAGCACCTGTTTTTCATTCACACTCTGAGTTTATTTTCATTTTTTGGTGATGAAGAGTGTGTTTGTGTGTGGAAAGAAGCTAATAGCTGTTAATAGCCTGTACAATTTGTTTTTATTTTGACAGTTATTAATACTAATATCATATAATATTTTCAGAAAGTGAGTGGCAACTCCCCAAGTCTAAACACCACTGGTAAGAAGAGCTTCCTTATGTACCTATAAAGTCTGTCTTCAGATACATGGCAAAGCATTGGTACTACTCGTGGTAGAACCTGAAGCATCTCTATTGATCCAGATCCTGTTTGTTGCCTTGGATCTTAATTTAACAGGTTTGTGGGGGGTTTTTGTAACCTGTCCTGTCCAGCATTGTGATAGCAGAATGTTGTCCTGGCTGCTGTATTGTGCTGAACACATTTACACTGCCAAGATACGGATAAGGATTTTTTTTTTGTTTTGTTTTTATGGGGGCTTCCCTTGTTTCTTCATTTTTATTCTTTAATATTATTATTATTATGATAAAATTCATTTCATTGTTGTGTTTTTTGCCATTTCTGCTTCTAACTGAGGGGAAAGTAAAAAAAACAGCCACAGCAACAAATCCTCAACAGGCAAACTAAACATCTTCTACACCTTGGGCTGGGGCCACATGCTTTCTCTGAATTCAGATTTTTAACGATTTTTTGGGTGGTGACTTTATTTAAATTGTGATTTCCTCAGTATTGCCGATTTTTACTTTGCTTTTTGAAAACCAGACCATATAAAAAAGTTGCATGATGACCAAGCTTACAGACTATATCGTGAGCCAGATTTCACAAATTTAAAAAAAAAAAATCAACATTGTGTGTAAGTTTTTAAGATATCTTCAGCAGCAATATATCTGAACCAGCTGTGTGAACTTCTACTCTTTTTCCAGCAGCTTGACTTGCATGTAAAAGTGCTGGTTTGAGTGTCTTGTTGCGCTACGTTTAGCTGTTAGGTCTGCAGGATGGCGTCTTGCTAAGCGTGCAGTAACATTAGCTGTGTTACCGCGGTACATAACATGTGCAGTACAGAGTTTACAAACAACTTTCAACACTTTTTACTTAAAATATGATGGTAGAGGATTTATCTCTTTGCATTTCAGGTTTTCCATCATTCTCCGGAAAATACATTTTTATAAAATAAAAACAGAATAAATAACATACAAGCGGACAATTAAAAAATTAAAGTCAGCTAAAGCCAATCAAAAATAAAAGCAATCAAATTAAAACAATCTTAGATCTAAAAAGTCAACTTACTATGCAGAAGAAAAAGCCAGCTTAAACAAATGGGCCTTCAGTAAAGATTTAAAAGCAGATACAGAGGAGGCATTTCTAATGTGTAAAGGACACTCCTTCCACAGCTCAGGTGCTGCCACTGCAAAGGCCCGGTCCCCTCTGAGCTTCCGTTTCGTCCTCGGTACAGACAGAAGTAGTTGGTCAGCTGTCCTTAGAGACCAAAAAGGTGTGTAGGGGTGGAGGAGCTGAGAGAGGTACCGCGGGACAGCACCATTTAAACATTAAAAAACAAATAAAAGCAGCTTTAAATGGATCCTAAAGTGCACGGGCAGCAAGGAAGAGATGATAAAACCGGGGTGATGTACTCATATTTATATGTGCCAGTTGAAAGACTTGCAGCTGCATTTTGTACCAGCTGCAGTCAAGATAAAACCGACTGACTCACCCCAAAATAAAGTGCATTGTAGTAATCCAGCCGAATGGTGACGAAGGCATGGATTACTAAGTGCGAACTGGCCTGTAAGTGCTTAATTTTTGCCAGCTGCCTCAGAAAGAAGCTAGTTTTTATTACTGACCGAATCTGGCTGTCAAGCTTTCATCCAAAATGCATTTTAAAACCCAAGTTCACAATTTCTGGTTTGTAAAATAAATTAAAATGGTCCAGATTGATAAGGGGTACATCAGCAGACCCAGAACCAAACACCACCATCTCTGTTTTGGAGTCATTTAGGTTAAGAAAGTTCTGTGCCATCCAAGACTTGACATCCTTCAGACATGTTTGGAGAATCGAAAGAAGGCCCGTCTTTCTTTTTAAGGGGAAGATAAACCTGGCAGTTATCTGCATGACAACGAAAGTGTCATAGTATAGTATGTGTCACGACACAATATTGTATGTGTGAAAAAGTCATAGTATTGTGTCAAAGTGTCTTAATATAGTATGTGTCAATGAAGTGTCATAGTATGGTATGTGTCAAAACTCAGTATTGTATGTATAAAAAAGTCATTGTATAGTATGTTTTAATAAAGTGTCATAGAATAGTACTTATCATGATACAGTGTTGTATGTGTGAAAACGTCATAGTATGGTATGTGTCAAAACACAGTATTGTATGTATAAAAAAGTCATTGTATAGTATGTTTTAATAAAGTGTCATAGAATAGTATGTATCACGACACAGTATTGTATGTATAAAAAAGTCATTGTATAGTATGTTTTAATAAAGTGTCATAGAATAGTACTTATCATGATACAGTGTTGTATGTGTGAAAACGTCATAGTATGGTATGTGTCAAAACACAGTATTGTATGCATAAAAAAAGTTTTTTAAAAAAGTGTCATATGTTACGTCCCTAGGACGTATGGGGCTTTGGGGGGGGCGGTGTTGATTTGCTGCAGCAGCCGCTCCTCCTTTGCCCTCTGTGCAGGTGCTGATTGTCCACCTGGACGCAATTTGGCCTGGCTCCACCCGTCTGCCTCTCCGCCTATAAGAGTGGTCCTGGACCAGAGGGCGCTCGCTTCTGCTTCTCCTGCGCTCCGGCTCCTCCTCCGGCGCGCTCCCGTGGGTGATTGTGCCACCTCGCCCAAGCAGCCGCCCGCTGCTGTCCCCGCTCTTCATCTACTTGCACATTTAAGTTAATTATCGTATGTTAGTCCTATTTTCTGTTACGTTCTTTCTTTCGGTAATAAATATCCTTTCGTGCACTTTACCCAGTCTCTGTCTCCCTCGCTTTGTTGCGGTCTTGAGCCGTGGCCGTAACAAGCGTGGGGGCTCGTCAAACAATTGTGTGCTCGTTCACGAGGGCAGGCGTGAGGGGGCTCATTCGCGTTTTAGTTTTGCTTAAGTTTTGCTTAGTTGGATTATCCGTGTTTTTGTTTTTGGATGATCAGAGCGCTTTCGTGGGTCAGTCCTTTGTGCGTAATTTTGGATTGTTCTGCGTTTAGTTTGGCGGGCAGGGGTTTCCCCGTGACGTCATTGCCCATGTTTGGTGCTTGGGGAGACACGGCTGGGTGTGCGGTTTAGCTCGTCGGTTGCGTTGCGGTGAAGCAGGGCGGGATTTTCCTTGTAGGCTCAGGCGTCGTTCTCACAAGGAGAGCGTTCGCGTTGGGGGGCTTTAGGGACGGAGACAAGCTGCGGGTCGAAGCATCCACTTTCCCTTTTCCCTCTCGTCGGCTCGGGGTCTGTACAGGGCTATCCGGCCGCTGTGAGTAACAGGTAATCCCCACCGCCACGTCTTCTGAAGACTAGGGGGGAGTTAAATCAGGGATTTCTTTGAGTAGACCAGCGGAGGTCCTCGTCTTTATTGTGGGTGTGGCATCACGAAGATATCACTTAAGCTTCTGCTCCCGGTGGGTTTTTTGTTGGTGTTTGTGCCATGGACGAGGTTGTTAAGAGTTTTATTGAGTCGCCAAGCTTTGGTGGTTTAGAGCTTTGCGATAAAAAACAACTGGTCGCTATTGCTGAACTTTATAAAATAGAAGTTGGTGACTTAAGGAAAAGTTTAGAATATGTTAAAGGTAATTTGAAAGCGGGTTTGATTGAAAAGGGAGTTTTGTCGCTTGAGGAGCAGAGTGAGGATTTGTTATTGGCTACAGGAGGTGCCACGTTAACATTTGTGCAGCAAAAGGAATTGTTTGTGTTGCGTGCGCAGGCTGATGAACAAAAAATAAGATTGGAAATGGAGAAAATGATGCTGGAAATAGAGAAGCGAAAATTGGATCTTGTTAGCGACGGCAAACTGGAGGCTGAGTTTGGCGTGCGCCCAGGAGTGCATGGATCCAGGTCAGATGAATTGAGTGATTTGAGGCTTGTTCCGAGGTTTAACGAGGAGGACCCTGAAACTTTTTTTCTTTGTTTGAGCGTCTCGCAGAAGTTCGGGGTTGGTCTGATTCTGTTCGTGTACTTTTGTTACAGTGCGTTTTGGTTGGTAAAGCGCAGCAGGCGTTTTCTGCTTTGAGTAGTGTGGACTCTGCCCAGTATTCTGCCGTTAGAGCAGCTGTTTTGAAAGCCTATGAACGGGTTCCTGAGGCATACAGGCAGCGGTTTCGTGGGGGGAAACGGGGAGATAAGTCACACTTGGAGTTTATGCGCGAATTAGTTACGCACTTTGATAGCTGGTGTTCTTCAGCTGGTGTTAAGTCGAAAGAGGATCTGCGTGAGCTTATTTTGTTAGAGCAGTTCAAAAATTCTGTGTCCGAGCGGATTGCCGTGTATGTCAGTGAGCGTGGTGCGAAAACGGTGTCGGAGGCGGCTGCGCTCGCGGACGATTACCATCTGGTTCACTCCGCAGGTAAATCGTTCGAGTCTGGGTCTTGTGAATTTTTTTCTAAGAGGTCACCTGGTGCTGAGTTTAGAGGTGGTCGTCTTCGTGAGTCTGATAAAATCTGCAATTATTGTCATAAACGTGGGCATTGGAAAAGAGATTGTCATGCACTGAAGTCTAGATCTGCATCGTCTAAACCTGCGATGTGTGCTGCGTCTGTCGGGAGTTCGCGGTTGTCGGGGGTTACTGAGGTGGCGCCTGAGTTAGGGTGCTATTTACCGTTCATTACTGAGGGCTTTGTATCTCTTGTGGGGGGTAGTGAACGGGTGCGCGTGAGAATTCTGCGCGACACGGGTGCGGCTGATTCCTTTATAGTATCCTCTGTTCTGCCTTTTTCTGATATATCCTCTCTTGGCACTTGTGTTCCTATTGTGGGTGTGGGCATGAGTGTGCCACGGCACAGGATGATGTTGGATTGTGATTTCTTTCAGGGTGAAGTGTCCATTGGGGTTCGTCCGGCGTTGCCAGTGGATGGAGTAGCTCTGATTTTGGGGAATGACATAGCAGGTGGCCGGGTCTGGGCGGATGTTCACCCTCCAGTTAAAGTAGCCGGGGATCCTGTGGTGTGCAGTGACCATGAGGATGAAGCTCAGTTTTCTCATGTGTTTGGTGCTTGTGCAGTGACTCATTCTAAAGGGTTAAAATCTGAAGATGTTCCTTACAGTGATGTTGCTGTGCCTGTTGCTCCTTGGTCTGTTTCTCATAGTGAGCTGGTGAAGGAGCAGAGGGCGGATGACACCTTGGAGAAGCTCTGGGATGGGGTCTGTTCTCCTTCTGAGGTTAGAAACCGTTCTCATTGTTACTTTCTGCACAATGATGTGTTAATGAGGAGGTGGATGCCTCAGTTAGAGGGCTTCGTGGGGGACCCTGTTTACCAAGTTGTTGTGCCTTTGCAATTTCGTAGGACTGTTTTGCAGATTGCTCATGACCAGTGTGGACATCTGGGTGTTAGAAAGATGTATGACCGCGTTATGAGGTATTTCTTTTGGCCTCGTTTGAAGAGAGACGTGTCGGCATATTGTCAGTCCTGTCATACATGTCAATTGACTAGTAAGCCAAACCAGACATTGAAGCCGGTCCCACTTAGTCCTATTCCAGTTATTGGTCAGCCATTTGAACATCTGCTGATTGACTGTGTGGGGCCTTTGCCACCATCCAAGTCAGGCGCTTGTTACTTATTGACTGTAATGTGTCAAAGATTCTAGCTGGGCCTCGCCATATATTTTGGTGCCAAAGTCTGATAATGGTCCTCGCTTTTGCACTGATTTTCGTAAAGTTAATGCGGTGTCCAGGCCTGACTCCTTTCCTCTTCCTCGTATGGAAGACTGTGTAGATCAAGTGGGGGGGGGCGAGCTATGTGACCAAGCTGGACTTATTGAAGGGCTATTGGCAGGTGCCACTTACGAAGCGGGCCAGAGAAATCGCAACGTTCATTACACCAAATGGTTTGTTTTCGTATAACGTAATGCCTTTTGGGTTGAGGAATGCGCCGGCGACCTTTCAGCGCCTAATGAACAGGGTTGTTGGGGGTCTAGATGGTTGCGCTGTTTACCTCGACGATTTGGTCGTTTATTCAGATACATGGGAGGATCATTTGTCTCGTTTGCGTGCTGTGTTTGTCCGGTTAGCTAAAGCTCGTCTGACCATCAATCTAGCTAAATGTGAGTTTGCTAAAGCTACTGTTGTCTACCTCGGGCGCGTTGTTGGACAGGGCAGTGTTCGTCCTGTGCGTGCCAAGGTATAGTATGTGTCACGACACAGTATTGTATGTGTCAATAAGACATGGTTTCATTCGTATCACAACACAGTACTGTATGAATGTAAAAGTAATTGAATTGTATATGAAAAATGTCAGAGTATAGTGTGTGTCAAAGAAAGTGTCATAGTATAGTATGTTTCATGGCACAGTATTGTACGTGTCAATGAGACGTGGTTTAATTCGTGTAACGACACAGAACTGTATGCATAAAAATATCAGTATGTATGTGTATCAGTATAGTATGTGTCGATCAAGTGTCATAGTATGGTATGTGTCATGACACAGTATTGTGTGTGTGTAAAAAAGTCATAGTATAGTATGTTTCAATAAAGTGTCATAGAATAGTACTTATCATGATATAGTATTGTATGTGTGGAAAAAGTCACAGTATAGTATGTGTCATAAAAAGTCATAGTATAGTATGTGTCACGACACAGTATTGTATCTGTCAATAAAACAAGGTTTAATTCGTGTCACGACACAGTATTGTATGGATGAAAGCAGTACTTGTGTTTTATCTCAAATATGTCATAGTATAGTATGTGTCAATAAAGTGTAATAGTTTAGTATGTGTCACAACACAGTATTGTATGTGTGAAAAAGTCATATTATTGTAAAAGTCAATAAAGTGTCATAGTATGGTATGTGTCACTACACAATATTGTTTGTGAAAAAGTCATAGTGTTGTATGTGTCAACAAAGTGTCACAGTATAGTATGTGTCAAAAAAGTGTCATGGTATAGTATATGTCAATAAAGTGTCATATTATCATATGTGTCACAAAACAGTATTGAATGCATCAAAAAGTCATGATATTTTAAGTGTCAAAGTGTCATAGTATAGTATGTGTCACGACACAGTATTGTATGTGTGAAAAAGTCATAGTATGGTAAGTATCAATAAAGTGTCTTAATATAGTATGTGTCAATAAAGTATCATAGTATGGTATATGTCACAACACAGTATTGTGTTTAAAAAAAGTCATTGTATAGTATGTTTCAATAAAGTGTCATAGAATAGTACTTATTATGACACAGTATTGTAGGTGTGAAAAAGTCAGTATAGTATGTGTCATAAAAAGTCATAGTATAGTATGTGTCACGACAAAGTATTGAATGTGTAAAAAAAAAAAAAGTCATAGTATAGTATGTGTCAAAGTGTCTTAGTATGGTATGTGTCACGATACCGTATTGTATGTGTGAAAAAGTCATTGTATAGTATCAGTCAAAAACGTGTCATAGTATGGTATATGTCAAAAAAGTGTCATAGTATAGTATGTATCATGACACAGTATTGTATCTGTCAATGAGACGTGGTTTAATTCGTGTAACGACACAGAACTGTATGCATAAAAAATTACATAAAAAAGTATGTCATAAAAAGTCATACTATTTTCAGTGTCAAAGTGGCATAGTATAGTATGTGTCAGAGCATGGTATCTGTCGCGACACAATATTGTTTTTGTAAAAATGTCATACTCTAGTATGTGTCAATAGAGTGTCATATTATAGTCACGACACATACTATGTGTGTATGTGTGAAAATGTGATAGTATAGTATGTGTCATAAAAAGTAATAGTATAGTGTGTGGCACGACACAGTATTGTATGTGTAAAAAGGTCATAGTATGGTATGTGTCAAAAAAGTATAATAGTATAGTATGTGTCAATGGAGTATCATCGTATAGTATGTGTCATGACAGTATTGTATGTGTGAAACCATCATAGTATTGTATGTGTGACAATGTCATAGTATGGTAAGTGTCATAAAACATCACAGTATAGTATGTGTCAATAAAGTGTCATAGTATGGTATGTGCTTTGACACAGTCTTGTATTTGTGAAAATGTAATACTATAGTATGTGTCAATAGTATAGTATGTATAGTATGTGTCAATAAAGTGTCATTGTATAGTTTGTGTCATGGCACAATATTGTGTGTGTAAAAAAGTCATAGTGTAGTATGTTTCAATAAAGTGTCAGAATAGTACCTATCATGATACAGTATTGTATGTGTGAAAAAGTCATTGTACAGTATGTGTCAATAAAACGTCATTGTAAAGTATGTGTCAAAGTGTCGTAGCGTAGTATGTGTCACGACACAGTATTGTATGTGTGAAAATGTCATAGTATGGTAAGTGTCATAAAACATCACAGTATAGTATGTGTCAATAAAGTGAGTATGGTATGTGTCACGACACAGTATTATATTTGTGAAAATGTCATACTATAGTATGTGTCAAAATAGTGTCTTATAATAGTATGTGTCACAACACAGTATTGTATGTGTGAAATAGTCATAGTATTATAAGTGTCAAAAAAAAGTGTGATAGTATAGTATGTGTCACGACACACGATTGTATGTGTCAATAAGACATGGTTTTATTCATATCACTACACAGAACTGTATGTATAAGAAAATAATTGTATTGTATATGAAAAATGTCATTATATAGTATGTTTTAATAAAGTGTCATAGAATAGTACGTATCACGGCACAGTATTGTATGTGAGAAAAAGTCACAGGATAGTATGTGTCATAAAAATTCATAGTATAGTATGTGTCATAAAAAGTCATAGTATAGTATGTGTCAAAGTGTAATAGTATAGTACGTGTCAATGGAGTGTCATTGTATAGTATGTGTCACGACACAGTATTGTATGTGTAAAAAAGTCATAGTATAGTATGTTTCAATAAAGTGTCATAGAATAGTACTTATCATGATAGTGTTGTATGTGTGAAAACGTCATAGTATGGTATGTGTCAAAACACAGTATTGTATGCATAAAAAAGGTTATTTAAAAAAAGTGTCATAGTACAGTATGTGTCACGTCACAGTATTGTATGTGTCAATAAGACATGGTTTTATTAGTATCACAACACAGTATTGTATCTGTCAATGAGACGTGGTTTAATTCGTGTAACGACACAGAACGGTATGCATAAAAAAGTAATTGTATGGTATATGAAAAATATCACAGCATAGTATGTGTCGATCAAGTGTCATAGTATGGTATGTGTCACGACACATACTATGTGTGTATGTGTGAAAATGTGATAGTATAGTATGTGTCATAAAAAATAATAGTATAGTGTGTGGCACGACACAGTATTGTATGTGTAAAAAGGTCGTAGTTAGCATGTGTCAAAAAAGTATAATAGTATAGTATGTGTCAATGGAGTATCATCGTATAGTATGTGTCACAACGCAGTATTGTATGTGTGAAACCATCATAGTATTGTATGTGTCAATAATGTGTCATAGTATAGTATGTGTCATGACACAATATTGTATGTGTGACAATGTCATAGTATGGTAAGTGTCATAAAACATCACAGTATATTATGTGTCAATAAAGTGTCATAGTATGGTATGTGCTTTGACACAGTCTTGTATTTGTGGAAAATGTAATACTATAGTATGTGTCAATAAAGTGTCATTGTATAGTTTGTGTCACGGCACAATATTGTGTGTGTAAAAAAGTCATAGTATAGTATGTTTCAATAAAGTGTCAGAATAGTACTTATCATGATACAGTATTGTATGTGTGAAAAAGTCATTGTACAGTCTGTCAATAAAACGTCATTGTAAAGTATGTGTCAGTGTCGCAGTGTAGTATGTGTCACGACACTGTATTGTATGTGTGAAAAAGTCATATTTTAAGTATCAAAGTGTCATAGTATAATATGTGTCAATAGAGTGTCATAGTATGTGTCACGACACAGCATTGTTTCTGTGAAAGTCATAGTAGTGTATGTGTCAAAAAAGTGTCATAGTATAGTATGTGTCAATAAAGCGTCATAGTATAATATGTGTCACAACACAGTTTTGTATGTGTGAAAAAGTCAGTATAGTATGTGTCATAAAAAGTCATAGTATAGTATGTGTCACGACACAGTATTGAATGTGTGAAATAGTCATAGTATTTTATGTGTCAATGAAGTGTCATAGTATAGCATGTGTCAATAAAGTGAGTATGGTATGTGTCACGACGCAGTATTATATTTGTGAAAATGTCATACTATAGTATGTGTCAAAATAGTGTCTTGTAATAGTATGTGTCACAACACAGTATTGAATGTGTTAAAAAAAAGTCATAGTATAGTGTGTGTCAATAAAGTGTCATTTTATGGTATGTGTAAATAAAGTGTCATAGTATAGTATGTGTCACGACACAGAATTGTATGTGTGAAAAAGTCAGGATTGCATGAGTCACAACACAGTATTGTATGTGTAGAAAAAAGTAATAGGATAGTATGTGTCAGTAAAGTGTCATTTAATAGTACGTATCACGACACAGTATTGTATGTGTAGAAAAAAGTAATAGGATAGTATGTTTCAATAAAGTGTCATAGAATAGTACTTATCATGATACAGTGTTGTATGTGTGAAAACGTCATAGTATGGTATGTGTCAAAACACAGTATTGTATGCATAAAAAAGGTTATAAAAAAAAAGTGTCATAGTACAGTTTGTGTCACGACACAGTATTGTATGTGTCAATAAGACATGGTTTTATTAGTATCACAACACAGTATTGTATGTGTGAAAATGTGATAGTATAGTATGTGTCATAAAAAGTAATAGTATAGTGTGTGGCACGACACAGTATTGTATGTGTAAAAAGGTCGTAGTGTAGCATGTGTCAAAAAAGTATAATAGTATAGTATGTGTCAATGGAGTATCATCGTATAGTATGTGTCACAACGCAGTATTGTATGTGTGAAACCATCATAGTATTGTATGTGTCAATAATGTGTCATAGTATAGTATGTGTCATGACACAGTATTGTATGTGTGACAATGTCATAGTATGGTAAGTGTCATAAAACATCACAGTATATTATGTGTCAATAAAGTATTGTATGTGTGAAAAAGTCATAGTATAGAATGTGGCATAAAAAGTCATAGTATAGTATGTCCCAATAAAGTGTCAAAGTATGGTATGTGCTTTGACACAGTCTTGTATTTGTGGAAAATGTAATACTATAGTATGTGTCAATAAAGTGTCATTGTATAGTTTGTGTCACGGCACAATATTGTGTGTGTAAAAAAGTCATAGTATAGTATGTTTCAATAAAGTGTCAGAATAGTACTTATCATGATACAGTATTGTATGTGTGAAAAAGTCATTGTACAGTCTGTCAATAAAACGTCATTGTAAAGTATGTGTCAATAAAGTGTCGCAGTGTAGTATGTGTCACGACACTGTATTGTATGTGTGAAAAAGTCATATTTTAAGTATCAATAAAGTGTCATAGTATAATATGTGTCAATAGAGTGTCATAGTATGTGTCACGACACAGCATTGTTTCATTGAAAAAGTCATAGTACTGTATGTGTCAAAAAAGTGTCATAGTATAGTATGTGTCAATAAAGCGTCATAGTAAAATATGTGTCACAACACAGTTTTGTATGTGTGAAAAAGTCAGTATAGTATATGTCATTAAAAAGTCATAGTATAGTATGTGTCACGACACAGTATTGAATGTGTAAAAAAAAAGTCATAGTATAGTGTGTGTCAAAGTGTCATTTTATGGTATGTGTAAATAAAGTGTCATAGTATAGTATGTGTCACGACACAGAATTGTATGTGTGAAAAAGTCAGGATTGCATGAGTCACAACACAGTATTGTATGTGTAGAAAAAAGTAATAGGATAGTATGTGTCAGTAAAGTGTCATTTAATAGTACGTATCACGACACAGTATTGTATGTGTAGAAAAAAGTAATAGGATAGTATGTGTCATAAAAAGTCATAGTATAGGATGTGTCAAAGAAAGTGTCATAGTATACTATGTTTCATGACACAGTATTGTATGTGTCAGTAAGACATGGTTTTATTCGTATCACAACCCAGTATTGTATCTGTCAATGAGACGTGGTTTAATTCGTGTAACAACACAGAACGGTATGCATAAAAAAGTAATTGTATCGTATATGAAAAATGTATAGTATGTGTCAATCAAGTGTCATAGTATGGTATGTGTCACGACACAGTATTGTATGTGTGAAAATATAATACTATAGTATGTGTCAATAGAGTATCACAGTATAGTATGTGTCAATTGAGTGTCATAGTATAGTATGTGTTACGACACAGTATTGTATGTGTGAAATAGTCATAGTATTATATTTGTGAAAATGTCATACTATAGTATGTGTCAAAATAGTCTTATAATAGTATGTGTCACAACACAGTATTGTATGTGTGAAATAGTCATAGTATTGTAAGTGTCAAAAAAAAGTGTCATAGTATAGTATGTGTCACGACACATGATTGTATGTGTCAATAAGACATGGTTTTATTCATATCACGACACAGAACTGTATGTATAAGAAAATAATTGTATTGTATATGAAAAATGTCATTGTATAGTATGTGTCAGTAAAGTGTCATAGTATGGTATGTGTTACGACACAATATTGTTTGTGTGAAAAAGTCATATTATTGTATGTGTTAATAAAGTGTCAAAATATATTATGTGTCAATGAAGTGTAATAGTTTAGTATGTGTCACGACACTATTGTATTTGTGAAAATGTCATAGTATAGTATTTGTCATAAAAAGTAATAGTATAGTATGTGTCACGACACAGGATTGTATTTCTAAAAAAGTAACAGTATTGTATGTGATAAAAAGTCATAGTATACTATGTTTTAATAAAGTGTCATAGAATAGTACGTATCACGGCACAGTATTGTTTGTGAGAAAAAGTCACAGGATAGTATGTGTCATAAAAAGTCATAGTATAGTATGTGTCATAAAAATTCATAGTATAGTATGTGTCATAAAAAGTCATAGTATAGTTTGTGTCAAAGTGTAATAGTATAGTACGTGTCAATGGGGTGTCATTGTATAGTATGTGTCACGACACAGTATTGTATGTGTTAAAACGTCATAGTGTATGTGTCAATAATGTGTCATAGTATAGTATGTGTCATAAAAACTCATAGTATGGTATGTGACATAAATAACAGTATAGTATGTGTCAATTGAGTGTCATAGTATAGTATGTTTCACGACACAGTATTGTATGTGTCAATGAGACATGGTTTAATTCGTGTCACGACACAGAATTGGATTTATAAAAAAAAGTAATTGTATCGTATATGAAAAATGTCATAGTATAGTATGTGTCAATAAAGTGTCTTAGTATGGTATGTGTCACGATACCGTATTGTATGTGTGAAAAAGTCATTGTATAGTATCAGTCAATAACGTGTCATAGTATGGTATATGTCAAAAAAGTGTCATAGTATAGTATGTATCATGACACAGTATTGTATGTGTAAAAAAGTCATTGTTTAGTATGTTTCAATCAAGTGTCATAGTATGTCATGTGTCACGACACAGCATTGTTTGTGTGAAAAAGTCATCGTATTGTATGTGTCAAAAAAGTGTGACAGTATACTATATGTTAAAAAACTGTAATAGTATAGTATGTGTCAATAAAGTGTCATAGTATGGTATGTGTCACGACACAGCATTGTTTGTGTGAAAAAGTCATAGTATAGAATGTGTCAATAAAGTGTCAGAGCATGGTATGTGTCACGATACAATATTGTTTTTGTAGAAATGTAATACTATAGAATGTGTCAATAGTTTCATAGTATAGTATGTGTCACCACACAGTATTGTATGTGTGAAAAAGTCATAGTATAGATTGTGGCATAAAAAGTCATAGTATAGTATGTCCCAATAAAGTGTCAAAGTATGGTATGTGTTATGACACAGTATTGTATTTGTGAAAATGTAATACTATAGTATGTGTCATTGGAGTTTCATAGTATAGTATGTGTCAATAAAGTGTAATAGTATAGTATGTGTCAATAAATTGTGATAGTGTAGTATGTGTCACGACACAGAATTGTATGTGTGAAAAAGTCAGAGTATTGTAAGTGTAAATGAATTGTCACAATATATTACGTGTCAATAAAGTGTCATAGTATAGCACGTGTCACGATACCGTATAGTATGTGTGAAAAAGTCATCGCATAGTATGTGTCAATAAAGTGTCCTCGTATAGTATGTGTCAATAAAGTGTCATAGAATAGTATGTGTCACGACACAGTGTTGTATGTGTGGAAAAAGTCATAGTATATTTAGTGTCAAAAAAGTGGCATAGTATAGTATGTGTCAATGGAGTTTCATAATATAGTATGTGTCACGACACAGTATTGTATGTGTGACAATGTCATAGTATAGTAAGTGTCATAAAATATCATAGTATAGTATGTGCCAATAAAGTGTCAACGCATGGTATGTGTTATGACACAGTATTGTACTTGTGAAAATGTAATACTAAAGAATGTGTCAATAGAGTTTCATAGTATAGTATGTGTCAAGAAAGTGTCATAGTATAGTATGTGTCATAAAAAGTCATAGTATAGTATGTGTCAATAAAGTGTCATAATTTAGTATGTGTCACGACACAGTATTGTATGTGTCAATAAGACATGGTTTCATTCGTATCATGAAACGGTATTGTATGTATGAAAAAGTAATTGAATTGTATATGAAAAATGTATACTATGTTTACATAAAGTGTCATAGAATAGTACGTATCACAACACAGTATTGTATGTGTCATAAAAAGTCATAGCATAGTATGTGTCAATAAAGTGTCATCGTATAGTGTATGTCAAATAAGTGTCATACTTTATAGTGTGTCTCATCTCACAGTATTTTATGTGTCACAAAAGTCTTTGTATTGTATGTGGAAAAAATATCACAGCATTGTATATGTCCAAAAACTGCATGGTATAGTATGTGTCACGACACAGTATTGTATATGTCAAAAACACGACTTAGCATAGTATGTTTCACAACACATAATTGTATGTGCCAGAAAAAAGTCATGGTATTGTATGTGTCAATAACATTTCATAATATAGCTTGTGTCACAACACTGTATTGTATGTGTCAATAAAGTGTCATAGTATAGTGTGTGTATTGTATGTTTCAACGAAGTGTCATTTTATGTGTCAAAAATATAGTATCTGATGTGGAAATAAAGTCATGGTATAGTGTGTGTCACGACAGACTATTGTTATGTGTCAAAAAAAACGTCATAGGATTGTAAAAGGATAAAATGTAATAGCATAGTCAATAAAGTCTCAGAGTACAGTGTGTGTCACGACACAATATTGTATGTCATAGTATGGTATATGTCACGACACAGTATTTGTACAATACCATGTCATGACACATATACTATGACACTTTTTTGACACATACAATACTGTGTCATCACACATAAAATACCATGACACTTTATTGATACATACAACACCATGACATTTTTCTGACACATACAATACTGTGTCATGGTACATATTATACCATGACATTTTATCGCTACATACAAGACTGTGTCGTGACACACACTGTACTGACACTTTATTGACACATACAATAATATGACTTTTTTTACTCATACAATACTGTGTCGTGACACATAATGTACCGTGACGTTTTTTGGACACATACAATACTCTGTCATGACACATATTATACTATTACACTTTTTTGACACATACAATACTTTGTTGTGACACATTCTGTACTATGATACTTTATTGACACATGCAATACTATGACTTTTTTTACTCATACAATTCTGTGTCATGACACATACAAATCTGTGTCAAGGCATATAATATACCGTGACGTTTTTTGGACACACAATACTTTATCATGATACATACTATACGATGTCATTCTTTTTACATACAATACTATGACTTTTTTGACATATACAATCCTGTGTCGTGACACACACTATACTCATCACACATAAAATACCATGACACTTTATTGATACAAACAACACCATGACATTTTTCTGACACATACAATACTGTGTCGCGGTACATACTATACTATGACATTTTATTGCTACATACAAGACTGTGTCGTGACATATACTTACTATGACATTTTTTGGAGACATACAATACTGTGTCGTGACACACATTATACTATGACACTTTATTGACACATACATTACCATGACATTTTTGACACATACTACACTATAACATTTTTCAAATATAATCGACTGACTTTTGGGATATACAATACTGTGTCGTCACACATACGATACTATAACTTTCTGACACATACAATACTGTGTGGTGACGGATACTATACTATAACACTTTTTTAAATACAACACAATGACTTTTTTACACATACAATTCTGTGTCATGACACACCAGCAGGAGAGATCATATTTCTCCAGTTTTAGCCTCTCTTCATTGGCTGCCTGTTGAATCTAGAATAGAATTTAAAATCCTTCTCCTTACATATAAAGCTCTCCACAACCAGGCACCACTATATATCAAAGACCTCATTGTTCCTTATATACCAAGCAGAGTACTTTGTTCGCAGACTGCAGGCTTACTTGTGGTTCCTAGAGTCTCAAAGAGCCGAGCAGGAGGCAGAGCCTTTGGTTATCAGGCCCCTCTCTTATGGAATAAGCTCCCAGTTAGTGTTAGGGAAGCAGACACCCTCCCCACCTTTAAGACTAGGCTGAAGACTTATCTTTTTGATAAGTCCTATAGCTAGGGATGGTTAGCATCCCTTAGTTATGCTGCTATAGGTTTAGACTGCTGAGGGACATTTCCTGATACACTGAGCTTCTTTCTTTTTCTCTTTATCTCTTTCTTTTACCTACCCCCCCCCCATAACAGTGTTGCATCATTAACATGTATGTCTCCTGTCTCAGCAGGTCTCCCTGGCCGGGAGTAGCAGTTCCTGTTGTCTGTTGTCTTTCTGTCCTCTTCCCCCCACACAGCAGAGGCAGATGGCTGCCTGTCCTGAGCCGGGTTCTGCCGGAGGTTTCCTTCCTGTTAAAAGGGAGTTTTTTCCTTCCCACTGTCGCCAGTGTGCTTGCTCAGGATGGGAGATTGAGTTGGACTCAACTCAATCTGTTGGTTTCCTTATATAGGCTGTTATGAATTGGCTTTCATTATGTTTTCCCCTCTGTCTGTAAAGCGTCTTGAGATGGCATTGCCGTGATTTGATGCTATATAAATAAAGTTGAATTTAACTGAACTGAAATGATCGGAGAAAGGACCCAAAAGCAGCACAAGAGATCTGGGCAGGATAACAGTCTTTATTTTAGCCACTTGGTGAGGTTCGGTGCTGGAGTTGAACTCTGGTTCCCAATGAGCAGAGCAGAGTAACGTTCCTCTGGGCCAACAGAGTGGACACCTAGCACAACAAGATGACTGAAGATCCACAACTCACAGTTCCCCAGTATGGGGCGCAGGCTCCAAGGGCAAGGCAGGAAGCAGAAGTCGGGGACGGATCAGGTCGGTAACGGGCAGGCAATTGTGGTTGGAGTGCTGGAAGGTCAGGCATGAGAGCAATGACAATCTGGCAGTGAGTGAATGGTAGACGCTGCATATATACGCAGGCTGAACTGATGGGGATTGTCAACAGGTGGCAGAGGCAGGTAAGAGCAGTGAACTGATTAGGGGTGTGGCAAGCAGCAATGCTGGAGGAAGCAAGGCTGATTGTGACATGAATTGAATCCTATACTATAACATTTTTCACATACAATAGAATAACTTTTTCAGAAATACAATGGTGTGTTTGGCACATACTATAGTTTGCCATTTTTGACAGATACAATACTGTTGTTACACATACTTCACCATAACATGTTTAACACAGACAATATTGTTTAGAAACATACTATACTATGACTTCTTTTATACATACAACACTATTCTGTGACGCATACTATAATATATTTTTTGACCCATACACTATTGTGTCATGACACATACTATACTAAGACATTTTTGACATACAATACTATGACTTTTTTGACGCGTACAATTCTGTGTCGTGTCACATAATCTACTAACATTTTTAACACATACTATACTGTAACATTTTTGTCTTATACAATACTATAACATTTTGACACAGACAATACTGTGTCATGACACATACAAAACCATAACATTTTTTAAACATGCTATAGTATGACATTTATTGACACATACTATGCTGTCATGTTTTCACATTCATTACCATTACATTTTTTACACCTACAATACTGTCATGACACATACATATTTATATGCATTTATACATATATATATTTATATATATATATATATTTATATACATACATAAGTATATAAAATACACATTGTAACCCCAAGTCAACCACACTACTGTGAAATGGAACTGTCCACTTAGGAAGCAACACTGACTGACAATCAGTTCCACATGCTGTTGTGCAAATGGAATAGACAACAGGTGGAAATTATAGGCAATTGGTCAGACACACCCAATAAAGGGGTGGTTCTGCAGGTGGTGACCACAGACCACTTCTCAGTTCCGATGCTTTCTGGATGATGTTTTGGTCTCTTTTGAACGCTGGCGGTGCTTTCACTCTAGTGGTAGCATGAGACGGAGTCTACAACCCACACAAGTGGCTCAGGTAGTGCAGCTCATCCAGGATGGAACATCAATGCCAGCTGTGGCAAGAAGGTTTGCTGTGTCTGTCAGCGTAGTGTCCAGAGCATGGAGGCGCTACCAGGAGACAGGCCAGTACATCAGGAGATGTGGAGGAGGCCATGGGAGGGCAACAACCCAGCAGCAGGACCGCTACCTCCTTCTTTATGCAAGGAGGAACAGGAGGAGCACTGCCAGAGCCCTGCAGAATGAGCTCCAGCAGGACACAAATGTGCATGTGTCTGCTCCAACAGTCAGAAACAGACTCCATGAGGGTGGTATGAGGGCCCGACGTCCACAGGTGGGGGTTGTGCTTCCAGCCCAACACCGTGCAGGACGTTTGGCATTTGCCAGAGAACACCAAGATTGGCAAATTCTCCACTGGCGCCCTGTGCTCTTCACAGATGGAAGCAGGTTCACACTGAGCACATGTGACAGACGTGACAGAGTCTGGAGACGCCGTGGAGAACATTGCCTGCAACATCCTCCAGCAGGACCGGCAGTGGGTCAGTAATGGTGTGGGGGGGCATTTCTTTGGAGGGCCGCACAGCCCTCCATGTGCTCGCCAGAGGTAGCCTGACTGCCATTAGGTACCGAGATGAGATCCTCAGACCCCTTGTGGGACCATATGCTGGTGCGGTTGGCCCTGGGTTCCTCCTAATGCAAGACAATGCCAGACCTCATGTGGCTGGTGTGTGTCAGCAGTTCCTGCAACATGAAGGCATTGATGTTATGGACCGGCCCGCCCGTTCCCCAGACCTGAATCCAGCTGAGCACATCTGGGACATCATGTCTCGCTCCATCCACCAACGCCAAGTTGCACCACAGACTGTCCAGGAGTTGGCGGATGCTTTAGTCCAGGTCTGGGAGGAGATCCCTCAGGAGAACATCCACCGCCTCATCAGGAGCATGCCCAGGCGTTGTAGGGAGGTCATACAGGCACGCGGAGGCCACACACACTACTGAACCTCATTTTGACTTGTTTAAAGGAAATTACATCGAAGTTGGATCAGCCTGTAGTGTGTTTTTCCACTTTCTTCTCCCTGTGTATGTGTGGGTTCTCTCCAGCTTCCTCCCGTAATTGGTTGTCTAGTACTGTGATGGACTGGCAAGCTGTCTGGAGTGTACCCTGCCTTTCGCCTGAAGATATCCTGCTGGGATAGGCTCCAGCTTTGCTGCAACCCTTCCTTGGATTAAGTGGTTAGGATAATGAATGAGAGGGGCTGCAAGAAAAGCAGGATTATGTGGACTAATTAGGATTCCCAGTTGGACACTGGCAGTTTGGACCGTTTGTTGGGCTCAGTCTTTTACGTGTTGAACTCTCTCGTGCTGTTGTTGCATATCATAACATGTCTATAAAGTTCTGGAGGGATTTCCTGATAATTGTTTCCCTCTGAACACTTTTTGCTTGAGGGTCGAAGAGGTAATGCCTGGGGATATACCACCCTCTACTGGTGGGAAATATTATCATACAAACATGTAAAAATGTACAAAAATTCACAAATAACAAGGATGAAATGTTAAGTGTTCCTGCAAACCTCACTAGTGGTTCTTTAGAGCTGCTAAATTGTGCAACAAGAAGCCTGAAATAAAAATCCCCTTTCTGTAAGAATGTGGATGAAATTGACAAGATGACAGTCTGAGCTTCAACACAAGCCTTCATCCCTTCAGATGTATTTATATCCATCCCCAAAGATGGCACTGGACAAGGTGGAGGAGGAAGGTGTCCATTATGGTGGGCACTGACAGAGCTGGCTGGTACACCTGGACTGCTCACTCAGTGGAGCCTCAGAGCAGACGGCCGGTTACTCTGGATGCAAGCACACACACAGAAACATCGAGCGTAGACTCACCTGACCATCACAGCTCTGCAGAAAAGATTCAACCAGAGAAAAAGGTTTTATTTTTGTTCAAACTGCAATTCTTTCACAATGACTGATGTTTAAAGTCCTTCCTGAACCTGAATCAATAAGAAACTAAATGTCTCAAATAAGTTCTTTTCAAGTTTTACAGACTCGGAAACAATCTGCAGAAAAGGTTTCCATGGAGACGTGATGTTTCAGCCTCAACTGGCAGATTATGAAGCTAAAATGATGTAAAATAAATGTTTCAATAGAAAAAGCAGCATAAAGAGAAGAAGAAAACAGGATTCCTGCTACTATCTACCTGCTGTCCTCACTGCAGCACCTCCACCTCAGCTGCATCCCAAACGTCTTCTTGGCTTTATTCCAGCCATAGAGGATCATTATTTTCCTGCTTTTCTCATCACTTGTTGATCTTTGGCTGCTCCTGATTGGACGTTACCGTCAGTTTAAAGCTCTCTGATTGGTGGAAAGTCTGACAGGAAGTGTCTTCATCATCATGTCCAGGTGGAAATAGAGGTCTCTTAGCAACATGGTAGTGATGGTGATGAAGATGTGATGAATAATGGTGTAATCATGGATCAATGTGGATGAGTATTGACATCTCCAGACGGTACATTATTCATCAGACAGCTGTCAGTCATGGTGGACGTCCCTGCAGGTCCAGACCCGTTTGACAAACCAGATATATCTGAGACTCTCAAGGGCTCACTCAGCAGGTTACAGGTTAGACTTCATGGTAGACCAGTTGGACTGGACCACACTGGCTTCTGAGAAAGGTTGCAGAAACCACAAGGTAGGGGACCAGGTCTTAGTGTGGTCCAGTCAGAGTCCAGATCTGCAGGCTGGTGGGGGACCAGGTCTCAGTGGGGTCCAGTTAGAGTCCAGACCTCATCCTGCCTGCAGGCTGGTGGGGGACCAGGTCTCAGTGGGGTCCAGTTAGAGTCCAGACCTCATCCTGCCTGCAGGCTGGTGGGGGACCAGGTCTCAGTGGGGTCCATGTCTTAGTGGGGACCAGGTCTCAGTGGGGTCCAGTTAGAGTCCAGACCTCATCCTGCCTGCAGGCTGGTGGGGGACCAGGTCTCAGTGGGGTCCAGTTAAGAGTCCAGACCTCATCCTGCCTGCAGGCTGGTGGGGGACCAGGACTCAGTGGGGTCCAGGTCTTAGTGTGGTCCAGTCAGAGTCCAGACCTGCAGGCTGGAGGGGGACCAGGTCTCAGTGGGGTCCAGTTAGAGTCCAGACCTCATCCTGCCTGCAGGCTGGTGGGGGACCAGGTCTCAGTGGGGTCCAGTTAGAGTCCAGACCTCATCCTGCCTGCAGGCTGGAAGGGGACCAGGTCTCAGTGGGGTCCAGTTAGAGTCCAGACCTCATCCTGCCTGCAGGCTGGTGGGGGACCAGGTCTCAGTGGGGTCCAGTTAGAGTCCAGACCTCATCCTGCCTGCAGGCTGGTGGGGGACCAGGTCTCAGTGGGGTCCAGTTAAGAGTCCAGACCTCATCCTGCCTGCAGGCTGGAAGGGGACCAGGTCTCAGTGGGGTCCAGTTAGAGTCCAGACCTCATCCTGCCTGCAGGCTGGAGGGGGTCCAGGTCTCAGTGGGGTCCAGTTAGAGTCCAGACCTCATCCTGCCTGCAGGCTGGTGGGGTCCAGGTCTCAGTGGGGTCCAGTTAGAGTCCAGACCTCATCCTGCCTGCAGGCTGGAGGGGGGCCAGGTCTCAGTGGGGTCCAGGTCTCAGTGGGGACCAGGTCTCAGTGGGGTCCAGTTAGAGTCCAGACCTCATCCTGCCTGCAGGCTGGAGGGGGGCCAGGTCTCAGTGGGGTCCAGGTCTTAGTGTGGTCCAGTCAGAGTCCAGACCTGCAGGCTGGAGGGGGACCAGGTCTCAATGGGGTCCAGTCAGAGTCCAGACCTGCAGGCTGGAAGGGGACCAGGTCTCAATGGGGTCCAGTCAGAGTCCAGACCTGCAGGCTGGAAGGGGACCAGGTCTCAATGGGGTCCAGTCAGAGTCCAGACCTGCAGGCTGGAAGGGGACCAGGTCTCAATGGGGTCCAGTCAGAGTCCAGACCTGCAGGCTGGAAGGGGACCAGGTCTCAGTGTGGTCCAGTTAGAGTCCAGACCTCATCCTGCCTGCAGGCTGGAGGGGGGCCAGGTCTCAATGGGGTCCAGTCAGAGTCCAGACCTGCAGGCTGGAAGGGGACCAGGTCTCAGTGTGGTCCAGACCTCATCCTGCCTGCAGGTTGGAGGAGGACCAGGTCTCAGGGGGGTCCAGTCAGGGTCCTGACCTCCTCCTGACTTCATATGAATCTTTATTTATTTTACATGTGGTTTCTGGTGTAGCTGGACCGGTATGAGAGTCCAGACCCTGAAAGCGGTCCAGCTACATTTAAACCTGCATCCTCCAGACCGGAACAGGTGCCCCTCCTCCCGTCCACCTGTCTCCCTCCTTCCTGGCGGGATGGCGGTGACCCAGAAAGCAGCCGTCATTCATGAGACCTGGTATGCAGATCTGCCGGGGGGCCGGACGGCGCGAGCCCCCTCGGTCACCGGATCGGCGGCAGCTGCTCGACCCCCCGGTTCTATTTTCACCCTGAGGATAAAGTGCCGCGCGGGCCCCTCAGACTAGATCAGGGCAGGATGAAGTCCACCAGCAGCACGCGCACCGACCTGGACCCGGAGGACCTGGACAGCAGCGACAGCTCCGGCGGGAAGTCCACCGACGGCGGCAGCCCGCGGAGAGACGCGGCGCGTGCGGAGGAGGCGGCGGCCGCTCGGCGGAGGAGGAGGCGCAGGAGGAGCAGCAGCGGAGGTGGAGACGCGCGCCTGTCCGGTGTCAGCAAACAACGGCAGGCGGCCAACGCGCGTGAGCGGGACAGGACGCACAGCGTGAACACAGCGTTCACGGCGCTGCGCACGCTCATTCCCACCGAGCCGGCGGACAGGAAGCTCTCCAAGATAGAGACGCTGCGCCTGGCCTCGAGCTACATCTCCCACCTGGCCAACGTGCTGCTGCTGGGGGAGGACTGCCGGGACGGACAGCCCTGCCTCCCCTACCAGGGCGTCGTGCACGGGCCCGCGGCGCTCAGCGCGCCCCCGCTGCGGCCCATCTGCACCTTCTGCCTCAGCAACCAGAGGAAACAGGTGAGTTCCTCAGATCACCTCAAACGGAAGCCTCCGGCGGTAAAAAGTGAAGCCTATGCGGAAGTGCATAAAACTGCAGTTCCCCCTTCATCTACTAGGGGCTGCAAAACAGAGCAAATCCCCATAGACTCCCATGTTAAAAAGACCAACTTCACAGCAGAAATAAACATGTTTACAGCAGAAATAAACATGTTTACAGCAGAAACAAACATGTTTACAGCAGGAATAAACATGTTTACAGCAGGAATAAACATGTTTACAGCAGAAATAAACATGTTTACAGCAGAAACAAACATGTTTACAGCAGGAATAAACATGTTTACAGCAAAAATAAACATGTTTACAGCAGAAACAAACATGTTTACAGCAGGAATAAACATGTTTACAGCAGAAATAAACACGTTTACAGCCTTTTTTCAAAAATCCATTTTAGGTTTAATAGGTCAGGTTTACCTTCATGACAACTGTGGGGGGAGTGAATTTTTTTCTAACTTGCCCATTTAAAAGTAATTTAATCTGGAAGTTCGGCAAATTTAGGGGCGTGTCCTTTTGATTGACAGGTACCAATGTCCTGCTTCAAGTCAGAAGAACGTAGAACAACCGCGGTTTTCAGCCGGTTAACAACATGACTTAGCTTTAGCCCGCTTACCTCCGTTAGCTGGTTAGCTCCTGTTATCTCCGGGTTAGCTCGGTTAGCTCTTAGCTACAGAAAGCTCGGAGTTCGCTCGATGTCAATCATCCACCATGACGCTCACAGCCCCCCTCTCAGCTCCACCTCTTTGCCCATGTTTGTATTTTCCGGGCGAGACGACACACATGACGCTGCCAAGATGGTGACGGTAGGAACCACCCACCGAGCTTCAATTCAGCTCTTCAGAAACCTACGGGTGACGTCACGGAAGCTCCGTCCATCTCTTTATATACAGTCTATGGATCACCTGCAGGTTCGGGACATTCAGCGCATGCAGCGCGGTTGTTTTTTTAACGTGGACACATGGGACGTTCATGAACGAATCGCTCCTTCTGAACAACTCTTTTAAATGAACTCTCCAGTCACGTGACACAAGATTTTTCTACCTTTATTCTTAATTTTCACTTTGTACCATAGCTTCCATAGTGCTATATAGTCATTATTTAAGATTTAGATGGCGGGAATAAGGAGACGTGGAGCCTTCTGATGTAACAGTTACCATGGCAACACAAGATCAATGAGATAACACTAACAGAAGATGATTTTATTTTCCCTGATAAGGAGTTATACCTGATTTAAATATAAATAATATTTAGAAAGAATCAGTTAACGACTGTCATGAATCCATCTGTAACTGGAATCAAATCAAATCAAAGATACTTTATTCATCCCCGAGGGGAAATTCAAAGTTCAAGCCAACTCGTCCAAGGTTTGACATACTGACACGTGGCATTAATGACAAAAGAATAATACAGAACCAAGCTGAAACTTGGGCCACGCAGCCAGTTTTACCGGCACCGTCTTATAACAGATAAGAACAGTTACACTATGTGTTTATAGCTAAACTGGTTTGAATGGAGACCAGAAACTGGTCCAGGATCAAGAATATTACGCCTCATCTGCAGTACAAACTGTCCATGCAGATTCAGAGTTCTGATGTGATGTTTTATTTTGTCCACAGCTCAGAGACGGCGGGACAAGCTCGGTGGCAGTGTGACACCCGGACGCCTCCAGCTGTTTACATGCAGACCGTCAGTATAGAAATGATTGTTTTGTTTTTGTTTTTTAAAGACTGAGAAGAACTTTCTGCTCAGGTTTGTGTGTTTTGGCTGATCTGGAACCTGAGCTCATGTGTAAAGTTGCACCTGACGTGGGGCTATTTTAGGTCCTGGCTTGAGTCCAGACTCCCCCCTGACCCACCAGCACCCACGTTCGCTGCCTTAAAAAAAAGCCTCGTCACATGGAGCAGCTGGCGTTGGCTTCCTGCAGGAAAACACAGCTGAGCAGGGAATAAACTGAAGGATCAGGTCCAGACCAGACTCTGGTCCAGTCAGAAACCCAGGTCCAGACTGGGACCCATCAGAACTTTGTTTAGATTTGTCAGACCAGCGACCTCTGGTGGTGAACAACTGGAAACACAACAACAGAACCTATTGGTTGCTAAAAACACATTCTGGTGAAAACATCTGTTTCCATACCAACCAGGATGGCTCCCTAATCTCTGCTGAGCTTCTTCACTTATCAACAAACCAGATAAAACCAGTAAGGATTTTATCTCAGGATAATGAACAGACTCAAATATATTAAATGAAAGAAGATGTTTCTGTTTAAGACACAGGACTTTCATCAGACGGCCAGCAGGGGGCGACATGGATCGTGTTGATGAAGCTGCAGAATCTTGTCAGGAGGAAATAATTAATGAGGAGGATCCAGTTTATTTAACATCTTTTGTGTGAGAAGTCCTACGAGACGTCAGAATAAATCTGCATCACCGTTTAGCTTACTAAGCCTGAGGAGGAGGAGGAAGTTCCAGAAACTTAAGCACTCCAGGCAGCTTCCCAAGGTTAGAAACGGGACGTAACGGACAGTTCCACATGTCTTATCTCAAACCAGTCTGGTGGTTGGAAGCTTCCACCTCACCTCCACCTGTTCCAGCCAGCCGGTTTCCCCCTCAGACAGACAGAAAAGTTTAATAAAAGCAAGATTCTGCAGGGTTTGTCTGGTTTTAGGTTTGTATGAGATGGAAGCAGTCCAGATGGATTTTTCCAATCCAGATCCTCAGGAACCCCCATGATCTGTTTATCCTGGACGCAGAAGACGGGTAGACAGTCTCCCGTGTCCGTTACGTTTACGCGATTTGGTTAATTTTCAAGGAGCTTAGCTAGAAAACATAAATGCCGCCGGAAACCACAAGGTCGTGGCGCACAACCAGAGAAAAAAACAGAAGAGGAACGGGAATAAGACGAAGTTTTTGGACAGCTATAAACTACTTTGTAGCGGTGCGTTACTACGACCAACCGGTGTCAGGACTCTCAGCACTGCCCCCTAGTGGATGAACTGACTTAACTATGGCAACGTCAAAAAAGCCTGGAAGGATGTATGACAGCGTTTGAGACAGGCGTCCATGTTTTCGTACGTAAAACGGCAGAAATGGTCGTTTAGACGCCTTCCTGCTCCAACAGGCCTGAAGATTCATGAACTTTCTCGCCAAGTTCTTTGCAGCCTGTTAAGGAGTTATTTATCTCCTTCAGGTGTGTTCGCATAGATGTGCCTGTAAACCGCGAAGGGCAGAGGGTCCAGATGGACCCGGACTGAGAAAAACTGGTCTGGACCGCTACAGAGGACTGGATCGCCATCCTGGAAACGGATGCCAGGCCTTTTCCACCACATTGCATCAGCTGAAATCCAAAAATTAGGCTCCGCCCCCAAAGTTCAGGATGACATAATTTTTATTGATCATTTATCAGGAAAATGTGTTTTATGTGCGTTTAACAGAAACGCATGAAATCAGAGTTCAACTTTTATGTAGACAATAAAAATCATTCGGCGTGGAGGAAATGTAAACATGTAGGTTAAAATAATTTATATTTCAGAATAATTTAATCTGAAACTCGTCTAGCCGCGAGACTTCCCGTTACGGACGTACGGAAGCTGAAAAACTCGAAAAATAAAACACAAATACAGCAATTATTTCATTTCTTGCCTTGATTTATTCCAAAGTAAACCTAAATGAATAACTTACTAAACTTGTGATACAGAAATATTGAAAATAATTATATTAATCCTGTAAAAACAGAGGAGCCCAATTTATTAAATTCATTATTTTGTTTTCAAGTAATTTAAATGACTGAAAAAACATTTATTTCACCAACTACATTTGTTGAAAGTGACTGCAGCTGGTTGACAGATGGAGACATCTGATTGGTTACTGTGTGCTATATGTTATGACTTTCAACTTTTATATTGAAAACTTCAAGTCTTATGTTAAATTCGTTACTGTGATCAAAAAAAATGAAAAAGTATTTCACCAGCTTTAAGGTAATAAAGTAATCAATTTCCGGTTATATATACACATATATACATATTTATATAAATTTTTAAATGATATTTTCTTATTAATGCGTTTTGTTTATAAATGACTATAGCTAATATAATGCTGTATTTGTGTTGTATTATGTCCCTTTTCTGTCTCCGTAGAACAGCTAAAAACTAGATTAAATAAATACATTTTTACGTTTTTCGTATTTTCAGTTTCCATTCAGGACGAGTTTAAAATCTTACGAATTGTTATTACAGAGGTAAATGTTTACGTTTGCATTGTTGCACAATCGTTAAATCCAGGTCATGTCCAGGGTTCAGGGCGGTCCAGGACGCGCCTCTCGGACTACCTCAGACCCGTCGGAAATGTTGAGGCTCCAAACCTGGAAAAGTGCTTGAAAACCCGCCAACAGTTCAATTTGCACATCGTAAATACGGACAAGCTGCTGTTAGAGAAAAAGTATTTTTGTAAGATGAAAATAAAAACATGGACATGAAACAGTCTCTGTTGTTTATGAGAACATGTTAATACTTCATCTGCTCACTCCAGGTATTCCTGCTGAATTTACCTGATTCCAAGTTTTCCAGCTGAATCTATCAGCTGAATACTGGTTTTCCTACTCAATCCATCGGCATCCAGGTTTTCCTGTTGAATCCATTGGCATCCTGGTTTTCCTGCTGAATCCATTGGCATCCTGGTTTTCCTGCTGAATCCAGGTTTTCATGCTGAATCCATCGGCATCCTGGTTTTCCTGCTGAATCCAGGTTTTCCTGTTGAATCCATCGGCATCCTGGTTTTCCTGCTGAATCCAGGTTTTCCTGTTGAATCCATTGGCATCCTGGTTTTCCTGCTGAATCCAGGTTTTCCTGCTGAATCCATTGGCATCCTGGTTTTCCTACTGAATCCTGGTTTTCCTGCTGAATCCATTGGCATCCTGGTTTTCCTGCTGAATCCAGGTTTTCCCGCTGAATTTACCTGAATCCTGGTTTTCCTGCTGAATCCATTGGCATCCTGCTTTTCCTGCTGAATTTACCTGAATCCCAGTTTTGCTGCTGAATCCATCGGCATCCTGGTTTTCCTGCTGAATCCATTGGCATCCTGGTTTTCCTGCTGAATCCAGGTTTTCACGATGAATTTACCTGAATCCAAGTTTTGCTGCTGAATCCATCGGCATCCTGGTTTTCCTGCTGAATCCATTTTTTCCTGCTGAATCCATCGGCATCCTGGTTATCCTGCTGAATCCATTGGCATCCTGGTTTTCCTGCTGAATCCATCGGCATCCTGGTTTTCCTGCTGAATCCAGGTTTTCCCGCTGAATTTACCTGAATCCAAGTTTTCCTGCTGAATCCATCAGCATCCTGGTTTTCCTGCTGAATCCATTGGCATCCTGGTTTTCCTGCTGAATCCATCGGCATCCTGGTTTTCCTGCTGAATCCATCGGCATCCTGGTTTTCCTGCTGAATCCAGGTTTTCCCGCTGAATTTACCTGAATCCTGGTTTTCCTGCTGAATCCATTGGCATCCTGGTTTTCCCGCTGAATTTACCCGAATCCAAGTTTTCCTGCTGAATCCATCGACATCGTGGTTTTCCAGCTGAATCCATCGGCATCCTGGTTTTCCTGCTGAATCCATTGGCATCCTGCTTTTCCTGCTGAATTTACCTGAATCCCAGTTTTGCTGCCGAATCCATCGGCATCCTGGTTTTCCTGCTGAATCCATCGGCATCCTGGTTTTCCTGCTGAATCCATCGGCATCCTGGTTTTCCTGCTGAATCCAGGTTTTCCCGCTGAATTTACCTGAATCCTGGTTTTACTGCTGAATCCATTGGCATCCTGGTTTTCCCGCTGAATTTACCCGAATCCAAGTTTTCCTGCTGAATCCATCGACATCGTGGTTTTCCAGCTGAATCCATCGGCATCCTGGTTTTCCTGCTGAATCCATCGGCATCCTGGTTTTCCTGCTGAATCCAGGTTTTCCCGCTGAATCCATCGGCATCCTGGTTTTCCTGCTGAATCCATTTTTTCCTGCTGAATCCATCGGCATCCTGGTTTTCCTGCTGAATCCATCGGCATCCTGGTTTTCCTGCTGAATCCATCGGCATCCTGGTTTTCCTGCTGAATCCATCGGCATCCTGGTTTTCCTGCTGAATCCATCGGCATCCTGGTTTTCCTGCTGAATCCAGGTTTTCCCGCTGAATTTACCTGAATCCTGGTTTTACTGCTGAATCCATTGGCATCCTGGTTTTCCCGCTGAATTTACCCGAATCCAAGTTTTCCTGCTGAATCCATCGACATCGTGGTTTTCCAGCTGAATCCATCGGCATCCTGGTTTTCCTGCTGAATCCATTGGCATCCTGCTTTTCCTGCTGAATTTACCTGAATCCCAGTTTTGCTGCCGAATCCATCGGCATCCTGGTTTTCCTGCTGAATCCATCGGCATCCTGGTTTTCCTGCTGAATCCATCGGCATCCTGGTTTTCCTGCTGAATCCAGGTTTTCCCGCTGAATTTACCTGAATCCTGGTTTTACTGCTGAATCCATTGGCATCCTGGTTTTCCCGCTGAATTTACCCGAATCCAAGTTTTCCTGCTGAATCCATCGACATCGTGGTTTTCCAGCTGAATCCATCGGCATCCTGGTTTTCCTGCTGAATCCATTGGCATCCTGCTTTTCCTGCTGAATTTACCTGAATCCCAGTTTTGCTGCCGAATCCATCGGCATCCTGGTTTTCCTGCTGAATCCATCGGCATCCTGGTTTTCCTGCTGAATCCAGGTTTTCCCGCTGAATTTACCTGAATCCTGGTTTTACTGCTGAATCCATTGGCATCCTGGTTTTCCCGCTGAATTTACCCGAATCCAAGTTTTCCTGCTGAATCCATCGACATCGTGGTTTTCCAGCTGAATCCATCGGCATCCTGGTTTTCCTGCTGAATCCATCGGCATCCTGGTTTTCCTGCTGAATCCAGGTTTTCACGATGAATTTACCTGAATCCAAGTTTTCCTGCTGAATCCATTGGCATCCTGGTTTTCCTGCTGAATCCATCAGCATCCTGGTTTTCCTGCTGAATCCAGGTTTTCCCGCTGAATTTACCTGAATCCAAGTTTTGCTGCTGAATCCATCGGCATCCTGGTTTTCCTGCTGAATCCATTTTTTTCCTGCTGAATCCATCGGCATCCTGGTTTTCCTGCTGAATCCATTGGTATCCTGGTTTTCCTGCTGAATCCAGGTTTTCCCGCTGAATTTACCTGAATCCAAGTTTTCCTGCTGAATCCATCAGCATCCTGGTTTTCCTGCTGAATCCATTGGCATCCTGGTTTTCCCGCTGAATTTACCCGAATCCAAGTTTTCCAGCTGAATCCATCGGCATCCTGGTTTTCCTGCTGAATCAATCAGCATCCTGGTTTTCCTGCTGAATCCATCTGTCCATATTTTTCTGATGAATCCAGGTTGACTTTAAAATCAGAATTTATATACGGAATCTCCAGAACGAGCTAAACATTTTTAACGTGAAAGGCAGCAGCGGTAGAAACAATCGGAGTTAAACACCGAAAGTTCGCAACAGAAACTCAGGATGCCATAGACGTCAACGTGGCTGCCATCTTGGTCATGGGAAGAACACTCAAGAGGAACATGAGTGAATGATGGTCACTTCAACTGGATTAAATGTCAGTAAAATTTGCAGTGAAAAGAAGTCTCAAACTAAGGCAATCGTTACTCATTAAAGTAGCGTATATTTAATATAATACTTGGGAACATAAAAGCAGATGCTTGTCAGACCGTCTACCAATATATAAATACACAGTAATCCTTTGGTTTATAACAGATCAATACATAAAGCAGCAAAGCATAAACAAATGCATCAATAAACATGTTCCATCACAATTTAAAGAACCAAATGTAGATTTATAGACAATTTGCCAGGACCAATATGGAGGTCTCAGGTGTACAAAACAGGGACCAGTGCAGCTTCTATGTATACATGCCGGTGGTAAATGCATCTTATACACGCATTTACATCAACACGTGTTCCCTGGGAGCATCAGACGTGTCCCAGAGCAGATGGATCACATCAATCAGCTGTTTATTGTCCCCGGCAACCAGCTGCTGCGTAACACAGAGCATGAGACCAGTGGAGCCGACCAATCAGAGCAGACCAGGCTTTAGGAGCTTCAGCCGACAGCTCGGTGAAAACTAACGTCTACAGTAAATACCGCTTTTAATAAGTTCTCCATTAAACCAGAACCCATCAGATCTGGTCCTGACGGGGTCCAACAGAAGACCCCTAAACGCAGCGTCTTTACACAGAAGCTTCGTCTGGAAAAAGAAAACATGGCTGCAGGAATCATTTTAATAATCTTTATTTCATAAAAAAAAGTCAATTGGTTTATATCAGATTAAAGAAAGTAGAAACCAATAAATCAGGTAGCTGGCGAGGCATCTTACATAGGGCGGGGCAGGGGGCGGGGCCTTCTGACGGACTGACCGGAGCGGCCTCGACGGGGTTACCAAAGAGTCAAGAAAAGGCTTTAAAGACTGAACATGAGCCGAAACGAGCTGGTCAGAAGTTAAATAGAAAAGGGCAGCAGGAGGAAAAAAAAAAAAAAAAGTTTGGCAAAGCTGATTGGTTAGCCTCGTCACATGACAGGAAGTCAAACTCACATCGACCAATCCTGCTCCAGATTCCTACACGGAGAACACGGAATGTTTAATCCAGATTACAGAAGAAGAATTCATGTTTGGAAGGACTGGAACCTTCCTACGTTTTGTTGGTTTGTTTGCGGGGGAAATGAGTAACAGGAGGTAGAAAAGAAAAGGAAAGACATTCTACGGCTCCTGCTGCCACTTGTAAAAAAAAAAAAAAAAAAAAAAAAAAAAAAAAAAAAAAAAAAAAAAAACTGGTCTGGCCATGGAGGTTTCAGTCCGCCTCCTCTTCATCTGACTCCGACTCTGCAGAGAGAAGACCAGGAGGTCAGAACTGGCAGGTAGATCTACCTGAGCGTGTACATAAAGACCACAGCAGGACTGAAAGGCTTTTATCAGAAAGAGACGGATTAGGAGATCTAGAGACGGATAAACGGGATACAGATGGATTAAGAGATAAGGATAAAAGGAAACAGATGGAGAGCAAAGAGATGGAGGTCGAGATGGAAAGAGAGAAAACAGACTGCTGGCAGTTTGTAGGAGATAAAAAAAACGTCTCATTTTTCAGTAAAACTGCAGCTTCAGATCTGAAACTGATGAAAATAAAACCGGAAAGCCGTCGATGAGCGGAAACTCCCCTAACCGGGTTAACGGCAAAAAACTAACATGTTCCTCTTCTGACTAAAAAACGAGTTCAGAAATGATTTATTATTTAAGTTTGTTTTTAATATTTATAAGAGCTTTGTTAATTAAATAATACATTAAATAATAAAAAACATTTTCCGCTTCATCTGGTAAAACTTCCCACATCATCTCCCTGCAGTTACAGGTTAATGAGTTAGCTTGTTAACTAGTCGCCTGGTTGTCAGGTAAACCAGTTAGCTGGTTAACTAGTCATCTTGTTGGCAGGTAAACCAGTTAGCTGGTTAACTAGTCATCTGGTTGGTGGGTAAACCAGTTGGCTATTAACTAGTCGTCTGGTTGGCAAGTCAACAGGTTACCTGGTTAACTAGTCTGGTTGGTTTGCTGGTTAAACAGGTTACCTGGTTAAGTAGCTACCTGGCTGACAGGTAAACCGGTTAGCTGGTTAACTAGTTGCCTGGTTAGCTGGTAAACAGGTTAATCTGTCTGAAGCTTGTTTTAGCTGCTTTTATGGAAATAAACGTACATTTATTCATTTCTAGGTAATAAAAGCAAATAAAACAAAAACCCGATTAAACAAATGTTTAAATTGTTAACATTGTTTTATTTTAACAACTTTAAACCAAACCAGCTGAATAATTTCCAGGTTTGATTTCCTCTCCAGGAGTTTAAGATCCGTGTCAGATACTCTCAGAAATAACTTGTACATGATCTTTACTACATTTGTTACTACGTTGTCCATACTTTAGTACTACACCATTATGACGTTTTACTCCACGTTTCAATTAATTGCGTTGCTTGTTACCGTATGTTGCTTCTTCATACATTTACACCTTTACTTTGTTGCTGTAGTTTTATGTTACATTACTGGTATTTTACTAGTTATTACATTTATACATCATACATACATTACAATTAATTTATTGTTGCCATGTCAACGTATTTAAGGTGCCGTCACATCTTTATTACTACATTTTGACATTATTATATTTGATACTATATGACATCGATACCATGTTAATATGACGTTTGACTCTGTAATCGTTACTTTAATTTCGATGTGGTATTTTCACACTGTCAGTACATTTTAACCTGCTATTGCATCATCGTAACGTTGACTTTGTCTTTTTTTTTTTTTATTAGTTTTAGACGAGCAAACAACCTGCTGCCAACGGTCCGTTTCCATGGCAACAACGTGACCGGTATAAAAGGAACGGCGTGTCACAGAAAACTAGGAACTTGAAGAGACACAGCATCTGTGAAAACGTTTACCTTCCTCTGCGTTCTTCAGCCACTCCACAAACTTCTTCATCTGCTCGAGGAAGACGCTCTTCCCCTTGGCGAGGTGGGCTTCGGAGTACCACTTCAGTATGGCCTCCTCGCTCAACACATCGGCTGGGAGGGAGGAAAAAACACACGGCAGAGATGGTTACAGACGCTTTAACTGATGCTCAGAGAGGAGGCGAGGAGTTTAACCTCCTGTCACCTTTGTAGAGGAGCACCACAATCTTCTGGAAGGCTTTCATGAAGTGGATGTTGTCGTAGCAGTACTCCTGGATCTTCAGCAGCAGGCTGAGCTCAGACAGACCCTGGGAGGTGAAGGCTTTCAGCAGAGGGCTGTATTGCTGTAGGAACATATTACAGAGTCAGAAAACTCCCAAACACAAGGCCTGCGGGCCCGAAGTGGCCCCCCCGGGGGTCCAGACTGGTCTCCAGGAGGAACATTTTTAGCCTTTTTCCCACCATTGAGGGGATTTTCCGGCTCGGGTCCCTGCGCCTGTCGATGACGCCACGCTACGCTCTGCTCCATTAGAGTCTAATAAGATGCTCATGGGGTCTAATTCAACAATAGATATTCATCCTTTTATGCTACATTTCCTTTGGCAAACTAAACATGTTTTCCCAGATGAATCAATTCTATGATCAAGACAACTTGTCAATACATCTGAAACATGTTTCAGCGGCGCTCGGCCTCGCAGTGATACGCCTGTCCATGTGATGCTGCAAGCAAAACGTTATTTTGGGATTTATGTATCATAATTCGGGCTGTGATGATATGCTCTGTCCAGATTCCATTTAAATTGTTATTCTCACATCTTCAATGTTGCTGATTTTTGTAGATTAAAAACAAAAAGAAAAATTTAGAAAAGCTTTGTTTTGCTCGTAATTTTGCTTGATTTTAATGAGGGAAAAAACAGTTGCCAGACCATCATTCTGCTGCTATAATGCCCAAGAAGACCAGTTAAAAAAGATCAATAAAAATGTAATAAAAATTATAAAAATTTATAATGGATTATTTTTATTTTTTAAAAACTAATTTTCTTTTTTTTTTTTTTAAACAAAAAACTATTGCATTTTAAAATTGTAAAGCTAAATGTTATTTGATTTTGCTATTCGATTGTCCCACCTCTAATAATAAATGGTTAAATTGTGAATAAATATTGCAATTATGAACTAAACAGGAATCACTAACATTAAGCCACATATTTATTGTGTTTTTTTTTTTTTTTATTCCTTCCGAAACGTGGTCTTTCTGTTTGATGGTGTCAGGGTGTGGAAAGTCCTCTGTGGCTTTTTATTCATGTAACTTTATATATATATAATTTATTAGGATTGATTTTAAGTTTATTACTATGTATTTATTGATATTTTAGTATTGTAACATTGCTTTTGTTTTTTATTCTTAGCAGCACTTTGGAAACTGTTTATAAAATATGCTGTATAAATAAAGTGGATTGTTCGATCAGTAATGATGTATTTCCTTATGAAAGATGTTTAAAGTATCCTGAAAGTATCCTAAGAAATACAACTACAATCCCATGTCGCTGAAATGAATTACTTCCGTAACTTGTACTGAACCAAAATCATGTACCCAACGTCCAGCCAATCGTATAGCGCGACGTCATCGGCAGCTATACGATTGGCTGGTCAGACACCTGGTATCACGATACCAGAGATCTGTGTCGATACTTTGGTAAAACACACTAATGTCGTTATTTCCCTCGTCCTTTTTCTATAAAACAGACTTTGGGAACAATAACAAACAAAAATTATTGACATGAGAACAAAAGACCCTTCTTGAATGTTTTCTGACCAGTTAAAAAAAAAAAAAAAAAAAAAAAAAAAAAAAAGTGCTTTTTGTCATTTGTCATTAATTAAACTTAACACATCAAATATGGACAGACTGGAACCTACATGTTCAAAAAACTTTCTAATTATGATTGTAGTTATTTTATTAGTTAATTTATTTTGAAAATATTGAAACTCTTACATACTCCACCTTTAAAACAGAAAGAATCAGTAAAACAACGCCTTTCAAATTAAAAGCACAGTGTTAAATAAAATACCGTAGCAGCAGCAGTTTTATCACCATTTATCTTTTTCAGCTTCCACACCTAGAAAACAAGCGTTTACATTTTCCTCAGTCTAGACGGTTCAGTATTTATTAACACGGTTATTTTAATTTGACCATTGCCGTTTTGTTTTACTTATTCTCCCTGTTCAGCAGGTTTGTGTTTAGCGAAAAGTTATATGGACATAACTTGAAAAATAAAGTGCATTGCTGATGAGAATAAAATCATGTAGGCTAAAATAATGTTATATAAAGCTTTGCCTTTATAGTTTATAATGAGATGAAACGGGCAGTGTGGTGATGCCCCTGTATGAAACCGTGTTTCTGTAACATCTGCAGGCCAACAACCGTTTGTGTCCTGCAGGTTCCTGTAGGTTTACTGCTGGGCTGGTGGAGGCCTTGTTCATTGTAACAGAGGAGTGAACTGCAGGATCGCCAGTCAAGTCCCGCGTGTTTGTCCTGAAATCGCTGCACTGCGGCGCCTCAGTATGAAGCTTCTCGCCTTTACTGTTCACTTTGAACCTGAAATATCTCTGAACAGCACGTCAGGCGTTTATTTTACCAGCATTTCTGGGCTTTTCTGTAGCTGCCACCTCGGTCTACCGACATTTCCAGGCTTCAGCAGCCTCATCCATGGTCTGTTCACAAGAACAGAAATTAGGGTACGCGTTGTTCTCCAACACAACTAGTTTATCCTCCTCCAGCAGGACTCACATTACAGACCCTACTCCCACCCGTCAGCAACTACATCACACTCGCTCCACACCTAAATAAAGTGGTGACAACACGTTGGAGGGATATAAAGTCCACCTTCAAGTGTTTGATGGCTTGTTCGGTCACCAGCTCCTCCTTCTTGTTCCACTCCACAGAGCTCATCACGCTGGTCCAGATGATGCCGATCATGGTCTGCTCGGAGATGTTGGCCTTCTTTATCTCCTCCTTGGTGAAGGCGATGATCTGACACACAGGCAGACATGTAAAAAGTACTACAAATCAAGACTCAAGTACAAGTACTCTGTGAATGGAGTTACTTTAACAGAAGCTGAAGTACTCCACTTCAGTAGAAGTACTAAAGTATTCAACATTTTTTGTATTCAAGTATTACAAGTAGTTTATTTTAACATTTTTACTCAAGTACTGAATGCGTTTATTGTGGTTATTTAAGACAACATTAAACTTTGTAAATCATATTGTCTGACATTCAGAAATAATTTTTACTGGAGCAGTAGTACATGAACAGGAACTTCCATGAAATAAAACACACATCAGGTGTGTTCTTTCCACTCCTTGGCCTTTTCCCCTTCTTACACCAGTAAGTACACTTTAAATGTTTTATGTAAAGACGTCTCTCTTTATGCCAACTGAAGGCAAGTCGGCCACTTATAAGCTAGTTCTTCTGTAAAAACTAAAGCAATTAGTCTTGTTGATTCCCCTGCAGTGGGTGTGTCCCTTTGGATCCCTCTTCCGAAGACTCACACACACACACATACACAGTTTTATACGGTTATGTCACTTACTTATAAAGCACAAAAGACATATTATGTTGCTTCTAACTTAAAGCTGCCAGAGATCCTTTAGCTTGAGGAAAGAGGTCCCACTCTTTCTATTTTTTTTTAACTGGCATGAAACTGAAACTTGTGCACTTGAGTAAAGAGATTGTCTATAGCGACACGCATTTCACTCTAACCAGTATCATGGATTTAAACAAATTACCATCGTGTTTTTTTTTCTATTGTAACGAATTATAAGACATTAAAAATGTATCGGAGTAAAAGTATCGTAGTGATCCAAAATATGTAGTGGAGTAAAAGTAGAAGTAGGAGAAAAAAAACATTTTACTACTTAAGTACAGTAGTGAAGTAGTTCTACTTCATTACTATACATCTATGCACGCAGGTTGCCGTTATCGCACACTGAGAGGCTCCTTTTACACCACAGCGCCCCCTGCTGGGGCCATGAGGGTGTTACGTTTCTGCAATCTCTGACAGAACTGCGGTGGAAAACTTTCTATCATCTTTACATATCAGTATTTTACACTTAAATCAACTTAAATGAATGAAATTAAATTATTCCACATTTATTTAAAACGATGTTTTTCATACAGAATCATGACGAACTTTCCTGATCTGTGGAAGGATTTTCTATCAGCTCAAATCAAGGTTAAAATACTTTGAATATTTGGTGGTTTTGACTCAGACCGGCCTGAACTCACCTCCTTCTGAGGGTCGCCGCGGGACATCATCTCCTGGAGCTCCTTCTGCAGCTCCTTGCGGGCGCCAATGGATTGCTGGTTGCGGGCGAAGTCGGACAACTCCTTCAGCCCGGCGTCGGTGAAGTACTTAGAAAAATGCTCGCAACTCCGTTTGTTGGCAGGAAAGAGCTCCTGTGGAGCAGAGATTCAGAGTCAAACCCAGAGACGAAGAGCAGCCGTGTGGACGGAGGACACCCACCATCAGCCTGTTGTCCATGCCCACTTTACGGAGACTGGCGGCAACAGAGTTGATGTCCTTCTCGTTGATCCATGACTTGAACAGCTTAACAGCGAAGGCTGCAGAGACGCCTGGACAGAGGCGGAGACGGCAGTTAGAGACAAAGACGTCTGGTTTGCAGGAGGGAGGGACAAAGGCTCACCCTCTTTGACGAGGTTCTCGTTGAAGAGGCTGTTCAGGATGGAGGCCGATATGTTGCCGTTGGCCAGCAGGATGCCCGTCAGCATGGCCAGCTTGTTGCGCTCCGACTCAGTGAACCCCTTCAGAAACAGCAGCAACTACAAAACACAGAGACATTAGAAAGGTCGAGACGCTCTCCTTCCGTCCTCCAGGAACATCCCGATGTGTTACAGCATTCCTTTTAACATCTACCAGCATCCCGCAGCATGATGCTGCCACCACCATGCTTCACAGCAGGGATGGTGTCCGCCAAACACGGCGCCGCGTCTGTAGATTCTCCTACGCGGCTTTCGGAGAAGTCCAGGCGATACTTGTCAGTTTTCTCCAACAGTATCGTTCTTGTTCCAAACAGCTGATTTTATACAACGATCATCAGACAAATCCAGTCAGGTGACCTAGGTCCCACCAAAAGGACCGACTGACTGAATCCAAGTTGAATCAGGTGAGCGACTTTAAAAAGTACAAACATCACATGTAATAATTTTTTATTACTTTGTAGAATTAAGTTTTTATTTTGAACCAAAAAGGATTTTGTACATTTTTTTGGACACAAAAATAAATTATGTTGGAAACGGTTGATTTACAGAAGCCATAAAGAGTAAACACAGTATGTGTATTTTAGCAGGACAGAAGCTGCAGGAGGAATACTTCACCAATATTCTGCATTGATCTGGATCATAAATAATAAATGTCCAGATGAGGTATCAGCCTGTCCGTCGTTGTGTCCTGAACACAACTATAGAGGAGACTGGTCAGGGGACGCGGGGACTGGTAAAGCACCTACATTATTTTGCTGTGAAATTTTGTGAAAGACAGACTACAGAACTTTCACCATTACCCGCCAAACGCCCCCCCTATCGACAGCTAACTCCGCACTCTCTAGACACCAGAAGACCATCTTTTCATGACTCTTGTTTTTTCTGTTATAATCTTCTTGCGTTTCTTTGCTGAATCAGCGACGTTGTGCGTTTAAAACATCCAGTCCCTGATTATACCAGGAAGCGAAACGTCTCAGATGTTAAAGTTGTATCGAGTCGGTTTCCCAGCGCCAGAAATGCACCTGATAGACGTCATCATGTCATCCAACACGACCAGGACGCGGAGTTTGGGACTCAGAAAGTTACGTAATGAGTCTTTAAAGATGTGACTGAACACTGCAAACCACTTAGGCTTTGGACATCTCCACAAAGTCCAGATGTGGACAGATTAAACCACAGTTCAGAGGAACGCTCACCTTCTTGATCTCCTCTTCGAACCCCTTCTCCAGGTACTTGTAGCGCCTGATCAGCTTGTTAAAAACCTATTTAGAGGTAAAAAAAAAAAAAAAAAAAGAGGACGTTACCGCCACCGTCCACTGATGGAAAGTCTCTGATCAGGTCTAGACCGGTTACCTGAGCATATGCTTGCATGGTCTCCAGGTCTTCTTGTGCCGTGAAGAGGCAGAACTCGGTGCGGGTCATGTCGTCAGACAGAGTCCCACCTGGAGCTGGAACCAGAAAACCACCAGGTTCTTTATCTACAGCTTTAAATACGCTTCCCAACACATGTGCAGCTACTCACCCAGCATCCCGCCGGCAACCAGGATGTCAAACAGCGTCTCTGCATACCGCCGGTAGTCAAGCTTGGCGCCAGAGGCATCAAGAAACTTTGCAACCGCTTCCAAATCAGTGCCAGTTTGATTCAAGCCTTGTACGATACTTTCTTGGAACTGAGTAGGGTCAAATCTCTCCTTTTCATCTGCAGAGACAAGATGGATGTAAGTAGCAACCAACACAGAACAAAGAGTACCTTCAAGCTGAAAACGCACCTCTTTTCCTCGTTTTGAAACGCTGGCCTGTTAGCGTTGGCTTTTGCTGCTTTTGATTATTCATAAAAGACACCCTGGAAGGAAAAAAAAAAAAACACAGTTCAGAGCACAGTTATAAAATATGTTTTTTTTAATTTACTCTACTTCTGCGTCCGCAAGCCGCCTGCAGAACCACCGAGCAACTTATCAGGACAACTTCCCGACATCTGGATGGGAAAGCTTCCGTGTGAACCCATGAATCTGCTTCTGTAAGATATACCAATACTGTAGATATACAGATTGTTAAACACGCTGGAGGTCAATGTCCAAGCGTTGGCTGCTAAAGCGAGAGCAATGATCGTAGCTTTAGCAGCTAAAGTGAGAGCTGATGATTGTAGCATTAGCTGCTAAAGTGAGAGCCGATGATCGTAGCGTTAGCTGCTAAAGTGAGAGCCAATGATCGTAGCATTAGTTGCTAAAGTGAGAGCAGGTGATCGTAGCGTTAGCTGCTAAGGCGAGAGCAGGTGATCATAGCGTTAGCTGCTAAGGCGAGAGCAGGTGATCATAGCGTTAGCTGCTAAAGCGAGAGCCGATGATCATAGCGTTAGCAGCTAAAGTGAGAGCCTACAATTGTAGCGTTAGCTGCTAAAGTGAGAGCCTACAATTGTAGCGTTAGCTGCTAAAGTGAGAGCCTACAATTGTAGCGTTAGCTGCTAAAGTGAGAGCCTACGATTGTAGCGTTAGCTGCTAAAGTGAGAGCCTACGATCGTAGCGTTAGCTGCTAAAGTCAGAGTCCATGATCATAGCGTTAGCTAATGTCAGAGCCTGAGGTCTCAGCGTTGGCTTCTGACCTGGAAGACGACGTCTTAGCGTCCACTGTTAATGCAAAAGCCCACAGCCTTGGTATTAGCTGCTAACACGAGAGCCTGCAGTCTTAGCGTTAGCTGCTAATATTCATGGTACAGTAACAAATAGGAATGTCTGAACTAAAACAAACAGGTGACAGGAATTTTTTTTCATCAATTGTTCATTTCCTGTTTTATTTTGTAGTTCTGGTTGTTTCAAAATAAAGTTTCGATCTCAACTGATTACATAAATCATCTGTGGTCAAAGTTACAATAGGTTATACTTCTTAAGATGATCATAAAACTAAGACTCATGCTGAACAATATAGTAGCAGCTAAGAGCCGAATGACGTACTGGGACTGGAATCAGACTGGTCCCAGCGCGTTCAGAGAAACAGGTCTAAACGTTGATGCTTCGGCCAAAAAGATAAAAAGTTCAACCCGATGTGGAAAAACAGCGGATTATAAACACAGCTGTGCAGCACAAGTACAAAGCCGGATAATTCTCACATCAGGACCAGTTTAACAGACTTCAACATAATCCTGGAGGTTGTTTGGAGAAATAAATACAATCATATTTTACACTTTATTCATCCCCATGGAGGAAATTTTAATTAATATTAGTGTGCAAACGGCGCAGAGATGATTAGAAGTCTGTAGCGGCGAGTTTAAGAAGTCTATAATGGCGTTTTATACTAAACCCCCTTTAAGTTTTTAATCCGTCATCATGCAGGTATATTTTCAGCCTCGGCTGTCAGATTAGGAGGCTGAAAGATGTCAAACAGCAGCATAAAGAAGGAGAAAAAAAATCAGAATCTCAGATGTTTGGCTGCTTATTACGACGATATGGTCAATTTAAGCTCAGGAAGTGTCTCCATGTCAAGAGGAAAAAACATACTAGTGATAGTGATGAAAACATAATAAATGATGGTGTTATCGTGGACAAACACTACATTTAGTCTCAGGAGTATAAACCTGGATGGGTAATAAATGCTGGAAAGCTTTGGTAGACCACCTAAAGGCCCTAAAGCTCCTGATGCTAGAGGAGGGAGACATTTGGAGTGATCTGGTGAAGATTTAAGGGTTAATGAAAAGCAAAACAGGAAAAATGCTGAAAACAAAATAAACAAACTGCTTACAGTTGTTTTAACAACTGTACTTATTCTCTGGAGGCAGAAACCAGCCTTATAACTAATGCTCAATATTTACTAGAACTCCCAAAGATGAATATTTATGTACTTTAGTTGACACTCTTAGATGCACCTGTTGTATTAATTTGTCATATTAAAGCGAACGCAGAACAACTCAATTCAACTTTATTTATATAGCGTCAAATCACGGCAATGCCATTTCAAGACGCTTTACAGACAGGAAAAAACATAATGAAAGCCAATTCATAATAGCCTATATAAGGAAACCAACAGAACCACTGTATTCATTCCCATTAGTGCCTGAGACCTAACACCACTGTCTACAGTTCATATACGTAATAAAGCTCACAGCTTCCATCAATTTAGCTAGAACAGATTAAATTAAAAAATTTATTTAAAAATAAATAACTAAAAAAAAGGCATCCCCCTCATTTTAAAGCGGAGAGTTTACCACCTGTCCTGGTCTTCATGGACCTTAATGGACAATATGTTCTGCAGCTCAGACTTCTGAGACATCACAATTTATTCCTGTGAACAACACACTTTCATACTAAATGCACATTTTAATATCTTATTTAGTTGGGATCCAGGTCAGGGGGAACCTACAGGTGTATGTTTTGTTAAGCAGCAGCACAAAAGGCAGGAAGACTAAACAGACAAAAGGCAAAGCGAGGCGGTACAATGGAGCAGGTGGGTGTTGGGTCGTGATTTCACCCAGGTGAGGCTTTAAACCGCTTTAAACAAAGCTAACAGGTGTGTGTTTCAGTTTAGAAAGACTTTAAGGGGTGTTTCCGTTAGAAAGGAGTCTGATAAGTTATAGGCAGAGATTCTGTAAAACTAGTTGGTTAATTAGCCTGAGCTAGCTCCGGAGCTAACTCCGGGCCTCACCATGCGACGCGCCGCTAGCTGGGCCCGCTAGCTATCTCACACGGCTCAAATACTGCTGGGAGACCATTCATACAGAAACATGTCGATATACACTGCTCTGTGTTTTAAAAGAACCTTTCATCGAAATGTCACAACAATCTGTGCAGCAACACCGGAGCAGATTTCATAAAGATGCTAATGCTACATTAGCATCATTAGCACCCAAAATGGAGGAAACCAATCCGCCTTCCAGCAGTGACGGCAACATTCCCGGTTCTGGCCTGAAGACCTCCTTTTACACCATCTAATCCCACGTGTCGGCGAGTTTAGATGGATGTTCATGTGCTAGACGACACGATGGATGTAGAAATGTGAGTACTCACCGAAATGAATGCAGATAAAAAACGGTTATTAACCAGGGGAATTGAAGCAAGTGTCGAGTCTCTGTGCGGCCCAAACAAAAAGACCTTCCCGTCAGGACGTCCGCAGGCTCCGCCCGCTGCGCATGCGCCAATTAAAGGGGAAATTTCCGTTGGGAAAAATAAATAAATCGGGAATATTTTCGCTGTATACTGTGATAATATAGATATTTACAACGAAAAACACACAATTGTTTTGATATTTTATTATTTTATTTACACAGCCTGAGCGAAATTGGGTTGCTTTTGGTCCATTTACTGTACTGGTAAACTGGGCCGGATTAAAAATGCTCAGGGCCTCTGGGCCCAGAGTGTCCCACAGGCCCCCCTTCCCCAGCGCAAATTTGTGAAAATTGTTAATGATAATCTATTCTATTCTATAGTCATTTAGCAGCCCTTTTTATCCAAAGCAACTTACATATGAGTGAGAACAACACAAGCACGAACTCAAAGAGTAGAGGGCATCGTAGGAAGGTGCTACTGGACTGTCCAGTTGGACGCAGGTTCTTCTATGAAGTGCTACAGGCTTTTTTTTTTTGTTTGTTTTTTGTTTACTCCCTTCCCTTGATACACTGTGAAACGACATTTCTAACATCTCTCAGCCAGTGATACCAGTAGCAATACACTAGACACTGGTATAACTACCTGGCTTTTATGTACATTTTGCTTAATGTCCAAACTGCTTGTGTATGTCATATTTGTGCCCCACTAGTCTCCAAATTGGCCCCAAATGGGCGTGGGCCCCTGGGCCTGTGCCCATAATGCCCATTGGATAATCCAGCCTTGCTGGTAAGTGTCATGTGGGCCAGACAGGGTCCAAAGGTTGCAAGCCAGACTTGACAAGGACCATGGCTTTGGATTACATAACACTATAAAAACAATATACAAAACAAAACTGTATTTAGATCTTTTTAATCGACTCAATGTTTTCTACTTTCACAAATGAAAACTGAGTATTTGTTATGAGTATTTTTACCTATACTTTAACATAAAGTTTTGTTAAAATAATAATGTGATTTCACACATAATATCTATTATCTTCTTTATGTTCATAAAAAAACAGAAACAACATGCTTGAAAGAAAAAGAAATGTCTGGGAGAAGATTATTAGCATATCGGACCAAAATTTTCCAACACACAGGTGTGTATAGGTCCACAATAAGTAAGCAACAGTTTCAGGAAGACTATTACAGAAAAAATAGCTTGTGTCCTTAGAAATTTAACGAAATGGAATTTATGTACATTCATGGCAGGGGTCTGATGTGCAGATGTAGCCAAAGTTGCATGTGACCACTTGGACATGGGTTAGAACAGGGGTCGGCAACCCAAAATGTTGAAAGAGCCATACTGGACCAAATAAACAAAAAACAAATATGTCCGGAGCCGCAAAAAATTAAAAGCCTAATATAAGCTTTATCATGAAGGCAACACAAGCTTTATGTATCTATATCAGCCTACTATCAAAATGACTAAGTTGGCTACAAATACATAATGAGCCTGAATGATAAAATGTTTATTTTCCCTGCAGTGCATCCTGTAGAGAATGACGCACCACGTTGACTACTCTGTTGTACGATGCCGTCTCATGTTTAACTTCATTACTATATTAATGAGTTATGTTTCGTTGATTTGATGAAATTAAAAAAAATGCAATATAGAAATCCGATTTTTTATGTCATTTTTATTTTGAGGAATCGAGAAAAAAAAACAACAAAATGGAATGTGCATAACGCGCCCCTTATCTGGGCAACAACGCAGCCTGCATTTATAAAAAATAAACCAATAAATCAAATTAATACAGTTTGATTACTGTGCAAATGCCAAGCAAGTCAGTGCGAGGGTAAAACGCAGCAGCATCCTCTTCTCTTTAGACACGCAACCAACGCAGCTATCCTCCGACCTGAGCACCATTACCAAGTGTCATTCCAGATATATACTGACAAAAATCAGAAATCATCTTATAAAAACATCCACTTTGTTACTCAGTCTGTGTCTATGAAGGATCATGTTCTTACCCGTTTAATGTGACTTCAGTTGTCGGACATCACTGGTCAGTTTCTCAACATGTAAGATGTAACTCGTGCTGAATTAATGTCCTTGATGTGCTGATCGGTGATGTTGCCGCCATTTTAATGGTCCTTTCCTTCACTGTCTTAGCGGAGAGGGGCATGTCTTTGATTTTCTGTATTATCTCGGTTTTGTTTCTGAAGTCTGGAAATACGTGTCCTGATATGTTGATGACTGACTCCTTCATGTAGTCACCATCTGTGTACGGTTTTCTACGCTTTATTATCTCCCGGGTTGCAACAAAACTTGCAGCAGTAGTGGAGTTTGGAGATGCAATCACTTAAATCTATTCTTGCGCTTCTCTAATTTCTCCAGAAGTAATGCAATCGCACTTTTTGTGTCACTCCCAACTGGGTACTGGCTGCAAATGTAGCATGCTTTCCCTGGAAATGTCTTTCCACATGACTCTTTATTATTTGACAACTTCAGAGCAAACATTCAGGCAATCCTTCCGCATTGGCAATGAATGCAAATGATTCGGTCCAAGAAACGTTGAATCCTCTGTTCTCCTCGGTTATTTTTCTCTTTTTCCCTTTAGGATCCATGTCCCATCACACAGCCCCGGTTTGTTTACAACGTCACCTGCCTCCTCCCGCCCTGCTGATAGGCTATGTGTGTCGCAGGCTATGACGCAAATCTTTCTTGACAGAAATGTTGAGATTTAATATTTATTCTACACATTTTTACAGCATTGGAAAACGTTAAGAATGTTTGTGTTACGTTTGTCCTCCTACAGAACAATATCAAAACAAAAATATAGATCTTTTTCCATTTTTTAAAAACATTTTTGAAAAAGCTCCAGGGAGCCACTAGGGCGGCGCTAAAGAGCCGCATGCGGCTCTAGAGCCGCGGGTTGCCGACCCCTGGGTTAGAATGACAGTAAATGTCATAAGGTTCAGGTGTGGCGCAAACATATTTATTCATGCTGACAAGACAATGAAATGAAAAACACCACCCCACAATGTTTTTGTTGCAATATTGTGAGATATACAGCTAAATTACTGCAGGTATATCAATGATGATTCAGTTTTATCGTCATCTGACATTCGATGTTTGTACTATTATCGGAAATGAATAAATCAAACACATACTGTCCCATAATATCTGGGAGTCATCAGCACCTGTTCTAGAAAGACTTTATTGAAATAATCTGTAACCAAACAAAACAAAGAATCCTGTTCTTTTGTCTTCCACCAGATTCGATGGAACGAGTAAAGAAGGCCTTTGTATTATTTCATACTGATATGGTTTTAGCATTGGATGCTAGCATGAAAGCCTGCGATAAGTGTGAACTGCTAATGTGAGGTACCGTGGTCTCAGCATTTACAGCTAATGTGAGAGCATGTGGTTTCATGTTAGACGATAACGCGAGAGCCCACAGTCTTAGCATTAGCTGCTAATCTGAGAGCTCAAGGTCATAGCATTGGCTGCCAATGTGAGAACTCACAGTCATACCTTTAGCTGCTAATGTGAGAACCAACGGTCAATGCATTAGCTGCTAATGTGAGAACCCAACCACGGTCATAGCATTAGCTGCTAATGTGAGAACCCATAGTCATACCATTAGCTGCTAATGTGAGAACCAACGGTCATAGCATTAGCTGCTAATGGGAGAGCCCCTGGTCTTACCATTAGCTGCTAATGTGAGAACCAACAGTCATACCGTTAGCTGCTAATGTAAGAACCCACAGTCAATGCATTAGCTGCTAATGTGAGAACCCATAGTCATACCATTAGCTGCTAATGTGAGAACCAACGGTCATAGCATTAGCTGCTAATGTGAGAACCCACAGTCTTATCATTAGCTGCTAACATTAGAGCCCCCTGTCTTAGCTATAGCTGCTAATGTGAGAACCCACAGTTATGTAGCATTAGTTGCTAATGTGAGAACCCACAGTTATGTAGCATTAGCAGCTAATGTGAGAACCATAGACTGTATAGGTGAGAACCCAACCATGATCATAGCTGTAGCTGCTAATGTGAGAGCCCATAGTCAAAGCATTAGCTGCTAATATGAGAACCCATAATCATAACATAAGGTAAACTGGTTCTAATACAATATGACACAGAGCATCTTTGTCCACATTCAGAAGATTGATTAATTTTTTTTTATTCCTTTTGAGTTTTTGTTCAGCCAATCACAGACATTTTACAAAACTGTTTACTGTTTGACATGAACAGCTGTTGTTTGATGATGAAACAACATCCACACAAAAGAAAATCTTAGTTGTAGTGATTACAAACACTTCACTCAGTATTAATAGTTATTAGCTGCTGTTGAAAGGAAATAATTTAAATCTGATGTATTCATTGATTAATTTGCTTCATCAGGTGCAAAATCAACTGATTCATTCATTCATCAAGATTTAGGTGATTTAAATCCAGTGGTTTAATAATCATGGTTAGAGATTATGCTAACTACATTAGTCAGTAAAGATTAGTTCAGAGTAGGGCTGGACAATTTACAAAAAAACATATCTATTAAAAAAATTATATTGATTGATATTGGTAATTCTCAAACCATTTAAAAGGATATATTTGAAGTGCAGCCCTGGCAATTTTATGCTATTGCATTAACAGGGCTGTGCGTCTTGACTGGTCTCACAATGTGATTCCACCACGACGATGTTGTCTTAAGATTTGATTAAACGATGCATCACTGCACATTGTCACTTCATCAATGAATACAAGCAGTATATATATATATATATATATATATATATATATATATATATATATATGATAAAATTATTATCCAGCCCTGGTTCAGAGTTAGTTTTTAAATGTTTAAGGCCCATGGTTTGAAGGATCCTGGTTTACTGGCTGGAACCTGGAGACAAAAATACACAAACTTTCTCAGAGTCACTTTAATTCACTTTAAGTCACTTTAGATCATTTTAATCCACTTTTAATGACACAGAATTAGATAATAAGGGATTCATTCTTTAATCTAGTAGATTGGAGGAATCGCAGACTCTGCACCTTTCGGGCTTCTGTCCTGCAGGTTTTAGATGTTTCCCTGCTGCAATACATCTAATTCAGATGAAAATATTTCTCCAGAAGCTTCTTGTCCAGTTCTGCAGCAACCCATTAAACTGAGTCAGGTACGCTGCACAGGGAACATCTAAAAGCTGCTCCAGAGGTCCAGAGTTGGAGATCCTGCTACGTATAGTCTCTGAATAAACACTACAGCTGGGATCAGCACCTCCTGACCTCCTGGCTCCTGCAGGTTTTTCATGTTTCTCTGCTGCGACACACCTGACTCAGATGAACGGGTCATTAAGAGGCTGCTGCAGATCTAGACAACAAGCTTGTAGAGAAACTTTTCATCTGGATCAGGTGGGGTGCAGCAGGGAAACATCTAAAACCTGCAGGACCCTGGACCAAGAGGTCAGAGTGGCTGATCCCTGCAGTACATCGAGAGCAGGGATCACCAATCCTGGTCCTCAAGGGCCGGTGTCCTGCTGGTTTTGCTAGTGACCCTGCAGGAAAAGTACTGTCTCAGACTCATACAAGCTCTGCTCATGTCTGCTAAATCCACATTGATTTGAATCAGGTGTGTTGCAGCTGGGACACGTGGAAAAACCTGCAGCAAACCGGTCTTCAAGGACCAGGATTGGTGATCCCTGATCTAAAGGCTGGATTGTAAATCTCCTGGACGGATAGAAATGCTGGAAAACCTCCCTAGACCAGCTGGAGGGCCACATATAATCACTTTTCCACACTTGGAACATCTTATCTTCTGGAGTTTTCTGTCTTGTTTCTTTAACATATTTGTCTGAATAGCTGCAGTATGATCTTTGTGGGATGCATCATTACCTTCTGAGTGAACGGCGAGGCGCAGGCCATGCAGGCCTTCTCCGCAGTCGCAGGGCTGTCGAGAGAAAACGGGCCTACAAGACCGGATTCTGATCGAGCCGCAGCCACTGCATCTTTTATAGCAAAGAACACAGAGCTGCCCAGGAAGAGGGCAGGTTCCCCGATACCCTGCAGAGCAAAAGAGAGACAAGGTTCGTCACTAGTTGCCTTCGTGACACGGGGCTTATAAGAGATCCATGGCGGCGCTGACTTTAGAGGAGTAGATGGCGTGAGGATTGTATGACTCTGGCAGCAGGTAGACGTTGAATCGTAGCGGCATGTCGCAGATGGCTGGGATCTTGTACTGAGACGGACCTCGAGTGTACAGGAGCCCAGAGGGGGAAAACTTCAACTCCTCCAGAGTGTAGAGACCCAAACCCTGCATGAAGGCTCCCTCAATCTGAGGAAAAAATACATTTAATATTTCATAAACTTTTACACAGTTTGGTAGATATCTGGTTTGATGGCAGCAACACATCAATGCCATCATTTAGGGTCAGCCATAGACCGTAGATGAAAGATGGACGGAGCCTCCGGCGGTTAAAAGTAAAGTCTAAGTCGAAGTATATAAAATTGCAGTTCCCCCTTCATCCACTAGGGGCTCCAAAACAGAGCGAATCCCCACAAACTCCCATGCTAAAAAGACCAGTTTCACAGCAGAAATAAACATGTTTACAGCCTGGTCCAAAAACACATTTTAGGTTTAATCTGCGATGGACTGGCGAGCTGTCCAGGGTGTACCCTGCCTGTCGCCCAAAGCCAGCTGGGATAGGCTCCAGCTTCCCCGCGACCCTGAATTGGATTAAGCGGTTTAGAAATGAAGGTTTAATAGGTCAGGTTTACCTTCATGACAACTGTGAATGATTTTTTTTCTAACTCTCCCGTTTAAAAGTAATTTAATCTCAAAATTCAGCATATTTAGGGGCGTGTCCTTTTGATTGACAGGTACCCGATCTCCTGCTTCAAGTCGTAGAACAACCGCGGTTTTTAGCCGGTTAACAGCGTGACTTAGCTTTAGCCCGCTTACCTCCGTCAGCTGGGTAGCTCCTGTTATCTCCAGGTTAGCTTGGTTAGCTCTTAGCTACAGGCAGCTCGGAGTTCGCTAGATGTCAATCATCCACCATGACGCTCATGGCAAGACGACACGCATGCCCCTGCCAAGATGGCGACGGTAGGAACTGCCCACCGAGCTTCAATTCAGCTCTTCAGAAAACTACGGGTGACGTCACGGAGGCTCCGCCCATCTTTTTATATACAGTCTATGGGGTCGGCAGGCGGTCTGGAAAATGGGGTCCATCAGGGAGATTTCAAGAGAAGCTAGCTGCTAGCAGCACTCCTGCTTTATCTTTTTCCCAAAGTGAAAGTCACATGATCAGTGCTGAGAACGGCCTGTACTTTACCAACATCATGAACATTTTCCTCTTTAAGTATACACTGCATACAAGTGTCGCACCTGGCCGATGTCCACAGACGGGTTCACACTTCTGCCGATGTCCATCACGATGTCTGTCCTCACCGTCTGTAGCAGGAGAAAAAAAACATCACCACGTCTGCAACAGGCACACTAAAGACTTTTACACACAATGTGCTAAATGAATAATTCCCATACTTAATATTTTTTATGAAATCAATATTAGCATCCGAAAGATACACAATGGACCAATCAGAGAAGGCGTGTTGGCAACACCATCAGTCAGTCACAAGCTATTCAGGTGTCACTTTGCCACTGCGACTTCATTTGAACTTTGTATCACCATGTTTGAGCATTTTATTGTCTTCAAGTTGCAAAAGGAAGTCCGTCCTGAAGCGGCCGTGGTCCAGCTTCAGATCCTGGACTTAACAAGTTCCCCTTTCTTTTCTAGAACAGGATGACCCAGTGCCTCTTTTTTCTTTTCTTTGGCAGCATCGGCACAATATCGTCTTTGCTTGATGTGGAATCCATGTTTGTTTTAGAAACTTCATAATATATTTGCAGTGTCACATCGCATTTGGTCCACATACACAAAAACTTTCAGTTTTCATCTCAAAATTATTCAATTTAATGCCATTTATTTGCATCGTTCCCGGTGTAGAGACCCTAATAACAATGACAAAAGATGAGGAAAGGTGTGCACCCTGTAGTCTCCTGTGAGGCAGTCCAGCTCCACCTCAGAGCAACACGCTCCAAACGTGAAGTAGGCATAGGGCTGGCCCTCCATCTTGTCCCAGTCTATGTAAAGGTCTGGACCTCTGAGAACGGAGAGGGGACACTGTTCACTGCTTCTTTCTTCATAAACAGTTCAGTCAGGTAGAACTTAGACCTACCTGTGGTATCCTGTAGCCGACAAGCTGATCTTTTCAAAGAAAGCTGCTCTGACCTGCCATCAGAGGAAGAGACATGCTCAGGGAAACAGTAAAAACTCTCAAATACTCATTTCTTAGTCAATCATACCCAACTTTCCCAGGATCCTTTGGGGTTTTTCTCCCTAATCGGCTCCAGTCGTTTATACAGAATCTCGCAGGCGTTCTAGTGGAGAGAAGGAACATATATTAATAACGTACCGAGAAAGGGGGAAAGAACCTGCCGCAACTGGCTTCACCTTCACTGCCATGCCATTAGCGTCTGTGCCAAAGGAAGCGGCTGAAGGACAGGTGTTGGGAACCGTGCTGGTGCTGGTTTCACTGATGTAGATTTTAGAGGGCGGGATGTGAAGCTCCCGGCTCGCAACCTGCAACAGAGGGATAAACTTTAACTCAAAAACAGCTGAAAAGACTTGAGTTAAAGCAAAGAACCCAGGCTCCCTTATTAGCGGCTAAGGCTAAGACTTCAGACTTATTAGCATCTAACGCTAAGACTATAGACTCCTTTATTAGCATCCAACACTAAGACTAGAGGCTCCCTTATTAGGATCTAACACGAAGACTAGAGGCTCCTTTATTAGCAGCTAAGATGGCAGGCTCCTTTATTAGCAGCTAATGCTAAGACTGGAGGCTCCCTTATTAGCATCTAGCACGAAGACTAGAGGCTCCTTTATCAGCAGCTAAGACGGCAGGCTCCTTTATTAGCAGCTAATGCTAAGACTTCAGGTTCACTTATTAGCATCTAACGCTACGACTAGAGGCTCCTTTATTAGCAGCTAATGCTAAGAGTAGAGGCTCCTTTATTAGCAGCTAACGCTAAGACTTCAGGCTCACTTATTAGAATCTAACACGAAGACTAGAGGCTCCTTTATTAGCAGGCAAGACTGCAGGCTCACTTATTAGCATCTAACGCTAAGACTAGAGGCTCCTTTATTAGCAATCAAGACTGCAGGCTCACTTATTAGCATCTAACGCCAAGACTAGACGCTTCTTTATTAGCAGCTAATTTAAGACTGCAGACTCCCTTATTAGCAGTTAATGCTAAGACTGGAGGCTCCTTTATTAGCAGCTAACACTAAGACCGTGGGTTCCACCGTGTTCAGCAAACAGAACGTTTAGAAAAATAAGTGGAAGTGCATTTAGACATGTCAGATCTGATCATGATAGTAATCTGATTACTCCGAGATATCTGAAAAACTGTTTTCTAGAAATTGTCATCTAAAGTCTTTAATATTAAAGTAAAATTGCTTTTCCAGAAAAAGCTGTGAATGACTGAACTGAATGGAGTGACGTCAGGAAAATGGTGGGGATAACGTCTCTACTTTGTACCAATGAATAAAATTCTGTAAAATAAGTCAAATGTAATCTGTTAATCTACGACATGATTCATTCTCATCATCATCACTTCTTGCTCCACTTCCACCATGTTTCTGCACTGTGTCACAGTACCTGTTGCATTTTGGTGTGGATGCCCTGTCCCATCTCCGTCCCACCATGAGTGACCAGAACAGACCCGTCTTTGTAAATGTGGACCAGAGCTGCAGCCTTGCAGAAAAAAGTAAGAAAATGTTTATTATGGGATGTTCGGGCTCAGCCTGCAGGAAAAATCACACCGACCTGATTTAAGAAGCTCTCTGCGAAGGCGATGCCGTATTTGATGGGAATGATGGACATCCCTCTCTTCTTCCAGCGGTTGTGCTGGTTGAACTGGTGCACGGCGGTGCGGCGAGCGGTGAAGTCGCAGCGGGTTTTGCAGACATCCCAGCAGCGCAGCAGGTTGTCCGGGCTGAACTCCATCTTGTAGTGGGTCGTTGACGGACCCTGGTACATGTTGATCTCACGGATCTTATGAAGAGGAAAGAGATGTTTTCATCGGAAAAAATTAAATACTAAAATTAATCCTCAATAAAATAAATACAAAATAAATAAATTTCAATGACTAATTTGTTTTCATACTTTTATTTCTTTCCTTTAAAAAAAAAAAATTAATAGATATAAAGATGTGTTAATACATAAATAAAACATTTTCTTTTATATTTCCTTACTTTTCTTATCTTTTTATTCTGTTAAGAAATAAATATTAAATTATTAAATTATTATTCAATTTTAAACTATCATTAAATTATTATTATTATTAAAATGTTATTAAATTTTGACACAAACATATTTTTTTATCTTTTTATTCTGAAATCAATCAAAATAACATCAAATAGAAAATGAATAAAACATGCACATTTTAGATGTTTTTTTATGACAGTGTTTGATTTATTCAATCAACTTTTTATATTTTATATTGTAAAATTATTATTTTTTAAAATAAATTTATTTGTTTTAACACTTTATTTATACCTCAAATAAATAAAAAGTCACAAAAAATAAGTGAGTTGGTAAATAAATATATGAATAAATAATTTATTTATTAATACTAATAAACAAATACAATAATAAATAAAATGTATTAAATAAATGGAATAAATTAATAAAGTAATCCATTAAAATGTGCATTATATTAGTTAATTTACTAAAAATTGTTATTCATATAATTAATGAATTTAATCAACAAAGGTTTATGCATTAACATCTTATTTATTCAAACAGATCAGAATAAATAGTAAATATATTAAATATATTAATTAAACAAATCAGTCATGGAAAATTTAGCATCTTATTGATTTATGTTGTATTCAGCTTCTGTAAAACTGATTAATTTCAGTATTTATTAGTGAATAAATGTGTGTGTGTGTGTGTGTTGGGAGGGGAGCACCTGGTCCGCAGGACGTCCCAGCACCAGAGCCACATCGTTCAGCATGTTCTCCACCACCAGGAGGCTCTGCGGCACGCCGAAGCCCCTAAAGGCGGTGTTGGAGGGCAGGTTTGTCCTGCAGGCGGCTGCGCGGCCTCGCATGTTCGGGATGTTGTACGCGTTGTCCATGTGAAGTAGAATCTTCTCTGCGATCTGCAGCAGATGAAAAATTAGCGGCTGCCTGTAGAGTTCCTGTGTGAATGACGTCGACCGTTTCACCGACCAGAACAGACTCATCGACGGCGCATCCAGCGTTGGCGTAGTACTGGAGGTCTGCAGCCAGGATCCTCCCATCCTGCTGGAATCCCACCTGAAACCAACACAGGAGGTTCAGTCGAACTCTAACCTAACCCTAACCCACCCAGCGACCTCATCAGGTGTCTGAAGGCGGAGCAACAAAGAGGACCAATCAGCTGGGACATCAGCTGATCACGCCGTGCGTTTACCTTGTATCTGGCCAGGATGGGATGGCGTCCCCCCGTGATCAGCATGTCCTCGCCGCGCTCCAGGATGCAGCGAACGGGGCGGTTTGTCCTGAAGACAAACATCAGCGTCAGTTTTTTCCCTCTGAAACAGATTTCTGAGCCGTTTCGTGACTTACTTCCACGCTGCCACCGACGTGATGGACGCCAGGATGGAGGTTTTGATCACCTTCCCTCCAAAGGCTCCGCCCATCCTTTTGACATGACAGGTGACCCTGTTGGACGGGATGTCCAGTGTCTCTGCGACGGCGTCCTGAAACGAAGGAAGCATGTTGGTTTGGCGGAACTGGAAGTAACGGTGAGGATCCCAGCATCTCTACCTGAGTTAAGGTCGGCCACTGAGTGGACACGTAGACATTAAACTCCGCCTCCTCGCCAACCGGAACCACCAGCATGCTCTGGGTCTCCATGTAGAAATGCTCCTGGCCGCCCATCTGGACCACACCTGAGGAGACGCTGAGGTGAGTCCGTCTTTCCGTCTGCCGGAAGCTTCTTCAGGATGGCTTACCTTCATGAACCCTGTCCACGCGGGAGAACGCGGCGTCTACGTTTCCTCTCTCGATCTCTCGTTGAGGCTCAAAGTAGGACGACCTCTCGATGGCGTCCTGACACAAAAATGGCCGTCAGCCGCGGCAGCCAATCACAATCAACACCTGACAGTAAATAGGTGGTGCCTGACATCGATGGCAGACCTGGATGGTGAAAATGGGGTCAGGTAAGTCCTCGTAGGTGATCTTCACAGCCGCCGCTCCTCGTTTGGCGTGAGCCTTCGTATCGGCGACCACCGCACACACCATCTGGCCAATGCACGCCACCTGCACACGAGCAGCAGGTACGAGGTTACGGTCACCCGCCACCTTACCAGATACGTCCCATCAGCCAATCACAACCCAACAACTCAGCATCTTCTCATGTCATCATGGAGACATGATGCTGATGTTCACTTCTTTATATGTTTACCTGTTTACATGGTTAGCTATTTATCTGTTTACATGGTTACCGGTTTACATGGATACCTGTTTGTTTACATGTTTACCTGTTTACATGTTTGCATGATTAGCTATTTATCTGTTTACATGTTTAAATGTTTACCTGTTTACATGAATATTTACCTGTTTAAATTTTTTAATGTTTACATGATTAGCCGTTTATCAGTTTACCTGTTTGCATGTTTACCTTGCAGCCAAACAAGCAGGAACCATTTGAACACAAGTCATGCGTTCAGGTCCAGATCTAGTCCAGGAGCTATGTCACATGCAGGTTAAATGTTCATTTTGCTTTTTTCAGGTGAGAAACACCTGCCGTTTCCATGACAACGTATTACCTCCGTCTGGGCAAGCAACTCCTCGCTGTAGCCGAACATCGCTCGTTCCTTCTTCCCGGGAATGTCTTTGGCGGTGATGACATCAACAACGCCCGGAAGCTGCAGGGCAGCGCTCACATCCATGTCTCTGAGGGCCAGAAACCAGATTAGAAGAGTCCTGTAGATCCCGAGGCGCCACAGAACCCCGTCGTCTCCTTACATGATCTTAGCGTGTGCTCGGGAGCTGGTCACCAGCACCAGGAAGAGCTCGCCGTCCGTCTTGGGCATGTCGTCGCAGTACACAGCCTCGCCGGTGGCCTGGCTGATGGCGGAGCGATGCATGACGGGCCGTCCCACCGGGTCCTGGTGGTTCTGGTCCTCTGACACAGCCTGAGGAAGTCCAGGTGAGACCAGGTGAGACCGGCTGCTTGGGAGTGTTGCTGTTAACACAACGGATAAAATATGGAGGACCTCTGACCTGGAACTCCTGCAGCGTCGGCTGGATGTCTCGAGGTAAAGGCAGCAACTTCTCCGGAACCTCATCCAGGACTTTCTGGAAAAACAGAGACTGTGGGATCCACCTGAAATATAACAGGGAAATATGCAGAAATCCTGACTTTTTACCATTTCTCTGAGCTTCTGGAGGACCTCCAGGTTGAATTTGAAGAGAAGGCTGAGAGTCAGGCAGCGGCGGAAGTCAACCTTCCCTCCGGGAGCCGAAGGAGGGAGGGCCAGCTCATCCAGGAGAACGTTGTAGGCCTGGCTGAGGGTCGCTTCATCCCATGGCCTGATGGAAACACAAGACATCGAGCCAATTCTTACGTTTCTTTTTATCGTTTTGCCATCACCATGTATCACAAACGTCTTCTTGGCTTTATTCCAACAGGAGACCAAAGAATAAGAAGTAGGCCGAGTACAGATCCCTGTGGGACACCTCTGAAAAAGAGCTTCTAACCTGACGGCACTGAAACAAACACAACACACACTGTTTCCATGTTTCCACACGTCTTCCTGCTACTATCTACCTGCTATCCTCACTGCAGCACCTCCACCTCAGCTGCATCCCAAATGTCTTCCTGGCTTTATTCCAGCCATAGAGGATCATTATTTTCCTGCTTTTCTCATCACTTGTTGATCTTTGGCTGCTCCTGATTGGACGTTACCGTCAGATTTAAGCTCTCTGATTGGTGGAAAGTCTGAAGTCCTCATGTTCAGGTGAAAATAGACGCCTCTTGGAAACATGGTAGCGATGGTGATGAAGATAGAGATTGTAGGTGAATATATTCCAGGAATTACAAATTCTGCACTTTTCAGGCTAAACATCCGTAGACCAGCTGGAGGGTCACACACTGCCGGTCCTGGTGGAGGAGGATGTGGACCTCGGGGAGATTTGATGAAGGTTTAAGGGTTTAATCTGAGCAACGCAATAAGAGTGATGAAGACATGATGGAGGAAAGATGAGCAGAGATCAATAAGAAGTCTCACCGTCCTACGATCGCGTCACAGGTTCTGGTGGCGCTAACGGTGGTCGGACCCATTCCTCCGAAGTAGATGCTGACTTCCTGAACCACCCGGGATCCCTCTGAGAACCACACCCTCATCCCGGTCGTCACGGTAGCGAAGGAGACCTCCTTCCTTGGTGCTTGACGGAGCGCTCGAACAAACTCCCCCTGCAGGACAAGCATGGTACTACAGCTGTGTTCTGGTCCGGATCAGAACCTTTTATTTCCATTCATCTAACATGACTCATGGCTTAAATCCTGGCTTTTATTTTCATTTTTAGTTACAATAAAATATGAACACTGACAGCTTTTATTTTGCATCAACAAAATAACGCAAGATTAAATAAAAATAATTATAAAAATGTCTAATAATATTCAGAATACAGTTATTAGTTTTCATATAAATAATAATAATAATAATTATGTAACAATTAAAATATTATATATTATATAAAAATAATTATAATAAAAATAATGTGAATAAACAGCAGAGAAATAAACACACATTTTACTCCAATTATATATCTCAAATTATCTCTTCAAACAAATCCTTAGTTAATAACACCAATAAATAAAGAACACAATAAAATAAATAAATCAGCAAGATATTTATTCTTATGATGATGATGAAAGAACAGGAGTCTGGTACCTTTCTGGTGAAAGGCAGGAAAACCGAGAGCAGGACTTCCTCTGGTTTCAGGATGGTTTTCCCAAAACCCACGAAGAAGTCCTGGTTGAGGGGAACTTCTCGTCTTCCTTCTGTCAGATTAAAACCACAACGTTTCATTTTTCAGCTTTTCGTTCTTCTTTCAACGTGTTTATTCATCCTGGAGAGCCGATGGTTACCCACCGGCAGAGACGAGCCGGACTTTCCCGTTCCCGGCAGCCAGAACGGGGTTCATGTCTGAGTTGGGGTACGCGCTGACAACGTTCCCTCCAAGAGACTGAGAACAGAACGTTTAGAGAAGGTCAAAGCAGGAGGAAGTTCAACATGGTAAAAATGTTAATAAGGAGACCATATGAAACAGGAAGTTAACCAGTACGGAGTCTGGAGTCGTTTTCCTTACAGCGACATTCCGGATCTGCTGGTTTCCCAGCCTCCCCAGCTGCTGGATCAGGGCTCGGAACAGCTGGGTCTTCTCCTCTGGGAAGTCAGGAAGCAGCTTCTCCAGCAGGCCGAGGAGCTCGGACAGAGTGCAGCCTGCTCCCACCCACACACCTGCACAGGTGAAGAAGAGGAAGCTGCAAACGATGAAGAGTCAGAGTGAAACAGGGCTGAAGCAGATGCAGGTCACAAACCCTGAGGAGTCCTGGAGACCTCATACAGGTCCCGGACTCTGCTGGGACAGATGATGAGCGGGTGGTGGACGCCTTTAAACTTCATGTCTAGACCTTCAACAAAAACACAGATCAGATCATCATCCTCGTCTTCCCCAGTCATGTGATCGCTTCCACGATCAAAGATCATTTTTCTGCACACAAAAACGTTCTATTATTTTTTTAAAATAAATATAATCCTTTATGACATTTTTGACATTTTTATTGTGTTTATTGATCTTTTAACTGTTTTCTGTAATGATAGTGTGACTAAGGTGATGGCGATGGTAAGAAATAACGAGCAAAAAAAAGCTTTATACATTTTTTTGGTTTAAATCTATAAAATTCAGCAAAATCAAAGGATTGTGAGAATTGCAATTTAAATCAAATCGGCACCCAAAAAAATCTGAATCAAATCAAATCGAGACAAATGCATATTGTCTTGCCCTTAAATATATATATATATATATATATATATATATATATATATAAATGATTATTTATATATAAATAAAGCATCATATATATATATATATATATATATATGTAGAGATGAGAGAAGCTGCTGAATTCAAACTACGGACGACATTTATTTAAACAGGACTTCAAAGTTTAACTGATTTATCAGAAAACTGATGTATAAAGTGCTTTTAGTTTCCCCTTTATTATAACATTTTAATGACGTATTTAACTCTATATTTGCAATTTTTTATTTACTTTATCTGAAATTATTTTAATACACAATAATACACAACATTTATGTTAAAATATTTCCAAAAATGTAATTATTAATCAAGTTTTTTAACTTCATCAATAAAATGTGTTTTTATTATTTTGTATTTGATATTTTATTTATCTTAATGTATGTTTTAGTTTTATTTACATTGTTTATTTGTCATATTTCCAGCTTTATTCCCGATCGTCATGAAAACCATTAAGCCGGCGTGTCTCACCAGTATGCCACACGCTGATCAGAGGAACTTTGTCACATCGTGTACATACGTGTTCTTTTCCACATGTGTAAACATCACCGTCTGACTTATTGATTAAACACAAGATGGCGGATCAGATAAAGATCCCAGCAGACCCGTGTTGGTGTTTCCCATGACCAGCGGCGCCGCAGGGTGTCTGGTCTTCAGCTGGACCAGCTCCTCCAGCGACGCCGGGGACACCCAGGTGGTCCTCTCCCCGTAGAAGGTGAGCGTCTGCGGGGACGCCGTCTCCGCCATCAGCTGCAGGACACGTCCGTCAGACATCAGAGAGACGGGAGGAAGGAGGCGGAGCTACAGGCGGAGCTACAGGCGGAGCGCAGAAACACCTACCATCAGTTCTGGAGGGAAGATCAGGTCCTGGGTCGGGTCCAGAGGAAGAAAGTCCTCCTGGTGGAACAGCCGCGGCTTCTCCTGCTGAGGAGGAGGAGGAGTCAGACTGAGGAGGAGGAGGAGGAGGAGGAGGAGTCAGACTGAGGAGGAGGAGGAGGAGGAGTCGGACTGAGGAGGAGGAGGAGGAGGAGTCAGACTGAGGAGGAGGAGGAGTCAGACTGAGGAGGAGGAGGAGGAGGAGTCGGACTGAGGAGGAGGAGGAGGAGGACTGAGGAGGAGGAGGAGGAGTCGGACTGAGGAGGAGGAGGAGTCAGACTGAGGAGGAGGAGTCGGAGTCAGACTGAGGAGGAGGAGTCAGACTGAGGAGGAGGAGTTAGACTGAGGAGGGGGAGGAGGAGTCAGACTGAGGAGGAGGAGGAGGGAGGAGGAAGAGTCAGACTGTGATGAAGAGGAGGGAGGAGGAAGAGTCAGACTGAGGAGGAGGAGGAGGGAGGAGGAAGAGTCAGACTGTGATGAAGAGGAGGGAGGAGGAAGAGTCAGACTGTGAGGAAGAGGAGGGAGGAGGAAGAGTCAGACTGTGATGAAGAGGAAGGAGGAGGAAGAGGAGGGAGGAGGAAGAGTCAGACTGTGATGAAGAGGAGGGAGGAGGAAGAGTCAGACTGTGATGAAGAGGAGGGAGGAGGAAGAGTCAGACTGAGGAGGAAGAGGAGGGAGGAGGAAGAGTCAGACTGTGATGAAGAGGAGGGAGGAGGAAGAGTCAGACTGTGATGAAGAGGAGGGAGGAGGAAGAGTCAGACTGAGGAAGAGGAGGGAGGAGGAAGAGTCAGACTGTGAGGAAGAGGAGGGAGGAGGAAGAGTCAGACTATGATGAAGAGGAGGGAGGAGGAAGAGTCAGACTGTGATGAAGAGGAGGGAGGAGGAAGAGTCAGACTGTGATGAAGAGGAGGGAGAATGAAGAGTCAGACTGTGAGGAAGAGGAGGGAGGAGGAAGAGTAAGACTGTGATGAAGAGGAGGGAGGAGGAAGAGTCAGACTGTGAGGAAGAGGAGGGAGGAGGAAGAGTCAGACTGAGGAAGAGGAGGGAGGAGGAAGAGTCAGACTGTGATGAAGAGGAGGGAGGAGGAAGAGTCAGACTGAGGAAGAGGAGGGAGGAGGAAGAGTCAGACTGTGATGAAGAGGAGGGAGGAGGAAGAGTCAGACTGTGATGAAGAGGAGGGAGAATGAAGAGTCAGACTGTGAGGAAGAGGAGGGAGGAGGAAGAGTAAGACTGTGATGAAGAGGAGGGAGGAGGAAGAGTCAGACTATGATGAAGAGGAGGGAGGAGGAAGAGTCAGACTGTGAGGAAGAGGAGGGAGGAGGAAGAGTCAGACTGTGAGGAAGAGGAGGGAGGAGGAAGAGTCAGACTGTGATGAAGAGGAGGGAGGAGGAAGAGTCAGACTATGATGAAGAGGAGGGAGGAGGAAGAGTCAGACTGTGATGAAGAGGAGGGAGGAGGAAGAGTCAGACTATGATGAAGAGGAGGGAGGAGGAAGAGTCAGACTGTGAGGAAGAGGAGGGAGGAGGAAGAGTAAGACTGTGATGAAGAGGAGGGAGGAGGAAGAGTCAGACTGTGATGAAGAGGAGGGAGGAGGAAGAGTAAGACTGTGAGGAAGAGGAGGGAGGAGGAAGAGTAAGACTGTGAGGAAGAGGAGGGAGGAGGAAGAGTAAGACTGTGATGAAGAGGAGGGAGGAGGAAGAGTCAGACTGTGAGGAAGAGGAGGGAGGAGGAAGAGTCAGACTATGATGAAGAGGAGGGAGGAGGAAGAGTCAGACTGTGAGGAAGAGGAGGGAGGAGGAAGAGTAAGACTGTGATGAAGAGGAGGGAGGAGGAAGAGTCAGACTGTGAGGAAGAGGAGGGAGGATGAAGAGTCAGACTGTGATGAAGAGGAGGGAGGAGGAAGAGTCAGACTGTGATGAAGAGGAGGGAGGAGGAAGAGTCAGACTGTGAGGAAGAGGAGGGAGGAGGAAGAGTAAGACTGTGATGAAGAGGAGGGAGGAGGAAGAGTCAGACTGTGATGAAGAGGAGGGAGGAGGAAGAGGAGGGAGGATGAAGA